>NC_140938.1:163181472-164381472 GCF_014529385.1 Adiantum capillus-veneris
TCACAAGGAGTGACATACAATTAACAATTGCACAAAACCAACACTAAGGCTACAATGCTATAGTTTATAGGCTAAAATAAATTATCTAAATGCTATCAGAAAATTCATAAAGTCCAATGCATAGCTTTAAGACCACCTTTAATAATTTTATATACAACATTGTGCAACTATTTGATGAGCCAAGTGGCAATGTTTTGATTCTAAGCATGAGAAGATTACAATTTCCAGACTACTTTTTACTAGAAATCTGGATTTCGTAAAAAATGCACACATTATCGCAAAGTAATTACGCAACGTTTTTTAAGGTAGAAAATATTATTTTTATTTAAGGTAGAGAAGGGAGTTGAAAGTTACTTAGAGATTTGACAAGTTGATGTGTTGAAAAGGGCTGCCTGTACCTCGACCTTCTTAGATGTTTTTGTTGTTTGCTTTTCTTTCCTCTTATTGTATTCAAAGCACTTAGTAGGTCTTCTATGGTTTTTCTTCTTTTTGGGATAAATTGGTACCATGCCCAATTTTAGAACTTGAAATTTAAGGTCCAATGATACTATGGATCACACATTGGTTTGCAGCCAATTCACTTGTTCATTTGACTTACTTGGCCAGATACATTTTTTGAAACGAGGCTAGAGGATTAAGGCGCTTCGAATCAGAGCCATCAATCAAGAGGCTATCCAAAGATGCTAACAACCAGTAACAAGGAGATTTGAGCTTATCACGTGTGTGTGCTTTTTTATTGCCTATGTTTTGCTTGGTTGGCTTAAGATTTTTATTTTAGTAAAATGAGGCTAGAAGTCTATGCCACTTAGTTTAATAAAGACCCTAGATCAAGAGGCTATCAAACAATGCTAAAAACAAGTAACAATGGAATTAAAGATTATTGTACGTGCATGTTTTTTTATTGGACATCGCTAATAACAAATGTAAACACTTTTTTTAATCCCTTGCATAGACTGCATGTGCATGTATAGCTTTTAAAGATTGGGATCGCAAGCACAAGGTTAATGTGGTAGACATGATCAACATGAGAGAAGATATGAAAGACAAAGAGAACACGACGATAGTAATAAAAGGACTCACAAAGGGCATGATGATCATAAGGATAGATATAATGGATATGTTGGCAATGACAATGATGATGCACGCAGAGACCAAAGCAAGAGGGATCCAGATGATCGAAACCCCTAGCTCTTCAAAATTGAATCAAGCATAGAACCTTGAGCTATTCAATGCTTACCAAGGTAGGGTTTCATGTGTCAAGGATCATGAGTGCTTTATGTAGCTTTTGGGCTTCGTAAAATCAAAAGGAAGGGATTGTGTACATGTCCCAAATTGCCACAAGTATGATGGCTAATGCAAAATGATGTGAAGAGAGACCAAAAGGTACAAGTTCATGTTCTTTTTTGATGACCAAGGAATAAAATTAGCCTTTTGTTTTGAGATGTCGCTGCAAATACTCCTTCCCTATGAACCCACATTGTAATATGAGAACCAACCCAAGTCCACTCTCTAAATATGTAAAATGTAAAGCCATTTTTATTTTGAGTGGATGTACCCATGGGAATAGAACCCAAAGCCATTTTTTAGTAAACCTAAGTATAAAGTTCATTTTGTAAAAGAAGGGGAGAATCATTTCTAAAAGATAGTGCTTTGTAAGATAGTAAGCCTTTGGTGCAAATTTATGATCAACATAACTCATTAATCAATAATCACAATCAAGTTTTGACTATTATGTCTTGTTTCCTCTTGCTCTTCCATTTGATTGCATGCATTGTTGATTTTGTTTAAGTTTGTGGCTACAATATGTGATCATAAACTTATTGTTTTGATATTACAATCAAGTGTAAATGCTATTTTTTTAATGGGAGATGAGTCCTAGGGTATAAATGAAGCTTTTAGACCACTTTTGTTCATGCTTTGTACACCTGAAAACCCATGAATCACAATTTATGTAGCTCTCAAAAATGAATTTATAGGGTTGAGGTAGGTTCTATTGGTGCGTGCCCACTATCTCCTCAAGTTTCGTGTCGTTTCAAGCTCATTTGATGAAGGAAATAATCAAAGTGTTGGTAGCGTGAGGATTGAGTGTAGGTAGTCGTAGACTACATGAGTTCGTTCAATTGTCATGCTATGGTGCTTCTCTAGCCATATCCAATTTTTTGAGCTTGAAAAACTCAATGCGTCTCAGTGCCTCACCCAAATCGCTTCCCTGAGTATTGACATAGAGTATATTAGAGCTAGATAGCTATGCTATAGACGTCCAACGAGGTGATCTGCTAACATTGGCACCATTGTTGGGGATTTGATCCTATGGTAATCGAGTGACTTTGCGACTATATTCATGTTTTTTAAGAAGAACCACCTCAAAACTGCTCCATTTTCCTTTAGCAATATAGTGGCAAGAACAAGATTGTTTTCACTTAGTAGAGTAGAGGTCGAGGACTGTTTAGAAATCCATATGGTAGTAAAGGGTGAAATTTCCAAACACATGAAAATGAATACAAATTGGGATCCAAACTATGCACAAAGGGAGGAAGTAGTCTGAAAGTGACATCTCCTTTATTGAAAAAAATTAGTGTCAAAACCCTACAGAACATGGTTTGCAATTCATGTACCCTTTTTGGATTTTGTAGAGATTTCATAGAACTCGCATAATTAGGCAAGAACAAGGGGTTTGACCAACAGAGAGATCTAAAAATCAAGGTAAAAAGCCTAACATTTCACTAAAAGTCAAAATTTCTATGCAAACATATAAATGGAGGACTTAACCAATCAATAAAAAGATAAATTGGGACAAACTAGTGGAATTTTCCTAAGCATAACCAAAGTAAATAGATGCCCAAATTTCAAATCCAAAAACTAAGGAGCATGGATTGCAATCCATGTACCTCAGTTCAAAAAGTTGCAAATCAAAGTGAATACAAAACCACGAAAACTTGTTGAAACCAAAAACAAACTTTTGAATAAAAAAATATTAGAAACACTCTACAAAAATCAAGAATCTATGAAAGTAGTTGCGAAAGATCAGGAGACATAAGGGACTAGACTTTTGGTAGTGGAATCAACCATAAACTGGGAAAATAGTCTTTAAGGGGTGTGAACTAGAAGTAACCAAATTCTAAAGCTCAAATTTGATAGAACATGGATAGTGATTCATGTGCCCTATCCAATTGAGAAAATTTATAAACAAATAACTCCATCAGTGTCCGTACACAAAGGGTAGTCACTTGTAAAGATATTAACCAACAATCTAAAGTTGGATCGTGATCTTGAATCGTGATCTAATACTTTTCTCAGACTGAGGCAGGGTCAATATCCCAAGTAGTCCTAGTCATTAGAAGCTCATACAAGTTTTTAGAATTGAATTTGGATTCATAAAAGTGTATGATCCACTCACAATAAGGTTTTAGAGCCTAAAATCAAATTTTCTGCAGATCTAACCAAAATTATTATAGCTAACATTGAACTCCTTGAGTATTGATTACATTTTTGGTGGAGAATCCGGCCTATCTATATCTCAAGAAAGAAGGCAACCTATATCTCTAAACCCTTGCAATAGGTTGTGATCTTTCCTTTAATTTTTTCCACAAAACTTATTCATGATTCAAAGGTTAGGAAGATCCTATCAATGGAGTGTTATTGCATCAATGGATGAAGGCTCTACAAAGGTCCAATGAAGTGTTATTGCATCAAAATAGACGATAGACCCAATGAGTTCAAGGACCTAGTGCCGGTGGACTACAATGGGGATAAATACTTTGATGATGATGGCATGCAATATAGAGTGGTCTTTGATCCCTACATTGTTGACAATTAGGGAAAGATAGGAGCCAAGGCCAAAGTTGATGATGAGCTAGAGGAGAGTCCGCCTCTTAACCACAAATCAAATGCCAAGTTTATTAAGATCAACAAACTGTGAGATTTTATACCAATCACATCCATATGGGTATCTATCGATTCACAAACAAGGAAAAAACAACTTTTGCAAGTGCCTAGAGCCCAATCCTAGACAATTGTTGGACTATAAAAACCTGTATGCTTTCACCTATTCACACCTCCAAGGAATAGTTATCTGTATACACTTCATCATCAAAACTACTCATCACATATGGATATTTCATTGCTGACATTGGGATGGCTATGTGGAACTATGTGTCCCAACATTAGGTTTTCTTAGCATTAAAATACGCATGGAAGTGTAAAATAGTAGACCAAGAAGAGCTAGAGATATACACCTTTATCAATTTTCCAATCTCTTCCTGCTATATTGCACAAGTTACAAACCCATAGGGTAAATCTGATCTTAATTAGTAGGGCCTAGAGGTTCAAACTAGGAGAAATGGGACCGATGAGCCAAGAGAGCATACATATGTTTCTCAAACTCAACCCATAGGATCACTGGGATCACATACGTCCACGACAATTGTCCATGGTGGTCAAAGCACTCATCACCTAAACTATGCAAGAAAACATAATGCCTCGATGGGATCATGAGGGCCATAGTTTGGGTGTAGAGATGCTGACAATGCAAGGGGAAATACTTTGTCAATATTTTCTCCTCAAACACATGAAACAAGGAGAGATTCTTTAATGAGAGACACGGGATGGTTAGATTGATGGCCGAACCGGAAAAAATGAGACCGTTGCAAGTTGCCAAATGCATAAGCAAAAAGTATGGTGGATCAAGGGATCCCCATGCTCATGTATCCCTCTTTAAACAATCTCTAAAGGTAGAACAAGTGCTGTATGATTTTCGCACACAATACAATGGATTAGAATTGACATTGGTAGGAATGGATTTGACATGGTTCGAACCTTAAACAAAAATGACTTTTCTACGATAGAAGTTTTGTTGACCGAATTTACCAAGAATGTTCCAAAAGGGGAATCAAGCATGACATTGTTTCATAGATATATGCATTTAGACAATGAGAACACTTCAAGTAGTATTTAAACAAAGAGACAATGATGAAGCGATGTCCACCAAGAGAAGTTCCTCAATAGGACAGATTGGGCATGTTATTCATTGAAGGTCTTAAAAATGAAACACTCAAAAAAGATCTTCATTTGAAAGGATTTGATTCTCTAGGTGGATTCATAAAAGAGTCATTGTATCATGTGGACAAATGCAAAGCCTATGGAAAGGCCATAGAAGAAACAACTTGATCACTAAAATGAACTTTACCAAAAGTAGGAGCACCTCTAGGGGAACAACAACACAAATCCGATGTTGTAATGAGAAGAATGAACCAAGATTTCAAGCAGACACAAAATGTCTAGCAACCTCAGATGAGGAATTACAATATCTATGGGGAGGGGATCATCTTACCACCCAATGTTATAACCATCAAAGAAAAGCACCACCAAATTTTCCCTAACAATTGAAATGATGTGCCATCAAATAGATGTGGATCAACCACGAGACCAAAAAATGCTATAACAATCAAAATTTTGTGAGGGAATGCCTATACAATCCTCCCCCCATGAACCAATGGCCACCATCAAGGTACCTCGTGGGATAAAACATCATGGGATCGAGGATTGAAAGACCATAGATAGTGCTAGGATAGAAACCACATCTTCCTAATAATAATAGAGTCACTATGAGATAATCCATGAACCACAAGAGAGTAAAGCACTAGTACCTAATCTAGCCTACCATGAAGGTCTTAAGGAATCATATGCAACCCCTATCAAAACTCTTTCGTATAAGGAATCACCATGTTTTCCATAGTAGAATAGAAAAATTGCTTGATAACCCTCATATGTACCACAACCTGTGCAAGATCACTATCCACCAAACAAAAGTGATTAGAGACAAGAACAGCCATTGCCATCGACATTGTCACCCTAAACTAAAGGACCATGCTATGAATGTGAAGGTGACCATTGGACAAGAGACTATTTCTACAAAGGAGAAATATTCAAAGTCTTTGGCTTTTACTCAGAATTTGGCAAAACACACACCATTCCATGTTGCCCAAATTTTTTGAGAAAGGAACTCAAAAGGAAAAAAGACATTGATAAACAAAATAGGAATCCTACAGAGCTTGAGTGGATTAAATTCAAAACACGTAGATCTTGTCAATGTAATAGCTAGAGTGCAAGCTTGGGAATCCATAAACAACGAGAACAATGGAAAGGACAACCCCTCTAACATAGAAGCAACGTTTGTAAGGAAACGATGTAAATCATGGAAGAGCAAAAAACAAAAAATAAAAGCCATATGAGAACAAAAAGAATCAACCATGGTTGTGAAACTCCCACAAATAGAAGAACTATTCAAACAAATCCAGGGAAAGGAAAACTCAATAACTAAGTCAAACAAAGTCCCTCTAACCAGCTCTAGAGGATCAATGCTTGTACCAAGGTCCTCAAACCATTAGATGCATCTTGGATGTGTTAAAGTTATGGCATCTCAAGTGAACTGCACAGTGTGATCCCAATATTATTTTGGCTTTTAGGTATTTATTTCACTTATTTGTCAAAGTTTGGGTAGAGAAATTTACTTAGCTGGGTATATATGAAACCCATTGCCCCCATTGTATAAGTATCACTTATACATTGCCAAGGTTGGTTGGTTCAAGAGACTCTCTCTCACTCTCTTGTGCATTCTCCCCTTGGTCTCTACACTTACACATCATAGACTTTGACATGGTATCAGAGCCTTGGTGGAGCAAGGTGACTCTCGGGGAAGACACATGGAGATATCTCACTCTTGTCAGCGGCAACATCTCCTTTTCCCTGCAACTTGCATTTTAAAATGCTGCCCTACTAGAACTCTTGGTGTTTTTCAATGGTCCCCTCCCCTCCCCCGGTGCCAAAGTTTCTTGCACTATCAGCAGCATTTTGAAATGCTATCTCTTGTGAGACCACTAATGACACCATTGTGATGTGCTTGACAAGTCTACTACGATGTTATGTCCTACTTTTCCCCTTGATAATAGATGCCTTGCATCTTGTCGATGAACCCTTATTTTTGTATCATTTTAAAACACTGTCTGCAATGGCTAGTGGGAACCCTAGTTCACTGAGGTGGAACCCCTATCAATGGTATCTGGGTGATTTTGAGTAAGGACTTTGAAGCTCCCTTTTGTAGTTTTTTGGTGCAACTTGGAAAACTTTCCGAGGTCCTCTGGGAGTGCAAGCAGGAATCTAAGCTTTCCTCCAGATCTTGTACCTCAAGTTGGTCCCCCTTTCTTGAGCACCAAGGACATTAATGACCAACACAAAATAATGGCTATGGAAAGTGGATCAACCAACATCTAGCTAGTGGCCTATGGAAAGACGTAGTTCTCAAGGAAACTAACAAATTGTTTGCCTTGGGATTGCAAAGCCAAAGGCAATAGAACAGACCCACAAAAGGACAAAGGCAAAGGCAAGTTGGACATAGATAATGATGATAAAGAATTGACAAGGGAGGTCAGCATGGCATATGTGGTGGCAACCACAGTGGCCACAATGCCAAATTTCTAGTCATGAGGCCATTGCCGCCACTAGCTTCAATAAGAGAGAGGCTTGTGATAGAGAGGGGCATGTAGTGCTCTCTATAAATATTTAGACCCTTATGTTGGAGTTCAAGATTCGATGTTTGAACCGGTGGGTCAAAGTTCAAGGCACATGCATCTGGTAGAGAACCAATTAGACATATCTAAAACACTATGGATGAGTGCACCAATGCATTGTTGTTGGCCAAATTATAGACATGATTTGTTTCAAAGTTACTTATAGTACTTTGGATGTGATGTATTCACAGTTCATGAATGGGAATTCTTGGATGTAGTGTGGTCTACATTCCAATTTTTTACAAGGCAACCATATGTTTTCCATAGTAGACTTTGGCAAGGGAAACAAATATTATATTATTTTGGGGTGTTCATTCATGTGACAACAAAGAAGTGTGCAAGATTGGTATTATGACCACATGTACTCGAGGCATGACCAAACAACAACCAAAATGAATCTCAAGGACCACTATTATAAAGATGGCATGAGAACATTGGTTGAGGAATTTGATTCAAGTATCCAAGGTGAATTTGAATCTCTTGAGTGGCTTCAATTAACTAAATCTATTTGGATTTGGATGTCTAGTGCATCTGAGTGTGGCAACCTACAAAATGAAGAATGTATACTGGAAAGGTCAATTGAGGATAAAGCATATATTCTAGATCCCTTTTCTAAATATCTCTTTGAACATTTCAGATGGCATCAAATATTTCATGCGTGTGTAAATGAAGTGACCACTACCAAAGTTTGTGACAAGGATGGAAATGATATAGTCTCCTTATAGATGGTTTGACTCATACAAGACAATGTGGTTGAAACAACAAAAAACAAGACTTTCTACATGTACAAGAGAAACAAATTTTTCATTACAGGTATCCTTGAAATAGAGGAGACCTTCTATTTTATCAATGAAGCTCCATGTTTTCAAGAAGATGCAGATGATAAATTGACAAGTGCATTTCAGATTGAAAACAAAGGATTGGCAATGACAGAAAGGTTCTATGATTTTTCTCAGTCAAAAACCAAACACCGTGCACAATACAAAGTAAGTTGAACAAAACACAAAGAAAAATGTGACCATATAACAATGCCAACAATAAAAGGAAAAACTCAATACCTGGAGCAATGGACTATGTGAAAAATAAGATCAAGAAGAGATATATACGTTTTGTGGGATGAGAGAAGAGGACAATAAGAAAAAGAGAAAAAGTGGCATAAAATGTATGGTTTAAATGTATTTAGCCAATGCTAAATGTTAATATGTCTTCACTGCATGCATGCATACGTATGTAGTTGACCAGACTTGCTAATCACAAGTTGAGTATTGCATAATCAAACATAGTGCTCAATAGGCGTTCAATAAACCAACCTACAGTCTCAATGTTAGGATAGTAAAAAAGAACCGTTCTTACCATACCAAAAGACGATAATTCTATCACAGGAATCAATGAAATGCCATCAAACCTTGCATTTCATGCAACTATTTCACTATATCATTACAACGCACTTTTTAGGCCTGTGAACATAACCATTGTTTTATTGTTATTAAATAACTGCTTTAATAGAATCACTTTTGTATAGATTGCTTTTCCCTTGTTAAAGAAAGGGAATCTCATTTCTATGTAACATTTTGCCCAGCATCAATACAACGAAAGAACACAAAGCATCACAATTATGTGTTAGCAAACAAAATATCGAACGCATAATAATAATAAAGTCACTAATACGTTACTACGCAAGAACAACAAGCTCGTTGTGGTATTTGTGCTAAACATAAGGAGGCGCTCTCTTATGAAACAACTAAAAATTTGTTTTGAAATACAGAGAACACTTATTTTGCTCTACAAAACAACAATGTGCCTGTTAACCCTCACGCACATTCCTATCACCTACAACGAACACCGTATTATTTATTTAGAGTCAGGTACCGGGCTTGTCGGTCCAATAGGAAAAGGGTAAGAGTGATCTTCGATGAGAGGCACACTCTAACTGGAACATTCAAGGGTTAGTTGGCTAAGTATGGGCGCCCAAGCATGAATGGGGCGAGCTCATATAAAAGTCATCTAAACCTAAAATTCATTCATTCTTTCATTTGTGCAATAGAAGAGTGCTCTTGCTCCATATCCATCTTCTTCTTCTTCTTCTCTGTGTGTATATGCGTGGGAGAGAGTGTGGTTGTGTGTGTGATTGAGCATTGCGACAACGGCACGATGGCGGTGAAGCTATTGAGCGCGGTGCAGCGGCGGCTCCTTCTTCTTCGCAGCGAGGAATCCTCCACGAAGGCGAACGTAGGGCGGTGAGTGACATACCCTTGTTAAAGAATATGATGTTAAAGAATATGTCCATTGTGCTATGGGCGGCCGGACACTAACTATACTATGTTGTAAATATACTTTGGATAATAGTTTAAAGAGAAGAAGAGGAGAGCAGCACGTTGAATGGCTGCTGCTCTGCAGGGTAACGATTGTGTGTGTGTGTCTCGATGTGTGTGTATAGTCTTATTTCCTACCTTCTCCATCATCTGTGCACTCTACAAAGTGGTATCAGAGCTCAGTTTAAGGAGCTACAGTCAATACACAGGTTTCCGCAGCTCTGGAAAACAACAAAAAAGAGAGGTTTTTTGGTCATAACTCCCTCACCCAAACCCGGAATACAGTGATCCAGGAGTCTATCTTTATGTTTTTGGGCATTCTGGACGCATTCGTATACTCAAATTTGCCAAAATCTACAATTTTCTACAGCAAACAGCCAGCTCACACAAGCATAGGAGATGTCCAGTTTTGTACTCGGCAGTAGATTTACAGGTTACACGTGAAGAATTCAGCATTTACACAGGTTTTGGAGAGCGACATAGAGCTTTTGCATCATGATATTGTGTTATCAAAGATTATGTTTAGTTGTTGTGGGTCCATTATGGACAGCCACCTATGTAAGAAAGGTTGTGGGAAGAAGTTGAGGCGGTTATATTATTAGATTGAGTACTTTGTGGTTATGTATGGATATGCGGTTAATGTATTTTGGAAAACTGCAGCCTTTGTGAGGGTCGAGTGAGGTTTTTTGAAGCCTTGCCTTGGGAGCTTTGGTACCTTGGCAAGGTGGATTAGGTACTGGAGCGAACCCCTGACTGGCCCCGCGAAAGACCTTATATGTCGTTTACGACTATGGGAAGAAGGTGGATGTATGGATATGTGGTACAGGACAGCGTATGGATTGTATTTGCATACAAGTCCATGTGGACATTGTTTTAGAGTATTTATGCATAGTACTGAGTCAGTCTGTGGCAAAGTGAGTCAGTGGTTTTCCCCTTGGCAGTGAGAGATTTTCTGTCAGTGTTTATGAGCACTTTGGTTGAGATTGTCACTTGAGATATTGTCCAAATACAAACAAAACTCTGCCGAATTTTTGTCAAAATCCTTTGGAAGAAATTAAGAGAGTGAAGATGGCAGAAAGTTCAACTCAAGTCACATAGATTGTTGGAGAGAAGCTGACCAGAGAGAACTACAGCATATGGTCTTACAAGATGGAGAACTTTATCATGGGCAAAGGTTTATGGGATTACATTATAGGTGAACAAGAGTGTCCCGAGGTTGGTTTGGAACCAAATAGAGAGAATGTTGAAGCACATAAAACATGGCAAGCACGAGTAGAAGCTTACAATAAGTGGATCGAGAATTCAAGGAAAGTGATGCATTGGATTTCACTATGCATTAGTGACTTCTTTATATCACATGTGAAGAAGGCTCAATCTCCAAAGGAAGCATGGGAGATACTAGCAAGAATGAACAACTCCAATACAGAACCACGAAAAGTTCACTTGAAGCAAAGGTTACATTGTGTATGGCGAGGAAATAGATCCATATCAGATTATGTGACAGAGATAAAGAAAATACAGGAAGATCTTGCGAGCATTAATGTTGAAGTTCTAGATGATGACTTAGTTTCAGTGACATTGAATGGTTTGGGACCGGAATACAAGTCATTGGATACATCTATATCTGTTCGAGGACACATGCCTGATTTTGAAGAGTTAGTAAACCTTTGTTTGCAAGAAGAGGTGAAGTTAGGCAAGTCAGGTCCTTTTACATCAAATAACAATCCCAGAGATCAGGTTTTTTACTCTAGAGGTCGTGGAAACAATGCTGGAAGAGGTCAATGGCAAAACCAACAAAGTCAAAGTTAAAATGATTATAGCCAAAGAGGCAGGGGGAGAGCCCGAACTCGTGGACGTGGAAGTGAAAGATTTGTACATCCTCAAAGAGATGGATATTGTAACAGATGTGGCATTTATGGGCACTTTGAAAGAGAATGTTACACAAGGCTAAATCAAAATCGTGATCGTGGTGGAAGAGGCCGAGGTTATGGCAGACATGGAGGAAACTTTGCTGGATACAATCCTCATGATCAAAATATATATGACAATAGATCGAGTGGGCATTTATTCCCTATGAAGCATGTTGTTGAAAGCATGGTGGAGCCACATCATATAGATGATTGGTATTTAGATAGTGGTGCCACAAATCATATGACATATCATGGTGAATGGTTTGACAGAAAAGAGAAATTAGAAGAGGATGAGTTTGTTGCTACAGGTGATGATACTATGCATCGGATTACACATGTTGGTTCAGTTTCATTGCTAGAAAAAGACGGGACAATCACAAAGAATTTAGCATCAGTTGGACAAATGACAGATCAAGGGTCGTGTTGAGCCATCAGAGGATCACACCCACATTTTTGCTCACACTCATCATTTTGTAACCATTGATTGTAATAAATGTCTTTCCGACATTGATTTTGAATTGAGCCATTCGTTAAGTAACGGGACTCAATTGAGTTTCCAGCTTGTAATTCCGAAGTAATTTCACTTGCCGATGTAATTAGTTAGAAATGTTCTCACCTCCAAGGCTGAGGTATATAAGCCAAAGTTTTGTAACCTAAAGGGAGATTCAGTTTTATTAATCAAAGGTGAGTTTTTGAGCGTCGTGACTGTGTCTGAGAGAGAGAGAGAGAGAGTCTTATCTACTTGCTACGCGAGCTACGGAGCCGCCATTGGAGAAGAGACACCGCCATTGTGTTAGCAACGGCGAGAGCTACGCACTGATACCAAGAGTGCGCGCTATCGGCTTCTATGTGTGGTAAGTTCCTACGAGCTTCGGTGTGAGTTTTCTTCCAACTCGTGTGTCGGAATAGAGCGTGCAGCATATCTATAGAACCACAACGAGTAGAGCTACACATTAGTACCATCGGGGTCAAGTTTCGATCACCTGTATTTTTCGGCCTGTCTTCATACGCGTTTACCGCACGGAGTGGTTATAGGTTGATTTTGCAGTTCAAGTCTTTAGGGTGTTGTTCTTACCTAGTGTATAGACTTCCCCTTGAGTTTGAAATCGATTCAATGATTCTAGATTCTGTTTCTTATAGCATTCGTTCGTAGTACGGATTTCAGTCACTTGCGTATTTTAGAACTTAGATTTGATTTCCTTAGTAGTGATTGTCATTAGAAGGTCGAGTAGGTGATTTGACACCCACCTAGTTGTTTCCATGCGCCTGCGGGTCAAGCTCCGTCCTCGTCTGACAAATTCTGTTGTTGGTTGAGTTCTCGCTATTTAGCTTCCGCTAGCGGCGTAACCGCCTTAACATTTGGCGCCGTTGCCGGGACGAGAGCCCTAAGTAGGTGACCTTAGACTAATCCTACGAGGTGTCGTATAAAATACTTTGTATAATTTAGTTAGAAAAGATCTAGGAGTGGTGGACTCCGAAGATCTCGAGAGATACTAGGAAGTGGGGTATTCCTGGGTCTTCCGTGTTGACAGTATTTTTAGATTAGCTTAGATTTGTTTGTTGTTTTGTTGGTGTTGAGTAGTTGTTGATAGAAGAGGAATTTGCTAATCCGTGAGTGGCAGTGGATCTCTTTAAAATCACAATTACCAAACCCATTTTATGATTAGGAATAGCTTAGGTAGGACTTCATTTGATCCTGATCTAGAGCTAGTAATCATTGGAGTATTTTCTTGATATGGTTGATTGCATGTTAGATCACTAAACCGTCGAGCTAGTAGTGAAACTTGCAATAAACAAAAGTCAGAGAAATTTTCTGTGTATCTAGGAGTTGCTGAGCACTTGAGAAAGCTTTAGGAAGGATTCTGTGCCAAAAAACTGGAAATCTGCAACTTTAGACATCATACGCGTATGATGTCTAAATGACCAAACAGAGACCAAAACAGAAATTTTGACTTTACCAGAGTGTTCAAAAGGGGGGTTATACCCTAATTTCAACTTAAAACAAGAGCATTAACACTCAAAGAAACCCAAAAAGACAAGTCGGAGCCCAAGAAACGCAAAGAATAGGAAAGTTTGGATTCAGATCTTGTTTTTACATTCAAACCTGACAAAAACACTTGTAACTCAATTGTAAACATTAGAGAAGGCTTAAAACCAAGAATAGTCAAAATCTGGGACAAAAGACATCATACGCGTATAATGTCTTTTGGCACATCCACTGCTTATTTTTTATATCTGACCTGACAAGATTGTTACAAGCACTGTAGGAAGCATAAATATCAAGTTTTGACCCAAATTGATGAAAAAGATATCATACGCGTATGATGTCTTTGACCTAATTTTGGACATATTTTGATACTTTGCCAACACAGATCCATTGTAATAGCTGTCTAGAGGTTATATTTCAAGTTTCATCCCATTTGGATCACAATTGACCCAAAACAAGTAAAAAGCGGAAAATTGCCAAGAAAAGCCTAAATTAGCCATAACTTGCTCAAACAGAGTTCAAACTGAATTTTGTGAGTGGACAGAGCATAAGGGGGCTACTGAGAGTGAGCATAACCAAAATAGTCCAAATCTGTGAAAAAAGACATCATACGCGTATAATGTCTTTTTCAGCATAACTGCAACAAAATTCTCACTTGATGAAACAGAAGTTGTCCAACTGACAAGATTAAACAATTGATCAAGTATCAATCAGTTTGGATCAATTCTGACCACAAAAACTTGGGGAAAACAAATTGCCGAGACGGAAAAGTTAAAGTCCTTTAGGGGAATTGATGAATTTGAGATCGGGCAAGAACCTCCAGAATAACCAACCGAGGGAGTCCTTTAGGGCAACCGATGAATTTGAGATCGGACAAGGGGAACTAGTAAGTGT
This sequence comes from Adiantum capillus-veneris, assembly GCF_014529385.1. Taxonomy (NCBI): domain Eukaryota; kingdom Viridiplantae; phylum Streptophyta; class Polypodiopsida; order Polypodiales; family Pteridaceae; genus Adiantum; species Adiantum capillus-veneris. The sequence goes on from NC_140938.1 coordinate 163,196,141, forward strand.
CATATCAACCGAGGGAAGTGTAAACCAAAGTTGGGTGCAACCATTAGAGCCAATCTTTGAAGGAAGTGTCTCTGATACTTCTTCGGAGAGATCTTACGAGATTTTCACCGAACACTTGGAACACTTGAACCTGAACAACAGAGAAAATATGGCAGCAGGATCATCAAACCCTTCCGCCACAATGAAGCTATTGTTCATAAAATACCAATACGACAATGAGCAAGGTGCCAAGATCTACAAAGATGGAATGGACCGCTATTGTGTAAAGATAGAGGAGAGACCTAGTGAGTTCAAGGACTTAGTGCCTGTGAGCTATAGCGGAGATAGATATCTAGATGACGAGGGTACCATGTACTTGGTAGTCCTAAACCCTAACATTGTGGACAAGTGGGGATTGATGGGCACCAAAGCCAAAGTAGATGAAGAACTTGAGGAGAAGGCACCAATAATGAACTTCCCTGATGCGAGGTTAAGAAGAGAGAATGAAACTACAAGGATCAACACTGATAACATCTATGTGGGGCTATACAAATATAATAATGGGGAGCAAGATCTCTATTATAGATGTGAAGAACCCTACACTGGAGAGTTGACAGACCGAAAAAGACTTTATGTCTTTACCTACACAGAGGGATCGGAAGTGAAAATTGCCGCTTACGACAAGTATGGGAGGCAATACTCAACAATGGGCAAGAAAGAATTAGAAGGATATACATACTTTGGGGGACCACTACATCAGTATTATGTTACTTCTAGCTCACAAAGACCAGCACCAACAAATGGAGTGCAAAACCCAATGACAATAGGAGGACAAAGAACTCAGGTTGCTGACTCTTTCAGCCAACCTCCGTACTCGAAGCTTGGACCAATGGGATCATTACATTCCAGAGAGTTAATGGATATGAATCGAGGTAGTGCAGTTCCAATCCACACATATACCACTCCAGGTCCAAGGTTCGAAGCGGAACCATCACATTTACCTCCTAGTAGTAGATTCAGGACAGGGGAACCGACAAGGGTAACCCATGAAGTCCATGATGCTAGAGAAAGCTTTAGCCGGGACACAGGAGCAATGAGATTGGTAGCAGACCATAGACGTATGAGACCATCTCAAGTCGCGAAGTGTATGCCAAAGAAGTATGGTGGTTCAGGAGATCCGTATGCACATGTGTCACTCTTTAAGCAAATCTTAAGAGCTGAACAGATAACAGATTTCCATACACAATACGAGGGATTTGGTCTTACTCTAGAAGGTACGGCATTGACATGGTTTCAACCACTGAACATAGGGGGATTCCATGACATTGACCATTTGCTAAGAGAGTTTTCTGAGGAATTCTCAAAACGAGGGATTAAGCACAATACGGTCTCACAAATATATGCTTTTAAACAGAGAGAACACGAAAAAGTGAAAGAAGCTTCACTTCGCTTCAAACAATACATTGAGAGATGTCCCGTACGTGAACGACCACAAGATGACAGACTATCTGTTCTCTTTATTGAGGGATTGAGAAACGACACTCTCAAGAAGGACTTGCACTTGAAAGCTTGTACAAGTTTCGAGCAAGTAACGAGAGAAGCATTGTACTTAGTGGATAACTGTACGGTTTATGGAGAGGTGTCAGCGGATACAGATTTTGCATCCAGTAGCTCTTCCTCCGTAGCGAGCGAGACTACCACTAAAAAGAATGTTAAAAAAACAACCATGCCAAATGTAGAGCAAATGATAGAAGATGCTCTAAAAAGGATGGCACCATACCAAAAACCATTGCCAAAACCACTGAAATGGTGTGCGATTGAACAAAAATGGACAAACCATCCAACAGAGGAGTGCTATTACAACAAAGGGTATGTAAGGGAGCGTCAGTACGCACCTCCTGCTCAATTAGCACCACCTCAAGTACATCCAGTACCTCGATACCCAACGGGAAATGTACCAGGACCTATGGGGATAAAAAGACCGCAACCAGTATTGGGACAACAACCACCTTTACCAGGAGCAAGACCAGTGGGCATTAGATATGCACTAACCTTAGAGAATCAGGAAGAACAAGCCTTAGTGCCTGTTCAAGCCTATTATGAAGAATCTGGTGCACACATGTCTCCAACTGTGTATTACCCACCAGAAGAATCCAAACAACCAGAACCATGGGGCATGATTGGGAATGTTGGAATACCAACAGTTATAAGTGCTTGTGATGAAGAGAGATACAATTTGGACGCAAGAACATTGATGTTCATAGCTCATGGAGGGTTAACAGGACAAAGACCATCCTATCCACAAAGGACGAATCAAATGGGACCAAGACCAGCACTAGGACCCTGTTACAAGTGTGGAGGTGACCATCTGATGAATGTTTGTCCACATACGAAAATCATTAGAATTAACGCTTATTGCACTGAGTGTGGGGTTACTCACTTCATTGAGGATTGTTCAAAGAATCCAAACAAAGTGCAAAAGACGACATTGAATATGCTAGAAACTATTCCTACCAGCAGTGGGTCTGAAAATGAAACTCTGATACCAACGCAAGTTGTTACTAGAGCTCAAGCTAAGAAAACCACTAGAGAACCTGAGAATGGAAAGTTAGCGACTGAAATGGTTAGTCCAGGACCGCGGAGTCAGAAAAACACATGGAAAGCTAGAAAAGCACGCATGAAGTTGAGAAAAGAACGTGAAGACGCTATTCTAGCTGAGGAACTAAAGCGAACAAAAGATAGATTAGAAAAACTTGAGAGTCAAAACGGGAAACGAGAGATGAGCCCGGAAAGAACGAAACAAAAGAGTATCAAAGAAACAACGAGCTTAAGCTCAGGGGGATCAGTGCTAGTCGACAAAGTACACGAACCATTGGACGCACTGATGAGAGCTTACGAAGCTAGGTTAAAGAACAACCAAACACAAGAACAGAGGTGGATGACATACCCAAACGCGGAATTGGAAAAGCAGAGACTTGAAATGTGCCAGAGAATGATCGAGACTGCACAAGCCTTATTAGAACCAACAAAAGAAACAATGAATTGTGGAACGGAAAACCCAATTCAGCAAGAGACTATCGTTTCACGGGTAGCTGAAAAGACTCCCACTGCACAAAAGCCTGAAAATACACACAAGGATGACCGCATAGTATTGAACACCACCGATCAGGAGATAGAGAGTTTTCATCCAGTCATACAGAGGTCTTACGGAAGAGATGAGGATTACAATGAATTTTGGAAACAAGTGAGAGAGGCAAACTTTGCAAACGAGCTAAGTTGCCAAGCTAATCAGACAAATTGGGAAAAGGACATCAGGAACCCTCCCATAGTGGAATTTGAGGCAGGATCTCAAGTGGACTTGGATCTGCAATCTTACTGGGGAGATGGGGGCTCTGTTAGAACAATGGAGAGCAAACCTCATTCACTGAATACCTTACCTTCATACTTAGGAGAGTATGAAGCAAAATCCGAGATTAGAGCACTTCCCTCACGAAGAATCTCATCAGAAAAAGTCATGGACTCGCAAGGATTGATAGAGATCTTGTCAACACCAGTGACATGCACTATCACTCTAGCTGAGCTTTTGAGGCTAAGACCGCATATGTGGACCACTGTAGGAAAATGCTTGGAGAAATTCGGGATAAAAGACCCAACATCGAGACTGAAAGAGGGTATACAAGAGCTGAGTAAACCACAAAAGAACGCTAAGCCTGTACCCTTAAACAAGGTCGGAGAGTATTGCGAAGGTGAAGAGGGAAATACAACCTTACCAGTTGAATTCCAAGGAGTAAACACGATGGCAATACTAGACAGCGGAGCTGGGGTAGCCATTGCTACAAAAGAAATCTGGAAAAAATGGGGGAAACCAGCAATAAGGAAGACTAGGTTGAAACTCCAACTAGCAGATGGACACATGGAGAAACCTATGGGGTTATTAGAGAAAGTTGTAGTGACTTCTTGCGGCATTGAATACGAACATACTTTTGCTATTGTCGATTTTGGCAAGGAGAATAACTATGATATCATATTGGGAAGACCATTCATGAGACAGTTGAAAATGGTCCAAGATTGGGGCTACGATCACATATACCTGAGAAATATGGAAACCACTACACGTGTGAACCTGAAAGACCATAGCTACAAAGATGTGAACCGAACACCGGTGGAGGAGTTTGATTCAGCTACTTTGGCGGGATCCGAATTTCCAGCTTGGTTAGGTAAACCCAAGGAGTTATGGATGTGTGGAGCTTCGAAATGTGGAAGTCTGAAACGAGAAGAATGTGTTTTAGAAAGGGCTATCGAAGACGAAACTTATATAGGAGAACCCTTTCCAGAGGACACGCTTGAACCATTAGAATGGACACACATTCTAGCAACCCTAGATGTTTGTGCAATTTCGGATGGTCCCACAACGAAATTTTGCGACAAGGACGGGTACGACGTGGTTCCGTACTTCATGTTGAGAACTGTACTCGAAAAAGAAACTGAAAAGAACGATACACTGGAAAAGGAAGATGAAGAAGAGGTGTTTCACGACATTCTCGATCATCCAGAGTGGGGAAATGAAGCAGACAACGAGTCAACGGACAATTCAAGCGGAAACGAAGAAACTATAACGAATGTCCGATTTTATGATTTTCCGAACCAAACTAAACAACGCCAGAAACGCTATAGAGCAAAGAAAAAAACAAAGGGGGTTAGAACCAATCCGATGCCTAGAATAAGAGGAAAAAATCAATTCCTAATGCTAGTAAAGGCGGAAGATTGTGTTAAGGACAAGATTTCTGGAAGAATGAGAGGCAATGATCAAAAGAGCTTACGAAAAGACAAAAGAGGCTCAAGAAATCAAGTTCAAAGGAATGGAACGAAAACAGAAACAGAAAAAATAGAAAAGAACAAGCGCAACAGAGAACACACGGAGTCCAAGTTAGAACGTAGAAACAAGTACAGAGAGCTCAAGAAAACTCTGAAAGAAGTTTGGACAACAGAATTTGAGAGTGGAGAGGACGAAAACGCCAAAATCAAGGAAAACATGGATGTTCCCTCTCACTATAGGAAATTCACAATAGAGGATAGGAAGGTGGTATTAACCCAACCTATTCGAGAGAGAAGGGAGAACGAATCTTATGACGGACCGGAGGATGCAAAAAAAGTTGATTTAGCAGCTCCAGGTGAGCCACTTAGACCGGTGTACATAGCCACAGATTTGTCTCCAGGTGAGGAAGAGAGACTTTTGAGTCTTCTCAGAGAGTATAGGGATGTGTTTGCATGGTCTTATAAGGACTTAAAGGGAGTTGACCCATCGATATGCCAACACACAATCCCATTGAAACAAGACGCAAAGCCTAGTAGACAGAGACCATACACATATAATGATACGTTTGCTAAGCGAATCAAAGAAGAGATAGATAAGCTAATGGAAGCTGAATTCATATACGAGATTGAACACACCGATTGGGTATCTCCGATTGTGGTGGTACCCAAGAAGAACGGAAAACTCCGAGTGTGTGTCAACTTAAAGAAAGTGAATGCTGCAACAATCAGGGACAATTATCCCCTGCCGATAACTGATCATGTTCTAGAGCGTGTATTAGGGAAAACATCATACTCTTTTCTTGATGGTTTTTCAGGATATAACCAGCTAGCCATAGCACTGGAAGATCAACATAAAACAGCTTTTGCAACGGAGTGGGGAATTTATGCTTATCGGGTTATGCCTTTTGGTCTAACCAATGCTCCCGCAACCTTCCAGAGACTGATGACGCATGCTTTCAAAGAATACTTAAGGTTGTTTCTAGAAATATACATGGATGACTTATGTGTACATTCTCTTCTGAGAGATGAGCATCTAGAACACCTAAGAAAAGTATTTGAGAAATGTAGGACATATCGCATTTGTTTCAATCCTGAGAAATGTGTGTTTATGGTCCGACATGGCAGAATTCTGGGACATATTGTCTCACAAAACGGAATATCCACGGATTTAGAGAAGATAAAAGTTATAGTGGATATGCCTATACCAACCAATGCGAAACAAGTACAGAGCTTTATGGGACATTGCGGATATTATAGACGATTCATTTACATGTACGCTATAATAGGCCAACCACTTTACAGGCTAATAGTGAACTTTGAATGGACAGAGGAGTGTGAGGAATCGTTCAAGAAATTGAAAGAAGCACTCATTACTGCTCCAGTCTTGAAATCACCAGATTGGGAGAAAATATTCCATGTGCATATAGATGCTTCGGCATATGCAATAGGATGCATTCTGGCTCAGCCAGAAGAAGGAAACATGGATTTTCCTATCTGTTACGCCAGTCGACAGCTCAACAGTGCAGAGAAGAATTACACCACAACAGAGCGAGAGGGATTAGGAATGATATATGCTGTGAAGAAATTTCGGCATTATCTTCTAGCCAACAAGTTTGTGTTTTTTACAGATCACCAAGCTTTGCTCTACCTAGTGAATAAACCATGCAATACCGGGAGAATAGTGAGATGGTTCATTATCTTGCTGGAATTCGACTTCACGGTAGTAGTAAAGAAAGGAAAAACACATCTTAGAGCTGATCATCTTTCGCGATTGACGAATGGAGAAGACCCTATAGGAGTAGATGACGACATGCCACATGCCAGACCGAAGTGGTCTCAAAATGTCGTTAGCCTATTAACCTATGGAGGAGAGTTTGATAAAAGAGAATACAACCAGAAACATATTGCTATTCAGCAATCCAAGAATCTTCAATTGGTTGCAGGAAGGTTGTATCAATTGGGAAATGATCATGTTTTACGATTATGCATCAATCCTGAGGAATATAATATGTATCTGCGTGAAGCACATGTTCAGGAATGTGCATTTCATTGTTCAAGAAGGAACACATATAGGAATTTGTTACAATTGGGAGTCTATTGGCCAGGAATGAAAGAAAGCGTACATGAATATGTCACTGTATGTATTGTATGTTCATCAAAACCGCCAGCAGAGTATTCGACATTATATCAGATAATGATCGCTCCAGAATGGAGTCAATATATTGTTGAATATCTCACAAATAGAACTTTTCCAGAAGGAACGTCAAAAGCCCGTCAGAAATCTGTAGAGATAGAAGCTAGAGATTACGCTTTAATAGGAGATCAACTCTATAAGAGATGTAAAGACAACCAGCTTAGGATTTGCGCATCAGAGTCTGATTATGTGATAATCCTAGAGCAAGCTCATGGAGGAGTAGGTGGAGGCCATTTCTCAGGTGATAAGACAGCAAAACTCGTCTTAGCCGCAGGAATATGGTGGCCAACATTACATATGGACGCTGAGGAATACGTTAGACGGTGCGATGACTGTCAGCGGACCAAAGTACCACTTAAAAGAGATGATATGCCGCTTAGACCAATGATGGGGGCAAGAGCTTTTGCAAAATGGGGGATTGATTATGTCGGACCCATTTTACCTCCTGCATATAAGACTCATGCACAATACATCGTTGTGGCTACAGACTATCTAACAAAGTGGGTAGAAGCAAAGGCAACTCAAAAAGCAGATGCCAGGACCACGACACAATTTCTATATGAATACGTCTTTGTACGATATGGATTGCCAATAGAAATTGTGAGTGATCGAGGCACACATTTTATAAATGAAGTGATAGAGATCCTTCTAGATGAATTCATGGTAATCCATAGGAAATCAGCCCCGTATCATCCACAAGCAAACGGACAAGCTGAAGCAACAAACAAAACCATATGCACGGTCCTTACAAAGATTGTATCTAAGTCGAGAACTGACTGGACCAGAAGTTGCATTCAACATTATGGGCATATAGGGTAGCATATAAAACATCAATAGGAACGACCCCATATAACATGGTTTTTGGGCTAAATGCTATCTTACCAATAGAATTCTTGATTTCAACCTTAAGGGTGGCTAAGGATCTAGAGTGGACAGGGCACGAGCTTTCTGATAGAATAGATGACCTGGAAAAGCTAGATGAGCTTCGCCTAAAAGCAGTAGCTTCTATCTACGCTCAAAAAAGGCGACAAAAGGAATTTTTTGATAAGCATGTGAGGACTAAAGAGTTTAAGGTTGGGGACTATGTCCTAGTTTACACTCTGAAACAGCATGCTAAGAAGCTTAAAAAGAGAGGGATGGGACCTCTGGTGATTAAAGATCTATCACCAAGTGGAGCCGTCAAGCTTGCTACATTAGACGGAGAAGAAATGCCCAATTGGATTAGTGGATGCAGAGTGAAAAAGTATCTTTTGCCGCTAACCCAAGACATGCTTCTCAAAATACATCAAGAAAAGCTGCGTGTCCAGAAAAAGAAAATGATTTTGGAGGAAGCGCAAGCCGAGGCGAAGGAAAGAATGGAGAAAAGAAAACTACTGCGTCAGAAACAACGCAATGAAGGAGCAATACGAATAAACGCAGTCAGTATAAGAGAAATGGATAATGACAAAGAAGAACCCATCATTGAATGCAAAGTAGGAACCAACCAAATCAAAGCCAGAGCACTATTGGATTCAGGAGCTCAAGCTAACCTACTTTCACTCAGTTTGTATAGACAATTGACAAATGACACTAAACTACAAACTGCCAAGCAAGAGTTAAAGAGTTACTCTGAGACTTCAATCAAAACTGTCGGATGCACAGTTTTACATATACAGATTAACCGTTATGTGTATCCTCATATGTTTTACGTGGTTGAAGACCAAGCTACACAACAACCATTATTGCTAGGACAACCATGGCAGAAGCAATACAATGCAATGATTGACTGGAGTTCTAAATCAGTGCTTATCAAATACGAAGGTGAAAGTCAATCAGTTAAGTTCACCAAAGGAGAAGAGCCAACTCTAAAGGACGAATCCAAAGACAAAGGTAAACAACAACCAGAGAAAAAGAAGAAGCAATGGCAACCAAAAGTTTCTATACAACCGGATTACTCTTCGACGAGGAATTCTCAACAGTGGATAAGGAAGACAAGCAATAATATAACAGCTCAACCTTGGGAAAAAACAGAGTCAAAGTTGGTATGGAGACCAAAAAAGGTTGTGCCAGAGAACACAAAGGTAGAAAACAGAGTCTTCAATACCAGACAACAGAGTGATTCCAGACAATCAAGGACAGTGAAACAGATCTGGATTCCAAAGAAATTCATGACGGCACAAAGCCATAGCAAGAAAATTTGGATCCCAAAGATTTGTAAACAGGAACTCCCTTCGGTACGATCAACGGACACTCCTAGGTAGTTCAAGTCGAGGAAATCAACACAAAGAACAAAGCAGGTTTGGGTCGCAAAGAGTTTGTGGCAAGCACAAGTGAAGCGGAAGCAGATTTGGATTGTGAAAAAGAACAACACAGTAAAGAAGAATCCATCTACTGATTCTACTACCGAAGTGCCAAAACCAACCCAAAACCCGACCACCAATCCTTCAATCAAACAAAGAGCAGCTTTATTGGAAAGACTGTTGTATCATCGCTCTACAATTGCACTGGGAACTTATGACCAAAACAACTACATTGCTTCGCCCACAGACACTTCATAGTCGTCCGGGAGGACTCAGACTAGGAGGGGGGGAGGTATACAGGTATACAGGAGTTACAAAGCAGCTACAAGCGCCAAAAACAAAGAAAAACAAAAATTATATTACAAGGGCAGTGTCTTACATGATTTTGCAATTTTTATGTTTGATTGCGGATATTGATAATATTTATGCCCTTATATACCTTGTTTTGCAACAAGAAGAGATCAAATGATGAATTTGGGTCTCTAGACGTGTAAATATCACTAAATAAGAGTGTTTTTGGAGCAAAAAAAGTAAAAAAAAGTGGTAATCCAAGTCCAGAAATCACGAATAAGTGTATATTCATATACACAGGGTTACCAGCTATTTATCGTGTATGTTTGGAATTTTTTGGCTTCAATTTGCTATTTTTCTTTATTTTTTATGATTTTCTTAATAAAAGTAAAAGAAAAATAAAAAAGCAGGTGAAATGAGATCGGAAAAAAGAAAAGAATAGACGGTGATGGTCCTAATGACAAGGGCAACCCATGGTAAAAATTGGGTACAATTCTGAAAAAGTTGCGGAAAGCCCGAAATGACAGAATTTTGGCAAAGTGGACAGATTTCTCAGAAACAGGTCAAACGGAGTCCAAATTGAGAAATTTCAAACCCTAAAGTGCACTTCACGACGAGATAGGAGCACATGTCAAAATTGGTAACAAGTGATCCGGGAAGCCCGAAGTTAAGTATTTTTCACATCACTTTCAAGCTCATTTCCACTATTACCTTCTTGGAGAGAGCAAAGAGCACACAGGAGCATCCGATCTTCTACCGCCTTCTACGACTGCTACGAGAGCTCAGAGGACACCAGACATGAGAGGTAGACTCGTTGCCATTAGCTTTTGATGCTTATCGTTAACTTTTGTCGCGAATGACCAAAACCAAGAAACAAGAGCAGACGGGGAATGGGGAAGAACGCTAGGTAGGGGCACAACCGCCTAACCAAACCTTGCAAGAACTTAGAGGTGGGTTACCCTAACATAGAAGATGGGTTTCTAACACTCAAAGCTCGAGAAAGAACGACTTGAAAAACCCTAGGTCAACAGAGCCTGCAGGAGGCAAACAGGAAAAAGTTGTCGAAACGACACAAAACTTCTCAGGAAGCTTAACAACATCGAGGGCAATGCAACCATGGAGTATCTCCGGGTTTGGATCACCAAAAGTAGGTCGGAACAACCGATTCGGCTGCGGACACACAAAGCGTCATTTTGGCATAACGGCTAAAATTGACGACCAAATGACATGAAACTTCACAAGCAGCTTCAAATATACATGGATGACTTATGTTTGCAAGCAAAACCCAAAAGAAAGCTGATTCACTTACCGATGGTGAAAAAGACGCTTTCGGGTCACCAAAAGTAGGTCGGAACAACCGATTCGGCTGCGGACACACAAAGCGTCATTTTGGCATAACGGCTAAAATTGACGACCAAATGACATGAAACTTCACAAGCAGCTTCAAATATACATGGATGACTTATGTTTGCAAGCAAAACCCAAAAGAAAGCTGATTCACTTACAGATGGTGAAAAAGACGCTTTCGGGCAACCAAATGGAGAAAGATGGAGAACGGGGAGCCAAAGTCAAGTTCAACCAAATAGGTGGCTTCACAACATATCCATTGAGCTGGAAATGCAACTCTCGAGAAGAAAAGTTGAAGAAATTCAACTCCAAGGCAAAAAGACGACTTCGGAGACTGAAATGCCTATAAGGGGGCTTTTTAGCTAAACTGATGACTTTTTAAGTTGAAAACTAGTTAGCAGGGCTTAGGGCACTAGCACAAAGCATTCTTTGCACAAAAAGACAAACATTTCAAGAAAAGACATCATACGCGTATGATGTCTCACAGCATGATTTGCACATCCATTTCAACATTTGAGTGCATAGCCTCATTCCACATGTTAATCACATCCTATGAACCAAGTATCATGAGAATTGGAGTTAGAAAACCCAAGGAAAACCAAAAAGACGCAAAGTAGGCCATAAAGATTGATTTTTGATCCTAATTTTGTCAAAATAACTCCAAACTCATTGAAACTTTGTAGGATTGTTGATTAACACATCTATAAGCTATCTGGAACCAAAAAGCACCATTTTGACACAAAAGACATCATATGCGTATGATGTCTATTTGCACTTACAGAGCCAAAACTGCTCATTTGACATCATACATCCATTATATATATCTAATACATGCTACATATGAAGTTTGGAACCATTTGGTCAAGTGGATCACCCATTAGCCCAATTGAGGGAAAATCCTTCATCCAAAGCCTATTTTAGCACAAATTCAACATACTCAAGTCCAAACCAAGATTTGAGTAGGGACAGTCCTTCACTAGTACATGGGGAGTCCACAGAACCAATCCCATGAAAAATTGATGAAAAAGACATCATACGCGTATGATGTCTCCAGAGCCATTTTTAGCCCAAAATCTATCCAAAATTCATAAATCCACTGAATAAGCCTATCTAAAGCCAAATCTAAGCTTATAGAGAAATTTGGTCCAAAAATACACTAAAAGACATCATACGCGTATGATGTCTCAGTATGTGATTTTGGCACCTCAAGGCTTTAACCACCAAACAGAAGTGATCTACATGCCATTTGAAGGTGAACCACCAAGTTTTATCCAATTTGGATCATAAAATCCAATTCCCTTTCAAAATTTTGCCAAGAGCCGGAACTGGACTAAACTGGCCAAAACTTGACCAAATGGTATCCAAACTCAAATCCAAGCATATGATACTCATGTATACACTATCAGCTACAAGCACAACCAATATGAAGTCATTTTGACACAAAAGACATTATACGCGTATAATGTCTCCCGCATGATTTTGAGCCCAGTTTGCATATTTTTTTCACCTACCCTACATCCTTAGGCCCTGAATAGCTCATGTTTCAATTTTCAAGTCATTTGAATAGTTAAAAGCTTCATTTCGGCTTTCAGTACTAAAAAGACGCTAACTTCTGAAATTGGAGTTACAGGATCCATGGATTCCGTCAAGTCATCCGCAACAAAGAGAAAGAGACCGACAATCAAAGATGCTCTTGCAGAAGCAGAACCCTTTGAAATTCCAGCAGAAACCCTCAAGCCAACCAAAACTTGGGTGGAGGAAGCAGTACTAGAACAAGAGGGAATAAAGATCTACCAGGGGACTTTCAGAGATCCTCAAGGGCAAGCGGTGGATATACCGATGATCCCACAAGAATTGGTGGATTATAGCAGGTCAGAGAACATCAGCAGGTACCTGGAAAGGACAGACTTGCACAGATTCTTCACCTCGAGACCATCAGGTGTAGATACAAGAAGAGTGTATGAGTTGGCAACCTCCATTCAGAAGGATGGGAAAGCCACATTGACAGCAATAGATGGAGAGAAAGTAGAGGTACAGATCACTCCACAGCTCATTGCAGATGCATTGAAGCTGCACAACAAAGGGAGCTCTGTCAGGGAAAGAAGGGAGGCTATAGAGGTTTATGGGTCCAAGAAACAGAATGCAACTTATGGAGATATGGCAGACCAAAGAGCGGCAACCCTTTGCCGACTGTACAACCAATTTCTCCATATTTGCAATAAAAGACCGCAAAAGTATACGACACCACCCCATGCCATTGCAACTACCATCACATGGGCATTGAAGAGCAATATGCCAAAAGAGGTGAATTACGCTCAACACATCCACGAGCAAGTAATTGCCATGCACAATGAGAAGCCAAAGTATATAGGAGGAGCTGAAGTTCTGACAAGAATAGCTTATGAAGCTATTGGAGCCAGAGATCAATGGCCAAAGGTTCCCTCCCAGAATGAGTGGCTTAGAGAAGCCGATGAGGAGGAAGAACAGCCTAAAGTATCCAAGAGGGCGTCCACAAGAGCACGCAGGAAACTAAGAATAGTTTCAGAACCTGAAGAGGATGTGGATGAGCCGCTTATGAAGAAAGCAAAGAAGAAGGTTGCTCCCAAGCAAACCAAAAGTCAAAAAGCGGCAAGAATGGAAAGACTAGTGGAGCAGTTTAGAGCGGAAAGAGCTCTAAAGGGGGACTTTGAAGAAAAGTGGGTGCCAGACCCCACTAAAGTCGGAACTAGCTCAGCCAGGCCACATGTTGATCAATATGATCAATATATTAGAGCTTATGAGGAGTCAGAGGCTATACTGGAGCAACAACCTGTCGATCCATACACTGAAGAGGAAGTACAGCTTTTAAAAGCTGAGCTGAAAAAGGACGACAAGGGGAAGAAGAAAGTAGATGAGTCTACTGAACCTCAAGAGAAAGACGGGCAAGCAAACAAAGGGAAAGCCAAGATGACTGAGGACAATCAGCCCTCCTTTACTGATGTACCAAGCCCGAAGAAGACGGAAATCATTGTGGAAGAGACCACAGTAGAGATGGACACGGCTGGTATGGAAAAGCCGGAGGCCGGGACCAAGGAAAAGGAGATAGATCCAATTCAGCAAAAGAAAAACGATTATGAGGATCTGGTAGCGATAGGGTACACTAAAGAAGAGGCCCTTGAGGCAGTTTATGGGATCACCCTACAAAAACAAGATGATCGGAGAGGGACGAAGGAAAAAACAAAGAGTACAAAAGAGAGTGAAGAGAAACTGGACGAGCAGAATGTACTAGAAGAGCCGAAGCCAGTGGAGGTGGTGGCAGAAAAAGCTTTAGAGTTGACAGATGAAGATGAAAAAGACATGCACATGGTGCATGAACTGCTCAGCAAGATCAAAGAAAGATCCAAGGCAAAGGAAGTGGAGATTGAGACAGCCAAACAAAGGGAAGCCGAGTTGCAGAGGAAATTAGAGAATGCTATGACTGAATCTGAAAGTCATAAAGCATCACTCTACGACGCAGAAAACGAGAGAGACGGCTTGATACTCCAGCTAGCCGAGGCTTCAAGAGAAGTAACAAGTGCACAGGAAGCAAGGGAGCGGATGGAAGACGACTTGGAGGCGGCTAAAGATGAGCTCATTGAGCTAAGGGAGAGAGTCGAGCTCCAAGAAAGAACAATCACTAGACTCAGGACTACTCCTAGAGCTAGCAGAGCAGGAACCGAACAAGAGGGAGCTCTTGTACCAGCTCTGGAGGACCAGGTCCGAAGCTTACAAAGAGAGTTAAGATTAGAGCAAGTGCAAAGGTTGCACATTGCGGAGGGATCATTGGCAGCAGAGGAGAGGCTCACTTTAGAAAATCAAACACTAAGAACAGAGAATGAGACCCTCCGCAAACAGCTCCAAGATCTACAAGAGCAACAAAGAAGAGAGACAGAGACACCACAAGAAGAATCAGGTGGAGCAGCCATAGAGCTACCAGAAACTGGAGAGGCAACCACAATTGAAGATCCAGCCCCAGTTCAAGAGGTGACCTCAACTTCAGGAATCTCTGAAGAAGAACAAAGGCTCCATGACCAAATAGAAAAGTCAACAGAGGAGAGTGCCAAGGCGGAAATGGAATGGGAGAGGAGACTCCTAGTCTCCATTAGACTTCAGGGACTAGACACAAAAGTGCTCCATGAAGAGTGGATGCAACCCAGCCTGCCTTTCCCTTTGATGAAGTTTGAAGTGATAAAAACGAAAAAGAGAATAGAGGAGGAGCAGTATGTCGCTCTTTACGAAGGCGACATTACAAAAGAGGAACAATCAAAGAAGATTGTAGATTCGCAGCCTAGATGGAGGAAAGGTTGGCTGAACAAATACCCAGCCTACCTCATCTACTTGGTAGAGGCACCAAAGGAGATTCGGGAGGATGCAACCTTCTGCCTGGTGCCAAGAGTCAGAAGCTGGAAAGAGTATGGCAGGATTGCAGAAAAGAAGCCAAATTGGCTTAATTACCCCAGGATGCCAGGACCAAAGGCAGGAGAGAGAATAGGTAAAGCCTACATGGTGAAAACCCTAACGGGCACCATCAAGCTCTTTACTGGCTCTCCTGACCTTTCGTGTCAGATGCTCAAGAAAATCTGCAGGACTCTCTTAGCTTGCATTGAAGTGTTCGCGCCAGATAAAGCCACGACCTTGAGTCTACTATCGACGGCCGACACAGTGACTGATATGATGTATGATCTTTCATTGCAGCCTTCTCCAAAAGTGTTGCACCTCCTATACCAAAGGATTATGTTTTTGCCTAGCTTCCACATGCAAACATTCGAAGAAGCTTTCTACACCGGCTTTTTCACCCACGAAAGCAAAATATTCGGCCCAACCTTGACCATCGGCAACCTACGATACGAATCACATTTGCAGATGCTCAAGACGACAGGACTTTATTGACCAATCATAAAAGTCATGTCAGGGACGACATGAACGCGGAGGGGGGGAGTGTTGAGCCATCAGAGGATCACACCCACATTTTTGCTCACACTCATCATTTTGTAACCATTGATTGTAATAAATGTCTTTCCGACATTGATTTTGAATTGAGCCATTCGTTAAGTAACGGGACTCAATTGAGTTTCCAGCTTGTAATTCCGAAGTAATTTCACTTGCCGATGTAATTAGTTAGAAATGTTCTCACCTCCAAGGCTGAGGTATATAAGCCAAAGTTTTGTAACCTAAAGGGAGATTCAGTTTTATTAATCAAAGGTGAGTTTTTGAGCGCCGTGACTGTGTCTGAGAGAGAGAGAGAGAGAGAGTCTTATCTACTTGCTACGCGAGCTACGGAGCCGCCATTAGAGAAGCGACACCACCATTGTGTTAGAAACGGCGAGAGCTACGCACTGATACCAAGAGTGCGCGCTATCGGCTTCTATGTGTGGTAAGTTCCTACGAGCTTCGGTGTGAGTTTTCTTCCAACTCGTGTGTCGGAATAGAGCGTGCAGCATATCTATAGAACCACAACGAGTAGAGCTACACGTTAGTACCATCGGGGTCAAGTTTCGATCACCTGTATTTTTCGGCCTGTCTTCATACGCGTTTACTGCACGGAGTGGTTATAGGTTGATTTTGAAGTTCAAGTCTTTAGGGTGTTGTTCTTACCTAGTGTATAGACTTCCCCTTGAGTTTGAGATCGATTCAATGATTCTAGATCCTGTTTCGTATAGCATTCGTTCGTAGTACGGATTTCAGTCACTTGCGTATTTTAGAACTTAGATTTGATTTCCTTAGTAGTGATTGTCATTAGAAGGTCGAGTAGGTGATTTGACACCCACCTAGTTGTTTCCATGCGCCTGCGGGTCAAGCTCCGTCCTCGTCTGACAAATTCTGTTGTTGGTTGAGTTCTCGCTATTTAGCTTCCGCTAGCGGCGTAACCGCCTTAACAGGTTGCAAGTCCGTTTTAATCGTTATGGATGCTTCATAGAGGAGTTTCACAAAGGCAGACCAGGCAAGATATTGGCACGTGGAAGAAAGAAAGGTCGTTTGTTCTCATTGGAAGCTGGAGATCCATGTTTACACAGCGGTATGTATGCAAACAAATCAGCCACTCAAGATAATTGGGCAGAGTTATGGCATAAGAGGATTGGTCATGTCAGTTTTAGAAGACTAAAGCATATGCAATCAAATCAAATTGTACGTGGATTACCAAAGTTTGGTAGATTGAATTTTGATCATGTTTGTGAAGCTTGTCAATTTGGAAAGCAATCTCGTTTACCATTTCCAAAGAGGGGGAGAATTAGCCAAAGTCCTTTGGAAATTGTTCATTCAGATATTTGGTGACCTTGTGATCATGGTTGTCAATATTTTATCACATTTACGGATGATTACAGCAGAATGACATGGGTTTACTTTCTAAAGGCAAAGTCAGAGGCATTTGAGGTATTCTTGGAGTTAAAAGTTATGGTTGAGAAAGAGAATGGTTGTCAAATTAAATGACTACGTACAGATGGAGGGGGAGAGTACGTGTCACACAGTTTTGATGATTACTTACGTGAACAAGGCATAAGAAGACAGATTACTTGCAGATACATACCACAACAAAATGGAGTTGCTGAGAGAAAGAATAGAGTCATAGCAGAGATTGCAAGAGCCATGATGAATGAGATGAATATGTCATTAACATATTGGGCTGAAGCAGTTCATACAGCAGTAAACATTATGAATCGAACACCAACAACTGCCATTCATGAAATTTCACCTTATGAGAGACTTTAAGGGATCAAGCCAACAGTTTCCTACATGAAAGTTTTTGGATGTGTTTTCTATGTTCATGTGCCAAATGAAGCAAGAAAGAAGATGGAGCCAAAGGCAATGAGGTGTATATTCTTGGTCTACCCAGTTGAAAAGAAAGGTTACAAGTGCTATGATCCTACGACAAGACAAGTTTATGTCAGTAGAGATGTCAGATTTTGTGAGCATGAACCATGGTATAAACCAAAGCCAGTGATGATAGAAGACGAGTATGAAGAGCAAGAGAATGTGCGTCATGTTGTTGATAAGCCAGGACCATCAACAAGAACTATTTCAGGACAACATATGGCAGAGGAGAGTACAGGAAGTGTCAACCCATGGAGCGGTCGTTTGCGAGATAAGAAGCAAGACGAGAAAGGCAAGAAAAAAGTGGTTGAAGAGAGTTCTGGAGATGAAATCCTCGATGAAGAGCATAGTTTACCACATTTGAGGACACCTGACAATAAGCATATTGAGAAATATGTACCCCCATATGCAAGAGTTGAAGAGAAGAGTGCACCACAGTTGAGAAGATCAGAGAGAGTGCATTATCCAGTTGATAGATTGACATACAACGGTTACATGCGTACACATTATGCATACATGGTTTCACGTGTGCAACATAAAGAGCCTATATGTTTTCAAGAAGCAATTGGAAAATCAGAATAGGAGTCAGCTATGGATGATGAGATGGATGCTCTTGTGAAGAATGACACTTGGTATTTGGTTCGCTTGCCAAGTGGAAAGAAAGCAATTGGTTCAAAATGGGTATACAAAGTCAAGTGCAAGTCAGATGGTAGTGTGGAAAGATACAAAGTGAGGCTTGTTGCTAAAGGTTATGCACAAACAAAAGGTCTTGATTATGATGAAACATTCAGTCACTACTAGCCATAGGGGGGGTTTGCGAGGGACTAATAATTGATAGACGTCGTTTAATCGATGACGAATGCGTCGCATAGACGAGGTTAATGTCGTATAAACTAAGATATATATATTTTTTAAAATTGACCGTCGCATAAACAACGGCTATTGTTGCATAATCGACGCCCAAAATTTTAAGCCGTCGCATAATTGACGCCTAAAAATTGTCTTGCTTATACGACGAAGAGCAACGAGGCTAGTAACGACGCGTGCACACTGCCCCTACGTCTCTCATGCGAGGCACTTCTCTCATGCGAGGCGCTTTTTCAATAGACCTGCTCGCGCCTTTGAAATTTGACTCGCGGGAAGCATAGCAGCGCCACAAGCTCTCCACGGCAGCTACTACAGGCCGATCGAGGGGCAGGTTTGAGAGCATAATGTCATTTCCTTTGTCTTCATGGCATTGTTTGAGAGCATAAGGTCATTTCACGTACATTATATTTTCTACTGTTGTGCGTGCAGGTTGAGGTACATGGTACAACCGCCTATGTTCCGCAGACGGCATGGATTCAGAGTGGGACGGTCAGGTATCAGAGAACCATCAAAGTAATTGCCTTGGAGCAAGATATAGCCTTGTTCGAGTTTGGTGATGAAACAGAGATAGGTGAAAGAAGCATTAACCTTAGTGGTGGACAGAAACAAAGGATTCAGCTAGCTAGGGCAGTATATCAAGATTCTGACGTCTATTTCCTAGATGATATATTCAGCGCACTAGATGCACACACGGGGTCTGCCCTATTCAAGGTCAATGTGCTAATACGGTTATGATCAAATGCTGAGTATCAAGTCTACTGACTACTTAAGCTTTTGCAGGATTGCTTGCTTGGAGCCTTGGAAAGGAAAAATAGAGTCCGTGTGACACATCAAGTCCAATTTCTTTGCAAAGCTGATCTTATCCTAGTAAGTATCTCTATCCACCACACAACAGAGCGGTGAAGTTGTCTCCATAGGATCAACTACCATTTTTCTAAGCATTGCAGGATGGTGAGTGGGTGTTCTGTAGTGCTGTCCATGACTGAGTGTCGCCTAGGCAAAAACAAAAATTGAGTTGCACCCATCCCTATATATTCTGTTGGCAGGGAGGTCATCGTTGTTTGGCAAACGATTATGATCCAAGTAGTTGTTGAAGAGTTATAGCTTATACGCGAGGGAGACCGTGCAAGGTGATCCATTCAGCCATTATTTGACAAATTCCAGCAATTGCGTTGGTTTGAAAATTGAGAATTGAGAGGGAAATAGATATCTCCACAAGAGGAAAATTCTGTTCTGTTATTAATCTGTTTTCATTGTGACAGGCTCCTTAAGTGTATGAGATTGACTTGCTACTAGGTAGTAAGTGCGTTCGTCTTTCAAGAAATAGTATTTAATTGATTGTGTTACTTTTATTCATTGTTAGTGTGGCAGTAGGTCCTCTCTAGCAATGGTTGAAGAGTTGTCCTCTACATGTAATGACATTAAGATTATTTCCTCTTGGTATCCAGTTGATTCAGGTCCTCACGAATGAGTGGTGATCTTGGATTGTGTAAGAGTCAAAGAGGAGGCATCTAATGAGTAGTGGAAGGGGAGCAATGAGTCCATGCTGAATCCATGTAGCTCAAACCATGATGTCATCTCTCCATACCAGCATGTTATATCTCCTTGCATCTAACTGTAGAGAGGACTCAAGTGCTAACCACGCATAGACGAGGTTTATGTCGTATAAACGAGGAAACATCCTTCAAGCGGGTGTCGCCAAGTCCGGCCCCTCAACCCACTCTCGTTTGCTCATACAGATTGTTCACACAATCTGTCCACAAAGCTTGCCATGGCCAGCAGTCCATGGAGACTTCCTTCCTCTCAAGTCACCCCAACTTGCTTGAGATCATGCTTGGGCACAAGCTCTGGTTTTCCATTGAATGAAAATGACTCAGATGACATGATGGTGTATGGCATTCTTAAAGAAGCTGTGAACAAAACAGGATGGGTTCCGCGCACCCCAAAATGCGAAGATGCATCGACGGAGAGTCACTTGCACCCAGATCATCAACACCGCAAAATACAACTCCTCCAAAGAAAGGCATAAAAAATGGTGCTGCCTCTACATTGTGCTCTGCCCCTTCAAGAACATCATTAACACCCGCAGAGCTTGCGAAGAGCTCCAACAAGAAGCATTACCGAGGAGTACGGCGTCGGCCGTGGGGCAAATATGCAGCCGAGATCCGAGACTCTGCAAGGCAAGGGGCCCGTGTTTGGCTAGGGACCTTTGACACGGCTGAGGAGGAAACTTTGGCATATGATCGAGCGGCATTGAAGATGCGCGGGGCGCGCGTATTGCTGAAATTTTTCGTCAATGTCGTGGCTAGAGAAAGAGGTGGAGACAAAGAAGAAGAAGAGAGTGAAACGAGAAGCACCAGTCGAAGATGGAGTTGCAGGCATCGAGCAACAACGTCAACAACACAAGCGCATGCAAGAGCCATCATCATCTTCACCACCATCAAGTCTGGTAGTGAGCTTTGAAAGAGAAGGGGTGAAGATAGAAGAGCTAGATGATGTGTTTTCTTTGTATGAGTTGCGCGAGTGTTTCTTGCCTTTCATCGCCTCCTCATTTGCTAGCGCCATGGCTACCCTGTCCAACAGCGCTGGAGCCTCTCATTTGGCAGTCTCTCATGTGATAGCAGAGTGCTTGTGCCTGTGTGTGTGTGTGTGTGTGTGTATGAGAGAGAGAGAGAGAGAGAGAGAGAGAGAGAGAGAGAGAGAGAGAGAGAGAGAGAGAGAGAGAGATCTCAGTACGTGTTGTTGGGCGAGAGTCCGACCATCATCAAGGACATGGTGGAAGTCCATGAGAATTAGGCGTTGGTTCCTGGTGGGGGACTCAGTGAGAGCCTGCAGCCTCTCATTTGGCTGACAAAGAGTCGAAACTCATCGGCAAGCTCATCTACAGAGTCGACCTTGAAGGCATGTGGTATTGCACAAGATGCTAATATGGACAAAAGAATTCACTTGATATTGTTAGTCAATGGTTGTGCTTGGAACTACCTTGATTGATATGTATGCCTAATGTGGTGCACTTCATCGATCATCACAAAAAGTACTTTAAGA
The DNA here is from genome assembly GCF_014529385.1 of Adiantum capillus-veneris. NCBI lineage: Eukaryota > Viridiplantae > Streptophyta > Polypodiopsida > Polypodiales > Pteridaceae > Adiantum > Adiantum capillus-veneris. Next base: position 163,217,786 of record NC_140938.1, read on the forward strand.
GCTTCCTGTCTCACAGATGTTGCCTGATTGCGGGATATGCCTAACTTGGATAGGGCTAGGAGCTCTAGGCTGTTTTCAATGGAATGGGACATCGTGCTTGCCACTGCCTTGGTCGACATGTATGCCATATGTAGTGCACTTTATGAAGCACACGAAGTGCTTGAGGAGCTTTCTGTCTGAAATGTCGTCTCTTAAGATGCACTGATTGGGGGATATGCCCAACTTGGGCAGGGCCAAGGAGCTCTGGTCGTTTTTTAGTGGATGAAGTGAGGGTGTCTCTCTAGACGCAATCACATACACTCTAGCCTATTTTCAGCTAATGCGAAGTGAGGGTCTCTCTCTAGATGTAATGTTATTTCAAGCAGTGCATTGATTGCTACAAGGTTAGGTCAGGAAGAGAGAGAGAGAGAGAGAGAGAGAGAGAGAGAGAGAGAGAGAGAGAGAGAGAGAGAGAGAGAGAGAGAGCTTTTTTAAGCAGATGCAGAGAGACTGCATCTCTCCAAATGCAATCATGTACAGTGGCACCTTGAGGGCATGTGGTAGTACACAAGATGTTGATATGGGCAAAAGAAGTTATGATGATATTGTTAGTGAGTGGTTGTTGAAAGAAAACGTTGTGCTTGGCACTGCCTTGGTCGACATGTATGCCAAATGTGGTGCACTTCATAAAGCGGAAAAAGTACTTGATGAGCTTCCTGTCCAGGATGTCGTCTTTTGAAATGCACTGATTTGAAATGCACGGCTGCCATGCACAAACCCTCTCGATCTGAGCCGCCAGAAGAACCTCTTGGATGCTAAGGAGCCAATCCCATCTTCAAACCACAGCATGGATCTAAGAGTGCCACACGAATGGGGCTCCCTTGCCACTGGAGCCACACCCCCTCCCAAACCCAATAGAATGCCAGGAACCGAGGCTTACATGTTGATCTCTGAAGGAGAAAGGAGCGCAAAGCCAACTCCCGCTGTCAAAAAATGAAGAGCCAGGGAAGTCGAAGAGGATTCTACAGCCTGGTGCCCCCACCCAGGGCGGTCCTCCGCATCGGCCTCAGCCCACAATCCACCCTGCCTCCACCGCAAGCCCACGTGCCATCCGTCAATCTACCCCAGCGAGCCTTCCCTGCTCTTAGTGGGCGAAACGAGTAGAACGAGCCTGTAGTAGGCGAAGGGTCTTGAACCCTTGTCTTGACCTCAACCCACAATCCACCATGCCTCCACTGCAAGCCCATGTGCCATCCGTCAACGCACCCCAGCGAGCCTTCCCTACTCTTACTGGGCGAAACGAGTAGAACGAGACTGTAGGCGAAGGCTCTTGAACCCTTGTCTTGACCTCTTACTTTAAGTATACTTTTTGTGATCTATGGACTGCACCACATTAGGCATACATGTCGACCAAGGTAGTGCCAAGCACAACCACTGACTAACAATATCAAAATGAATTCTTTTCTCCATATCAGCATCTTGTGCAATACCATATGCCTTCAAGGTGCAAGTGTACTTGATTGCATTTAGAGAAGAAGAAAAAGAAGAAGAGGATTTTAACGTCGTAGGAAACTATCCCAAGACCTCAAAGATCTATCCGACGAGAGTTGAACTCAAGATCTGTTATTGAAGAGAGATGCCCTCTCTCTGCATCTATTGAAAACAAATCTCTCCCTTCCTGACCTGACACTTCTAGAGCATATGTGATTGCATCTGGAAGAGAGCAGGAGCGTAGGCTATCATAAGCTGGCAGTTGTAGGTGTTAGGTGCAGCGGAATGAATGTTGTATTTTCTCAAGATTAGTGATCTTTATTTGCTCAAGGTTCCTTTTAGTTCTTAGGGAAGGAGAGAGCCTTCTGTCTTTATGGAGAGTGCTATGATCACGAACAAAGTGAGTGGATATTGTGTGTGCAAGTGAATGAGACTGAGAGAAGGAGAGAGAAGAGATACAACACCCAAGAGGTTGTAAAACCCTCCTCCGAAGGCCCCACTCTCATCGGCGAGAGTGGTCTAACTTTGATTGCACAAAGGTGTACAATGCGAATGCAATGGACTGATGCAATGGGACTATGCCGATGACGACGACGGTGGTGATGACGACGACTTGGTGGCTGAAATCTGTGGTCTTCTAACTGCTGTTTTTCGGGACTATTTCGGTGGCTGAAAATGACTGTTTTGGCTGCATTTTTATGGCTGAAAATGGGGGGAACATCTGCAACCAATCTGGGGCTGATCTGCTACGGAGTCATAGGCTGAAAACGCTGTGTATATGCTGCAGATTAGGGCTGAAAGTCAAAAACGCTGATGCATGGCTGATGCGAAATCCAAAAATGCCAATGATGGCTGCAGCGTTTTGGGCTGAAAAATGCTAGGAGATTGTGGCTGGTATCGGGTTGCCGGTTCTGAGGAAAAACGCCAAGAAAGGGGTGCTTGATGGTGATGGCCTGTTGGGGGAACACGCCAAGGATGGGGGCTGGCCTAGAGCTAGAAAACGCTAGGGGTGCTGAGGGGGGTACTGCTGAGAAGTTGCCTATTGAGCGGGAAGCTCCTGCTGCCTCTTCTGCTGTGGAGTGCTAGCTTTGGGTTGCTTATATATTACCCAATTTTCCCTACTCAGTTCCCAACAAAAGTCACTTAATAAATCAGTGAAAATTGTCAAAAATAGGGAAAATGGGATAAAGTCACTTGAAAAATCCCCTAACTGATTCTAATGGTTTCTGAAGGGAATATTGATGATCATGTTGTGTGCAACCGGAGGATATGCATCTATTGCTAAGTGACTAGGCATGCACGGTCTACGAATAGACTCACAAAAGTGCCAGATTACTTCTAATCTAACTTGACTGGACTTGACGGAAACCCTGCTATGCTGTAGCTTGTCCACGGACACATAGGGTTGGGATGTGTCACGTGACAGTAGGTGAGACATTGAGGGAGACGGCCTAGCCACTTGTCCTAAAAGCTCGAGTCGATCTGCTCAATTGCCTCTGATCGTCTAGAGAGATATCCTCGCTTTGTCCACTGAAAAAAGACCAGAGCTCCTTGGCCTGCCCACGTTGGGCATATCCCGCAGTCACTGCATTTCAAGAGACATCTCGGACATAAAGCTCCTCAAACACTTCTTGTGCTTCATGAAGTGCACTATAGGTGGCATACATGTCGACCAAGTCAATGTCAAGCACGATGTCACATTCCGGTGTAAACAGCGTGGAGCTCCTTGGCCGTGCCAAGTAAGGCATATCCCACATTCAGACGACATCCGCGATAGGAAGCTCCTAAAGGACTTTTTGTGATCTATGAAGTGCACCACATTAGGCATACATGTCGACCAAGGTAGTGCCAAGCACAACCACTGACTAACGATATCAAAATGAAAACTTTTCGCCCATATCAGCATCTTGTGCAATGCCATATGCCTTCAAGGTGCAAGCGTACTTGATTGTATTTGGAGATCTCTCTGCATCTGTTGAAAACAGATCTCTCTCTTCCTGACCTGATACTATTGGACATATTCTAGAGCATCTGTGATTGCATCTGGAAGAGAGCAGGAGCATAGGCTACCATAAGCTGACAGTTGTATGCGAGACATTGAGGGAGACGGCCTAGCCACCTACATGTTCTAAATGCTCGAGTCGCGCTGCTCGATGGCCTCTGACTGCTGCTGTTGAATGGCCTCTACGCTCAACGACAAATTCCAAGTTTGCCTTTATTTTCTTTGGTTATGGAAAGTGTATTTTTCTAGCCCTGCTGGACAGCTGCCTCTCTCTCTCTCATCTCTCTAACAATGTGTCAGCACGTCTCTCTGTCTATCTGTGCTATCCCCCTCGGGGCTACAAAGAACACCATCGTGATGAATAAGAAAAACACTACATGTGGCCGGGGAGGGAGCCAGAATCCCTCCCCCTTTTTGTGATCTATAAAGTGCACCACATTAGGCATACACGTCGACCAAGGTAGTGCCCCACTGCCAAGCACAATTAACACTGACTAACAAGATCAAAATGAATTCTTTTGCCTATATCAGCATCTTGTGCAATGCCATATGCCTTCAAGATGCAAGTGTACTTGATTGCATTTGGAGAGATGCCCTCTCTCTGCATCTGTTGAAAACATATCTCATCCTGCAATCAACGCACTCCTTAAGATAACATTGCATTTGGAGAGATGCCCTCTCTCTGCATTAGCTGAAAACATTCTGGAGCATATGTGATTGCATTTGGAAGAGAGTAGGAGCGTAGGAGCTGAAAACATTCTAGAGCATATGTGATTGCATCTCAAAGAGAGGAGGAGCATAGGCTACCATAAGATGGCAGTTGTAGTCGAGACATTGAGGGAGACGGCATAGCCACCTATCCGAAAAGCTGCAGAACAAGCGTCCTTTCATCGAATCGTAAGCAATTAACGCAAGGGCTGAGAGTTAACTCAAAGGTGCAAATTAGGCAAGGCTTGTGTGTTGTCCGCCAAGAACAAGATCTTAGGGCTGATCTGGGGTAATCCCTTTAGGGATGAGAGAGAAGGGAGTAGCGATGTGGCTGATCTGGATCCATAGCACAGAAAACGCAGCCTGAGAGGTGAAAACGCTGCTGTTTGTAGAAAACACAGCCACCAAGGGGGAGCGATCTCAGTTTTGAGGGAATTTTCGTGATGGAAGCAATCAGCAGGGGATCGTCAGCTTAGGAGAAGAACCTCGGCGTCTGATACCATGTGAGAGTAGGTAGTGAAAGCGAAAGCGGAAGCGCTGCTAACAACAGCATATAGCTCAAGTTGAGTCCTTTCCAGGAATACATCCAGGTCTGCTTCATTTTGTCCACATCTACCATATGGTTATAAGCTCATGCTGCATTCGACCACAAACCATCAAATCTCTCATGTAGCTTACTCTTGCATTGAATTTGTTATTGAGCGTGTTTCTCTTTTAGCTTTGCTACGTGATCTTGCATTTGATTTAGAACCTTTTGAAGCATCTGTAGCATTTTTGTTTGATCTATTTTGTTGTAGTCCACTCCATTCATGGCTGCTTCGACCTCATCTGTAGATTCTTGATCTATTAATATTTTCACTTGCATTGATGTTACATGTAGATACGATGTTTGTGTTAGTCTGACACATGGTTTGTTTTAAATATACAGATACGATGAGTGACCAGGGTCATAGAGTGAAGTTGACGTTCATCAAGACTTTGCTACGTACCACTGGACTATCAAGAGAGGCTTTGACGGAGGATATGTCAGATTATATGGAGATAGATGACGCCAGTTTAGACAGCTCCATCGAGTTTCTTGGGCGATTCAGTTTGCCCGTACGTCCTGGAGAGGGTACATCCTCCCAGCCACACACAGGAGTGGAGACTTCCTTTCATGCAGATCAGACCATAGCACATCGGTAATCTTCTCAATTGATAAAGTAGTAATGTCATTCTTTTTTTAATATAGAAATATTAATATATGTATTCCCTTGATGTCTTTGTTTGCTTAGGACTCCTATTCCAGGTACATCACATCATGAGAGTCAGCGGCTTACTCCTAATGTACCTCCTAGTACTCAGTTGACACCTGATTCACAGGCTAGTGGCCGTCAGTCTCAGAGGTATATCTAATATGGTGATTATGGATTAAATCTCAAGTAGTTTTTAAGAACTCTCATCTAATCTGCCATATGTTTATATTGCATGTAGGCATCATCGCCAGAGTAGCACGCCACCAGGCCGATCGACTCGTGAGACACCGCCTCAGCCGCCAGCTCCCCATCAGTGCCTCCACCTCCACCAATGCACACATGCATTGGCAGCTTGGGTGTCACATGCGACATCTTGCCTGACGGGGCTATCCTCCAGCTCGGAGCCGGCATCGCACTCAAACGTCGGATGCAAGACCTCTGCTCGTCTTATCTAAAGCAAGTTCATATACCATGGGAGTAAGTATTAATTAACATAAAAAATGTAAATTTTAGTTTGTTAGTTGAATTACTAATCGACTTTATTTTGCACTGTAGTGATCAGCATGAGGATGACAAGAAATATGTTATCAACACACTAGAGACGGAGTATGGGACGGGATGGAGTTACAAGTGGATGGTCAAGCAAATGTGCAAACTCATGGGTCATCGACGCGACGCAGCACGGTAAGTAGAAAGAAAGAAATATTTTTAACATCTATGTCTCTCTCTCTCTCTCTCTCTCTCTCTCTCTCTCTCTCTCTCTCTCTCTCTCGTCTCTTGACTCTCGATCTGTCAAGGTGGAAATCGTTCGGAGCTGCTCTCTGAGTAGGTGTAGCGTATAGTAGAGGCAAGCTGTAGGCATGTAAGGTGCAGCCGAATGAATGTTGTATTTTCTCAAGATTAGTGATCTTTACTGCTCAAGGTTCCTTTTAGTTCTTAGGGAAAGAGAGAGCTTTCCGTCTTATAGAGAGTGCGGTGATCACGAACAAAGTGAGTGGATCTAGTGCGTGCAAGTGAATGAGACTGAGAGAAGGAGAGAGAAAGTTACGACTCCGAGAGGTTGTAAAATCCTCCTCCGAAGGCTCCACTCTCGTCGGTGAGAGTGGTCTACTTGATTGTACGAAAGAGTACAATGCGAATGCAAAGGACTGATGCTATTGGACTATGCCGATGACGACGACGGTGACGATGACGATGGTGATGTCGACGGCTTCGTGGCTAAAACTGGGACTGTTTTCGTCGCTGAAAATAGACTGTTCTTGTGGGATTATGGCTGAATCTGAGTGCTCGAAAAAACGCTAGGTTTAGGGTTCCCTGAGGCTGTGTTTTTGGGGATAAACTTTGGCTGAGAAAACGCTGATACAGCAGGGTTTTTATTGCTGAAAATTGACTGTTTTGCAAGTGTCAAATCACCCTTACTGGCTGTGGATTGCGAACGAAGGGATTGTGATGCTCTTGCTCTCTTAGCCTCTCTTGCCTACACCAGGCTTTGATACCATGTAAAGAATGAGGATGCAAGAGAGATACACAAGACAAGCACAAAGCACACAGAGATGGAAAGCTTCTTCTTCTTCTTCACAGAAAAAGAGAGTACAAAATGACTAAGTGCTAAAGCTGAAAAGTAGCACATATGTACATGCGGTCACTAAGTGTGAACTCGCTAGAAGCGTACTAGGCTGGCACTATAAGTGTAGTCCAGCTGTAGAATCACTGGCAGAGATCCTCCGTGTCGGTCACCTAACGCGCCAGTGAGTAAATGCCGTAAGCGGCCAAGACCCGTAGTGGATGCCAGCTCAAGGTGTAGAGCTCGACATCTCAACACTCCCCCTCGAGCTCTGCATGTCGCAGAGTCCAAGCATAGTCCGGAAACGTCGAAGCTTCTGAGCTCCGAGGGCCTTGGTAAAGATATCCGCTATCTGCTCCTCTGTACTGACGTAGACCAAGTCGATGTTGCCCGCCAATACTCGCTCTCGAACGTAGTGGTAATGGACCTCTATGTGTTTGGTCCTAGCATGGAACACTGGGTTCCTAGCCAACTGCATGCTGCTGAGGTTGTCACAATGAATGACAATCTGCTGGTCCACCTGCACTCCCAAGTCCTCAAGTAATGTGCGTAGCCAAGCTACCTCGCACGCCGCAACTGCTGCACCTCTGTACTCGGCCTCTGTGCTCGATAAAGCAACCGTAGGCTGCTTTTTGCTGCTCCAAGTAACAGCAGCACTCCCAAAAGAGAACATGAAGCCACTCGTAGATCTCCTATCAACAATGCTACCTGCCCAATCTGCATCTGTATATCCATACAATGCTAATGGTGCATCTGCTGCATAGAACAATACGTAGTCAAGAGTCCCTTGCACATACCTAAGTGTGCGTCGTACTCCATCCAAATGTGGCTTCCTCGGAAGCTGCATGAACTGACTCTCCAAGCCTACTGTGTAGCTCAAGTCTGGCCTCGTGATAGTCAAGTAGATTAGACTACCCACAATCTTCCTGTACATATTGACATCCTCAACAACATCACCCTTCTCTGCACTCAGCTTTGCATTCATATCCAAGGGAATAGAAATTGGCTTACAATCAGCCATACCATACTTTGACAACATGTCCAAAGCATACTGTCTCTGTGACAGCCATACACCCTCTGGAGTCCTGATCACCTCAATGCCAAGAAAGTAGCGCAACTCGCCCAAATCTTTCATTTCAAACTCCTGTTTGAGAAGACCCTTCACATGGTCAATCTCCATAGCATTGTCACCCACAATAATAAGGTCATCTACATATATGGTAATGACCACAATCCCCACATCACTCTCACGTACATAGAGTGAATGATCAGCATGAGCTCTCCTAAAACCAATACTGACAAGATACTTGGCAATCCTGTCATACCATGCTCTAGAGCCCTGCTTCAAACCATACAGAGCTTTGAGAAGTCTGCATACATAATCTGGGTAACCTGGATCGACATAACCAGGTGGCTGATCCATATACACTTCCTCTTGCAACTCACCATTCAAGAAGGCATTCTTTACATCCATTTGATGCATAATCCATCCTCTAGATGCAGCCACTGCTATGACAGCTCTCACAGTTGTCATCTTTGCCACTGGAGCAAAGGTCTCCTCATAGTCTATGCCATACGTCTGTGCATAACCCTTTGCGACCAGCCTTGCCTTGTGACGCTCAATGTTACCATAAGCCTTATGCTTGGTTTTATACACCCATTTACAGCCAATAGCTTTCTTGCCGCTTGGCAATGGCACCAACTCCCATGTGTCATTTGCTTCCAATGCAGCCAATCTCTTCATTCATTGCATCATCCCAATGCACATTTCCAACTGCATCCTCAAAACATGTGGGCTCCACATCGTGTATCACCTTAGCCATGTAGGCTTGGTGATGAGCTAGATACCCATCATATGTCAATTTCTGAACTGGATTTCTGACTCTATTAGATCTGCGCGGTCCTGGGTCACTCCTTTTCCCTCTAACATCTTCTTGTACTTTCCTTACACCAGGTGTCTTGACAGCCGGAATTCCAAATTCCTCATCAAGACTTTGTTAAGAACCATCTGAATCCATGTCTACATGTGAAAAACCTGATGATGCATCAGCCATAAAGGGAGGTTCATCAACCTTTTCCTTTCCTTTTCGTGATACATTCCCTATACCTGCTGGTGGAGTAACATGCGTACGTAGTCTACCATTCCATGGCTTCTCAACAGAGCCACGAGAAGAGGACTCTTGTGGTCTACTCAAAACCTGTGACTGTGGCCTCACATTTTGTACAACCACATCATCTTTTACATCAGCCCCAATAGTGCCATGTGCATTACTGTACCAGCTGCTCATCTCATCAAAGACTACATCTCTACTCACTCGTAATTCTCGTGTAGTAGAATTGTAGCACGTGTACCCCTTTTGTTCAAGGGAATATCCCACAAGAATACATTTCTCTACTTTAGGATCCAATTTCCTACGCAACTCATCTGGTACATGCACGTAAGCTATGCAGCCAAACACTTTCAAGTGTGCCAAATCAGGCTTTGTACCTGTAAACTTTTCCTCGGGTGTTACATCATGCACCGCAGCTGTAGGTGTCCTGTTCATAATGTACACAACTGTATTTACAGCCCAGAAATGATGAGGCATGTTCTTCTCATTCATCCATGCACGTGCAACCTCTGCAATGTGCCTGTTTTTTCTTTCTGCGACCCCATTTTGTTGTGGAGTATATCTGCATGTAAACTGCCTGCGTATACCATGCATTCGCAGAAAATCTGAAAAATCATTGGAGAAGTACTCTCCCCCTCCATCTGACCTCAATGTCTTGATTTGCATATCTGTCTCCTTCTCAATCATGACTTTAAAGTGACCAAACACTTCACTTTTGTTAAGCATGAAGTAGACCCATACTTTCCTTGTATGGTCATCAATGAAAGAGACATAATACCTGCAACCATGTATACTTGCAGTATCGGTTGGACCCCAAACATCTGTGTGCACCACCTCAAGTGGATTTTTACATACATTGCGCTCATGTGGAAATGAGCCCTTTGACTGTTTTCCAAACTGGCATGCTGCACACACTTTATGCATACCATCCACCTTGAATTTGGGCAAACCTTTTACAATCTGTTTTGATTACATGCTGCACAATCTCTGCTCATTGACATGGCCAATGCGTTTGTGCCAAATGTCAACATCAGCCACAACACCTGTGCCCTGTGCAAATAATGCAGCTTTTACCTCAGGCATGTCTACATTCAGCGTAAACATTCTGCCCACACATTTGCCCTGTGTGATCAGCTTACATCCATTCTGGAAATCTTCTACATAACAGCCATTCGGATTGAAGCGAACCTGCAAACCCTGCTCAACCATTTGTCCAACAGAAACAAGATTCTTTGTAATGTTTGGGACATGAAGTACATCTGCTAAGTACTTTGATTTGCCACTCTTCGTATTAAGAGGTATGTCCCCTACATAAGCAATGGGGTGAGCTGTGTCATCTCCTGTCTGCACATAGCCTGACACATCTGGTTTGCGCATATCTCTAAACCACTCTCCACGAGACGTCATGTGATTAGAGGCACCTGAATCCACATACCAAACATCATCTTGGGTGGAATTCTCTGCAGTCATTGTATTCATTACATGTTGCATAACAAACATGCGCTCGTTTTTGCTGTCATCTGCATCTCTGCTAGTAGATGCATAGTTGCCCTGTTCTCTCTTTCCACTTGCTTTTCCCTTTGGACAGTCACATATATGGATTTGTGTATTTGTTTATGGCTGAGATTATTTGAAATTTGGCTCAATTTATAGAAGAAACTCTGTTGGATTTTATTCATGTTCACACCATAGCTTCTACGTATCCACAAGTTGCTCTTTGACAGTTTAGTGGTTGAGTTTACTCCCACTTTGATAGGTGATTTTCAGCCATCATGTGGTTGGAGTTTGGAGTCACTTGTGTATGCCCTTGTGTGCCATATTTCGCATTACGCATAGCGACAGATCTTGCAAGGTTTTCCAAAATGTTGCTATAGTTATCTGGCAGACATTTGGTCATCGATTGGAAGGTATTTTGGCAGCAATCATCACTCACATGTATGTCATTTGAGGTGCCGTTGAGTGGTACTCCGGCAAGAGAGGGTATGCTCATATGTATGACTTTGTGAGGTGATTCCGGTCGAGTTTATTCCCGGATTGGCCATTGTGGCATATATTATTGTCTCTTTGAGGTTTACTGTTGAGACTTTGCTCCAGTTACAAAGCAGACTCTGCCAAAATTTTGTCAAATATTTATGCGCGATTGAGTCATATTGACTTGTGATTTTGTCCAAGGTTTTGCACGGTTATTGGTGCAATTTTGCATCAGGTTTTGAGCCATATTTGCAGACTTTTGTTGATGCGATTCGAGCCAATTTAGGGCTGATTTGGTTGACATTTGCTACTCATTGTTGGTTGCTCTTTTGCGAGCATTATGACTGATTTTTCATTTGACTTCCAGCGTTATGGTCTGACACAGTTTGATGGTGCAGATTTTGTTGCTTGGAAGGAGCATATGCTTGTTGCATTGGCGGATTTGGGGCAGGATAAACCCTTGCGTGGTTTATCGGCGAAGCCCAAGTCTATGCGTGATGATGATTGGCAGGATCTTGATGAGTTAGCAATGTCTACGATTCGTTTTCATATGGTTGAGTCTGTTTACTGGCAGGTCTCGAGGGAGACTACAACTCATGCTTTATGGCATAGTTTACATGCTATGTACGTGACATCCATGTCTACAGGGGAGTGGGCAGCCTGCTCAGTTAAAGCAGACAGTAGGGACAAGGCTACAATTTTGCTCAAATCGAATATACTCGATGAGGACATCGTGCTCTCTCGTAGGCGGGGAGAGTGTTACGGGTCTCTATGCATAGGCGGGTTCCGAGACCCTCCACAGTCACTCGTCCTCTTGAGTCGACTTCGTGAGACGCGACCTCGAGGGCCCTTGGCCGACGAGAGGTCTCTACCTCGGGTGAGCACCCTTGCGGAGGGAAGCTATACAATCCACACTTGAGAAGGGAAGCTATACAAGCAGTAGAAAAACGCAAATTCAGCAGTATAAAAATGCAGCAGATCAGCGTTTTTAACAGCCCCAAATCAGCCCTAGTTGGTTGCAGAAGATCTCCATTTTCAGCCCTCGAAAACGCAGCCAAAACAATCATTTTCAGCCACCGAAACAGTCCCAAAATTCAGCAAATAGAAGACCACAGATTTCAGCCCTAAAGTCGTCGTCGTCATCACCGTCGTCGTCACCGGCATAGTCCCAAGTTGCATCAGTCCATTGCATCTGCATTGTACCACTTTGTGCAATCAATAGTAGACCACTCTCGCCGACGAGAGTGGGGCCTTCGGAGGAGGGTTTTACAACGTCTCTAGTGTCGTATCTCTCTTCTCTCTCTATCTCTCAGTCTCTACACTTGCACGCACAGTGTCCATTCACTTTGTTTGTGATCATAGCACTTTCGATTAAGAACGGAAGGCTCTCCCTTCCATAAGAACTAAAAGGAACCTTGAGCACAGTTCGGAGCAGTCATCTTCAGCAAAGCGCAAACAATCATATGCTATGGACTTGCCGACAACGTCGACGAAGATCAGGACGACAACGAGACGGGCCGGAATCTGAAAAACGCTATGGCTGAAATCTGCGAATCTTTATCCACTGAATTTTGACTCTATGTCGACGACGATGCAACGACGATACGCTGAAAACGTAGATGCTGAAATCTACGTTTTTTGGGTTGAAACTGCAAACGATCATGGATATGACCATGCGGTGAGGAACTGCTGCGGGAAGGTGAGGTCTGCGAGGTTCGATGATTCTACGGTGGAGTCTGATTGTTGAAAACTGAAAACGTTGGTCTAGATCTGGATTTTGTCGCAGTAGATCTACAAAATGCTAGATGGTTATGCTGATGCAAAAATGCTAGGGCTGATCTGCTATCTTGCTGTTGAATCTGCTAATGCTAGGGCTGATCTGTCTTCTGCTGCTGTCGAGACTAATCTGCAATGCAAAAACGCCAGGGTTGATCTGTCATGCAAAATGCTAGGCTTTTCAGATGGGCTTCACTGTCGGTGGCAGCGTCCTTGTATCTTGAGCAGCGGCGTATTTTGATTACCTTGTACATAGCTACGAAAAGAAAAACGAGTCTGAAGGGAATCGAACCCCGACGCTAGCCATATGAGGCTATCACCACGAGACTCCCCACCACCCACCCTTATTAGTAAGATTTAAAAAGAATAAAAATCATTACTTAACAAAATGAATTACTGTGAGATTAAATCTTACCCAATATAGGTTGATTTGTGAGTTGATAGGCACGGCTAATAGTCCTCATCGTCATCTCTAAGATTAACCGTCAATAAAATCTCATCTTCATTATCTTTGTTTACTTCTTCAAACTCCTCTGCCATTAAATCTGTGTTGACGTTCATTTCCTCCGTGTGCTCGACATCCACTATTTCTTCCTCTTCGGTGTCTGTAGTGTCAGAGTACGGATGGTTGTCGTTCTCATCATCTACAATGTCATCATTATCGGCAAGGGAAATTCTACACGTCTCTAACATGGATGTGTCTAGATTCGAGGATGTTACCAATTCATCCTGATTTGCTTCCTCAGGGTCAACGCTATCAAACAACTGATGACCTCTAGGTTGGACATGCACAACTTGCCACCATGGATGAGAATCTGGGTTCTTATAAAAGAATGCTTGCTCAACATGAGTTGGCAGAATGTAAGGCTCTCTTGTTGCACGCATTAACTTTGAGGAGTAGACGGACCAAAATTTGGACGGTTCTCTTCTCATTGTGGCACTATTGCCTTTATACTCGGCACGAAACCAATCCACCTTTAGAATCACCTGTCAAAATGCACGAATCAAAACTTAAGAATTATGTATAACTTCAAGAAATCTACATGTCATTGTTGTATGAAGAGGGATTTCATTCACCTGTTTGAAGATCCGATACGATATTTCATAAATGCCGACTATGGTTCCCACATAACCCAGTTCACTATCAACAAGATTTGTGTCTCTTGAACTTGCACGTGATAATTGCTTGAAAGAGGCAACAACGGAAGAATCTTGAGTTAGACGTAAGTCGTCAATAGCTTTTATTCGAAGATGTTGACCATAAGCCCACATGTTTGTATACATTCGAGCCTAGATCAATATATAAATGATATAAGAAAAAAAGGAATATTGCTTGTTTAGTTTAAAGTTTTCAAAACCCAAAGTTACCTTTCTTTCACATCCGATCATAAACTCTCTCTATTCCCTTGAGATTGTCTCATGATCTCTATCCGTCCGTTGCATACGGGTGTATAACCAATCCATGAAAGTAGGTACGTCTTCGATGTTATTTACGTTGGTTTGACGTCTGGATCTCCTGTTTTTACGTCTGCCAACTCGTTGGTTCACAAGTTTCTCCTCATACTCCTCAACAAATTGTTGCATGCATTCGCTATTATAGACAATGAAAGTAGAAATATCCAAATTATCTTGGATCTTAAGTCGAAAAGGGACTCCCTTACCAGACAATACCTCGTCTAACATGGTAGAAGAAGACTCATTTGTCCATGCGTGGAGCTTCAAAATCGGTTTGCTCAAGATATTCACAAACGTAATACATGCATTCTTCAAGCATCCATCCTTCCACCATAGAACCCTCTGGTCTTGCTTTTTGACGTACATGACCTTTCAGTACTCCCATAAATCTCTCGGCCCAAAACATCCATCGAGTAGAAACAACACCAGCAAGCTCTATCTCGTCCACTAGATGGATTAGCAGATGAACTTGGATATCAAAAAAGGAGGTTGGAAGTTCCTTCTCCATTAAACAAAGAAGCTCTATACATTCACGCTTCTTTTGTGGAATTAACCCTTTGTCAATTTCTTTAGATGTAATCCATCTATCAATAAAAGAAAGAAGATATTAAAGTTATATTTGAATTAAGAACTTATCAACTAAAATTTTACACTAAAATTTAATGAGCGATAAATACCTTGCAAGCGATCCAAAGCGATATATTACGTCTTGGACTCCTTGGGTAGTACATCCATCAATAACAAGGGGTATGATTAATCCAATCAACAAAACATGCAAGAAAATAAATACTTACGAAGATTGATAAAACATTACCTTCACAAAATTGTGCCAATCATGTGTTTTTAAACCAGACAAGCTCTTGTCATCTAAAGTGAACATGTTTCGACAAGATGCTCCATATCCTGTAGGCGTACGAATCAATTGAATCCTCTTGTTGATAGTATGCACCTCTTCTGCGCTGAGTACCCATGGGGCAGGCTCATAGGTTGTGTCACGTCCAGTTTCATCAGAAAGTGGCCATAGATTAGGCTTTGAGTTTCGATCCTTTAAGTCATTTCTTGCTGCCACTGTGTCTTTCAAGCCAACAAGGTGTTGCCATAACGAATGAACACGTTCTTAAATATATTCATAGGATCAAAAAGATGACATATCTTCAAATCCTTCCAATATTCCAAAGTGTACCATATCGAAGGACTTTGAGCCAGAGAACGTTTTCCTATGGCTCGCACCTTCACAGCGTCATCATCATCACCGCTTATGATCTTTGACTTCGGATCGATAGCGGGCCCAACAGTCCACTTTAGATACCAATCCTTTGGTGTGTTTGGTATTGGACATTTCCCTTCTTCTACCTTCCCGTTGAAATGTATGGCTTGCCTTCTATTTCGTAGATGATGCTCTTCAGGTAAAAATCGTATGTGTCGAAGATATATATTTTTGTTGAGGTTTTTGCTATAAGTTGATCTCAACCAATCACCACACACAGGACAAGCTTTATAACCCTTGGTACATATTCCTGCATGAAAAACATAACAAAGATTATTAGCGCAATAAATATACTAAAAACATATGAGAAAATGTATATATCTAAACCATTTACCTGAGCAAAAACCATATCCTAGAAAGTCGTGGATAGTCCATGCTAAAATCCCACGAACAATGAATTGTCTTTCACCAATGATTCTTGACATATCCACGACATCAATCCCTCTCCACAAATCTTGAAGATCGTCAATGAGAGGAGCCAAATATAAATTCAGGTCTTTAACTTGTCGCTTTCGTGGGATTAAGAGTGAGAGCATTAAATTCTCTTTCTTAATACTAAGATATGGGGGTAGATTATAGTTAATAACTACCACCGGCCATGTAGACCATTTACTTGATTTTATAGAAAATGGATTCACACCATCTAATGCTACACCCATCTTTAAATTGTGTGATTCTTTTGCGAAATCTGGCCATAGCGAATCAATATTCTCAAATGCAGGACTATCCTGCGGAATTCGCATTACTCCATGTTTGCTCTTGTGCTCCGCTCCCCATGTCATAAGCTTAGCTAATTTAGGACTTTGAAACATATGTTTTATACACGGAGCCAAGGGAAAATGTCTCAATACCTTTCTAGGAACCTTACCTTTCTCATCTTTATAACGAGGCGTTTGACATTTTGGGCACGTCACATTGTCCTGGTACTGATGTCTATATAAAATACAATCGTTGGGACATGCATGTATAGAAGAATAGTCAAGTCTAAGACTACTTATCATCTTCTTCACCTCATCGTGTGATGCAGGAAGGGAATTGCTTGTCGGCAAGAACTTTTGAGAGACTAGCCTGCAAGTTGATTAAAAATATGATCAATAACAAGCACCAATGTTTAGAGTGTAGCAAATAAATATGTTAGATGTATACATACTTCAATAGTGCTGAAACGGATACATTACTCTATCCAAAATGGTTTTGAAGATTAAGAATAAGTAAGCTGCACTTAGTCGTGTCAGTTGGCTTCCTTCGTAGATATGCTTTAGAGCTTCTTCTCGAAGATACTTCTCGTTGTTAGGAATATCGCTCGTACTATCATTTTGATGCCAATCCTCAATAAAATCAGCCATGCCATCGTCATTATCAAAGATATCATCACGTCTATTAAAGTCCTTAGAATATTGTTCCTTTAGTCTTGCATACGTATTAGGATCACTCCTGCGTAGGATCCTCATACACTCTATTGACATTTGAGATACGTCATGTGAATGTTGATTTGTGACGTTATCGATACCTACATATATAATCTAGTTACATTATATATTTTACTCTTTGATTTTTAAACCTCCAATATCAAACAAAGGGAGATATGAATATACCATAGGTCGATGTCGCTCCTCAGGTGGTGGTGCTTGCTCAAAAGTACCATAAGTCATCTGATGTGAAAAGCACTCCCGTCGTGGCCTGCGATACGTGCCACAACAACGAGCACACCAACATATAATAGACTCATCATAGTAGAAATCATCGTAAACGGGTTCATGTGCAGTATCGGAACTCTGTGCACCTTGGCTACCACTAGTAGGAGGTGGTGGTGTACCCTCTGATTGATCCGAATCTGGATTTCAATTACCATAAAAACATGAGACATTTATCAAATGACCAAAATAAAAAATTCAATAAAAGTAACAAAACATTGAAGTCTAATAGTTATATGGTATATTCTGAGGCTTATTGTAATTTAAAAAATAAACAGGCGCTATTGTATGGTGCTGTCAAACAAGAGAAAGGCAACCATTTGCATGGAGACATGGCAATTCTTCCGCAAGGAGATGCGCCTACGCATTAATTTTCCCCAACAAAAGGTGTGTGCCTTTGGTAATATATATTAGAACTAATATGAACTTTCCTAGATTGATTCTAACTTTCTCTAATCTATGTTATTTTGTTTATTCAAATTTGCTTATGAGGCAGCAAGAAAGAGAGTAGCTTTACGTCACACATCTAGACTAGGGCGGATGGATTTGTGGTCACATGTGTGAGTATAGACCATTCACATTGTAACTTTTAAATGTAGTATTATTGAATGCAAAAATTAATAAGTCTTTGGTTGTGTCTTAATGTAGACGAAAGACTATGGTCGTGCACCGACGGCACAGGAAATAGAGTACGCCACATACTGCGGCTATCGTGCTTTGTGTCAGACACTTACTGACACTCCAGATCCACTTGTACGTATCTTTGTTTTGCTTTGTAGTTTTTTTCATGGTAACTGTAATATATTCTTTTTTTACTTCACTAAAACGAGCTTATTCCTTTCTGGATGGGTTTTCAAGATACAACCAACTGGCAATTGCAATGGAGGATCAACACAAAACAGCGTTTGTCACAGAATGGAGAATATATGTGTATCGTTTTATGCCTTTCGGCTTAACTAATGCCCAGCTACCTTCCAAAGGTTAATGATGCACGCGTTCAAAGAATACCTGAGAATATTCTTAGAAATCTACATGGATGATCTTTGTGTACACTCTCTTCTACGAGAGGAACATATTGACCATTTGCAAAAGATATTTGAAAAATGCAGGACATATCAAATCTGTCTTAACCCGGAAAAGTGTATTTTTATGGTTAGGCAAGGCCGCATCTTAGGACACATTGTCTCAAGAAATGGCATAACCACTGACCTAGACAAAGTCAAAGTCATAGTAGACCTACCCAGGCCTACTAATGCGAAACAAGTGCAATCCTTCATGGGACACTGTGGGTATTATCGAAGATTCATATATATGTATGCAATCATCGCACAACCTCTGTATCATTTGCTAGTCAATTTCGACTGGACCAAGGAGTGTGAAACTTCATTCCAAAAGCTAAAGGAAAACCTTGTATCAGTACCTGTACATAAAGCACCAGATTGGGAAAAAATATTCCATGTTCACATTGATGCTTCTGCATATGCAATCGGGAGTATTCTGGCTCAACATGAAGACGGAACAATGGATTTTCCAGTTTGTTATGCAAGCCGACAGTTAAACAGTGCAGAAAAGAACTACACAACCACCGAAAGAGAGGGGTTAGCAATGATTTATGCTGTAAAGAAATTTCGGCATTATTTGCTTGCAAACAAATTTGTGTTCTTCACAGATCATCAAGCTCTTTTGTATCTGGTGAATAAACCATGCAATATAGGGAGAATTGTACGCTGGTTTATTATATTGCTAGAGTTTGATTTCACAGTGGTGGTAAAAAAGAGTAAAACCCATCTACGGGCGGATCATCTTTCAAGGTTACACAACGGGGAAGATCCTGAAGGAGTAGATGATGACATACCAGATGCTTATCTTTTCAATATTGAAATGATACCCAAATGGTCTCAGGAAATTGTTAGCATCCTTTCCTTTGGAGGTAGATTTGATAGCACGGAAGACAGATCCAAACAACAAACAATTCGACAAACAAAAAACTTCCAGTTGATTGCAGGACGGCTGTATCATCTAAGATTGCACCAAATTCTACGATTATGTGTAAATCTAGAGGAATTCGAGTGTTACCTAGAAGAAGCGCATGTCCAGGATTGTGCATTTCATTGTTCAACAGTGAAAACACACCAGAGACTGAAACAGTTAGGGGTTTATTGGCCAACTATGTACGCAGACACACATGCTTATGTTAACAATTGTACTATATGTAGTGCCAAAAGACCAGTGGATCACGCGACATTGTTTTAGGTAAATATTGCACCTGCATGGAGTCAATATATCATTGATTTCTTAACCACAAGGACGTTTCTTGAAAACATAACAAGAGCACGGAAAAGGGCTATAGAGCTGGAGGCTCATGACTTTCAGTTAATTGGGAACCAACTCTATAAGCGAGGAAAGGGCAATCAACTTAGAATCTGTGCAAGTGAAAGTGAATACATGCTGATTTTAGAACACGCACATGGAGGAATAAATGGAGGCCATTTTTCAGGCGATAAGACGGTAAAAATTGTCTTAACCGCCGCAGGAATATGGTGGCCTACATTGCATATGAATGCTGAAGAGTTTGTAAAGAGTTGTGACGCATGTCAGTGCACCAAGGTGCCGATAAAGAGAGATGAGATGCCACTACGGCCAATGATGGGGGCAAGGGCATTTGCAAAATGGGGCATTGATTTTGTGGGGCCTATTTCACCCCCTGCATATCGCACCCATACCCAATATATCATTGTGGCTACGGACTTTCTCACAAAATGGGCGGAAGCCAAGGCAACACAAAAAGCAGATGCACGGACCACTGCACAATTTTTGTATGAGAATTTTTTTGTACGATACGGATTACCAATAGAAATTGTCAGTGATCGTGGAACACATTTTCTTAATGAAGTCATTGAATATCTGCTAGAGGAATTCATGGTCATACATAGGAAATCTGCTCCATACCATCCACAGGCAAATGGACAAGCTGAGGCCACAAATAAAACACTATGCACGGTTCTCACTAAAATTGTGTCAGAGTCAAGGACAGATTGGGATCAGCAGCTACACTCAACATTGTGGGCATACAGGGTAGCTTACAAAACATCGATAGGAACGACACCGTACAACATGGTTTTTAGTCTAAATGCTATATTACCCATAGAGTTTTTAATTCCAACTCTACGAGTAGCAAAACGCCTAGAATAGATGACCTTGAAAAGCTAGATGAACTTTGCTTGAGAGATGTAGCTTCGATCTATGCTAAAAAGAGAAGACAAAAAGAGTTTTTTGACAAGCATGTGCGCACGAAAGAGTTCAAAACTGGTGATTATGTACTTGTTTATACTTTGAAGCAACATGCCAAGAAACTTAAAAAGCGAGGGATGGGACCCTTTGTGATTAGTGACCTATCACAAAGCGGAGCTGTCAAGCTTGCTACATTAGCAGGTGAAGAAATGCCAAATTGGATTAGTGGGTGTCGATTAAAGAATTATCATTTACCACTAACACAGGATATGCTTCAACAAATTCATCAAGGAAAACAACGAATGAAGGAGAAGCAGAGGGTACGAGAAGAAGCTCAAGCAGAAGCACAAGAACGCATTGCAAAAAGAAGACTTTTGCGACAACAACAAAAATGTGGAGCACCATTGCGAATCAATGCCATTCGACTAACGAGGTTTGATGAAGACCACATAGAGTTGGAATTAAAGTGGGTAGCAATCAAGTTGAATCGACGGCATTGCTTGATTCTGGAGCTCAAGCAAATTTAATCTCTTACAGATTATACAAACAGCTCAAGTACACAGGTCAACTTCATCCTACTCCACAAGTGCTGGAAAGTAGTACATCACATTCTCTGAAAACATTGGACTGGACTATATTGCATGTACAAGTACATCAATATATTTACCCACACAAATTTTATGTAGTCGAGGATGAAAGCACACAACACCCCATGTTGTTGGGACAACCTTGGCAAAAAGAGTACAATGTGCAAATAGATTGGAATGCAAATGCAGTCGAAATTCAGCATGCACAAGAACAATAGGTAATAGCCTTTGCTCAGCAACCCCACAATAATCAGCTGCCAGCAATGCAATCACTGGAAAAAGAGCCAAAATCAAGGGTGCCACCAAAGAACAACATGATACCCAAGGCTAACAACAAACAGGAAACTGCCAACCATGCTCACTACATACATACGAAGTCACCAACCGCAGTAAAAAGATCGAGGTTAGCAAAACAAGAGAAACAAGGTGGATGCGGAAGGATAGAAATGACATGCCAGACAGAAAACAAGACAACGGAGGAAGTCAACATAAGCAGATAATTCAACCAAACACCAAGGGCATAAAAAAGATATGGATTCCAAATAAAATTCTCAGCAATAACTCAAATGTGACTCGCATTTGGATATCGAAACTGAAGCAAAAGGAACTCCTTTCAGTACAAGCAACATCGGCAGGCAGACAGCTGCATTTGCAACCGACAAATTGACTTATGTGGATGCCAATAAGCAACAAAATAGTGGCAACCACGGAAGTAGCAAGAAACCTACAAAAACCGGCAAAAACAAGCTACCAATGGAAAGCAAAAGAGATAAGGTCAACGGTCAATTTCGCCAAGCCAATTCTCTCCAAAGAGATAACTATGGCCATATCAACAGTAGCGGCAAAGCAAGCGACTTTTGCAAGAAAGACAATCAAACAAAGAGCAGTAGAGTTACGGTTGTTACTTGCAAAGAAAACAGGAAACCTCAACGACGAATGCCAATAAGCATCTTGCTTATACCCTTCTCTTACACAACATTTTCCATGCATTGACCGAGTATGCATAAAATAGGGCCACATTACACGGCCAAGCATGAGCATAATTTTTTTCAACCTATGTACGGCACATACTCCAAGGCGATACCTTGTCGTCCGGGAGGACTCCGGCTAGGAGGGGGAGAGGCATTCTCAAATGCGGACCCAATAGTAGAAAGAGCAAAAAAGGGCATGTTTTTCGACTATTTTTAAGGGTTTTTGTTTGATTGTGAAATTTTCTGGACTAACCCAAGTACATATGCCCTTATACAACATGAATGTACAGATATATGGGGCCAAATGCCAAATCAAGCCCCTAGGTGTGTGTATGTAAGTAGAAATAACTGTTTTTCGGGCAAAATATTGATAAAATGGAGAAATCCGGCCATAAAAATTGCATCTGAGTGTATATAATGTTTTGCGGTGATATTTTTGATTTATCATGATTTTTGGGGATTTTCTGAGTTTGATTTGCTATTTTTCTTTTAATTTTGCTAATTTTCGACAGAAAAACTTTAAAAATACAAAAAGCAGGTGAAAAACAGTCGTAATGAAAAACAAAAAATATGGGGATGATCAGTGACTATAGGACAACCTATGGTATAGTGGAGGTGCAATTATGAGACTGGAGCGGAAAGCGTGTTTTGGCCAGATTTTGACCGAAATGCCAAATTTCTGGTAGACAGGACAAATGAAGTCCAAATCAAGAAACTTTTGAGCCTAAACCGCATCTTACAAGAAGTTGGGAGCTCATGTCAAATTTCATGAAAAGTGGTTCGGGGACCTCCATTATAAGAATTTTTCACTTCATTTTAAGCTCATTTTTACTATTGAACTTTGAGAAAGAGCTTCTGCCACCTAGAGCGAGCGGAACTTCCAGCAGCTTCTACGACGCGCACGACTATCCGACGGGCTTCAAACATGAGAGGTAGGCTCACCACCTTGAGCTTTTCGCGCATGTTTGTCGTTTTGTCGCGAAAACTAAGCGGGCAGTAGAGACCTACAACTAGAAGTAGTCACCTAACGACTAACCCAAAAGCAATGAGACTTCATCGGCAGCTTACCCTAGCATAGGAGACCAGTCTTGGATGCCCAAAGGCAGTAGAAAACCATCGGGAAAAACCCTAATTCCTAGAATCCCGCAAGAGGCCACCAAATGGGAAATCGGCGGAGAGGCGCCCAAATGCTACCAAAATTCATGGGTAGGAGCATCTCAACATGCTCAACAAGTCTATATAGCCCACATGACCGAAAGGTGACCCGAAGCGGCACTAAACTTCAGAAATGGCATCAGACACAAAGCGTCAAATAGCTCTCGCGGCCAAACCGCATGTCTGTTTGCCACCAAACTTCACGAGCGGCTTTCGTAGACCATGAACAACCAAGTCCTATGGTGGTAGACCACCACAAGTCATTGAAGACATGTAAACGCAACCACAGGTGCTTCTAGAGTGACAAATTGCCAAATGGAGCTCCAGTGAAGCCAAAGTCCACAAAAACCATACGGCAAGGATCCCCAAGGGATCGGAAAGCTATGGAGACCAACATCAAGAAATTTCATCGCTGAAAAGCACTCCAAAAGTCAGAAAACGGCTCGGAGGCTCTGAAATCCACACAGGGAGTTACTTTCTATCCATTTGACTTGTTTGTTGAAATTAGGCTTAAAAGGGACTCAGGGGGACTAAGGGCAGGCACCAGTGATAGTTTCCATGAAAAAATCATCAGGAGACATCCTACGCGTAGGATGTCTTAAGGCCATTTCTGGGCACAGAACCCAACATTCCTCATCACACACATTTTTTGAATAGCCTTGATATGCTAGCCACCAAGTTTCATCACATTTGGACCAACATTGACCTCATATGCATGAAAAAATGCAAAGTTAGGGCATAGAGGCAAAAATGGGCCATAGACCTACCAAAACTTGTCCAAATCACATGAAACTTGCACAACACATTCATGAGCACATAGCCAACCCTGTGTGGTTACTTGCAAAAATTGATGAAGTAGACATCCTACGCGTAGGATGTCTATTTGACATTTTTTGCCTACAAGGGGTATTCTTACATTCTAGATCTTTTCTTATCATCTTCAAGAGCTCATATATCAAGTTTGAAGCCATTCTAATCAATTTTGACCCCCAACACATTCAAGATACACTTTTTGAGCCCAAAAACACTACACAGGGTCTTACCAACATCAATTCTTGTCCAAATCAAAATCCAAGAGCATGGCTCTGTTCCACATGCCAAGGACTACCCACAGAACAAATCTCAAGCCATTTTGATGAAATAGATATCCTACGCGTAGGATGTCTCCAGCATGTTTTTGAACTTCTATGCAAAGAATGACATCATGGGAGCCATTACCATGGTGCAAGGAGCCCATATATCAATTTTCAACCCATTTGGATATCATTTGTCACATGTTGTGGAGATTCTACCCAATTTGTGATCCTAAAGCCTAATTCTGCCCAAAAATCCACTTTTTGATGCCCAAATCCAATTCCAAGCACATAACTATGTTGTACAAGCCAAGGACCACCAGCATGTCAAGTATAGGCCAAGGACCAAGGACCACCAGCATGTCAAGTATCACCAAAATCTGATGAAAAAGACATCCTACACGTACAGGCCAAGGACCACCAGCATGTCAAGTATCACCAAAATCTGATGAAAAAGACATCCTACACGTAGGATGTCTAGATGATAAAATTTTGCCAAAATTGCACTGTGAGCACATGCACAGTTGCCCAAGTTCCTTTTAAGTTTTATTTTCAATTTTCAAGTCATTTGGATAGTTAAAACTTAGTTTCTCAGCTATATGGAAAAAACGCTAACTTCGGACTACTGAGTGAAACATTATCTATGGCAGCCGCAAAGTCACCGGCAAAGAAGAAGAGGATGACCATAAAAGATTACCTAGAAGAGGTAGAGCCCTTCGTCATACCAGAAGGAACTCTAAAGCCAACCAACACATGGATCCAAGAAGATCTGTTAGAGTCAAATGATCTAAAGATTTACCAAGGCATGTTCAAAGAAACCAAAGGAAATGTGATAGAGCTACCAATGCTACCGCGGGAGCTCAATGAGTTCATCAGAAGCAAGATGGCAGAGTATCTGGAGAAGATTGATCTCCACAATTATTTTGAAGCTGTGTCGGCAGGTATCGACATAAAAAGAGTATGGGAATTTGTGACGACAATCAAAGAAGATGGAGTGGCCCGAGTTATGGATCTGCTGGGCAAGCCAGGCACGGAGATTCTAATCACAGAGAGAGTAGTGGCAGCTGCACTAGACCTCTCCAACAAAGGGGATAGTGTAACCAAAAGAAGAGACGAAGTAAAGGTGTACACAGAAAAGAAAGGCAACTACACTTTTGAAGACATTGCCAACCCCAAAGTGGAAATCATGAGTCAGCTGTACAATCAGTACTTTCATATGTGTACAAAGCGGCCACAAAAGTACAGAATGCCGCCTGCAACAATTTCCACAGCATTCACCTGGGCAATGCAGAAAAGCAAGCCGAAGGTAATCAATTATGCAACTTATATACATGATAATCTGATGAAGATGGGCAACAAGAATCCCACATACATCGTGCCGGGTGAGCTAATCACGAAGGTGATTTATGGGGCATTGCACACCAAGGGAAGATGGCCCAACCCTCCATCACAGAACGACTGGCTAAGGCTCAAGGAAGATAAGGAAGAGGAACAACCCAAAGCACCAGGTGTTGCCACTAGGTTGAAATGCCGGTTAGAAATCGTGCAAGAAGAGCAGCCAGAGCTGAAGAAGGGAAAGAAGGAATCTATCCAAGTGCCTGTAAAAGAGACGAAATCACAGAAGGCGGCACGGCTAGAGTGGCTGATGTAAAGTTTTAGGGCCGAAAGAGCCCTCAAAGGAGATTTGAATGAGCTATGGAAGCTATCTCTAGAAGCAATGTCGGGATCATCCCGAAGGGTGCACAGAGACAGATTCGACGACTATATTAAGAATTTTGAGATTCTGGATGCCACAGCGGAAAATATCCCACATGTACCATTTATAGAAGAAGAAGTGGAGCAAGTTCGACGGCAACTGCTAGAGGAGCAGGAAGGCCAAGAGAGAGAAAGGAAGACAAAGGCGGATAGGGATTTCAAGAAAAAGCCGACAACTCCACCATCTAGCCCTGAGTCCAACCCACCGCCCTCACCACCTCCTCGTAGCCCTCCACAGACTCAAGAGAAAGAGGAGCAAGACAAACCTGAAGATCAAGAAGAGTCAAAGCAAGAACAAAGCCAAGAGCAAGAACCAAAAGAAGAGGCTAAGCCTAAAAGTGAGCAACCATAGCCAAATGAAGCAAGGTATAACACATTTCTAGACCTACTAGCTGCCGGATATACAAAAGAAGAGGTTGCCACAGTCGCATTTGACTTGGAAAGCACGGGGCCCAAAGAGCAAATGCAGAGCCTTTGGTTAGTGGAGCTTAAAGAAATGGCCACTGGTACATTGGACCTGTAGCCACCCACTAGTGATTGGGATGTGGTGATGACAAACCTAACTGGGCTAGGAGCACAATCAATGGCCTCAGAAAGTGAAATGGCAACTCTCAAAGACACTGAAGTGCAGATAAAGCTTAAAGTTGACACTTTACAAAAACAAAGCCAAAGGCAGATAGAGAGAGAAGCAGAGCTGCAAGCCAGTCTAGCAAAGGCATTGCAAAGATGTCAGGAAATGGAAAGAGAAAATCAGGAAGCAACTCAAAGACTGTAAGGAGCCAAAGAGGAATATAGACAACTCAGCAAGATATTGACAGATGCAGAGAGGGAAAGGGATAACCTAACCCTACAACTTGTTGAGGAGGAAGTTGAAGCAATGCAGAATGCCAAGGAGAAGGCAGAAATAGAGCAGGAGGCTAGCCAGGATGAAGTCCTTGAGCTCAAGGACCAGCTTAAAGTTAAAGATCAAACCATCCAGCGAGGGCATCTCCTACCAAGTCAGAGCTACTAGATCGACTCACACCACTTTAGAGAGCCAAATCTATGAAGAACAAATGAAAGAGCTCCAGAAAGAGTTGACCTTAGAGAAGAAGCAAAGATTGATGATGGAAGAAGGGTCGGTGGTTATGCAAACACGCATGGAAGAAGAGCAGAATGCAATGCAAAAATATCAAGAGAAAGCTTGAGGAGGCGGAGAAGATAAACGCCGATCTGAACGACCTCCTCGTGAACATGGGAGAACAAGCTAAAGCAGAGAAACAGACACTCCAAAAGCAGATAGAAGAGCTGAGAGGCCAGTAAGCAGAAGAGCAGGCAAGCACAAGGCCAGCAGCCATGGAAGGCATATACCTAGAGAATGTGGCAGATTCTGTGGGGACACACCCATGCAAGAGGAAATCCTTGTAGGACCCTCTCAAGAGCCACAAGATCTAACACAAGAAGAGGAAGAGAAGCTGCGCAAGGCCATAGAAGCAGAAATCAGGGAAATGGCCAAAGAAGCTTTAGAATGGGAGCAGAGGGTTTTTAAATCCATGACCATTCAGAAGATAGACGCCAGCAACCTCCGGCATGAATGGCTATAGCCCTCTCTCCCATATCCTTTGCTAAAGTACGAAGCCGCCACCATCAACAAGAGAATCAGAGAAGAGCCAATAGTGCCACTCTACACATCAGATATCTCCAGGCTTGAAGGGGTAAAGTTGATAGTCGACTCCCAGCCCAGGTGGAGAAAGGCATGGCTGACGAAGTATCCACAGTACCTAATCCATTTGGTAGAGGCACCCAAAATCATCAGAGATAATATAAGCTTCTGCCCTCTACCAAGGATGCGGACGTGGAAGGCTAGGAGCTAATACAAAGAAGCCAACCCACTTGGCTAAACTATCCGAAGCTTCCAGGCTTGAAGGCAGGCGAGAGAATAAGTGTTCAATACATGGTGAAACCCCTAACGGGCGCCATCAAATTGTTCACTGGCTCGCCTGACCTTTCTTGCATAATGATGAGGAAGATCTGCAAAACCCTTTTGGCACTTTTTGAGACATTCAAACCAGGCCAGGCAACAGACAATATCTTCTTCTTTCAAGATACTTACAGATGTGCATATGATCTGTCTGGTCAGCCTTCCAAGGAGGTGATACATGCATTGTATCAAAGGATCATGTTTTTGCCATCCTATCACCTCCAGGCCTTTGAAGAAGCTTTCTACATCGGCTTCTTCACCATCAGCACCGACATATTCGGCCCAACACTACTGGATTTACATGCAAGATACGAGTCGCTGCTCAAGATGCGAGAAACCATAAGATGAAGAAGCAGCTCAACAGCCATGTCGGGGACGACATGAGCAAGGAGGGGGGGAGTGTTAGAAGCTGGACACACCCTACGGAAAATGACGGCTCGACAGATTATCATTTTTTGTAATTATTCATTCATTGAGAAAACCCGACATTTCACCTTGTAAATATTGGGGCTTACAGAAGTTTCCAGATTGTATCCCAGTTTTGACATTCAGATTGAGTAGATGGTTAATTTGGAACTTTAGGGTTTGAGAATTGTAAGATATTTATACCACTTTTTGACCTTAATGGAAAAACCCTTTTGTCATTTTAAAAAAGTTTTGAAGTCTATGAGTGAGCGTACTGTGTACGAGAGAGAGTGTGAGCTTCATCTTGACGCTATGTGTGCACCGGTGATCGGAATTTAGTGCGGAGAAGTGCAGCGTGCTGCCCCCAACGAGAGCTACGCGTGGATACCTACATTGCGCACGTATGGTCCGGTTTTGCGAGCTCCATCTACGAGCTTCATCTTGTGATTCGGTGAGCATACGTTGTCCAATTTTGCATTGCAGCATATCCACGCGTTCACATTGAGTAGAGCTACACATTAGGCACTTTAGATTTCGGAAACAAAGACAAATTTCGGCCGACATCCTATGTGATTTTGCACTGGGTGTTTTGGGTTGGGGTTTTGGTTCATGGACCTTAGGGAGAGTGACCTATTGGTGTTAGTAGGGTCTCCTTCAATTTCTATGGTGTTTCGAGATTGTTTGATGGGTGTTCGGCTCTAGAAAGCATTGTAGGAAGTTTCCTCTTATGCACTCCTGAAGGCTGTGACTTAGACATTGGGTAGAGACCTCTGTAGGAATTAGTTAGGAGTCGGCGAGTGTAGGTTGACACCCTATGCTTGCTTCCACGCGCCTGCGAGTCGAGCTTTGTCCTTAGCTGACAAATCTTGTTAGGTGAGTTCTCGTTGTGCTGACGTCCGTCGCGGCGTATCCATCCAACATTCACCGACGCTTGTAGGGTGCCAAAGGCACATGGGTGGATGCATGAATAGGTGGCCCGGTTTTAACCGGTTGAAAGTTGATGTTGGAGGCTTAAAATTTAGGGGGTATGAAACTGGTGTTATGGGCAAGAATTGTTTGAATTAAATAATCATGTGGAGGATACAAAATCTTAAAAATCATGTGGAGGATTCAAAAACATGTGTGGAGCCCACGTCAGAACGAATGTTCAGTCGAATGTTTTCATGACTGTGACTTCTCTGTATCTCTGTGCCTTTCTCCTTCTGCGCCTTTCTCAGCTCACTCTATAGCCCCCTGTGCACGCTGCTTATTCTTTGCTATGGATAGCAACCTAAGAAAGAGCCCAAGGAATGTAGCCCGACAGGTCTCCCCCACAAAGACCCGACATTCTCCCACGAAGGTATGTCACCTCTCTCTGTCTCTCTCTGTGTTGTGTACAGCGGGCCTGTATGTGTAGTAGAGTACTGAGGTGTGGATACATTGAGTAATGAATATGGATTTATTCCTTTCAGAGACAGAAGTTACAGCCTCCTCCCAAAATCAGGCGCTTTGTTCACCCCAAGGATGTGGAGGTGCCATTAAAGGCATTCTGCACGACAAAGGAGGATTTTCACAGGGAATATGGGTTAAGTCTTGAGGGGAAAGATGTTAGGAAATTGACAGATGCAGATGTGCCCATATCTGACTGGATGAAAGTTTTCACGTGTCTTCCAGTGAAGGAGAAAAAAGTGCCGATAAAAACAGCAAGGCCGGATCACTACAAGGAACTCTACCAGCTCTACAAGCAGGTGTACCAATCCAAACCACCAAACTATCTATTGGGAGTCAAGTTTGCACGCGGATATGTTTATTTCGTATGCACAGGTCCGATAAAGTGGGCTGAGTTTGCATCTGAGGTGGTGAAGAATGTGACCAATGAAGGTCACTTAGATAGGAAAAGAGAACAATGGAAGTTAGAGCTTCCCAAGTATCCACAGGAACCCCAAGTGGTTCTGCCATCTTCTAAGTAAATACCCCATCCAAAAGTACACCAGTCGGAAGTGGGCTTTTTGCGACTACTCAGTCTGCGTTTAGTGTTGAAGTATCCACTTCCTTGCAAGAACTTCTTATTGAGGTTAGAAAATCTCATGACAATGTATCAGCCGAGTGTCAAAAGGCTAAGGATTCAGTGGTGGTCAAATCTGTTGCTGATGTGCACCGTTGCAAGGGTGCCCTTGACACCATCCGAATGCACTTCCCTGACGATGCCAATGTACCAACAGGCTTGCGTGACAGCCTCCAAGAAAAATTTGACCAAGCAAAAGCCACCCTACAGCAGGCACAAGTATGCTTTTAACTCCATCTGATTGTAGTATAATACCTGCAAAGTACCATAAGGTATGATTTTTCATACCGGTAGGATTATATCATATTCGGTAAGGGTAGATGACAATACCGGTAGGATGTTATCATACCGGTAGGATTATACCGTAGCGGTATGATTACATCCTACCGGTATGATTATATCCTATCGGTATGATAACATCTTACCGGTAGGATTTAGGATATAATCCTTACATCCGACCGGTATGGTTAGATCCAACCGGTATGATAAAATCCAACCAGTTTGATGTTAAGCTTCCGGTATAATGTTATCCTACCGGTATGATGTTATACTATCCAGTATAATAACATTATACCGGTGGGATAACATCATACCAGCAGGATGTAATCATACCGGTATGATAACATCATTATACCGATTTTCAAGAATTCATACCGATTTTATACATGTTTGACATTGTCTGATAACAGAGGTCTCTTGCCTACAGGAAGAATTATCCAAATGCTTGGAGCGTGAGGAAACCTTTGGTCTCTATGTCACGTTTGTGACAGACATGATTAGTCAACCAATGCTACCTGAAACCATAGTCTTGCCTGCACGAGTTTCAGCTCCTGGACATAGTGTTGTTCTCATTGATGTCTGCAATGCTTGTGGTGTAAAAATTCATGATCACAATCGCCCAAGCCATGTTGTTCTATTGCCTTGTTCACATGCATACCATGCATTCTGCTGCTCACTTGGCTGAGAAAGGAAAGTGCATGCTTAAGGATTGCCCCGAAGTTATTTCTGCAGAAGACCAATCCCTTCTAAAGAAGAAGCCAGTTGAACCATGCCCAAAAACAGGTGAGAAAATTGTTTCAATGGGTAATGAGGTGGTTGATTTTTGTCTTCTCTGATGTTTTTTCAGAGTCAAGCTACTTCAGAACTACTGCCGGTAAAGACACAGGGAACGATGCAATGACGCCTGCATACAAGACACCTATGGAGGTATTGCTTGATGAAAATGTCCTTGGTAATGCTGAGAAACCTGTTTCAGAAACAACAGAAGAAGAACAAAACTTTGAGGTAAAGGAGCAGAGTACGACTGGTGCTGAAGGGAAAACCCAGAATGAGGAAGACGATGTGTTGCTAGACACTAGCGTGCGGGTGACAAGATCAAAGACCCCGAGAAAACAAGGCCAACGTGGCAAGAGTAAGTTTTTTCATTGAATATGGCTCTAATAAGTGATCTTTTGCTGCACAGCTTTCTAAAGCTGATGCTCATGTAGATGTCAGGCTGGAGGGAAGTCCCGAGGAGACCCTTGCTCAGCATATAAGAAAGGCAAAAAGAAAAAAAATCGAGAAGACTGGAGATGAGAAGCCTGAAATGGAGCAAAAAAGCAAGGAAGAGGAAGAGACCCAGGGGCAGCCAGAAGAGGAGATGGACATAGAAGACACTAAGGAGATGCAGAATACCGGCACAAGTTCTGACCCTAAACCCAGAGCCTGCAAAAGATTATAGTTTGCCCCCCCTATGTTTCTTTTTATGTAACCACTTTTGAAATTAATATAACTTTCTTTCCCATTCGACGTCTCTTTCATCTTGTGCCTAATTTTTGAACATTGTGTATTTTTATTGTATGATTTCTATCTATAGATATGTCCTAATTGCATATTTAAATTTGAGTCTTGTATAATTTTGCATCTGCAGATATGTTTTCAGTTGAAGAATGGCGCCTTGCAGATAGGTTCAGGGCTGACAAGCAGAATGGCAGGGCTGACATTCGTGCAATATGGAATTGCGTGTTGTCTCCTGCAGTGCTCGTGTTTCCTCTATGGTTTAGACTAATTAAAAGAATCACACTGATATGGCCAAGGCCACCACCTCCGTTGAGCGTCCAGCGTAGGGTTCTCATTTTGGACCTTAATGGATTACTGCTCAAGAAATTTGATGGAAAATATGGTGAAGAATTGCCCTACTGGCCAGAAATGCGATATGTTGTTGAAGGGGATACACAGTTTTGGGTAAGGCCCGATGCAGAAGTGTTTCTGAATTTTTGTTTCAGATGGTTTGAAGTGTGGATATCGAGCTGCTGCGAGTTTGAGAAGCTCAAACACATGCTAGCGACAGTGTTCCCTGACCACCACAAAAGATTCAATAGAGTGGTAAGTCAGGCGCAGTGCACAAGGGCCCCTTTTAAATTGGGCGCTACAGATAAACCGGTGTTCCACAAGAATCTCAAAAATTTTACTGACCTACCACCTGACACACTTATCTTTGATGATTCTGGATATAAGCTAATGTTTAATCCATTGGGATCATTTCTTGTTTTTCCCAAGCTAGAAAAGCAATCTAAAGAAGTGCGCGCCTGTTTTCTGTCAACCACTGTCATAAACTAGCTGGCACACTGGTTGTACTCTAAGGACACAATTGAGTATACAAAGAGGACTGTAATTTGTGCAGACGGACAACTTGACGACACCTATGTGCGTCGTTTTTATTGGAAATGGCGGATTGACTTTTTCAAGAAGAAAGGAACATATTTTTTTAATAAAAAGAAAGCTTCATAAAGTCTATGAAGTGGGCGACTTTTGTCGATGTATTTTTTTGTCGATGGATTTAAATGGAGAATTACTCAGCCTTCTTGTCAATCAATATAACAGAATTCATGTATAATACATTTACAAGCAAGTTGCACAAAAATACGTTGTTTTCTATATTTGAAGTATCTTGCAAATAAAAGGGGAGAGAGAGAGAGAGAGAGAGAGAGAGAGAGAGAGAGAGAGAGAGAGAGAGAGGGAGAGAGAGAGAGAGAGAGAGTCTGATACCGGTATGATACTGGGCAGTGACTGGTATGATACTGAGAAGTGAGAGAGAGAGAGAGAGAGAGAGAGAGAGAGAGAGAGAGAGAGAAAGAGAGAGTCGGATACGGAGAAGTGACTTGTATGATACTGAGAAGTGACCGCTATGATATTGAGAAGTGACACACACACACACACACACACACACACACACACACACACACACACACAGAGTCTTATACTAAGAAGTGACTGGTATGATACCGGTATGATACTGTGAAGTGACTAATACGATACCGGTATGATACTGACGAGTGACCGGTATGATACTAAGAAGTGACAGAGAGAGAGAAAGAGAGAGAGAGAAATAGAGAGAGAGAGAGAGAGAGAGAGAGAGAGAGAGAGAGAAAGAGAGAGAGAGAGAGAGAGAGAGAGAGAGAGAGAGAGAGAGAGAGAGAGAGAGAGAGGGAGAGGGACTGGTATGATAATGGTATGATACTGAAGAGTTACTGGTATGATACTGAGAAGTGACAAAGACAAAGACAGCTATGGAAGCAAGAAAGCACTTCAATGGTTGTAGCCATGGCCCTATCTAGGTGGGGTGTTGTGTAAGTTGTCTCTGTTGCATAGAGAGAGAGAGAGAGAGAGAGAGAGAGAGAGAGAGAGAGAGAGAGAGAGATGGACTTGTATGATACCTGTAGCATACTAAGGAGTGAGTGGTATGATACTGAGAAGTGACTAGTATGATACTGAGAAATGAGAGAGAGAGAGAGAGAGAGAGAGAGAGAGAGAGAGAAAGAGAGAGAGAGAGAGAGAGATGGACTTGTATTATACCGGTAGCATACTGAGGAGTGAGTGGTATGATACCGGCATGATATTGAGAAATGAGAGAGAGAGAGAGAGAGAGAGAGAGAGAGAGAGAGAGAGAGAGAGAGAGAGAGAGAGAGAGAGAGAGAGAGAGAGAAAGAGAGAGAGAGAGGGACTTGTATAATACTGGTATGATACCGAAATGATACTGAGAAGTGACAAAGAGAGAGAGAGAGAGAGAGAGAGAGAGAGAGAGAGAGAGAGAGAGAGAGAGAGAGAGAGAGAGAGGGAGAGGGAGATAGTTCAGTTTACAGTTAAAGGCAGATATACTCAAAATTATGCATTATGCAATTCTTAAGATGGTTACAGCTCAAAAGGCATACTATTGTAGTTAGACTCACTGACATCAAGAGATATTGTATATAGTTTTGAGTTGCTGGGATGGGGTATCATGGGGATTTTGATTGCCCGAACAAGATGTGAATATATGAACACCTCTGGCTTTTTGTCCAAAAGATCGTAGGTCTGGTCATTTATCATACGATAGTAAAACCCTTTGATAGCATAGGATCCTCACCCAATGATATTGCCCCAGTCATCTTCAGCGTCTGAATGAAACTCCTGAATAGCTGCAGTGCATTTCACTATATAGAAATCCACTTTTTCTTCATTGTCATTTGGTGCGGGAACAACAAAATTATCACCAACAATAAGAGCTTGACTGAGGGTGTCATAGTGTCCTTCATACGCTACATCCTCATTTATTTCGTCGTCATCGTCTTCCCCTTCTTCCGTAGGCTCCAAAATAAGGTATGTCCAGAAAGGAACGTGTGACTTGCTCACACATCTCCTCCACTTTTCCTGTTTACATGCACTACAGAAACAAGATAGTGAACGTGTTCTCAAAGCAGTTGTATCATGCTCTGAATATGTAGAAACAGAGTGCATTGAACGGGTATTTTTTACAACCTTCACATCCCAATTTTTTCCCCTTTCTACATCTCCCAATTCAATCACCCAAAAAATCCTGCTTACATAACGGGCCTGGGATGCATAGATGGTTGTAGCACCATCTAACAAGGTCCGTCTCAATAATGCCACAACATCTGCAGCACAGTCTATCTTTGGGCAGTTTGGCTGCAATTGGTATTGAGTTAAAGACCTTTTTATCACTGCTCCCGCATAGTCGTGTTCTCCCTTCCCATGGCCGGATCCAAAAAAGTTCCAAGACATTTTCCATCCCGTAAAAACATTGTATCTGCAATTTATTCAATGGATAGAAGAAGATTAATATACTCTTGGCACGATTAAATTACCAAAAAAAACACGTATTATAATATTACTGATGTTAGACAAGCATTTTATTACAACTTTAATGCCAATATTATAGGTCTCTATATTAAAACCACCTTCAGATAATGTTTGTTAGAACATGGTATACCTGGCAAGGAAATAGAATGGTCTTCTTGCTTTGAATTGTGAAGCTGCTCCATCAGACCATACCCAATGACGCCTTATGTTTAGACCAAATTGCTTTAGCCATTCCGCATGTTTCAGAAAACAGTGTTGAACAAAATGTGTGTCATGTTGCTTGTCATCTGA
Organism: Adiantum capillus-veneris; assembly: GCF_014529385.1. Taxonomy (NCBI): domain Eukaryota; kingdom Viridiplantae; phylum Streptophyta; class Polypodiopsida; order Polypodiales; family Pteridaceae; genus Adiantum; species Adiantum capillus-veneris. The sequence continues at coordinate 163,253,629 of NC_140938.1, forward strand.
AATGAAGAAGTGAATTGTCTTGTGGATGTCACCTGCATAATATAAAAATAAAAAATTATTGAAGGCTTAATACAAAAGAAATAATATTGATCTAGGGTGATGTCATTACCTGCAATTCGGAAATATGTTATGTGCACAAAAATTGTTACTTGATTTTAGCAATAAATGCAGCCTCTGCAGCACAAAAGTCTAACTTATCCGGGCCACACCTTTTACATTGACCACTCAAGCAAGCAAGGGAAAGGGTTTTTTGGTGCCTTGCATCCACCATTGTCTTTGCATATGTTGCATTGACATTGGCAAGCTTTTCCATGCAGACCGAATACAAAACTTCACATGTGATTTATGGCATCCTTTAGGAAGGACATTTGAACATGTGAAATGCAGCAGCAAGTATATCGGTCTCTCAATTTCCGCACAAAATATGGCTTCATGTACTCAAACGCCCGCTGCCTTATTACAATTTCAGGGTATTGTTCTTTGAAGTTGAGAAACAGCTCCACCTACAATGAAAGACATGTATGGTTAAAGAACAAAACTAGGTTTTTATTATCTTTGAGGAAAACTGTTACATTACTATAAACCAGTATTTTTATTTCAAACCACTATGTTTTTTCACTTAATTGGTTAAACAAACCAGTATATATGAACACATGTCCTTGGTACGTACCAGTGGTATATAAGTGTCAACTAGTTCAAATGTTCTTACTGTTGATGTAAACCAATCTTTTCATTTAAAACCGGTATGTTATTTACCTAACCAGTACATGTGAGTACTTAATCACGATGTATACCAGTGAGAAATAAGTGTTAAAAAAAATTTATTGGATATGTAAACCAGTATTTTCCTTTCAAACAGATATGTTTTTTACCTATCTGACATAACAAACAGTACATGTGAACACTTAACCATGATGTATACCAGTGAGAAATAAGTGTTAAAATATTTTTACTGGTTATGTAAACCAGTTTTTTACCTAACCAGTTTATACATATCATACGCGTGTGAAAGTATGCGTCTGCAAACGTATGTTTCAGCAAACATACGCGTATGATAAAAACTATGTTTCCATTTATATTCTCCTTCACATCCAATATTTATCTACTCTTAGTCTAGGACCAATTCCATTTATAACTTCCTTCATATCCGATTTCATATCTACTCTTATCAACCCAATTATAGTGAATATAGGTCATGAATGCAAATATTAGAAAACAAAAATGGATATAGTGAAGCAAGTTATTACCTGAGATTGTTCAAGAAGATGCACATGATGTTTGACATATGAATTTCTTCCAATACGCTTTCTGCACACATCCTTCTTATTGGGTGAAACACGAGTGTTAGACATCCAAAAAGAGAAGATCAACTCTTTCTCATCAGGTGTTATGAAACCACGATCCATGGGCTGTCGAGCACACAAAGAGATTGGCAAATTGCCATCACTTGCTGCCCTCAACCGATTCTTTGCAGCTATGAAGTTCCTCTTGTGCAAATTTAGCAACTTAGATGCAGCTGAAACATTCACTTTTGAGGTAGATGTACACTCAACATTCATAAGCATTGTGGTGATGAACCTTTTAAGAAAGAGCTCCTGTACGCTCTTGGGTAATTTGATTGCATCTATTGTGTTGCGTATGGCTTCAACGAAGGTTGTTTGTGCCCTAGACATTTCAAGGTCTCCAAGAGAAGGATGATTGACAAACTTGCACAAAATATCTGAGCGTGATTGTTTAGAGGTGATAACAACATACAAATGCCCACCTAGCCAAGGCGCCCGTTGGGTCAGTCGGCCAAAGTTTTGATGTGGTCACATTATTTTTCCGATGTTTAATACATCAAACTCTGTAAAAGTCTAATGACAATTGCCTATGTCAAGTCTGAGTCAAAGATGTAATTTTTCCAATGATGTATGTAAAGGTCCATGAGAAGTTGGCCGCCGGCCACTTTAGAAAGCCCTAGGTATATAATACACTAAGGTTAGTGGGAAAGGAGAGATTATTTTTTGAAGATAAGGGACTACTGCGTTACGTACAAAGAGCTACCTCTTTGCTCCAACTTGTAATCATCGCTTCTATGGCTACGGTAATCCAAATTCACTTTTGTTTCTTGCATTGTGTTCCTCTTACTCTGCTCTTTCATTCAAGTGTAAGCATTCAAGATTCGGTGAAGGTTTCAAACGCATCCGTTTAGGCCTTAAATCGCTGTTTTGAGTGTTTATATGCGTATTTTATGTTGTTTTGACCATAGGAGAGGCTTTAGGGACCTAAAAACGACCCTTTAGGATCATTCGTTTACTGTTTTTGCGTACTGTGGGACGAACGATCGCGATCGTTGTACCTCTCCAGAATGCCATGACAGTGATAGGATATGTTCCTGATAGTCCCCTGTAGCTTCCCTTCAAGTTTCATGCGATTCCGATATGATTTGCATGGTGAACGGGCGTGATGACTGTAGAGCTGTGTAGAAGGACATAGGCAGATTACTTGGCGTTAGTGTGATTGATTTGCTTGTAGAGTTAGTAGTTGCATCTCTTTGAGTTCACTTCATTAGGATTGACACCCTAGTGAGTTTCCATGCCTCATCCGAGTCGCTTCCCCTGTATCGATAATTTTATGTTGATTCTTGAGAGCTATGCTATGGACGTCCGTCGCAGCAACCCACAAACAGTGATGCAACATCGAGGGCCTTTGTACGCCGATTGAAGAGCATAACAAGGTCATTGAAAAGTCTTTTGACTCTTTGCATCATCAGCACCATTTTGATCATTATCTTCCTCACTTGCTACCTGCTCAAGCTTGTTCTTAGCACGCTGCTCCCTCTTTCTCCTAGCATGATATTCCTTGACCGCATCAACAACATACCTAGCACACAGTTCACAGTGAGGCTGAGAGCAGTCACATACAATGTGAGATTCTTGCTCCATGCTAGAGAGGGAGAGATTGAGCGAGGTGATAGGCCTACAGAGAGCAAGAGCAGTATATGACAGCAATAGATGTGTGATAGGCCTACAAAGTAAAACAGCAATTTGTGCTCCTACACAAAGAGTTAGAGAGAGATAGGAAAATGAGAGAGCGGGAAGACAAAGAGCTGGCTGACGTGCATAGTTAAGAGCTACAGAGTCGTCTTCTATATTTGAAAAAGAGACGTGGAAATAGTAATGGTGTAAAGAGCTAGCTGACGTGCATAGCTAAGAGGTACAGAGCCGTCTTCTATATTTAACAAAAAGCTGTGGAAATTCTATATTTAATTAAAAATCTATTCAAAAGAATATATCGAATTGAACTAATAGAGATGGTTTTATGTACCGGGTATAAAACCTCTGTCCGGGACAAGGTTTTTGGTCCACCTATTCATGCATCCACCCACATGCATCTGCGCTCTAGTTGTGTGCTAGAGACCGAGCAACTAAAGAGCATTTTGACTTATGCGAGTTCTCAATATCCACCTACCTTAGGTTCCGGGCCCTCGGCGGGGACCCCAAGGTAGTGCAAACCAAGACCCAAACATAGCGGCTAGTGACTCTTCCTCTGACTACGACGTCATGGAGGGTTTCCCAATGCCTAATCCGAATAGCTCAAGCCAAGACATGCATACCATGGTTCCACGGTCTGGGCCGAGCATGCGTAGCCGCTTGAAGGAAACCTTTAGTAGAGCCACTCGCTCCGAACATGGAGCTAATTATGTAAATGAGGGGGGTGGGGAAGTAAATTTTCCATTCATGATCAACGTAGACCCTATGCTCTTAGAGAGTGTGCACGTGAATACTCCATTCACTTTACCCCTTGACTCTTCAGAGCTATTTCCCTCCGAGGTTATATTACTTGATAGTAGAAGCCTTGCTGAAGTGCAAGAGGTTGAGCAATATATCATTGCGGGTAGGGAAAAGGAAATTGAGAGCTTACGCAAGGCGGAGCAACGAAGAGAGTTAAAAGCAAAAGCTCATATGTCAATATCCTTGTTAGGAGAGCAATCGAGTGCTCCTGACTTAGCAACCACTAAGGGTCAACCCATAGAGAGCCACGTTGCATTTACTTCAAAGGACACCCCTAGCACCTCAAGCATAGATGGAGCTTTCCTAAATGAGAACTGGGAGTACGAACTACAAACGAAAACTCTAACCGACCTATACACAGGTCACACCTATCATGTGGGTTGGTTAGATGTCCTACAATCCACAACGGGTGCTACTAGTGTGGAGGATCAACAACAAAGAGTTTGTGAGGTCATCGATAGGGTTATTGAGCTAGAGAGACAAAACAAGGGGATCCACATGCCTTCAACGGGTCTCATGAGATTCTTGGATACAGGGAAGGCTAAACAACCAACCTTATCACAAATGGAGACTCCCTCGGTAAGTCCGATAAATCCCCCATATGTTGTTTCGCCAGGGGTCTCAGTGCAAACTCAGCCTACAAGCAATAGCTTTACTTTTCCAAGTCTAACTCATCTTTCCCTTGATGACACCACGGCTACCATGCCTACCCCAATGATGAGCATGCCAAGAAACACGCCATGGACCTCATTTGTTAGTAAAGCACCGCTACATGGTAGCTCATTGCCGACAACGGCCCCTACAAGTGTGTACTAGTCGTATGTACCTATGGGTCATCGTACTCATGTAGTCCCTACCCCTCTCATTGTTTCAACTACCTATGCTCCACAACCACAACACCCAAGCTCTTATTTCCATGGGACCATACCAGCTAGCATTAGCATGTCGTCACATCCGACGTCTGCTATGCCTAGGGCAACACATATGAACTTTGGACCGCCACATGTCACAACACCGTACCAAACGTGGAATCCAAGGGCTTCCTATGCGCCAAGCACAATGCCAATACCTACTCCACATGTAGTCTCTGGAGCACCTCCACCAGCGGTTCCTGCTCACTTAGGTGACTTGGCAAAATTTGCTCAAGATATTGGTCGATCTATTGCTGAGAATATGCGTAACACGCCTCATAGAGAACCTAGAAGTAAGGCAGTACAAATAGCCAAGCTCACACAAAAGTTTAGTGGAAGACAGGGATATGAGAAATCATATCGAAGTGTTTGAACAAATATGTGATTCTCTAGGAGAACACAATGACCTGCATAAGAGTAATTCTTTAAGCCTAACCTTAAGTGGAAATGTTGGGGATTGGTATAGAACCCTAAGGGTGGAAGAAAAAACAAATTACCCTAATCTTAGGAGACTGTTCTTAAAAGAATACATATGAGAGGGAGTGCTTTGGGGTGTAGCCTCTCAGCTCCAGAAAGCCCAACGAGAGGAAGGAGAGTCGGTGAGAGACTTTATTAGTCGCTTGAAGCATTTGAATTCTCGTTGTAATCCAAATAAGCGCTTCAATAATAATCAATTGCTTGATAGATTCATTAGAGGGTTACGACATGAGGATATCTACAATGGCCTAGTCATTAGAGGTATCACCACTTGGGAAGCAGTCACCACCAATGCGATCCAATTGGAGGATAATTTAATGATTCAAGGAGAAAGAGTGTCTGTTGAGCCTAAATCTATTAGCTCGCAAGCAACGGGGCATCATCCAATGACCCTAAAGCCTATTGCTAAGGAGCCAAAGATATCTGAGATGACTTTAGCAAATCTCACCAAGGCCATTCAAGAGAGTCTTAGAGACAACCGTGCTCCACAAAACAATCATATGTATCCAAGAAGGGAGCAACAATGGTGCTCAGTATGCTATGGACCGCATAGTATTGCATAGGGATTGCATAGTATTTAAGTGCGCGATGGCCAATAGACCCCAACCTTAGCATGGACAGACACATCTTGAGTGCGTGCATTGATTCCGGCCCCACCTCTTGAACAAACGTCACAACACATGGTCCCTAGGGCCCAAAATGTTGTTCAAACAACACCCTTACCACCTCTAGTGCAAGGACCGCAATCACCACATCCGAGAATCACTTCTGTGAATCAAGTGGGTTGTGAGTCATCTATTGCTTGTTTGGAAGGCTCTGAGAAAGATATAGACCCTATTATTGCCTATGGGATGGATGTGCTTGAAGAAATTCCACAATACTACATGGAGGAATATTGGGGACAAGTCAAACCTATCTATCAAGTAGCTTCTCTTGTTGTAAGAGGCTAAAATATCAATTACACTGCTAAGAGACCACCTCTTCAATGCTATGAGTGTGGATGTCCACATCGTGTGGCCGAGTGTCCTATTAGGCTACAAAAGAATGTCACAGTAATGCAAACCAATCAAGCGAGCACGTCTACAATGCCGATACTCATGTGTAATTGATGTGGCATATATCATTGGATTTCCCAATGTCCAAATAATCCAAATGCACCGAAGATCACGCCATTAAAGTTGATTGAGGTTATCGAGGAGCCATCACAAAGTACACCTGTGGTACCAGTAAACGTACTCACATGATCGATGCTCCAAAAACAAAACTATATTTTGAGGAAAGAGACATGGCATCAATTACCCAATCTTAGAAAAACAAGAAAACACAAAGGAAGAGATCGCAAAAAGCAGTGAAGTCAGCAGGCCCACCAATATAGGGACTGGTGACGACCCCGTATATATGAACGACATTGAAGAGGATTCTGATTCAGGTGAAACCATGGAGACCAAAATGAGCACTAAGATAGGAACCAACAAGGAAGATAGGAACCAACAAGGAAGATCTTCATGAGCCACAATGGCCAAGATCCAAGAAGAAGATAGGAACTTATCCAAACCCTATAGAGGAGATCGAGCAAGTCAAGCAATTAAGGAGTTTGGTAGAAGATACCCAAAGGGATCTAGAACCAGCACCTAGGCAGATTCAGATTGCAGACATCATGTTCCCTACGCAACAACAACCTCACCAAGTCCATAGAACTTTAGCCATACCTAGTGTCATCCAAGAAGAAAGTGACTTAAAGTCATGGGAAAGTGGGCGTACTCACTTCTTGATGGAAAGAATGTTTATAGAGGGACTACCTAATCCTATTGAAGAAATGGAGATCCCATCTTCCCCACGTCAAGGGACTGAAGCCCAAAAGGTGCGATTAAACATTGCCAAATTGATGGATTTCATGTCTTCAGAAGTTAGAACCACCATCATGTCCAAACTATATAAAGACCCTGAGCTAGTCTCAACTCTTTGAGCCTTCCTCAATGGAGAACTAAAGTTTGTGCTACCACAATTTGCACAGATGGATGGAGCTGGGGAGATGCCAATAGAGGAGGAACACTTAGATCCACAACCCAACCTAGATGAGAACCTTGTTATATAAATACCTGTTAACAAGTTGGGACAATACTTTGAGGGTAATGAATCCAATGCAACCATACCAATCACTACTAAGGGATTAACTATGAAGGGAATCCTTGATGGTGGTGCTGGGGTTAGCATTGTGACTAAAAATTTATGGAGAACTATGGGAAGACCTCACCTTGCGACCACAACCATAGTAGTGAAGAGGGCCAATGGGTCTATTGTTAAACCTATTGGGATGCTAGAAGATCTCAAGATCAAGGTCTTTGGACATAAAATAAGAATTACCTTCATTGTTATGGATTTCTCCAAGCACACTGTGGCATAGGAGATGATCTTAGGACGTCCTTTCATGAGGGAAGAAAAAATGGTGCATGACTGGTCTAAAAACCATGTCTACCTGCAGTTCCAAGATTCTGTCATTCGAGTGGATCTTGTAACTAGTCGAGCACATCCCCTAGGAAACAGGTTTATAATTGATCATAGATCTGACACCACAGTTTACTCGGCCCCATTGCAGTATTGTTACACGTGTAAAGCGGACACTGATGTTGGGGAAGATTCTCCTTATATGGATGTACTACCGGGATGACTAAGTCAGACAATGTGAATTGGGTCCACCTAGCAGCAACCATAGACACTTGGGGAAACAGGGGGACGACCTGGGTAAATGCTCGTACCCTTAAATATGCTACAAGCAATGCATATAGCTTCTGACATGACTCATCCTAATATAACAAAGAAAACATACAAGTGGGTCCCTAAAGCTTCTTTAGCAACCATAGCTAGTGCTAAAAAACAGAAGCCTTGTAAGAAACGTCCCACTTGCCCCAAAAAATGTAAGGAAATGTGGTGGCGGATTCCTAAACGACTATTGGAATCCCAAGGCTACTATCAAGGATATGATCAAATCTGGGTACCAAAACGTAAATTGTGCTCTTACTTGTCACCTGACCCATGTGAGCACAATCCTGTGGCTCCAAAAGGAATTGAAGATCATAGAAAGGAAAAAATCACAGAATGCTACACATCCGCTCTAGAGCTAGTTTGGGTACCGAAGAAAGAACGATTTGTTCCACCTAGTTGAGGAACATGGAAGTCAAATGAAGCTTCTTTCTCTTCATATAGTACCTATACGGAAATAGAAGCTTTGACACAACCTCCACGCACCATTGCACATATCCATACAAACAAGGAAGAGTTTGCACCTCCCATTGTAAGTTCGCCCCCTACAACAATGTTGCAAATAAAATCATGGGAGAGTACCTTACCACCCTTGCAACTAGATGAAACGCATAAGGCGGTCGAAAATTATTGGTCAAAGTCTTCACCCATAACAATTTGGAACAATTGGTTTCAAAAGGTGACGACATCTTCATCAAGTTATTAAAAAACTTGTAATGTGAATTATTTCTCTTTTTTTAGGAGTCCCCTCTTTTTTTTTTAATTCCGACCTTTTTCTACTTCTGGGAGCCTCAAATTGCCTATTGTGAGGACACGAGAAAGACCCTTCTTAGGGAACTCTATCATAGAGAGGTTTTTGGGAGGCAATTGACACTGTCAATTTGTAATAGATTGACAGATGAACACGGGTCCACCCATATAGAACTTCAGATTCAAAACTTTGCCCACGTTCCGGAGAGAAGAGGACAACAAGAAAAAAAAATTAAACCTAGACCAAAATTACCAAAGGATATTAAAAAGATATAAAATTTTTGCAGTAGGAGAGAAGAGGACAACAAGAAAAAGAGAAACCAAACCCAAACCAAAATCATCAAAGGAAAAAGACTCCAAAATGACCAGGGTTGAGTGCAAAAGGAAATATCACGAGCTGGAACAAACACTAAATGAAGTGTGGACAACAAAAGTGGAGAGTGAAGAAGATGTTGAGACAGATCACGTTAGTGTTCCATCACACTACAAGAATGTACACAAATTAGGAGAGGCTGATTGTTATCCACCTCCCCATGCGAGAGCTAAAATAATCAATAATGTCTTACGATATACCAAAACAAGCCAAGAAAATTGACCTTCTAGAACCAGAGGAAGAACCAAGTCTAAGCATACATCGTGAGATTGACCTAATCCTTGCGGAAGAAGAATATCTAATTGCTTCACTGAAGGAGTACAAAGATGTTTTTGCATGGTCCTACAAAGATCTAAAGAGAGTAGATCATGACATCTATCAACATACTATTCCTCTTAAGAACGATGCTAAGCCAAGTAGACAATTTCCTTACACTTATAATGAGACTTTTGCACAAAAAATTAAGGAAGAGATAGATAAGCTAAAAGAAGCTGAGCTCATCTACAAAATTGAGCACACAAATTGGGTGTCACCTATTGTTGTGATACCAAAGAAGAATGAAAAACATAGTGTTTGTAAACCTCAAAAAGATCAATGTTGTCACCTTCAAGAATAATTATCCTTTCCCTATTACCAATCATGTGTTAAAGAGAGTGGCAAGCAAAGAATGAAAATCAAATCCCTTCTTTGATTAGCAAGACGTCTTTATAAGAAAACTTAACAAATATTGTGCCTATGCAAATCTATCTCAATCAAGCACATATTCAAGCATGAAATTTCACAATGACCCCAAAAAAAACACCAACTCTGATGTGACTGGGAGCGTACTAGCTAAATATGTGCAAAATAGTTTACGAGTACATCAAAATGTGCAAAAAGTGTCATGTGGTGAAGATACCTAGGTCAATATCCAGATAAAGAGTCATTGTAGTGCTTGAGTGGAGCAAATACATAGTTGAGTACTTAGAACTAAAACATTCCTAGAAGGGATCAATACATTGTGATGGAAATACATTGAGATAAAAGTCAGAGAGTTTTCTATCATTTCCAATCATGTCTATAGTGGACAAAGAGACGGGTATCTTAGTATATGAACCACTAAAAGAGAGTATATACCCATCCTTACACAAGCCCATGTTGGACCAGCAAGAGGTCATTTCTCTATTGACACTACAACCAAGTCAATCATAATGGTAGGACTCTAGTGGCCTACTCTACACATAGATGTTGACATCTATGTTGGACGGGTATCTTAGTGTACGCACCACAAAAAGACAGTATATACCCATCCTTGCACAAGACTATGCTAGACCAGAAGAAGGTCATTTCTCTATTGACACTACAGCCAAGTCAATCCTAGTGGTAGAACTCTAGTGGCCTACTCTACACATAGATGCTAACACCTATGTTAGATGGTGCAATGAATGTCAACGAACCAAAATATCAAATAAGAGAGATGAAATGCCATTGAGACCAATAATGGGAGCAAGAGCTTTTTCCAAATGGGAAATAGTTTTTCTAGGACCTGTAACTCTACCAACAAACTAGACCCATGCCCAATATATCACAGTCACAATCAATTGTCTTGCAAAATGGGCAGAAGCCAAGGCCATACAAAGAGATGATGCAAAAAATACAACCTAATTTTTGTATAAAAACATTTTCACCAGATATGGTCTTCAGTAGAAATAGTGAGTGATCAAGGAACGCGCCTCTTAAACAAAGTGATTAAATGTCTTTTAGATGAATTTTTTATAATTCATCAAAAATTTGTACCATGCCACCCTAAGGAAAACACACAAGTGCAAAGCACCAACAAAATCTTGGGCATTGTAATCAACTCACCAAAATTGTCAGTGAATCACATAGATTAAGAGAAAAACTGTTAGTGAATTACACAGATCAGGAGCAAAATTACATTTTGACATATGGGCTCAATAACTACAGTGCATTGGACATGAATTTTGTACATCACTTGATCAACTTGAAACCCTTGAAGAGACCCAGCAACCAGTAGCAGGTATTTATGCTTAGAAAACATGCATGATGGAATTTTGTGACCAAAATATCAAGAGCAAAGAATTTTCAATGGGTGATTACTTCCTTGTATACACAATGTAATAACATGCTAATAAATTAAAAAAGTGGGTGATGGAACATTTATGATTCATGACATAACATCGAATGGTGCCATTAAACTTGCAACGCTAATTGGACTAAAGATGTCTAATTGGATTAGTGGTTACAGAGTGAATAAATACTATCTACCTCAAACCCCAAAGATGTTGGCACAGAAACATGGAGCTTGTCAACAAAAAAATGGATCCACAACTGCAGATTTGGGAAGCCAAAGAAGAAGCAAGGCTAAGGATTCTTAAAAGAAAGGCCCAAGCCCAAGGAGAAACGCGACAAGATTCCCCACCGTAACCTATCTAGTTGATTCAATCATCAATAGAATGGCAAGGCAAGGCCGATGTACACATTAGCATGTGATTATCAATGGAACCTTTGAACACACTTTAGTCTATATAGGGGCAAGATTAAAGATTATGAATTACACCACCTACTTCAGAATAACCACTCACAACACTTGCCACCCAATAACCTACTATCAAGGCTCCAAATCAAGGCATTATGGTTAGTATGGTGTTTGTGAATGTTGACATCATTGTCATTGGTATTCAATGCCATCATCAATTCAGATCATGGCCGACAAAGGTATCATTGAAGCTATAATATTTGGAGTACCTTGTGTGCAAACCTACAAAGGTCCACATACTCTCTACAATTTGTTGTCAACGGTCAAACACATGATAGAAATAGTGAGTGATCAAGGAACGCACCTCTAAAACAAAGTCATTAAATTTCTTTTAGATGTATTTTTTATAATTCATCAGAAATTTGTACCATACCACCCTCAAGAAAACAGACAAGTGCAGGGCACCAACAAAATCTTGTGCACTGTACTCAACTCAACAAAATTGTCAATGAATCACATAGATTAAGAGCAAAACTATTAGTGAATCACACAGATTAGAAGCAAAATTACATTTCAACATATGCGCTCAACAACTAGAGTGCATTGGACATGAATTTTGTACATGGCTTGATCAACTTGAAACCCTTGAAGAGACCTGACAACAAGTAGCAGGTATTTATGCTTAGAAAAGATGCATGAAGGAATTTTGTGACCAAAATATTAAGAGCAAATAATTTTCAATGGGTGATTACTTCCTTGTATACACAATATAATAACATGCTAAGAAATTAAAACAGCGGATGATGGAACATTTGTGATTCATGACATATCATCGAGTGGTGCCATTAAACTTGCAACACTAATTGGACTAAAGATGTCTAATTGGATTAGTGGTTACAGAGTGAAGAAATACTATCTACCTCAAACCCCAAAGATGTTGGCACAGAAACATGGAGCTTGTCAACAAAAAATGAATCCACAACTGCAGATTTGGGAAGCCAAAGAAGAAGCAAGGCTAGGGATTCTTAAAAGAAAGGCCCAAGCCCAAGGAAAAACGCGACAAGATTCCCCACCGTAACCTATCTGGTTGATTCAATCATTAAAAGAATGGCTAGGCAAGGCCGATGTACACATTAGCATGTAATTCTCAATGCGACCTTTGAACACACTTCAGTCGATATAGGGGCAAGAGTAAAGATTATGAATTACACCACCTACTGCAAGATAACCACTCACAACACTCGCCACCAAATAACTTACTCTCAAGGCTCCAAATCAAGGCATTATGGTTAGTATGGTGTTTGTGAATGTTGACATCATTGTCGTTGGTATTTGATGCCCTCATCAATTTCAGATCATGGCCGACAAAGGTATCATTAAAGCTATAATATTTGGAGTACCTTGTGTGCAAACCTACAAAGTGTGGTCCACATACTCTCTACAATTTGTTGTCGACGGTCAAACACATGATAGAAATAGTGAGTGATCAAGGAACGCACCTCTTAAACAAAGTCATTAAATGTCTTTTAGATGTATTTTTTATAATTCATCAGAAATTTGTACCATACCACCCTCAAGAAAATAGACAACTGCAGGGCACCAACAAAATCTTGTGCACTGTACTCAACTCACCAAAATTGTCAGTGAATAACATAGATTAAGAGCAAAACTATCAGTGAATCACACAAATTAGAAGCAAAATTACATTTCAACATATGGGCTCAACAACTAGAGTGCATTGGACATGAATTTTGTACATGGCTTGATCAACTTGAAACCCTTGAAGAGACCCGACCAACAAGTAGTAGGTATGCATGCTTAGAAAAGATGCATGAAGGAATTTTGTGACCAAAAGATTAAGAGCAAAGAATTTTCAATGTTGTGATCACTTCCTTGTATACACAATGTAATAACATGCTAATAAATTTAAAAAGTGGGTGATGGAACATTTATGATTCATGACATAACATCGAATGGTGCCATTAAACTTGCAACGCTAATTGGACTAAAGATGTCTAATTGGATTAGTGGTTACAGAGTGAATAAATACTATCTACCTCAAACCCCAAAGATGTTGGCACAGAAACATGGAGCTTGTCAACAAAAAATGGATCCACAACTGCAAATTTGGGAAGCCAAAGAAGAAGCAAGGCTAAGGATTCTTAAAAGAAAGGCCCAAGCCCAAGGACAAACGGGACAAGATTCCCCACCGTAACCTATCTAGTTGATTCAATCATCAATAGAATGGCTAGGCGAGGCTGATGTACGCATTAGCATGCGATTCTCAATGCGACCTTTGAACACGCTTTAGTCGATATAGGGGCAAGATTCAAGATTATGAATTACACCATCTACTGCAAGATAACCACTCACAACACTCGCCACCCAATAACTTACTCTCAAGGCTCCAAATCAAGGCATTATGGTTAGTATGGTGTTTGTGAATTTTGACATCATTGTCGATGGTATTCAATGCCCTCATCAATTTCAGATCATGGCGGACAAAGGTATCATTGAAGCTATAATATTTGGAATACCTTGTGTGCAAACCTACAAAGTGCGGTCCACATACTCTCTACAATTTGTTGTCGACGGTCAAACACATGATAGAAATAGTGAGTGATCAAGGAACGCACCTCTTAAACAAATTCATTAAATGTCTTTTAGATGTATTTTGTATCATTCATCAGAAATTTGTACCATACCACCCTCAGAAAAACAGACAAGTGCAGGGCACCAACAAAATCTTTTGCACTGTAAACTCACCAAAGTTGTCAATGAATCACATAGATTAAGAGCAAAACTATCAGAGAATCACACAGATTAGAAGCAAAATTACATTTCAACATATGGGCTCAACAACTAGAATGCATTGGACATGAATTTTTGTACATGGCTTGATCAACTTGAAACCCTTGAAGAGACCCGACAACAAGTAGCAGGTATTTATGCTTAGAAAAGATGCATGAAGGAATTTTGTGACCAAAATATTAAGAGCAAAGAATTTTCAATGGGTGATTACTTCCTTGTATACACAATATAATAACATGCTAAGAAATTAAAACAGCAGATTGTGGAACGTTTGTGATTCATGACATATCATCAAGTGATGCCATTAAACTTGCAACACTAATTGGACGAAAGATGTCTAATTGGATTAGTGGTTACAGAGTGAAGAAATACTATCTACCTCAAACCCTAAAGATGTTGGCACAGAAACATGGAGCTTGGCAACAAAAAATGGATCCACAACTACAAATTTGGGAAGCCAAAGAAGAAGCTAGGCTAAGGATTCTTAAAAGAAAGTCCCAAGCCCAAGGAGAAACACGACAAGAGTCCCCACCGTAACCTATCTGGTTGATTCAATCATCAATAGATTGTCTAGGCGAGGCCGATGTACGCATTAGCATGCAATTCTCAATGCGACCTTTGAACACACTTTAGTCGATATAGGGGCAAGAGTAAAGATTATGAATTACACCACCTACTGCAAGATAACCACTCACAACACTTGCCACCCAATAACTTACTCTCAAGGCTCCAAATCAAGGCATTATGGTTAGTATGGTGTTTGTGAATGTTGACATCATTGTCATTGGTATTTGATGCCCTCATCAATTTCAGATCATGGCCGACAAAGGTATTATTGAAGCTATAATATTTGGAGTACCTTGTGTGCAAACCTACAAAGTGTGGTCCACATACTCTCTACAATTTGTTGTCGATGGTCAAACACATGAAGTTTACTTGACCACAATGGAGTATGAATAGCCCATATTCCACAACCAGATGCCTCAACCAAAACCACCCAAAACCCACAATCTCCAATATGCCAAAAACCAGGAAAATCTATCTACCCAAACAAATGCTTCTAACATCCTCATCGGCTATTTTGGTGCCCAAACACACAGTACATCAACTTATTAAGTAGTCACAACCATGTATATGTTTGATATAAAATCCAACAATTCGATAGATGTGGCAACCCAAATAATGGACATTGCAACATACACCACATCACATGAGACACTGGTTTTGATGGCCCAAATGAAACAAAAAACCATTTCCACCAACACAACCACAGCTGGAAAGGTCACACATGTCTGCAACCCAAACCTCAATGACACACTAAATTTCCCAATGCCTTCACCATCAAGCAAAACAAGACATAGTTGCAACACGTCTCTTTAAGTAAGTCCCACATACCAAGGAAGCCTTGCCAACAACAAATCACCCTAAACACCTCGCTTGAGACCCGCATCCTTTGCACTGCATCGTGTTACCCCATGCATTGACTTCATTCGCATAATAGGGTGACATTACATGGCTTTGCACGGGTACTTTTTTGTAACTTATGTACACACCCTACCCTTAACTCACTATCGTATAGGAAGACTCTCAATATGAGGGGGAGGAAAACGCCAGTATACATAGAGTAAAAAGTGAAAAAACGTTGTTTTCTTTTTTTTTTATAAATGCATAATAATGAACTGAATAAGGCTAAGAATCACTTTGAGTTAGAGTGTGAGAAAATAATTTTTGGATTAATTTTCTCATTTTTGCATAATCATAATAATAAACAATTGTATAATCATATGCAAAAAGATCAAGATCAAAATCTAAAATCAAATATTGGATCTATAAAGCATGCACTTTAGGCATAACCTATCTAGCAAAACTTAGAGGATGTAAAAATTTGGAATTATCCAAATCTAGCATGAACAGTCAAAATGACAATACACAGTCATTGGTTGTTCGAATCGCAAACTGTCTGAGCTACAAGTAATGTAAAAAAGCCAATATTTACAAAGGTGTGGAAAGCATGGAATGAATTTTAGGTATTGGGTGATGATATAAGAAAGGAGGTCTTATTCTAAGG
The DNA here is from genome assembly GCF_014529385.1 of Adiantum capillus-veneris. Lineage (NCBI taxonomy): Eukaryota > Viridiplantae > Streptophyta > Polypodiopsida > Polypodiales > Pteridaceae > Adiantum > Adiantum capillus-veneris. The sequence continues at coordinate 163,270,034 of NC_140938.1, forward strand.
CCATTTGCAAGTCCACGAGAGAGAGAGAGAGAGAGAGAGAGAGAGAGAGAGAGAGAGAGAGAGAGAGAGAGAGAGAGAGAGTTTTGTGCCTAGAGTGTAAGGAGGTAGTCGTAGCAAAGGAAGAACTCATTACGTCTCTCAAGAATCATGAGAGTGTAAAACTACTTCATGACATTGATGAAATGTAGAGAAGACAAGATTAATGAGCAAAATAGAGATTAGATTAATCAAGAAGAGCTTCTCTAATTACAAAGGATTAGCACTAGAGTTACAAAGTAGTTTTGTGCCTAGAGTGTAAGGAGGTAGTCGTAGCAAAGGAAGAACTCATTACCTCTCTCAAGAATCATGAGAGTGTAAAACTACTTCATGACATTGATGAAATGTAGAGAAGACAAGATTAATGAGCAAAATAGAGATTAGATTAATCAAGAAGAGCTTCTCTAATTACAAAGGATTAGCACTAGAGTTACAAAGTAGTTTTGTGCCTAGAGTGTAAGGAGGTAGTCGTAGCAAAGGAAGAACTCATTACGTCTCTCAAGAATCATGAGAGTGTAAAACTACTTCATGACATTGATGAAATGTAGAGAAGACAAGATTAATGAGCAAAATAGAGATTAGATTAATCAAGAAGAGCTTCTCTAATTACAAAGGATTAGCACTAGAGTTACAAAGTAGTTTTGTGCCTAGAGTGTAAGGAGGTAGTCGTAGCAAAGGAAGAACTCATTACCTCTCTTGAGAGTGTAAAACTACTTCATGACATTGATGAAATGTAGAGAAGACAAGATTAATGAGCAAAATAGAGATTAGATTAATCAAGAAGAGCTTCTCTAATTACAAAGGATTAGCACTAGCCTTCTAAGCATGGACAACAAGCTCAAGGCTAGGTCATCCATAGAGTGAGCACTCAAGAGTGAGCTCTCAAGAATGAATCCTCTTACCATAAAAGAGCTTCTTATAAAGGCTTGGACCTCAAACATTTCTACTATGGGATTAAGTTGATCCATTTAGCTTATACAATTTGGAACTCCTACATGAGCCCAATACTTTATACGATGTGAATAATAAATATTGTGCACATCCCTATCTTGGTGCATAATCGATGTAGCATGCATTAGTCACTACTAACATTCCCCCCTCCTAATTTGGTGCACGTCCTCCTATGCCGTTGAAGCAGAGAATGGTGACATCATTGAAAGTATGTCCTTGGAGGAATGTTGAGCTATCAAAACATAAAGCAATTCATAAGTATCAAAGGACAACAAATAAGAATAGAACATGAAGTGCAATGAGCAATCATGCAAAGTGAATTTTTTTTGCTTCCATAAGATGGGTCCTCCAAAAACTAAACCACATAAAGCAAAAAACACCTAGAATATTAAGAGATTAAGCCACTAAAAATATCATATTGATGCATGTAACACAAGCAATCAATTATGACCTTAGGCTAATGCAAGTTCATAGACCTACTAGCCTAATAACCATATGATCAATCTTATTAAAGCATCCATGTCTATCATGTCTATGGGCCACAAAGAAGCTCTTAATCTATTAGTACACTGTCACTTAGCTTTTTGAAGCTCATGGAAGATTGTTTTTAGCATTTCATAGAAAAAAGTAAAGCACATCACAAGGCAACCACCCCAAGGGAAGTCAAGCTATGACTCTTGGCTCCTTGAATCCTCAAAGAGGTGTTCCAAAGGTCTACTAGTCTATCAAGGCAAGACAACTGACCCCTATCAATCGAGGGCATTAGTGTTTCATCATAGCATCACCTAATCACAACCCAATCACAACCCAAGACCATTAAAATCAATTGGTGGATTGGAAACTGGGATAGATCTTAGAGGCATGAGCATCATTGGATGTATTGAATGAGAGAGTTCAAGATAATGCTCTTCCAATACAATAGAGATTAGCCATGAATCACTAACTCTACTCACACCATCAATCAAGTATCACCTACACACATTAAACCCACCAAAGTCCAACTTGCCATAGACTTGAATCTCAAAGCACTCTCTTGACAAGCACACACTAATTGCATTGGTGTTTCCCTCTCCAATTGCCACATGCCAATCAAGGTACTTAATCAAAAGCTATACACACAAGGGTGAATAGTGCTTGAGTCTCATTACATGAGCAAACAATAGGTCATATACCTTAATCACAAGATTAAGAACCCACTTAATCAACCTAATTAGAGATGTTAAATATCACAAATTTGAGTACTCATAGAATGATAGGAGTGGTCAATAAGCAAGAATTCATCACCACACACTCAAATCTAGAATAATGAGAAGTTGAAACTACTTCATGACATAATGGAATATAGAAGAATTAAGGCTGATGAAGAAACTAGAGATTAGATTAATCTCAAGAAGTGCTTTTCTAATTACAAAGGGTTAGAACTAGCCCTCTAAGCATGGGAATTAACTTCAAAGGATAATCCATCCAAGACCACTCAAGAGAGAGCTCTCAAGAATGACTGCTCAAGAATGAATCCTCTTTGCACAAAAGGGCTTCTTATAAAAGCATGCACCACAAGCCTTTCTACTATGGGATTAAGTTCATCCCTCTATCATATACAATTTGGAACTCCCAACTGAGCCCAAGACCTTATACAATGAATAGGAAATATTGTGCATAATAGTGAATCCCTAGCTTGGTGCATAATCGGTGTGGCATGTGTTAGCTGCTGCTCAACATTCCCCCTCCTAATTTGGCACACGTTCTTGTGTACCGCTAAAGCAACACACAAAGGCATGGTAGAAAGCACATCCATGGAGAAATGTTGCTCTGCAAAACATAAAAACAAGTCATGAGTATCAAAGGCCAACAAGTATGAATAAAACATGAAATGCAATGAACAAGCATGCAAAGTGAATTTTTTCTTCTAAAAGATGGGTCAATCATAGTCAAAAGCTAAACATCATAAAGCAACAAAAAAAACCTAAACTATATGAAGATTAAACCACTAAAAATTTTAAATTTATGCATGTAACACAAGAAATCAATTAAGACCCTAAGTTAATGCAAGGTCATAAACCTAATAATCTAAAAACTATATGATCAATCTTAATAAATCATCCAAGTCTATCATGTCTATGGCCACAAAAAAGCTCCTAATCTATTAGTACACTATTACTTTAGCTTTTTGAAGCTCATGGAAGATTGTTTTTAGCATTTCATAGAAAAAAGTAAAGCACAATACAAGGCAACCACCCCATGGCAAGTCAAGCTACAACTCTTGTCTCCTTGAACCCTTGAGGAGGTGTTCCAAGAATCTACTAGCCTACCAAGGCAACGGTTAACCCCTATCATCCCAAGACATTGATTTAGGACCTTGAACAAGGACACCAAGGTGATTCCCCTCACCTACCAAGTGTCATTAAGGCGTTAGGCCTCACATGGACACAAAAGTAACATAGAACTTTCATTTTCATGTGTCTAGTACCATTTGTACTACTCGTTTTGGACAACTTTTTAGCTTCATTGTTTCATTTTTTAGCACTTTGTTTTATTTCTTCCGTCATGAGATTGCTTATGGCAAATGGACTAAGGGGCTTAAAGCCTAATCATAGCCCTAGGTTATGCTAGAATTGAGTGGAGTATTAAGACAATCACTAAGAGTCTAGGACTAATGAGCAACGATCCTACATTAGCCTAAGTTCAAAGTCAATCACCTATGATTAGCATACATAAAACCAAAAATTTTAATGAGTTTAATATTCACAAATCAAAATGTTGAAACTTTAGTATGCATAGCTTTTGAAAATGAACCATAGATTAGAAGCAAATTCACTTAATCCAAGCAAGCAAAGAGATGTAAAGATAAAGAGAGTATAGCGTGGAAGGATTTCACCTATTCGTGCTCTTTTGAGCATCCCTGAGCAAGCATCCACTTTTTGTAGAGGCCCCTTGATGCCTTTTATTTGCAAGACAAGCTTTTTGAAGCTAAGTGTAGAAAACACAAGCTCCAAAAGCCATTCATTGAATGTTAAGAAAAACACACAAAAACAATTATTGCAATCCTAATGCTAGGGTCTCAAACACCCAAATATACCAAAGGGAAAAAACCCTAGGGAAAAAAGTGCCTTTGGTTATGCACATGGTGCTCTATATTAGCAAATGTATGCATACACATCAAAAAATGAGAGAAAATTTGCTTCTAAATAAGCACATTTTGTAATTTTTACAATTTTTTATGCATGATTAAAATTTGATTAATTGCTTGCTCAAATGAAACGTGCAATTTAAAACAAGCTATGAGCTGGCTCTTAAAAGCCAAATTTTACAATTTAGCTCCAAAAAAGTTGACTAAAAAGTAGCTTAAATGAAATCTTCACTTTAAACCGAACTATGAGCTAGCATGTATACAATTTTTAATCATAAGAATTGGAATGGCTCTAAATAGCCAAATATTGCACTATGATGCAATGCCGATTGGATCAATGAAAGATCTTGCTTTCCCATAACCCTTCAAGAACAACTCAATTATTAGTGCACTTAAACATATAATCATTCTAAACAGAAGCAGTAAAAATGTCATGCTCAATCACAAACCCAAAATGATATCTTACAGCCATTCAACAAAGCTCAATTTTAGTGCAATGCAAGATCTTTTCATTCAAATCAAGCACTCAAATGCAATAAGCAATACCAAGCTTAAGTTTCGATGCACACTCATCACCAAACATCCGTGCAATGTCAATTGTAGCTCTCAAAAGTGAAGCCCTCATGCATACCAAAAAGAATTTGTCCTTTAATGCAATGCAAATGCCACACTAAACAATGCACAAGCCAAATTATCAGTGCAAGTGAAAAAATGTCATTGAATTGAAGCATTAAAATTGTCATGACCCACACTACTTGCCATTTTTGTTCAACGTATGCAAAAATTTCCAATCATCAAAGTAGAAATTTTTGAATGCACGTGCTCTTTTTCTCTTATGTAGTAATTTTGACATACAAAACCAGAAAAGAGAGATAAATATAGTTGTCTCATCTTCCATTCACAACTTGAAAGTAGACATCTTTTTCATTAACCGATCTGGTTTTCGAGCATCCCCTGATGTTTTGTTTGTCCTAAAGCTACACTAAATTTTGTGCCCTAATGCAAGACCAAACTCATTCAAACCCTCAAGAAGAAGATTTTATTTTTGTTCCCCCCCCCTTTTTTTACAGAAGGATGGTGAGAACATGTCTCTATTTTTATAGATTTTTTAAACAGGTTTTTTAATTTAAAAAACTAATTTCGAGTTATGATTGCGGATTGCAGCTTACACAAACAAAGGGGAACAAGTATGGGAGGGAGGGCTCGGGTGTGGTCTATGGAAAAGTGTCTGTATGGCAGGGTTATTCGTGAGTGTGTGTCACAATGAGGTCCACCATGGTGAGCAAACGGCCATAAGGGTAAACGAGAGACTCGATTTGGGGTTTGTGGCAGGCCATAGTGAGAATGAGGAGTTTGGTGAGCAATGCTCAAGCCTTAGGCTAGAATTAGAAAGGCTTAGATGCTTGGATCAGTGTGTGGGCCAACAACAAAATTGAGTGTGTGTGTGTGTGTGTGTGTGTGTGTGTGTGTGTGTGTGTGTGTGTGTGTGTGTGTGTGTGTGTGTGTGTGTGTGTGTGTGTGTGTGTGTGTGTGTGTGTGTGTGTGTGTGCGTGTTCGGTTGAGCGGCGAGCCCAAGCGAGATAATGGGCAGCAAATGTGGATCATGGTTGCTGCTACAGGTGCAATTGGTGAGGGTGAACCAAGTGGAGGCATTATGTTGATGTTAGCCCGAGTCAAGCCAGTAGCTACCAATACGAGGGAAAGGATGCATTGGTGATTGGCAGTCAGCCAGCACAAGAGAGAATGTTGGTGGGTGGGCCATGATGAGATGGGCAAAGAAGGCAAGTGGTTGGCTGAATCGTGCGACTTGCGAGGGAGAAGACATGGTTTTCTTTGTGTGTGTGTGTGTGTGTGTGTGTGCGTGTGTGTTAAAATACTCCAACGGTGATACATGGAGCTTTTGAGACTCGAGAGCATGGGGGTAATTGTGGGGGCCGCATCGTGTGTTCTCATGTGTGGAGTTGCACACAGCGGCCAGCGTAGCAAGGGTCCACAAGGGGACAGGCCTAGTAGCACAAAAGGGGGAGAGAAAGTAGGAGAGATAGCATCATAGAAGCACCAAGCTTGGCTCGAGTCAGCATCACCAAACTTGGCCATGAATGCACTCTCAGGTTGTGTAATCGCTAGCGCCAAACTCTGTGTGTGTGTGTGTGTGTGTTGTGTTTTTATTGTAATTGTTTTCTTGGAAACTCCTCCCAAGATGATGTTCCCATGGCAAGATTGTGTGTGGGGTTTGCGCATTGGTTTGAATGTTTTACTTGATCAATGCCACATTCAACTATTTACACATTATCTACAATAGCAACATACTACAATCAATGCCTCAATTTCATAGATTCCTTTACCTACCAATGGGATCATGATCACACGTGCATATAAATTAAAAATTGAGAAAATATCATGCATGTTTACTCAGTCTCTCATCTTTCTTCGTTTTGATGGAACACAAGCATGCTCAAATTTGGTGCTTTGTAACAAAATATTGGCCAATTGATCGATTAATCACACACAATTGTAGACAAAAGTGATCCCAATTTCTTCATGTTTAATCAATTTAAGCATGAATCGCTATGGCCATTCACACAATCTCTTCCATTTTGGCACCCATATCTTAATGCTAATTCGATTCATAGTATATACATAAATCAATTAGGACAGACATTCCCCATTTAACCATAATTCAAGCTCATAAAAATTGGTCTTAAAGGTAATTGCGGATCAAGCATTCCGTACACACACAAGTTCTTTCTCAATTGCAACTCCATAGCCAATTATCAATCATTCTAGTCTTGAATTGCTCACATCCAATGTCCCTAATCATCTAGGACTTTTCACTTTTGTTTGTGATGACAACCGTACTTGAATTTTGGGTACTAATATACACACACATCAATGTGACATTGCCATGTTCATAACATTGATCAATCATTAGCATGGCAATACACTGAAAATCTCCACAATTGAGCAATTTATCTCAATCTCTGAGCCAATCTTGTGACACACACATCAACTATTTGACCAATTTATCATCATAATTGGCAAAAAATTACCAATTATTCATTCACACATTGGATCGCTCATGCCATTGATTGGCATACACATCCCAGAATTATATGCAAAAAAATCCATCAATTTCTCATTGCAATGCTAAAATTTTATACTCGATCAAGCATAAATGAATGCATGCATGCTCAACTTCTCAAAAATTAAACCTAATTTTGCCTAATCAAGCAATGCACACACTCAAAAATTAAGCACAAAAGTTCAATTTTGGATCATTTGGCAATGCAATTAGGCCTTTCTGTAATGCTTGCATGCCCATTTGATACACATTTTACAATCAACAAGCATTTGGGTGTCCCAATTGACCAACTATCATTGAATCAAGTGGTCTTCAATTGGGCAGACATACTCAAATTTTTCCCAATTTTTTGACAATTAGGCTTATCTAATGATTGAACTTGCCTAGTATAAACATCAATTGCATGATTTTACACTCACGTATCATCAATTCCATCAATTTATATTCATGCACACACTCAAGATTAGGTGCACGCACACTTAGATTTTATGGAAGTTTTTCCCCCTCTTTGGTGCATTACACACACAATGATTTTTATGCACACACATGAATTCTTGATGAAAATTAAGCATTTTCGTGTTACACACATCATTCATTTAGTCAAAATTGACCATCAATTTCACTCCAATTCATTCAAATTATCCACAAAATGTAGGTGACTTGATTTAGAAGAATTAAGACAAATGAAGCATCTTTTATTTTTTAGCATTTTTTTATTGCTTCCTTAATGAGAGTGCTTATGGAAAATGGATTAAAGCCTAATAATAGCCTTAGGTCATGTTATAAATGAGTGGAGTATTAAGAAAATCACTAGGAATCTAGGACTAACAAGCAATGATCCTGTATTAACTTAAGTTCAAGCCCAATTACCCATGATTAGCACACATAAAGCTAAATTTTATGTGAGTTTAATTTTCATGAAGCAAAGTGTTAAAACTTTAGTGTATGCCTAGCTTTTGAAAATGAAAGGAACCATAGCTTAGAAGCAAATTCACTTAATCCAAGCAAGCAAGAAGTGTAAAGTTAAGAAAAATAGCAATATCATGGAAGGATTTTCACCTATTTGTGCTCTTTTGAGAATCCTTGAGCAAAGCATCCACTTTAGTAGAGGCCCTTGATTCCTTTTGTTTGCAAGTCAAGCTTCTTGAAGCTAAGTGTTAACAAACACAAGCTCCAAATACCATTTATTGAAAGCCAAGAAGAACACACCAAAAAAAAAAATTGTAGGTGAAAAGAGGAGAGATGCAAGAAATTGGTTTGCAACTGCACTGTGTATGAATATGAGAGAGAGAGAGAGAGAGAGAGAGAGAAGTCACCTTACGCAAATTATGTCATCTGATCTTCAGAATGAATCAGGGCATGGCACTTTGAAAGACCCCACAACAATGAAGCACACCAAACCCAGCATGGCACAAAGACCTTGGTGGAAGACTAACCATTTACATTGCATGAATCGATTCAAAAGGATAAAGAAATCCAACATACAAAGGCCTCGGGTTTCTTGCAAAGGGAAAAAGACAAATAAGCTGTCGGTGAAGACCTTGCAAGACGGTGTATGCCTTAAGCCTTCACAATGATTCGCATTAGATATCTTGACATATTCATAAATTGAAATAGGAACACAAAATGATTGCAAAACTATTGTTATCAACAAGAGAGAGAGAGAGAGAGAGAGAGAGACCTTATCTCTAGATTCTATCTAATAAGGGAATTTTCCTTCATTTCCTCACACCAACAATGGTGGTGTCTACATCGACTTTGGTGGCTTCTTCACCCGAATGCCTCGACTTGTCCATGACCAATTGTGGGATGCCATTAGGGCTGCCATATATTCCCATTGCCTCTGCTAAGAAACTCGCTTTTGATCAGTCTCGATGAGGCCCTTCTTTGACTCTTGCTACATATTAAACATAGGAGTACAAGAGAATAGTCTTCTTGAGGGTGTTCCATCAATGACTTTTCACTTTGCAGATGAAGCCGACCATATACCTCCCCAGAATTTTCTTGTTTTTCTCTAGAGGTCCGGCCTTTTTTATAAGCATATTTGCATAAGCTTCACTCCAACCAAAAGCTCTTTGCTCACTTCTATCCTTGGCAACATCCACCAACCAGGCATTCAGCTAACCTTTGGTGTTGCCAATGATAGAGTGGGCTTCACTATGTTAGGTTGATAAATGAGATGGCAACAACTATGAGACATGATTGTTGCTCCTCCGTGACCACCACCTTGAACTTTGGGTAGTGGAAAAGGGCACTAAACTACAACCATCTAAAGTTGAAATGTTGCAACACAATTGGTTTGTTCTTAAAGACACTGATGTAAGCATAGAATGCAGCTGCAATGTCAGAGTTTGTGGATATGTAATTAGTGCATTTTGTCCCAAGTTTAGGGATGGTAAGGAGGTTAGATGGAGATAAAAAATAACAAGAGATTTTCAAAACAAAATTGCATCGGAACAAAGTGTGCATGCCACATTGGTGCAAGAAGTAATCATGGTCCCCATGTATCACATGTGTTCCATGTCACTATATTGGGTCATTAAAGGAAGGGGTAGGTTTTGAAGTTTGAGATATTGAAGCCTCCGCTGCTTTGTGGTAATTTAGATGTACGACTCTTTTGGGTTGAGGTGCTGCTTGAATCCAGCATGACATGATTACTCTCATGTAGATGTAAATGATGCAATTGAGAGTTCACAAATGCAATGTGCATGTAGAGAGGGAGAAGGGGAGAGAGAGAGAGAGAGAGAGAGAGAGAGAGAGAGAGAGAGAGAGAGAGAGAGAGAACAAAGGATGTGGGTGGAGAAAATCACCACAATGTGTGTGAGAGAGCCTCTTTTTCTTCTATCTAGTAAAGAATAAGGTGTGTACAATTGATGGGTGGCCACACGCCTCTGGAGTGTCCGGATGGGGTAAGAGGGATGCCGTTTTTGCCCAATCTTCAACGTAAAGGCAAATGTGTCGATAATTTGTCCTATTGTAGGAGTAAGCAATATGTACTAGAGGTATAGATAAGAATCTCATCTCAACCTATGCCCCCACTGGCTCTCTCGAAGTCAATGCATATCGTCGTATAGGCTCTACTCTATCAAAATCAACCTGCATGGCTAAAAGTAGGTATTGGTGGTACAAAATGTGGTGTCCTTGACACAAAAAACCTCTGGTGAATCTATTGCTTTAAAAAAAATGAAGTATTACGTAATCAAGTTCCTTTTATTTTATATGTTTTCTATGTATACTCACAATGTGCTCCTTGTCCTGGCTGCACTAGCCATGGTCTGAGACCTATAGCCATAGTAGTCTCTCTCTCTCTCTCTCTCTCTCTCTCTCTCTCTCTCTCTCTCTCTCTCTCTCTCTCTCTCTCTCTCTCTCTCTCTCTCTCTCTCTCTCTCTCTCTCTGTGTGTGTGTGTGTGTGTGTGTGTGTGTGTGTGTGTGTGTGTGTGTGTGTGTGTGTGTGTGTGTGTGTGTGGGTGCAAGTTGCACATAGTTTTGCACATGCTAATGGAGATACTGGTTTCAGAGATCTTCCCATCTTTCGATGCCTACAACTAAACACAAAATAGATACTACTCCAAGCATGAGCATTCCAACCACTTCATCTCTCACAAACCTCGCTTACATGAGAGATTATTGGGTTGCAAAGAAGCGTCAACAAAGAAGCAAGGAAAGGGTTCCCAACATCATTGGGAGATCTTCAACATGCAAGTTAAGGAATAATATTTTCTCAATAGTGGCCCGATGTTGGCGCAACCAAAGACAAGGTCTTTTGGCTAGCGAGCAAAAGGAGCTCTTCTAGGAACTACTCCATGGCATAATACATTTTCAATGCTCCAAGTCATTGATGTTGAATCCGATCTTGTGTCTGGCATCCGCAATACACTTACACAGCTCAAGGTCCCTCATTTTGCAAACAAAATTTTCGTCAAGAAAACCTCTTTGAGCATGGTTTTAAATACTACAGGTGGCTCAGTAGTGAATTGGTCTAGAATTGCAACACTATGAGGTGTTCATTATAGGAACATTGTAGTGGAAACTTCTCGACTACACATGAAAGATGAGGATGAAGTGTTACCATTATTTTCATGTCAAAGATCGCTTCATCATGGGACCCATGTAAATTCTATAACAAGGGATATATTATATGCCTTCTGGTCATTGGGTCTGTGTCTCTCCTAATAAAAAGGACATTTGTAAATTTAGAATTGAAGAGAAGAGTGTTCTAAAACATCAGGTTCATTTTCTAGATGACTCTCAGGTACATCATAACATTTTTTGTTAATGTTGCCTCTTACTTGGGTTATGTATAGTGTGAATAGGTTTGAATTTGGTATTATGCAGCCATGTACATAGTTTCAAGGAGCAATTCTACCCTAATGGGAATATTCTTTGAGGATGAGGAAGGTAGTAATCATTCCAAAGATCTACAGAGGTCTAGGTATTGTTTGTTACATACCATACCCAATTGATATTTCAAAAAGACCTTCAACCCACAATGCCAAATGTTTTTCAACTAGGTACTTGTCAAAATCTAGAACCAAATGATGAGGAACTTTGGTACTTCATCAAATGATTCTTCAAAACTTAGAGTTGTATAGTACCCATAGCATCAATTGTGGTATTTTAGGATGGCTTGGTTACTATCGCACAGTACCAAGTCCATGCGACTGGTATTATCATGTCTCTTTGTAGTATTCTTTTTTTGGTTATCTTGACTTTAGAGTGCCAAGAGTTCCCAACTTGGCACTTTACAATACTATTGCTAGTATTTTCACAGTACCAAGTCATTAAGACTTTGGAACTTTGGTACTTCATCAAAACTTAGAGTTGAACAATACTCAAAGCCCCAGTCTTGATAGTGTAGGATGGCTTGGGTACTATCTCTCATTACTAAGTCCATGGGACTGGCATTATCATGTCTCTTTGTAGTATTCTTTGTTTAGTTATCTTAACTTTAGAGTGCTGAGAGTTCCCGACTTGGCACTTTACAATGTTGTTGCTAGTATTTTCACAGTATCAAGTCATTGAGACTTTGGAACTTTGGTACTTCATCAAATGACTCTTCAAAACTTTGAAGCACCCAAAGCACCAGTCTTGGTAGTGTAGGATGGCTTGGGTACTATCTCTTAGTACCAAGTCCATGGGACTCGTATGATCATGTCTCTTTGTAGTATTCTTTGTTTGGTTATCTTAACTTTACAGTGCCGAGAGTTCTCAACTTGGCACTTTACAATGTTGTTGGTAGTATTTGCAAAGTACCAAGTCATTGAGACTTTGGAACTTTGGTACTTCATCAAATGATTCTTTAAAACTTAGAGATGACCAACACCCAAAGCAGCACTCTTCGTACTTTAGGATGGCTTGGTTACTATCTCAGTACCAAGTCCATGGGAATTCTATTATCATGTCTCTTTGTAGTGTTTTTGTTTGATAATCTTAACTTTAGAGTACCCAGAGTTCCCAACCTGGTACTTCACAATGTTGTGTGTAGTATTTGCATAGTACCAAGTCATTGGAACTTTGGAACTTTGATAGTCCATCAAATGATTCTTCGGAGCTGACCAGCACCCAAAGCACCAATCTTGGTACTTTAGGATGGCTTGGGTACTATCTCTCAATACCAAGTGCATGGGAATGCTCTTGTCATGTCTCTTTGTAGTGTTTTTTGCTTGGTAATCTTAACTTTAGAGTACCTAGAGTTCCCAACCTGGTACTTCACAATGTTGTGTGTAGTATTTTCACAATACCAAGTCATTAAGACTTTGGAACTTTGGTAGTTCATTAAATGATTCTTCAGAGTTGACCAGCACCCAAATCACAAATCTTGGTACTTTAGGATGGCTTGGGTACTATCTCTCAGTACCAAGTCACGGGACAACTATTATTATGTATCTTTGTTGTATTCTTTGTTTGGTAATCTTAACTTAGAGTACCTTGAGTTCCCAACCTGGTACTTCACAATGTTATGTGTAGTATTTGCACAATACCAAGTCAATGAGGATTTGAAACTTTGGTAGTTCATCAAATGATTCTTCAAAACTTAGAGCTGTACAACACGCAAACCACCAATCTTGGTATTCTCCAAACTGCATAGTACCAAGTCCTTGGGACTAGTACCCAAAGTTCCAATCTTGGTACTTTACAATTTTGTGGGTAGTATTCACATTACCAGGTCACTAATACTTTGGTACTTTTGTATTCCATCCAATGACGTTACAAAACTTAAGGCTAATCAGTACCCAAAGCACTCATTTTGAAACTTTACAATGTCTTGGGTACTATTTGCACAATACCAAGTCTCCGAGGCTGGTACTGTGTTGATGTTGTTGGTTAATCACACATACAATAAATAATCACCAAGAGATTGGATTCATATAAATTCAGAGCTAAGCAGTACTGTGTGTGTAACAAAAGTAGGAAAAATCATAGAGATGATGAGAGAGCGAGAACTCAGACAAACATCAGAAATTGTATATCAAGAAAATGCCAAATACAAGTTCTTCAAAACAAGACTCAGTACAATCTCGTCCTTCCAAAGTTCCCCAATCCCTAATATAAAGTTGCGGCCTGAATTCAGTTATAACTGTCTGATTCTTGGCATACAGTAACAATATCCGATCAGGCTTACAATATCCGACTAGCTACTAACAATCAGACAGTACATCCGATATCAGAATACATATCTGACTTTGTATTTACCTTTCAACACATGGCATGCCCCGGTGGTGGATTTTACAAAATCCGACTTGGATCCACACATCCCTTGATCAGAAAATGCCATGATTACAACATTTCAAACATTGGGTTCACTGGGAACTACATCAAAATCTGATAAGTAATCTGGAACAAGCATAATAGGTTCATCCACTGTCACTGATCCAACAGTAACACCAACAACTACTACATCATCTGGCACATTAGTAATCTTCTGCTCTTCTGATCTCTGAATTTTAGACAAACCTTCACCAATACCTATATCCATTGAAATTGGATCAACTGATACCTTCTTCTCAACAAATGCAGATTTTGCAATACTCTTTCCTTTGTAATCCTGAGCCTGTTTTTTGTACAAATCTTTGTCTTTCTTTAACTGTTCCATCTCCTTTAGTAAATCAGCTTCATGGTTACTGACAAACCCTAATATAATCTTCTCATGAGGATGCTTGATAATGGAACTCATCTCCTCTCTGAATGTTTCCCACACTTCCTTCATACCTGTTTCCAAATTTTGCATGAGGACTGACATGTCCCCTTCAGACATAAGAACACCATTGACATCTACTTCCTCTTCTCCCAACACCTGTTTCTCCAACTGCTCCAAAGGTTTAATCTCTGATTCTCCACCTGCAACTCTTTATTGACAATGGCCAACTGGTGCAATTCTGATTGTACTTCTGTTTCCAACTCCCCTGTCCAGTCCTTAAACATCTGTGGAGAAAGCTTTTGTTTGGCTAACTCATTCTGATGTTCCATCATTAGGTCATGAATTTCCTTCTGATGTGTAACTCTGACAGTCGCCAACTCTTTCTGCAAGGCATTAGCATTGAGAGTTTGATCATGCAACATTATTTTGGAAACACTAGAATCAGCCACAGATTGTAACTGCATTTCCATATTCTGCTGCTGTTGATGAATAAACTCTGTTACACCTAAAAGCATCTTTTCTGCCATTCCAGCATCTGTTGGCTTGAAAGTCTTTGGAGAAGACAACGCATCAAAATTCAGTTGTTTAACTATAGGTTCCACCTCTGCTTTTCTTTTCTTGGACAAAGTGAAAGCCTTGCCAAGCTTGACCTAATTTGATGGCACTATATCAGGCTTCTTTTCTGAAATATCCATGTCCTTCAAAGAGTGCACCACTTCAGGAGTATGCACACTTTTGAGAGCTTCGTTGTGATTGTAACCTGCTTTAATCATGAACACATAAGTTTTTGCCTTTACCTGATCATTGATTAACTCTGCAGGTACTTGCACCCCATGAATATTAGGGTGTGGCTGTGTATACCCTTCTGCCCTGCCTAAATTAGTCAAAGAAACTGAAAGGTGGGCATGGGAACTCTTCGACACCTAGTTTAATTTTTGATGTGACACATATTACATATATGTGTGTAGCCTTTTGAAAAGGCACCTGGAGAGAGATATGAGCTATGGGATACTGGCTGTGAGACCTTTTGTATATAAACACTTCCTTTTTGTATATGAACCAATAATAATATATGTTGTAAAATATATTGTATGTACAATATGGTCTATTGAGTGTGAGTCTCTCTCCTTCTCTCTCTCTCTCTCTCTCTCTCTCTCTCTCTCTCTCTCTCTCTCTCTCTACTCTGTATAGCCATGGTATTTCCAAGCTTCAAGCCACCTTGAGCTTATTGCCATTCGAACCTAACAACTGGTATCAGAGCCTGATCCCCACTTCCCTCATCATGTGTGCAACCCTCTCAAATGAGAGGTGGAAGCTTGAGAGCTTCAAGTAGTCGAGGCAAATACAGGCAAATTTGGGCAGTGCAAGCAGGAAAATCAGAGCCAACTGTGCAAGAGCAAATTCAAACAAACTCAAGTGAGCTTGGAGCTTCCAAGCATAGTCGGGTGGCGAATAATCCAAGCAGAGAGAATTGACATTTGTCGATCTCAACACACACACGGCTCGTCATTCTCTGTTTTCTTGCAACTTAAAGCTCTTGAGCTCGCCATCAACCAAAGTCTTCAACTCTCGCGAGTGTGTAGCCCTTCAAAATCGGGACAAATTGCCCCAGCTGACCAACTTTCGGCATCATTATCTACTGCCAAGCTTGGTAATACTTGTTGCCGCTACCTGTACACACAGTCACACTCTGTGTTAAAGCTGCAGCAAAGCATGGCAATCCGGAAACGAGCAAGCTTGGAGGGGGAATATTGAAGCCGTTCGGGCAGCGCTGTTTTTCAAAGACAGGAGTGCTTCATCATCGGCTGCTTCTACACCGCCAGGCTAGCTTCCTACATTGCACCGCGTGTGTGCATCATCGAAGGTCTCTCTCGCTCTCTCTCACTCACACACACACACACGCGCGCGCGCGCGCAATGTCGACTGCTCCCTGCCTGGCTTCAATCACGCAATGATCGGGCTCTATGGATGAAACTACAAGGCTGAAGTGATCTCTCTAGTACCCTCAGATCACGCAACAGCTATGAAGAATAGAACTTCCTCCTTGGACGGCTACTGCTTGCTTGCCTATCGCAGTCATCAGAAATCCGTTTTTCCTTTTTGTCTTTGCCTTATTACATTGCATTTGTAATCAATTGGTTTAAAGTGCTTCCCACGCACCCTCACTACTCGTCTTTCCATTGGAGGTCCCGCCAAGAAGGCAACTCTACTTGTCCAAGGTTTGACGAAAACACCAATACTTTAAGAGTTTCTCCTGAGAAGAGGCACTTCACAAAAAAAAAAAGGAGACTCTTTTAGCGTAATGCTCTGCAAGTTGTGACTTCCGTGTAAAGCTCTCTGCAAGTTTGAGTTACTCAAGGGGGCAATCTTGCTAAAAAGAAGCTTGGCTAAGCAAAGCACCACATTAAGCTTTTGAGCATTTATTCTTGTACTTCAAAGATTTAGTGAAGAGGTACTTCTTAGAAAGAAGAGTGACTTCACAAATCAAAATTGTTAAGCTCGGAACTGCACTATTTTGTAAAATGGGCAAGACACTGCCATAGCGAGATTCTCTCTATCGGTAAGACCAAGTCCCTGGTAGCTTTCACAAGCGTTTGCACCATGGAAGAGAAAGGAATCATAAAATTCAATGGGGAGGGTTTCCATACTTGGAAAACTAAGCTAAGGGGATACTTAATGAAGAAAACATTATGGGCCGTAGTAAAAACATCTCTCAGTGATCATGAAGGCACACAAACCAGAGCTTCTACCACACTCAAGCAAGAAAAGGATGAACAAGCACTTGGCATAATAATTACTGCACTCCATGATAATTATGTACATTTATAGATGAGTGCACACATGCATACGAGGCCTGGCAAGTTCTAGAGGAGAATTTTGGAGCTAAAGCAAAACGAAGTAAAGTTAGCTTGAAAAGGCAACTTTATAAACTCACTATGCTCGAGGGGGAAGACATAGCGAGTTTGGTCAATAGGCTTAAAAGCATGAGTACACAATTGACCTACATTCAATGTGAAGTAGACGAAGACGACAAAGTTGCAGTCCTTCTTAGTGCACTTCCTTCCAACTATGACCATATAGTCACAATTCTTGAAGAAAAGGAGCCAACTCCAGCACTTCAAGATGTGGTAAGCTCACTTCAGGCGGAAGAAAGGAAGCAGAAAAATCCACCTACACCGACAAATGGGGCTTTTATAGCAAGAGAAGGTGAATCATCCATAGATTTCATATCATCTTCCAACGTCCAAAAATGTTATGACTGTGGTAAAATGGGTCATATAGCTAAAGACTGCTATATCATTAAATTTTGTAGCACTTGTGGAAAGAAGGGGCACCCTACTTCTAGGTGCTATTCAAAAGTTCAAGATAGCAGCGGCAACAGTAACAACAAAGGCAAGAAGCCAATGCGAGGAGCAGCACATATAGTCCAAGAAGAAGAAATTGAGGATGAAGGGGAAATTTCTTTCGTTACAGATGTGCTTTGAAGATCCGTTTCTACTCTCTCTAGTTCAAGGGGAGGTATTTTTTATCCTGTGTGGATAGATCTTGTCATCCTGTGTGGATAGTTGGGTCTTCATTATGTATGACATGCCCAAGGGGAGGGTTGAAAGGTGGGCATGGGAACTCCTTCGACACCTAGTTTAATTTTTGATGTGACACATATTACATATATGTGTGTAGCCTTTTGAAAAGGCACCTGGAGATATGAGTTGTCGGATACTGGCTGTGAGACCTTTTGTATATAAACACTTCCTTTTTGTATATGAACCAATAATAATATATGCTGTAAAATATATTGTATGTACAATATGGTCTATTGAGTGTGAGTCTCTCTCCTTTTCTCTCTCTCTCTCTCTCTCTCTACTATGTATAGCCATGGTATTTCCAAGCTTCAAGCCACCTTGAGCTTATTGCCATTCGAACCTAACAGAAACATCACCACTGTCCAACTTTTGCACATAAGAAAACAAGGCTGCCAAGTAGGCACACAACCTACTGTTTGTAGAAGATTTCCTCCTGTCAAACATATTAATCTCCCCATTGATCCTCTCATAAACTAGGTAAGCCCAATTAACACTTCCTCCTTGCTCTGCAAAATAGAGAGGAGCAAAATTTTCCTTGGACATATGATCAAATTTGACCAGAAAACAAATTTTCTCTAGATACCACTTCAGCTGCTCTCTTCTAACAGTTTTGACATTCTTCAACATGTAATAATTTTTGCCACCCTCTCTGGCTCCAAATTCCTTCTTCAACAAGAAATCACAGCACTTAGGAATCTGAGAAGTTCCATTGATTGCAAGAGTAAATACCTCAGAAATCAATTGAGGACTCAAAGCTACATTGGTAGACAACATACCCTTTGTCTTTCTGACAATCTCCACCTGAGACTTAGCATACATATTTCCTTTCCACTCTTGCCATGGCAAAACAGCAAAATCAAATAATCCTATCTTCTTTAACCACAGTGAATGTACCTCTGCAGAATAGTCGAGGTCTACTCTGAAATCCACATAGGGTTCCATCAAAGTTTGATACAGCTTGATAGGTGTCATTGCCGGTGGACTGTCGGGCTCTTCTTCTCCAGGAAGTTGGTCTTCACGCTCAGAACTGCTCACCTCTATCCTCATGGATACTTGCTTTCTCTTCGGCCTCTTACTGCTTGGTTCTTCTTCATCAAACATTGATCGGGCAGCATGTCCCCCTTTTGGTTTTCCCATCATGCATGCAAAAGAATGATGAAAGAGAGTAGAGGGCTGAAGAGCAGAATGGCTCAAGGGAAGAGAACCAACCTGTACACAGTATGTGAAGAGAAAACACGACGAGGAAGGAAATAGGCGAATTAGAATATGAACTCGCATGCTGAAAACGTCAGTTAACTGCACCTTGCTCTTTTCAAGGTACTCGTTAAAAATAAAGCTTAGTGGACAATCATCACACTTTTCGATAAAAGTTTGAAAAACTATGATAAAAGAATATCTGATCGCCATGAATCCGAACCGAAAATCAGACATACTACGAATTCCGACATCTCCACCATACTGCACCTGATTTTCCAAGACTTGAATATCCTCCTGATTGTCCCCCTAAATAGTTTCCTGAATATCCTCCTTATGAGTATCAGTATCTCTGTCTGCACCTGATTTTCCAAGACTTGAATATCCTCCTGATTGTCCCCCTAAATAGTTTCCTGAATATCCTCCTTATGAGTATCAGTATCTCTGTACACTGCTTCATTCATGAACTCATCTACTTGAACAACTGCTAATGTAGGCCAATCTAAATGAGGTGGTTTACCAACAAACTTTTTTAATCTGAACCATTAAATCCACTCTTATCCCATACACATCAACAACAATAAAAGTACCCTGACCTTTATCCTCAACGGTTTGATATGGTCTCTTGTATCCATTCTTTTTGGGAACCACAATAATAGGAGACAACCATGTGACCTCATGGATAGGTTGTATAAACCCAACAACTAATAACTTGTCAATTTTTTGTTTTACTTGAGCTGCAAAATTAGGGTTCATTTTGTACCTTTGTTGAACAATAGATACTGCATCCTCCTTGAGGTTAATATGATGTTGATGTAGATCAGGATCAACTCCTTTAAGAACAGAATAATCCCAAGCAAATACATCCTTAAACTCCTATAAAAATTGCAACAGGTCCTGTAAAAATTGGCCATCCACATTGTAGACATGTAGTAGTGTTAGTGTGTATACGCGCTTCACCAAGGGCACTTTTCTCCCACTGGGTTTTTCCCCCTGGACATCCGGTGTGAAAGGACACCTTATCTCTTAGGGTTTCATATAAGCTTTGTAGCTCTGAGTTTGTATATACTATTATTCCAATACAGAGAGAGAGACTACAGAGATCTAGTACACAAGCTCTGTGTCTTCTCCTTCTCCATCTTCTTCCTACTCTGAGTTGCTGTCTTCCTTCTGTTTCCTGTTTCATCATCTTCAACAATTGGTATCAGAGCAAGGTGATTTCCAGAGCCTCTACTTGCGTTTTCGCGTCCGCGCGCGCAATCGCAGTTTTCAGGCAGTTTTCGGAAAATTTGCTCGTGGGAGCATCCTCGACGTTCCGAGAGTATTCTGAGCAGGTGAATAGGTGACCTGTGGTTTTACCCCCCTTTCGAAGCCGTTCGAGCCCTCGGAATTTTTTTCTGAGCAGCGTAGCAGAAGTTACTTTTCGGAGGCGTTTAGATCAAGAGGGTGTGCTTTTTGACAGATTTTCTTCAGGTAAATAGTTCTTTTGGGAAGCAGCTTGTCTTAGCTTTGTGCTGAGATTTTGTGTAGAGTTTTGCTTGGATTGGAGAGGAGATTTGTGAATCTCTTGGAGGTTCTTTTGCTCTCTTGTGTGCATCTACAGTATGGCTCAATCTACGGAGAAAGAGATTTTTGGTGCGTTTACATCCGAAGACAAATTGGATGGTACCAACCATTCTCTTTGGTCTTTTATGGCCAAAAATGTTTTGGTTGGTAAAGGATTGTGGGATTATGTATCTGGAGATGAAGTTCGTCCAAGTAGCATTGCACCTGCCATGCCTGGTCGTGGTGCAGCTGTTGGTGCAGGACCCTCACAAGTCACTCCAGAGCAAAAGAGATGGGATACTAAAGATGCACAGGCTATGGCTGTGATTGCCTTAACCATAAAGAGGACAATCACACCACATATCAGATCTTGCAGAACTTCTGAGGATGCTTGGAACACTCTGCAAGCTATGTTTGGAGGAAGAAACGCTGCCAGAATAGAGTTTTTGAAGAAACAACTTGACAAAATACAGATGGACGAAGGTGACGATATTGTCGAGCATCTTACAAAAATCAGGGATCTTAAAGAGCAATTGCTTAGCATTGATGAAGTGATTCCAGAGAAGGACTTGGTTTCCAAAACACTCAATTCACTACCACCATCTTATTTGACTTTTCAGACTTCTTTGACTCTGTCTTTGCGAGCTAATCCTGACCCTCTTCATTTTGAAGAGTTAGTGGCTTTGCTACTGCAGGAGGATCAATCACGTAAGAACAAGTCTTTACAGGTGGATGGTATGGATCATGCTCTTGTTGTACAGAACAAAAACAAGGGTAAAGAGAGTGCTCATTACTCCAAGTCTAGTGCAGGACAATCTTCAGAGAAGTCTAAAGGTGATTCCGACAAGTCCAAGAAGAAAGGTAAATGTCACTACTGCAAGAAACCTGGTCACTACATTAGTGAGTGTAAAAAGCGAATTGCTAAAGAAAAGAAGAAAGAGTCAAGTTTGGTTGTTTCAGCTTCTGGTGATTCTTCTACAGCTAAAGAAGAGTCTGCAAACTTTGTGCAGGATTCTTATGCTTTTGTAGTATGTTCAGATTTTTCTGCTTACAGTGTTGACAAGACACAAATGATTTGGTACTTTGATAGTGGTGCATCCAGGCATATTACTTCAAGGAAGGATTTGTTTTGTTCATTGGATGCAGCTCCAGCAGGAAAGAAGGTGACATGTGCAAATAATGCTTCTTATCCAATCAAAGGCGTTGGTAAGATTTTGATTACCATTTCAGATGGTTCAGATTTATGCTTGCCAGATGTCTTATATGTTTCAGGGATCAAGAAGAATTTGTTGTCTGTATCCTCTCTTGCAAAAAATGGTCTTCGGGTCATTTTTGAGGATGACAGATGTGTTGTACGAGATCGAGAGAATGGTTATTCTCTTATCACTACAGGTACGCTGGACAATGGACTATTTGTTCTAGATCGTTATGAAAAGCAAATTCAGGTATGTATTGCAGAAACAAAGACTCAGGCCATGCAGGATGCTGAGTTGTGGCATGCTAGATTTGGGCATGTTGGTTATGGCACTTTGATGACTTTACAACGTCATAATATGGTGCATGATTTGTCTTTATTGGAGATGCCACCAAGACATGTATGTGAAGGTTGCGTTCTTGGAAAGATGCACAGATTTGCATTTTCGCAGGATGGTTCAGTTAGAGCGACACGAAAGTTGCAGCTTGTACACAGTGATGTATGTGGTCCTATGAGGACGCCATCTATAGGAAATAGCCTTTATTTTGTGACCTTCATTGATGACTTTTCCAGGTTTTGTTGGGTGTATCCACTCAAAGCAAAGTCAAATGTGTTTGCAGTTTTTCAACATTATGTCGCCATGGTTGAAAATGAAACAGGTTGCAAAGTACAGACTCTTCGTACCGATCGAGGAGGTGAATACATGTCAGGTGCATTTAAGGATTTTTTGGGAAAGAAATGCATTAAACACCAATGCACTATGCCATACACACCACAACAGAATGGTGTTGCAGAAAGGAAGAACAGGTCTTTAATGGAGACGGCTAGATGTATGCTCAAGGCTAAGAGTTTGCCTCATAAGCTATGGATGGAGGCAGTTGCTTGTGCAGCACATGTTTTGAACAGGTGTCCTACTCGTGCCTTGAAGACCATTACTGCATATGAAGCTTGGTATGACAGAAAACCTTCAGTCAGTTATCTTCGTGTTTTTGGTTGTCTTGCTTATGCTCACATCCCTCAGCAGTTACGTGGGAAGCTTGATGATAAGGCAATCAAATGTATATTTGTGGGGTACAGTAGTGGAAGTAAAGGTTATAGACTTTACAATCCTGCTACAAACAAGATTTTTGAAAGTCGTGATGTAATTTTTGCAGAAACTACTGCTCAACCTATGGTTGCTTTTGATGTACCTCATATGCAGACACATGATGTATTTGAAGGTTTGCTTCCTTCTTTTGTGGAGAATCAAGAATCACAACAGGTTGATAATCTTGATCAATCTTTTGATCAGCATGTGACACCTCATGATGTAGAGGAAATTGTGCGTGAAGAGCAAGAAGTTCTCAGGGAAGAAAGAACCTTGCCTAAATGGGTTCAGAAAACTTTGCAGGATAGCAAGTTGGATGCACCGTTGCCACGAAAAACACGTGCTGGTACTACTTTTGGCAGAGAGCAAGTAGATTTGGCTTGCTTTAGCACTCTTTGTGATGCAGATGAGCCTGATTCATTTGATCAAGCTTTAGAGTGTGTTCAGTGGAAAGATGCTATGCAGCAAGAAATTGATTCTATTCATAAGAATCATACATGGGATCTAGTGGACTTGCCTACAGGTAAAAAGCCTATTGGTACAAAGTGGGTTTTTAAGGTAAAAAGGAAACAAGATGGTACTGTTGACAAGTACAAAGCAAGGCTTGTGGCAAAAGGCTATGCGCAACAGAAAGGCATAGATTATGATGAAACCTTTGCTCCTACTTCTCGTGCGTCCACAGTTAGATCACTAGTTGCAATTGCTGCTCATCATGGTTGGAAAGTGCATCAGTTGGATATCAAAACTGCTTTTTTGAATGGTGATTTGCAGGAAGAAGTTTATGTAAGTCAACCAAGTGGTTTTGTTGTAAAAGGTCAAGAGAAAAAGGTATGTAGATTGCGTAAAGCTTTGTATGGTCTCAAACAGGCTCCAAGAGCATGGTATGAGAAGATACATACTTATTTGATTGGCCAGGGATTTCAGAATAGTCCAACAGAAAGTACTTTGTATGTCAAAAAGAGAGATGGAGTTCTCATTATGCTAACACTTTATGTGGATGATATGCTTCTTACAGGCAATACTGCAGATGAAATTGAAGCGTTTAAAGATGCTTTGAGAAAAACCTTTGAGATGTCTGATCTTGGTTTGCTACATTATTACTTGGGTATTCAGTTTGTGCAATCAGAGGATGGCATATACATGTTGCAGGAAAAATATTTGCATAAAATTTTGGACAAGTTTGGTATGCAAAATTGTAAGCCAATCTCTACACCCGTAGAAACTGGATCAAAGTTGAGCATGCATGATGCTGGAGAAACTTTTGATGTACATACTTATGCAGCAACGGTTGGTTGGTTGATATATTTGGCAGGCAACACTCGTCCAGACATTCAATTTGGGGTTTCACAAGCAAGCAGATTTATGCACAGCCCAGGTATGCATCATTGGCAGGCTGTGAAGCGCATACTTCGTTACCTTTCAGGTACCCCTAATCTTGCCATGTTCTTTCCAAGGGGGGATATGTATGGAAAGCACAGTTCTATGCAGCTTCTTGGTTACAACGATTCAGATTGGGCTGGTGATTTTGACACACGACATTCCACAAGTGGCAATTGTTTTTTCTTGGGAAATGCATGTATATCTTGGCTAAGCAAGAAGCAACCCACAGTGGCTACATCAACTTGTGAAGCTGAGTACAGGGCAGCTTTCACAGCAACAGTTGATTGTGTATGGATACGCAGGTTATTGGCAGATCTTTGTGAGTGTCAACAAGCACCCACTACCATTTTCACTGACAGTCAGAGTGCTATGGCAGTTGCAAGGAATCCAGTATTTCATGCAAGAACAAAGCACATAGAGGTTCACTACCACTATGTCAGGGAAAGGCTACATGCAGGGGAGATCACACTAACTTACTGTCCTACACAGGATAACATTGCAGATCTATTTACGAAGGCGTTATCACGAGAAAAGTTTGAAGCTTTCCGAAAAGCTTTGGGCTTACTCTCATACACATGATGATCTGCTACCTTGTACGGATTCACACTATCACTACAGGGGGGATTTGTAGACATGTAGTAGTGTTAGTGTGTATACGCGCTTCACCAGGGGCACTTTTCTCCCACTGGGTTTTTCCCCCTGGACATCCGGTGTGAAAGGACACCTTATCTCTTAGGGTTTCATATAAGCTTTGTAGCTCTGAGTTTGTATATACTATTATTCCAATACAGAGAGAGAGACTACAGAGATCTCGTACACAAGCTCTGTGTCTTCTCCTTCTCCATCTTCTTCCTACTCTGAGTTGTTGTCTTCCTTCTGTTTCCTGTTTCATCATCTTCAACACACATGTACACTAACCTTCACCATTTTAGGATCTTCTTCAGTGCCCAAATTAAGCTCCTTCAACTCATCATGTTCAACTCTCTTGGATTGCCCAAACCTTTTATTGTACAACTTCTCCACCATATCTTTAGCCTCCTGTTCTTCCTGTAGACTTACCTCCTTAGATGTAGAAGCCACACTCTAATCCATCATCCTTAATACCTCAGCACCCTGAATTTCCTGACCTGAAACAGGCACTTCTTCCCCAGACTCAGATTCTTCATCCTTCTGCAAAATACCCTCAACATCCACTTCAAACACTGGTACAATTGTAGGGTTAGCCTGCAAGAACGCTTCCTCCTCATCATCCTCAACCTCATCTGCTAAGTTAATTGATTGGGCAAACATGGGTCTCTCCTTGCCTGAAATTTGCTTCCTCCCAAGCATAGGAATAGTAAGAACCTGTTTACCTTTGGTAAGAACAACTTGATTCTCCCCCCAATCCTGTTTCACCTTGGCTAATCTAAACCAAGGTCTATCAAGCAACATCTCATAAGAACTATGCCCTTCTTTCATCCTAAGTACCACAAAGTTCACCAGAAATTGCATACCTGATATTAACACAGAAGTTTGTCTTAAAATTCCAATTGGTTGCACCCTTGTTTGATCAGCCATTTTAACCTGTAAAGGTGTTGGTTCTAATTTTCCCAAATTCATAGCAAGATACACAGATTTAGGTTATATGTTCACTCCAGAGCCTCCATCAAGCAGTACTTCTTCAAACAATCTTCCTTGAAAAGTCACCTGAATTACTGGTACTACAAAATCAACATCAGAAGGGTGAATAGATTGAACACCTGGTTCAACAATGGGTTGTGAGGACCATTCAGCTCCTCTTCCCAACAATTTATTCAACAATCTTTCCCTGAAAGCTAGAACCAAACACAGCATCTGATCTAAGAACAATTGCAAAGGAGAGTTGATCAGTGATTCAAACCAATCCCTTGCTTCACCTAAAACTTGCACCTCCTCCCTGTTAAGAGATGAAGATTCTGCTAACTCTGAAACTCCATTATCCAAAACCTGATGTCTTTGTTCCTTTTCCACCTGTTGGTGCACCCTATCTCTGATCTCTTTTTGTTGTTTCCAGTCAATAGGACCCTTGGCCTTGGGCCTAATTACTGCCAAAACCTCAATTCCCTCAAAGCTCAAATCAAAATAACTATTACGTGTATCCTCATCAGGTATTTCCTTAATAATAACAGAGGAAGTTGGTCCATGTACAGGTGCTGTAAAAATTGGAATGTCAATAATGATAACATTAGCCTGAGCCTGAGGCGGATTCTGAGGAGCTGGTTGTGGTCTTGCCTGCTGATTGTCCTGATTATAAGGTACAACAGGTATCCCCCTTTCTTCTATGTGTTTGACCCATAAGTCACATCGGATTCCTACAAAATGATTAGGATCTCCACAATACACACAAGGCCTGACTCCTTGTGGTCTTCTCTGATTATTATCCTGATTTCTGCCTAGCTGTCTGGGAGGTCCCTGAAATGGTGGTCTTCCCATGAAAGGAGCCACCTGATTTACATCAGCCATAGCCCTACCCCTACCCACATTGAGAGGTGGTTTATTTCTTTGCTTTGGATTATACCAACATTGAGCAGTGGTATGCCCATCCTTTTCACAAATTTCACAAAACCTCTTGTCACTTGGAGCAAGAATAGAATAGCCTATACCCTTCAATTTTTGCACCAATTCATCTTTAGCATCCTTCTTATCCTTTTTCTTACCACTGCTTGGAGACCCCTTTTTCTTCCTCACTTTACTTTTGCTACTGTCACTATTAGATGAAACTTCAGACTGAGAATCCGACGTAGAATTTTCAGTCGATGTAGAATCACCACTGGAATCGAAACTCTTCCTGCTTCTGGACTTAGTCATGCCCAATCTTTTCTCAACTCTAGATGCAGCTACCACCAAATTGTCAAAACCACCTACAATATCAATACTTGCCACAACATTCTTCAAACCTGTCCTTAACCCTTTGAGAAAGTACCATGCCAACATTTCATTAGTGGGCCTCTCATTTCCTTGAAGCCTCTCAACCAAAATCCTGAATTTTTGGGCAAAATCTTCCACCAACATTGAACCCTGTTTAATTCTTCTGAATTTACTCAGAACATCAGTAGGATTTTTCTCCTTTCTAAATCTTTGCAAGAAAGAAACTTTCAACTCATCATAAGTTATAAAATGAGCAACACCATATTGGCTAAACCAACTCATAGCCTTACCTTCCAAAGTAGCTGCAACTGCTGTAATTTGATATTATCAGGGAAGATACCTTGATATCCACTAGCCTGCCACCTGGTTTCAAACTGAGCCACATGGCAATCTGTATCCTCCGTAGACCTGCCCTTGAACTTTGATGATTTGATTTGTGGATTAGGGGGTGGTTGAGCCATCTGAATAGGTTGTTGCTGCCTCCTAGGTCTTTGCCCAAGAGCTAACAACAGTGGGTCAAAGCTTAGTTGACGTCTACTTCTATTTGGTCTTCTTGCCAAGAGTAGCGCCCCCAAAAATTGCCTGACTGACCTTTCCTCTGATACTCCGTCACTACCATGTCCTTGATTCAGCAATGGAACTTCAGGTGGTGCAGTAGGTGCATTATCATCGTTTAAAGAATCATAATGAAAGGGATCTATATTTCCTGCTTGAGTCTAAGCAAGTAGACTCTTGACCTTCTCCTACCCCTCTCAGACATGCATCATCTCTAAATAATACACAAAGCACAGTACGACCCTTAGAAACTGAATTACAGCCTCAATGTGAGATCTGCAAATAGCGGGATCGCCAATGTGTTGTTCGTTAATCACACATACAATAAATAATCACCAAAAAATTGGATTCATATAAATTCAGAGCTAAGCATTACTGTGTGTGTAACAAAAGTAGGAAAAATCAGAGAGATGATGAGAGAGCGAGAACTCAGACAAACATCAGAAATTGTATATCAAGAAAATGCCAAATACAAGTTCCTCAAAACAAGACTTAGTACAATCCCATCCTTCCAAAGTTCCCCAATCCCTAATATAAAGTTGCGGCCTAAATTCAGTTATAACTGTCTGATTCTTGGCATACAGTAACAATATTCGATCAGGCTTACAATGTCCGACTAGCTACTAACAATCAGACAGTACATCCGATATCCGACTGCATATTCGACTACATATCCGACTTTGTATTTACCCTTCAACAGTTGAATTCTCTGCTATCCGAATTCTCAGTTTCAAATTTGGTAGTTTACTATCAGGGAGGATGATAGCAACATGAAAACTGTAGCAATGAGATCGGACATCAACTTGGCAATGTACGAGAGCAACCCACAGACAATTTGTGAAATATTTTCCGTTGGGGAAAACTTTGTAGTGAAGGCAGTTGAAGGTGGTGAGGATTTTTTTTTTTTTAAATGCACCAAAGCCATGTACCATGCACATAAATCACAAGGGATAATTGGCACAACAAGATTGTTAGAGCTGGGCTTGTGGTTGAAGGCTTGTACTATGGCCAAGTGGATGGGAAATGTGATACATACAGCCTTCTTCATCATACACAACCAGTCATTATATATTCCCACCGTGTAAGATCCATACAAATTCCGATCAAGCCTATGTCTGGACTCCAAAACATGTTTATGTTAACCAGTGCGTTGTTGAGAAATTTGCGGTCTTGCCAGGAAAGCACCGGGCTTATGGATGTGAGAGTTTGTGAGAGAACTCAACAAAAACTATATGAAGGAGTTAAACCATAGATGCCATGAAGACTAGGGTTTGGAAAGAAGTGCAATCAAAGAAGACTCATTCTTTCTCTCTTGCATTCACACACACAAAGAAAGAACGCAAAAGAGAATGTCAAAACAATACGAAGATGAAAACATCAAGGCTATGGTCATATCGTATCATGGGTAATATGAAAGGGTTAATGGATGAGTTAATGGCATTCAATCTTGGCTGACCAAATAGGCTACGAATTGTTCTTTGGAATTGTAGTTTTGTGCTTACCATAATATATATATTTTGTCTAGTGATTGGGATTAATTGTGTGTACAAATCCTCTTGGTTCATAGCAAGATAACTACGCTTACATCAAAAGAAAAATTATAGTCTATGAGAGGTAGTATGATGGGATCCGGTGATAGAAGTATTTCATTGAGCCTTTCAGGGCCGAAGAAAAACACTATACGTTGTTGAAAGTGTATTTTACGGCTAATCCATACGTTAATTCTAATAGATTGTACAGAGTGAAAGCGATAGAAATGATCATCATGTGGGTTATTCATCTAGAATAGTATGTGAGAAATGTAGATATGAGAGAAGTGAAGAAATGAGAAGTTTCCCTCCCAAGCCCTATTCTTGCCCGTAGGCAATAAGGATACTGCGGGGAGAGATGTACCTGTAGCAAGAGAACCTAGAGAGGATGAATTACTAAGAATAAGAGAGATAGGTTTGGTTAAGGAGATGAGATTATATATATATATATATATATATATATATATATATATATATATATATATATGTTGGATTAGAGATGAAAATGAAAACAACAAGAAATCAAGAAAACATCAATGTAGAACACATCTTACTTGAAACCCTTCGGCACCATTATCGATGGGAGAGAGAAGAAGAGTGGATAATTCCACTTTGATTGATACACCAAGTGCAAGACCTTCTTTTATTAGAGTTGATCTTCCAAGGTTAGCTTGTTGCAAGAATGGCTAGTCTCCCTCTAGGAGAAAGTGTAGGCTTGGGCTTATGTTATTGGCTAAGTACAATTAGGCATTACTACTCACTCCCTCAAGAATTCCTCTCATCAATGGCTTGAATGCTTCAGTTCCTTCCAAGGAAGAAGAGGTCCCCTTTTATAGGTGAAGGGAACCCCCCAAGGGTTTACACAAGAAGAGAGGAGCCAGTGTGAACAGGAATTGGAAAAGTTGGAAATGAGCTACCCCTGCATGATGTGGGCAGACTGGGGTCCAGTATTTTGATCATATCTCCTCAACCGTGGCTCCAAATAAAAAAGTGAAAATATGGGCAAAAACTTCAGCTCATTAGCTATGATTTTCATTTTAAAATCCGAATTGGAACCTTGTGTAAAAAATTCATCAAAATAGGGTCCATTTATGGCATCAAAAGTCTTCATGTGGTCTCCTTAACCTAGACTTTCATTTAATTCCAAAGGACACCTCATGCCATATGAAAGCATGACATTTCTCCTTGACAAAGTTTTGTAATCATGCTTGCAATAATGCATTAAAATAAGTGTATCTTTGAAATCATGCCACCTAGTGTCCCACTAGGATTTGATTCTCTCCTAGTAGCTATTTAAAAAGAAATATAAGAAAAGTATAAAAAATACATAGAATATATATATATTGGCGTTTACCCTAGATACAGGATCTAGCTAGGGTGTGAGATGATAATGAAATAGTAGAAATAAAGAATCAATGCTTTTTGCCCCAAGTTAAAGAGGCGGAGCTATTGATGCTTTTCCCATAGTATTTTCTGATGGTAAAGTAAGGATATGTTACCCTTGAGAAAAATAATAGGATGAGATAGAAGGCTTATTATTATACTTAAATATGCATATGTACACTATAGGAAATATAATTATGTATCTAAAAAAATACAAGATAGATCTTGTAGCATGCGTTCCCACTATGTACGTGTCAGAGCACGACATCCACCCCCTCTAAACCTGCACATCCTCCGGTATGTGCCACATTGTCTCTTTGTAAGATTAGACCTCTTGTACATCTTCCTTGTCTTCTTCTTCACTGGATGATTCCAGAGCTTCATGTTCACTTTGATCTTCACCTATGTTTTTCTCTTCTTCCTCATCCATATCTTCTAGATCATTGTCTCCTCTTCTTTTAAACATTTTAATCCTTTTTCCTGCAATGGGAATCTTTACTTCTGTACCATCTAGTTCAGACAAGCTGTAAGTAGCATTTTCATGCACATGCTTTACAACATACGGTCCAAACCATCTTTTTGAGAACTTACGCATGACTGTGTGCTGGTTATCAAGGCTACTATCATACACTAAAACCCAGTCACCTTTGTCAATTGCTTTGCTCCTGAGTCGATGTCGCTTATCAAAATAGTCCTTGTTTTTCAACCTTGCATTTTTGAGTCGTTCGTTTGCAGCTTCAATGTCTCCAGGTCTTCTCTCTAGCTGCCTTATACGCAGTGCAAGGAGATCTTCCCTACTAAGCCCCTCTTGCCAAGGTAGTACATTCCATGTGGGAATTGTATCCTCAATCGGCATCACTGGCTTTTGACCATGCATTAGCTCCGCAGGCATGTAGCCAGTTACTGAGCTATGTGTTGTACGATCAGCCCATAAAGCATATGGTAACAATTTTTGGCCACTCACCAACTCTTCCTTCGCAAGCCTTGGCCAAAGCTTTGATGATAGGAGGATGCCCTCTTTCACTCTTTCCATTGCCTTCAGGGTTGTAAGCTGTAGTAAGAGAAAGCTTGATCCCTAATCTAGAAAAGAACTCCCTTGCTTCTTCGGCATCCAGTTCACCTCGATCTGCAGTGATTTTTTCCACACAACGATAATGGCAAATCACCTCATCAAGAAGGAATTTGCACACAGCTTCTGTGGTCTTAGCTCTTAATGCTCTTCCTTCAACCTGGTTAGTTAGGTCCTCTCGTGCAAGAACCAAGTATCTCATCTGCCAGAGTCCTAAAGGCATCGTGACTAGATCCACAACCCATTTTTAGTGCATGGCTAGTGGATATGTAGGGTGCAATCCATCACGATGTCGAACATTTGAATACATTTGACAAGTTACACATGACTCTACAAACTGAGATACATCTTTATACATACCCTTCCACCAGTATTTTTCTTTCAACTTGGAGAAGGTTGCCCACACACCCCTGTGTCCAGCCCATAGACTCTCATGAAACTCTTGCATGAGCTTTACTTGAGTCTCTTTTTTACATATAACCCGTTGTGGTGTAGCACCCTTTTGTTTAGGATGCTTCCACAAGTAACCATCCCTTAAAAAGTACCCATATGCTTTCCTGCGTATCCTCTTGAATTCTTGTTCATACCAATCATCCTGTTTTGTTAGAGTACTCAAGTACCTTCCAATAGAAATCCAATCACCTTCATAAAGATCTTTCAAGAACAATTCAAGTGAATTAGTCATGCAGACATTGTTACCTTTGACATGAGAGATAGAATAGAATTTTGTTCCTACATCATCTCCCTCATCAATCATTTGTGACTCGTCTTCATACCTTGCCCTTGATAGCATATCTGCCACTGTATTGTCTTTACCTGCAATGTGCTTAAACTCGGGATTTAAGGACTTAATGTAGGCAATCCACTGCAACATAGCAATGTCTGGTGTTGAGCAGCTTGTAATCATCCCAAGAAGTGGTAGACAATCTGTTTCTACAACCACACATGCACCAATTAGGTACTCTTTCCCACTTTTCAAGGCTGTAACCATACCCCATAACTCTCTCTTTATCTGTGGATAGTTTCTTTGGTGAGCACTTAGTACCTTTGCTTCAAATCTTACCACATACCTGTGTCCTTCTTTGTCATCTTGCCCTATTGCCCATCCAATCCCTGTAGGACTAGTATCTACTGTCACAATCACTGGCCTTTGACACTCATAGTATACCTTTCTCAAAGTCGTTGCTGATTGGAGTAACTCCTTTAGCTTTTTCATGGATTTTACATGTGCTTCTGTCCATTTAAACTTTTGATTCTTTCTAAGCAGCTGATAAAGAGGATCAGCTACATGTGCATAATGTGGAATTCAAATAACATAGAAGACACATGCTCCCAGAAACCTTCTAACCTCAGTGATGCTAGTGCATGTTTCTTTCATTCTTTGGATGGCATCTACCTTTGATGGACAAGGTTTCCTACCATATGGCCCGCACATGTGCCCCACAATGAGCACTTCTTTGACACCAAACATAGACTTTTTCCCTGACAATGTAAGATTCACTTCTTCCAACCTAGACAAAATTTTATCACAATCATTTATGTGATTTACCACAAACCTGCGACATCCCTTGAGATCCAAAGCTTCATCTTTGTCACTTTCTTCACATCCTTTGATAGGCAAATCATCAATGAAAGGCATTGTGATTTGAGGAATAAAGTCACGTAAGACCTTATTCATCCCATTCATCATATGTGCAACCGAGTTGGTTGCTCCCTGTGGCAAGGTACACATCCTTACCAAACCCAAAGGTGTCCTCATGGTTGTCAAGTCTCTGCTTTCGATTGCAAGCTGAAATTGATCATACCCTGAGTAGAGATCCCCCATTCAGTAGATTGCCCTCCCTGCAAACGCCTCTGCAAATTCATCCACAATTGGTCCTGTTCCTACATTTCTAATTGTCACCTTGTTCACTGGTTGCATATCTTGGATGAAGCGTAGAGAACCATTCTTCTTTGGAACTGTGAACCACCTGTTTGAGTATGGAGCACAAGAAGGCTCCAAGATTCCCATTTTGATTTTCTCATTCAGTAGCTCTACTAACTTTGGCAAATGAGCCTTTGGAACCGGAATAGGCCACAGATTCCAAGGCACATGAGGTATTGTGAAAATTACCATAGGAGCTACAATATAAGGATCAACACATCCTATCTCATGTGGCTCAAATGCAAAATCCTTACCATGCTTTGAAAGCATTTCTTTGAAGCACTTTGTCTCCTCCTGTGTTAGAAACTCCTCGCAACCAATCTGCAACTCTTGAAAGGACTCCTTTGTGAAGGTATGCCCGATCTTTTTAGGATTCCGCAAACTTGGTTGTAAAGAAGCCTGTTCAATCTTTTCCTTGTTGTTGGGTGGTAAGGGTGAAGCTACTGGTTTCACCTTCTTTGCTACACTCTTGTATTTATTTTCAACATGGACTTCTGGGCCAACTGTTTGGCTTTCTTTAAAGGCTTCTATTACTTGATACATTTCCATAGAGCAAACTACCACAACTTCATTTTCAAGATGCAAACTAGACCTCATTATAGCATCAAGCTCACCCATAGTATCTACAAAAGAAACTTGTTCACACAAACCCAAAACATTTTCAGTAGGCTTTAGCAACCCACTCTTTTTCATGCCTATTTGTACATTATGCACATATTGCCTCTCATATCTCTTCAAATCTTCAAGTTTTGTAAAAC
Organism: Adiantum capillus-veneris; assembly: GCF_014529385.1. Lineage (NCBI taxonomy): Eukaryota > Viridiplantae > Streptophyta > Polypodiopsida > Polypodiales > Pteridaceae > Adiantum > Adiantum capillus-veneris. The sequence goes on from NC_140938.1 coordinate 163,304,458, forward strand.
ATACTGATCCATTCCTTGTTACCAAAGAGCTCATCGAGAAAGTTTCACCTATTTTTGGATCAAGCGAGACCCTTTTTCTTTCTGTACCACTGCAATCCCGCTTTACAATGGTACTTGGCCAAAACCCATCATTTCTCTATGATCATGAAACTCTTTGCTTACCTTTGGTAGAGGATGTTCTCTGAGGTTGTCACGATTTCTTTCATGGTTTACACAGACTGTGAGAAATTGGACGGCTCGTTTACCATCTTTGCTACGTATTCTAGCATATGTTGAACCATCGTCCATTACCTTTGTTTCCATTCGAACTCCCACAATGTAGGGTTGTCCAAGGATGAGATGATATGAAGATGTATCCTGTACAAAGAAGTTTTGGTCAATCTTTACATCACCTATTGTTACCTTCACACCTGGACATGCTGCATACAATTCACCGGATGAATTGTTTGCCACTTTTACCATCCAGCCATGATCTGTGTCCATCGGCCATTTGCACTTGTTGTAGAGACTCTTTGACATTATGTTTATTTCTGAACCATGGTCAATCAAGGCAACAAATGGCTCTTCAAGATCACGTACCTTGACCAAAGTTTCTGTAGTAGCCCTTGCCCAATGACTTCGTGAATAGTAACTCCTAGGAATATCTTCAACTTATTCATCATCATTTGAGAAATACACTTGCTTCACTCTCCCACTAGATTGGTAGCATCCTACCACAGCTCCATCATTCTCCTTATTTTGCAGTTGCATCCCTTGTGTCTTTGAGGTTTCCCCTTCAACCTGTGGACGAGAAACTTCAGCAAGGGTTTGCCTCTTTCTCTTGATGATGTCAATGATCTCCTCATGGAATTCACGCTTTGCAATGCCAAGAACTTCTCCCAGAGTAAACTCAATCTTGCTATTTAAGATCCTTTCCTCCAAGACTTTCTTTAAATCTGTAGCAACCTCAATATCATATTGTAGTTTATAAGTTGGGCCTTTTGTCTTACCTTTCGTTGGCTCTTTCTTCTTTCCTGTTGTAGACTCCTCCATGAGTACTTCAGGTGGAGATTCTCCTTGTGTTGAGGGTGTTTGAGAAGGCATTGAGTCGCTTCTTCCCCCACTTCTAGAAGCTCTTTTTGATGGTCCTTCATCAGCATTCTCACGTCTGCGCTTCTCTTCTACAATTGCCTCATTTTGTTGGCATTTTGTAATGTAGGCATGCACTGACAATGAGTCCACTAGATCATTCCATCCTGTTTCTAGACGTATGCAATCACCTGCTTCATGTAGAATTTCTTTTGTAAGCTTTCCCTTTTTAGCTAATTGCATGACATTTGGCCAAATTTGACCATGATGGTCACTCACCTCTTCATCACAAAAATGTTCAATTTTTACTCCATAAGCAGCTGCCTCAACTGAAGAGGTGGCATGCTTGGTTGCCATATCTTCAACTAAGGTTTGCATTCCCCCCTTCCCAAAGTTAGTTCTCAAGGGTAGACCTGTCTCTCTTAAGTGGATTTTACCATCCTTAAAAAAGACAACATCTTTTGACAAAGCATCACTAAAATCATCACAATCCCTTCTTACATGGTCTGTACTATCACACCAAATACATCTATTAACAAACCCTTCTTTGGGCTGTTGTCTTTGCCTAGGAAGTGGTCCTGATGGTTGGCCTTTTTCTTCAAGCTTTGCAAACTTCACCTTCAAGACACGCATTCCCTTCACAAGCTCATCTAGCATGGACTCATCAAACTTAGGAGCGATAAAAGTAGGCTTTACCATTTTGTCAGAAGTTGAGGTGGAAGGACTTGTAGTGTTTACTACCATCTTGTCCCTTCTTCTTTGTCGTTTGGCAAGCAGTGAGACAGCACCTTCAACCTCATTTCAGTCGGTCTTTAGTCCTTGCTCAGCATCTTTATCTTCAAGAAGAAGCTCCAAATTTTCTTGAAACTCTTTACCTGCAGCTTGTAAGAAAAGATCTGTCTTCTCTGCATCTGGTGTGGCCCTTTCTGTCCTAGTGAGTTGTGCATAGCGCCGCTCAAATTCCCTAAGTAGCTCTGTTATTGATAGTCCTTGCTTTGGCTTGACTACCCATTCTAAGAATGTCCTTTTTGTCACTCTCTCCGAGTCCTCCATGAAATATTCCTCCTTTAAAGCTACTTTGAGTTCTTCCCAATTTCTCCCATGCCCATCTTTAACTGCCCTAACATGCTCCCTAATTTCTGGAGCAACAACTAGCTCAAAGCTTTGAATCATCTCACCTTCTGACACGCGATGCAGCTCCATCTCCTTCACATACTCGCGTAAGTACTTGGTTACATCTTTGCCATTGAACTGATCCATTCTGTTGACGACCACTTGTATGGCCTTCGTTGCTGAAATCTCCCTTCTTTCAGTAGCATGTTGTTGTTGCATGAACATTGCAAATGCTTGAAACATTTGCATTGTTGCTGGGTCAAAATGCATACCCTGTTGCTCAACATGATCACCCATGGTTACCCACAAACTCTCACCCTAGCAGATTCGCGTCGGGTTCACCAAAAATATGTCGAGAAATTTGCGGTCTTGCGAGGAAAGCACCGGGCTTATGGCTGTGAGAGTTTGTGAGAGAACTCAACAAAAACTATATGAAGGAGTTAAACCATAGATGCCATGAAGACTAGGGTTTGGAAAGAAGTGCAATCAAAAAAGACTCGCTCTTTCTCTCTTGCATTCACACACACAAAGAAAGAACGCAAAAGAGAATGTCAAAACAATACGAAGATGAAAACATCAAGGCTATGGTCATATCGTATCATGGGTAATATGAAAGGGTTAATGGATGAGTTAATGGCATTCAATCTTGGCTGACCAAATAGGCTACGAATTGTTCTTTGGAATTGTAGTTTTGTGCTTACCATAATATATATATTTTGTCTAGTGATTGGGATTAATTGTGTGTACAAATCCTCTTGGTTCATAGCAAGATAACTACGCTTACATCAAAAGAAAAATTATAGTCTATGAGAGATAGTATGATGGGATCCGGTGATAGAAGTATTTCATTGAGCCTTTCAGGGCCGAAGAGAAACACTATACGTTGTTGAAAGTGTATTTTATGGCTAATCCATACGTTAATTCTAATAGATCGTATAGAGTGAAAGCGATAGAAATGATCATCATGTGGGTTATTCATCTAGGATAGTATGTGAGAAATGTAGATATGAGAGAAGTGAAGAAATGATAAGTTTCCCTCCCAAGCCCTATTCTTGCCCGTAGGCAATAAGGATACTGCGGGGAGAGATGTACCTGTAGCAAGAGAACCTAGAGAGGATGAATTACTAACAATAAGAGAGATAGGTTTGGTTAAGGAGATGAGATTAGATACATATATATATATATATATATATATATATATATATATATATATATATATATATATATATATATATATATATATATATATATATATATATATATATGTGTGTGTTGGATTAGAGATGAAAATGAAACCAACAAGAAATCAAGAAAACATCAATGTAGAACACATCTTACTTGAAACCCTTCGGCACCATTATTGATGGGAGAGAGAAGAAGAGTGGATAATTCCACTTTGATTGATACACCAAGTGCAAGACTTTCTTTGATTAGAGTTGATCTTCCAAGGTTAGCTTGCTGCAAGAATGGCTAGTCTCCCTCTAGGAGAAAGTGTAGGCTTGGGCTTATGTTATTGGCTAAGTACAATTAGGCATTACTACTCACTCCCTCAAGAATTCCTCTCATCAATGGCTTGAATGCTTGAGTTCCTTCCAAGGAAGAAGAGGTCCCCTTTTATAGGTGAAGGGAACCCCCCAAGGGTTTACACAAGAAGAGAGGAGCCAGTGTGAACGGGAATTGGAAAAGTTGGAAATGAGCTGCCCCTGCATGATGTGGGCAGACTGGGGTCCAGTATTTTGATCATATCTCCTCAACCGTGGCTCCAAATAAAAAAGTAAAAATATGGGCAAAAACTTCAGCTCATTAGCTACGATTTTCATTTTAAAATTGTTTTCCAATACGAATTGGAACCTTGTGTAAAAAAATCATCAAAATAGGGTCCATTTATGGCATCAAAAGTCTTCATGTGGTCTCCTTAGCTTAGACTTTCATTTAATTCCAAAGGACACCTCATGCCATATGAAAGCATGACATTGCTCCTTGACAAAGTTTTGTAATCATGCTTGCAATAATGCATTAAAATAAGTGTATCTTTGAAATCATGCCACCTAGTGTCCCACTAGGATTTGATTCTCTCCTAGTAGCTATTTAAAAAGAAATATAAGAAAAGTATAAAAAATACATAGAATATATATATATTGGAGTTTACCCTAGATATAGGATCTAGCTAGGGTGTGAGATGATAATGAAATAGTAGAAATAAAGAATCAATGCTTTTTGCCCCAAGTTAAAGAGGCAGAGCTATTGATGCTTTTCCCATAGTATTTTCTGATGGTAAAGTAAGGATATGTTACCCTTGAGAAAAATAATAGGATGAGATAGAAGGCTTATTATTATACTTAAATATGCATATGTACACTATAGGAAATATAATTATGTATCTAAAAAAATACAAGATAGATCTTGTAGCATGCGTTCCCACTATGTACGTGTCACAGCACGACAGCGTTCTATGAAAATGTATATATTAGTATGCCGTATGATGACGACGAAGAAGAGGATGAGGGAATTTGACCCATCCCCACCTCTGCCATTTCGGAGATTGAGTAATTTGTACTAGGTCTACCATTCAAGATTGAGTAATTTGTCCTTTCCCTCCCTACCTCCACTATGTCTGCACATCACATGCTACATTGTTGAGGTTAGTATATAACATAATTTACAGGAACTTGAAATACAGTGAGTTACAATCGTCTTACAATGATAAGACCACTGCCAAATTTGGAACTTACTAGTACTGGTAATTGTATCTTCCCGAGCTCACAATGTTGTTTTTTTTTTCAAAACAAGGCTAACTCTACTATAAAGTTTGTACAATCGACTTCCATGACATAGAATCACCCTACAATGAGAAGACCAATACCAAACTTGGTAATTACCAATACCAATACTTCAAGCCTCAAAAGCTTCAAATTTGGTAATGTTATTAAAACTTCCCTATCCCATAATATTTTTTTTCCAAAATAAGCTTTCTTCTACAGTCAGTCACAATAGTGAGATGTTCAACAAAAGATTTGGCACTTTACACTACCAAATTTGGAAGTCTCCAATGCCAATACCAAAAGAACCAAATTTTGTACTGGTATACCTAACATCCCCAACCCATAATTTTTTTTTCCCAAAATAAGGTTTCTTCTACAATCACCATGTAGTGAGATGACTAACACCAAATTTGGTACTTTACAAACCAAATTTGGTAGATGCCAATTCCAATATCAAAAGCACCAAATTTTGTATTGGTATACCTAACTTCCTTAGCCCATAATATTGTTTTTTTCCAAAATAAGCTATCTTCAACAATCACCCTGTAGTGAGATGAACAACACCCAATTTGGTACTTTGCAGTACCAAATTTGGTAGTTTCCAATGCTAGTATCACAAGCATCAAATTTTGTACTGGTAGACCTAACTTCCCCATCCCTTAATATTTTACTTTTTAAAAAGTAAGCTATCTTCAACAATCACCCTGTAGTGAGATGAACAACACCCAATTTGGTACTTTACAGTACCAAATTTGGTATTTGCCAATGCCAGTATCACAAGCACCAAATTTTGTAATGGTGTACCTAATTTCCCCATCCCATAATATGGTTCTTTTCCAAAATAAAATTTCTTCTACAATCACCCTGTAGTGAGATGAGAAGCACCAAATTTGGTACTTTAAAGTACCCAATTTACTAATACCAAAGCCTGAAAGCTGTCAGCCCCAGTACGAAAGGCTTCAAATTTGATCATGGTAATCATAATTTCTTGAGCCCACAATGGTAAATTTTTCCAAAAAAATGCTATGCTATAAAGTTCATACAATGGAGCTTCCATGAGTTACGATCACCCTACAATAAGAAGACCAGTACCAAATTTGGTACTTACCATTACCAAATCCAAAGATCAAGACAAAATGACCACATAAACATACTGTAAGAAAAATTACTAAATGGACATTAGTGGATTTTCATTTTCACATAAAGAGGAATACATAGCAGACTGCACCAAGAAAATTTTCTTTCTTTGTTCTTTGTTCCCATGATTTGTTCCACAAATCATGGGTTGACAGGGGGGTCAAAGCGATAAGTGTATCCCTCTTGCTAAATGAAATAATCAGTAAAACGAGAGGGCTAACATCATCTTTTACATCAAAGAGGGTGTGTTGATGGCTATATGTTGTTGGGTAGGGAGAAGAAATCTAGCCCTCCAGCAAGGCTTGACCAAAATTGTGAAATACAAGGGATAGTAAGGATCAAGGTAAGAAGGCTCATATGACCGAAACAATAATCAGTAAAACGAGAGGGCTAACATCATCTTTTACATCAAAGAGGGTGTGTTGATGGCTATATGTTGTTGGGTAGGGAGAAGAAATCTAGCCCTCCAGCAAGGCTTGACCAAAATTGTGAAATACAAGGGATAGTAAGGATAAAGGTAAGAAGGCTCATATGACCGAATGGCCAAACAATTCTCACAGTCATTTCTAAGAGACTTATATCTACATTCATCTACAAGTATGGTAGTGTTGGCATTATACAATGGGTGTTTTTCCCATAGTGATCTCAGCAGCTTCAAAAAGACATGCTTATCACCACATCCGCTGGCACACATCGAACATCAAGGATGTTGAGTAGCCACATCTCGCAATCTTCTTGGCTGAACACATCTGTAAGAGTATGGGAAAGTTAAGTAGAATTAATGACAATACACATTGGTAATCAGCATGAGGCAAGAAGAGGGTCAGACGTATACCTTTCACCACTCATTTACTACTACGACAGTATGGTAGGCATGTTCCTAGAAAGTGCATTAGCCTTTCCCTTCTATAATAGGACCAGATCATAATATCTTCTTGCTTGGACAAATTTACAAGCACATCCTCTACATCCAGCCTGACCGCACACCATAAGTCTCGACCCAGACAATATACAAATGGTCTCACCTTCACTGGGAGGTGCAAAAATTGAATCTTTGATGGTGGTTGGTTGTAGCCCTTTAAGATAACACCATTCACATCAAGTACAATCATCCACTTGCCTTTATCCAATAACATCTTTGGGCAGCTTTGTATCAGCTGATTTAGCCATCATGAATCAATTTCTACAATGATAATAATATTTTGAGTCAATTAGCACACAATTAAGATCCTACAACAACTTACTTATAGGGTCAATTCAAAGATCAAAGGGTCAAAGTATACCACAAGAGAGCACAATATAAGAAGGAAAATGTAACCTGTACTTTAAAAACATGGTAATAGATGGAGACCAAAATATAATCTCAGTGCATTACGTCAAGTCACAGACTGTCAATTACAAGGGTAGGCATAAGCTAAAGTTTGCAAGCACGGGACTTGTTGGCACATCCACGGACTCACTTTCTTCCTACTGCAGACAACAAGCCCGACAAGGTGAAATCACCTGGGGATGTCGGCATTGCGTCACCCACCTTTTCCGGATCAGTAGCATCCACATCCACATCAATCAAATCAGACACCTTATCCTGAAATTTTCCCTTGTTTACATTTTTCTCAGTAGTCCCACCTTTAGCACCATCCTCACTATTGTCAACTTTCTTAACATCATTGGCCTCTCCCTTGACATTCTCTTCAACAACACCCTACCCTGTCACAAGCCTCAGCTGCAGTTAGCAGCACCTCGTCAATTGCACCATGTTCATTAAACTTGGTTTGCTTGTCCTGTGGCTTGTCGATGTCCGTTGCAGAGGCCTAAATAGTATTCATTCCAACACTATCTTGGCCTTTAGTAACCTCCCTCTTCTCCATAGCAATATCCACCCCTTGGCTTTCACCCGCTGTGTACACATCCTACCCCTCCACTTTCTCCTTCCTCCAACAAGATTCAAAGTCCACAAGGACATCTTGAACATGTTCCATACTGGCAAGGTCCTCCACATCCTTAACAAAAACCTTTGTTGGTCCAGGCCCACCATTCTTCACACCCATCATGTCTGTTCCTTGCAGATCTTGGCTTGCAGGTGTCACATCTTCCTCATCTTCACAATCACAAATGACTCACTCAATCAACATCGTAATCCAAAAGTAGAAAATTTCAACGTATTGAAAACAATGCTAACTTACCCTTTACAATATAATGCCCATTGATATACGCTTTTGCCACTACAATAATTACCATGCCACACCCCTCTTTCACACATGTGCCACTAGTGTGCAAAAGTGCACTGAAGCAGAGACGGTTGTATTGATGCCTACACTCTAACATGAAGTTGCCCACAACATACACCACCTCTAGATACTCCCCGCATGCAGCACACGTGCCAAACACATGGCTTGTTTTCTCAATTTCTACAAAGGGTAGCATGGAGAAGAGGGTGAACTTCTTTCCCTGCTTCACCTCCTTGAGCATCCCATTCACAAATTGGCAATGGACCCATCCCTCCTTGTAGGAGGCCTCTAGCTTGTCATGTTGTGTCTGCTACACAATAAAAGAAAAATAATCAATCTCATAGAACACGCCATGCACTAGACATTGCACACGAAATATCAATCATTGCACTCGTAGTACCCATGAAGATTTGGACTTGCTACCTAGATTCAAAACCACTAAGACTACCAAGCAAAGTACCAAGGCAGTAATTAGGCACTAGTACAATAAGTAGCTAGAGTAGACAGGAGTTAAAAACCACCCAATAGACTATGGAATGGTACCAAGATTAATTGATTGGCACTATGCCAAGGAAGTACAAAGGCAGTCCAATCTTACGATGATAAGTTCCAAGGAAATACCAAAACAAAGCAAAGAACCAAAACTACCTACAAAGCTGCCAAAAATTGTACCTAAGAGTCCAAGGGTATTGTATGCACCAAAGAGATCAAGAACATACAAAGGCATCTTCAAGTCAAAGGTAGATTTGGTACTATAATAGGGAAGCACCAAGGCAGTACCATCCTACATGTATAAGTTGTTGGGATTAAAGCCCAAGTGGCCTCTTATGCGGATATGGCCGCCCGCCCGCCTAACTCACTTACCTCTAACTCTTTGTATATACTCACATATACTTTGTGAATACTAAGGTATTGGGAGATAACCCTTCTAACAGTTCTCTGCGTACTGTACTGTGTAAGCTCACTGTGTGTATGTGTGAGAGAGTCGACCCACTCTCCGCTCCGCGACTTCAATTGGTATCAGAGCCTTGGTTCAGTGCGGATTTGCGCAATCGTGCGCACGCGCACTTTTCCGGCAGATTCTGGATCCGGAGTTCGAAAATTCACACTCGGCATTCCGGGAGCGTTTCCATCAGGCGACCTGGGGTTTTACCCCCCTTTCGAAGCCGTTTATGCCCTCAGAATTTCATTCTGAGCACTACAGCAGAAGATAGATTTCAGCTGCAAAGAAATCCGTCTTGTGTAGATTGGCAAGCAGGAGGTGGTCGACATCAATATCGGCATCGACATACATCACTTATTAGTCTTCAGAGCATCATCTATAGACCAGGTACACATATATATCATCAGATATATATATTGCAGTCTGCATTGCTACTTCTTGTGCTTGCCAGGTTCCAGGGGAGGTGTGGCCATACGACGGCTTGACACCACTGGCATGTATTGCAGATTGATGTACTGTGATTGTGGGTGTGCTAGTTGTGAGTCACGCTAGCAGACAGACCGCCGCAGCGGTCATAGGACAGTGATTGGTCTATTATAGGATGTATGCTAGTTCTGGGCAGTTTGTTGAGCCATCTGAGAGGGTCGTGTGTGAGGTTTTTTGAAGCCAAGCACTGGGGGCTGGGTTACCCAGTGTGAGGTGGATTAGGTTGCTGGAGTTCCCCTCTACACGCATCCTCTTCGGCGACTTTTATCCCTTAGGATGTATGACTTTGTGTAGACACTGGATTGCATCTTATGCGTCAGGCCGTTGAGGCATTGTTCAGGGTTCAGTCTTGAGACAGATACAGGTTCTGTCATCGCCCAGAGAGGAGACAGTGTATGCTTACAGGACAGCATATTACAGAGATTTTTTAGATTTGTCACTGGTCAGCTATTTATGATTGTTTTTTGAGCTATCTTTTGGTTCCCAGAGCTCAGTTTACAGGGGAGACTCTGTCAAAAATTTTCAAAATACTGACAGTTCCTGAGGAGAGGTGTTCAGCTTGTTGATTACAGCTTGTTTACTGTGTACAAAGGCCATTTTACAGGGGAAACTCTGCCGGATTTTTCTCAGGAGTAAACAGTTTGGCAGATATGGCATCTTCTCAAAGTGAGACTCTTTACAACATAAAGAAGCTGGATGGCACAAACTTTCCATTCTGGAAGAATCAGATTTGGCAGGTTTTGGTGCAGAAAAAACAAGTGAAGCCACTGAAGCTCAAAGGGGAGAGACCAGAAGGTATGGCTGAAGATGAGTGGGAAGATCTTGACGAGTTAGCTTGTTCCACAATCATGCTGACACTGGCAGAAAATGTTTACTTCAACGTAGCAAAAGAGACTACAGCGTATGGCGTATGGAAAAAGCTATGTGGTATGTACGAGAAACAAAGTGTTGCTTCTTAGATTTACTGGCTCAAGAAATTGGTGGATTTGAAGATGAAGGAAGGGACAGCCATGTCAAATCATCTGAATGAATTTCACACAATTTTCAGCCAGTTAACAGCACAGGAGATAGTCTTTCCAGATTCAGTGAAGGCTATGTTTCTCTTAATCACTTTGCCAGACAGTTGGGATACTTTTCGTACAGCGTTAAGTAATTCTGTCGCGCCAGAAGGTCTTACAAGTGCCAATGTAGAAGGCAGCTTGCTCACAGAGGAAGTGAACAGGAAGAACATTGACAAAGGCAAAGGCAATAGTGCTTTGGTCGTTCGAGGGAGACAACAGTTTAAAGAGAAGAAGGGTAAGAAGGCACAAAACCGAAGTAAGTCTCGTGATTCGAAGTCAAAGGATGACATAGAATGCTACCATTGTGGCAAGAAGGGTCACATGAAGCGAGACTGTACGAAGTGGAAACAAGAAAAAGGAAAAACAAAGAGTTCTGAGCAAGATGAAAAGAAGAGTTCAGTGAAGATTGAAGAGGTGAATGTCACAGGATCTGGTTCAGACAGTGATTCTGGTATAGCAGCTGGTGACATCTTCCTTACAAGCAATCTTGATTCTGTTTTCTTGACTGCAGAGGATGGACATGCTATGAGTGATTGGATTATTGACTCAGGGGCATCTTTACATGTTTCTCCGCACAAAGAGTGGTTTACATCATATGTGGCTACTAAAGATTATGTCAGACTTGGCAATGAGCAGGTTTGTGACATACTTGGAGTGGGAGATGTGCAGTTGAAGTTTAAGAATGGCTCTTCTTTATGGCTCAAGAATGTCAGACATGTTCCAACAATCCAAAAGAGCTTGATTAGTACAGGGAAGTTGGATGATGCGGGTTATGTGACAGTTTTTGGGAACAGCACTTGGAAGATCTCCAAAGGTTCGATGACTGTAGCACATGGCAGCAAGTCAGGAACTTTGTACACTTTACATGTTTTAGAGGTTAAAAACCATGTAATTAATGTGATTGAGCAGCCAAGTGTGTCACTCTGGCATCGTAGGTTGGGACATATGTCAAAAAGAGGAATGGAAATACTTTCTCATTATGGTTATTTGCCTGGCTTTTCATTTCAAGATTTCGAGTTTTGTGAGCATTGTGTTTATGGTAAGAAAACACAGGAACCGCACGGATCAAAGAGGAATCGTAGGGACGAACGGTTAGCTCTTGTACACAGTGATCTATGCGGACCAATGCCTAGTTTGTCACTAGGGGGAGCAGCGTACTTTTGTACATTCATAGATGACTATTCTCGCAAAGTATGGGTTTACTTCTTGAAGCACAAGGATGAGGTGCTCAAGGTCTTTAAGACATTCTTGCAGCTGGTGGAGAATCAGAGTGGTCAGAAGCTGAAGTGCTTGAGAACTAACAATGGTGGAGAGTACGTTTCCAAAGCTTTTCAAGACTTTTGTGAAGCAAAAGGGATTAAGCGGGAACTTACTGCACCATATAATCCTTCACAGAATGGGGTTGCAGAACGTATGAATAGGACCATACAAGAGAAGGTCAGAAGCATGTTGTCAAATGCTGAGTTGCCTGATGGATTTTGGGCAGAAGCAGTGGCTACAACAGTCCATTTGATCAACAGGTCTCCTAGTAGGGTTCTGGATAAGAGTGCAGTGACCGAGATGCTATGGACAGGCAAGGCACCTTCGTATAATCATCTCAGAGTCTTTGGTTGTGAAGCTTATAGCCATATTCCTAAGGAGTTCAGAAATAAGTTAGAACCAAAGAGCAAGAAGTGTATATTTCTTGACTACGGAGAATCGGGCGAGATGGGTTACCGGCTTTGGGATCCTGAGTCCAGAAAGCTTATTCGTAGCAATGATGTGCATTTCAATGAAGCCAAGTTTCACGCTAAGCCAGAGAAGACAGAGGAGATCAGAAGAGTTGTCTTCAGGGAAGATGGACCTAGTGCTAGCACATCAAGACAGCATGGTCAGGCTCAGGAACAGCCTATAGTGGCTAGAGAGGTAGAATCAGTTGTGGTGAGACGTTCTGAGCATGTCTCCAAACCACCTGATCGTTATGTGCCATCTCTAAATTATGTCATGCTCACAGATTGCGGAGAACCATCTTGTTACAAGGAAGCATTACAAGTGGTTGACTCGAAAAAATGGCAGTTGGCCATGCAGTCAGAGATGACAGCTCTACATAAAAACCAGACATGGAAGTTGGTTAAATTACCACAGGGCAAAAAGGCTCTACCTTGTAAATGGGTTTACAGGTATAAGATCACCGCTCATGATAGTCAGCCAAAGTACAAAGCAAGGCTTGTTGCCAAGGGCTTTAAGCAAGAACAAGGCATTGACTTTGATGAAGTCTTCTCTCCAGTGGTCAAGATGACTACATTGAGATGCTTTCTTGCATTGGTTGCTATATTGGATTTGGTGTTGCACCAAATGGATGTCAAGACAGCGTTCTTGCATGGTGATTTAGATGTGGAAATTTACATGCAGCAGCCAGAAGGGTTTGTTGAGAAAGGCATGGAACATTTGGTATGCCAGTTGTTAAAGAGTCTTTATGGCTTAAAACAATCACCAAGGGCATGGTACCATAAGTTCCACCAGTTTATGCTTTCTCAAGGCTACAAACGTAGTGAGTTCGATCACTGTCTATATACAAAGAAGGCTAAGGATGGCAGTTGGCTGATCCTTATTTTGTATGTGGATGACATGTTGATTGCTGGCAAACACTTGGAAGAAATTTCAGCTTTGAAGTCAAAGATGGAAAAATCGTTTGACATGAAAGACATGGGTGAGGCAAGTCATATACTTGGTATGCACATTGAGAGAGACAGATCAAAGAAGTTGATTTGTTTATCTCAAACAGAGTATATTGACAAGGTTTTGCAACGTTTCAATATGGAGAAGGTAAAGGCATTGAGTGTTCCATTGCCACCATATGTGAAACTTAGCACACAAGATTGTCCTGTGTCTGAGGAAGAAAAGGCTGAAATGGATAAGATTCCATATGCATCTGCAGTGGGTAGTTTGATGTATGCAATGATTGCTACACGTCCGGATATTGCATTTGCAGTGGGAGTGGTTAGCAGATATATGTCAAATCCCGGCAAGAAACATTGGGAGGCAGTGAAAGGTATCATGAGATACTTAAAACATACAAAGAGTATGCGCATATGCTATGGTAGTCAGGATTTGAGTGTCAGAGGATACACTGACTCAGATTATGCAGGAGACTTGGATAAGAGAAGATCTACATCAGGCTATGTCTTTACATTGGCTGGAGGTGCCATATCATGGCGATCTCGATTACAAGATTGTGTTACGCAGTCTACTACAGAAGCTGAGTATGTTGCAGCAAATGAGGCATGCAAAGAAGCTATTTGGCTTGGTAGATTGGTTGCAGACTTGGGAATCAAAGTAGATATGCCAGAGTTATATTGTGATAGTCAAAGTGCTATACAATTGGCAAAGAATCCAGTGTTCCATTCGAAGACTAAGCATATTGATGTCAAATATCACTTCATTAGGGAAGTACTTGAAGACAAGCAGATACAACTGCTGAAGATCCACACCAAGGACAATCCTGCTGATCTACTCACAAAGGGACTTCCAGGAGAGGGCTTTGTGCATTGTCGTGAGTTATTGGGCATTGGATAGATGGCAGCCATGTAAATCTTTGTACATTTATGTTCATAGATTTACAATTACTTAAAGTGCCACATTGGACTTTAAGTGGGAGGTTGTTGGGATTAAAGCCCAAGTGGCCTCTTATGCGGATATGGCCGCCCGCCCGCCTAACTCACTTACCTCTAACTCTTTGTATATACTCACATATACTTTGTGAATACTAAGGTATTGGGAGATAACCCTTCTAACAGTTCTCTGCGTACTGTACCGTGTAAGCTCACTGTGTGTGTGTGTGTGAGAGAGTCGACCCACGCTCCGCTCCGCGACTTCATAAGTACCCAGGCACTTTTAAGACAAGGCACTTCCAAGACAAAGTAAACATACCAAAGCTAGCTAGAATCAATACCAAATATAGTTGGAGGTAGTACTTATAAATCCCAAAGAGACCATGGAAAAGTACCCGTACCAAACAGTATTGGATGCACCAAAAACCAAGGAGATGCCAAGGAAGTCCTAGAGAAAGCTTTGATTGGTGGTATATCAAGGGAGCACCAATGCAGCTAATAGTACCAAAAATACTAGAAGGCACGAATTAAAAACTACCAAAGAAACTATGGAAAGATACCAAGACTCAACCATTGGCACTATGCCAAGGAGGTACCAAAGTGGTCCCATCCTACAATGATAAGGTCCAAGGCT
Source organism: Adiantum capillus-veneris (assembly GCF_014529385.1). NCBI lineage: Eukaryota > Viridiplantae > Streptophyta > Polypodiopsida > Polypodiales > Pteridaceae > Adiantum > Adiantum capillus-veneris. Next base: position 163,319,480 of record NC_140938.1, read on the forward strand.
CTACCAAAACAATGCAAAGGACCAAAACTACCAAAAAGAGTACCAAAGAGTCCAACGGTACTTATTCACCAAAGATATCAAAGCTAGATTTGGTACTATAACAAGGAAGCACCAAGGCAGTACCATCCTAGATGTCTAAGTACCCAGGTACTTCCAAGACGAAGTAAACATACCAAATCTAGCTAGGAGCAATACCAAATACAGTAGGTGGCAATACCTATAAATACCAAAGAGACCATGGAAAAGAACCCGAGATAGCCCTACAACCATTAAAAGTACCAAAGACTATTGTATACACCAAAGACCATGGAGATGCCAATGCAATCCTAGAGAAAGCTATGATTGGTGGTATATCAATGAAGCCTCAAGGAAGTACCAAGACAAAGCAAACACCAGAGTTAGATAGATGTTGTACCAAAATTAGATGGGGAAGTGTTTAAAAATACCAAGGAGACCATGGAAAGATACCAAAGCCAATCCTATAGTAGTCAGTAGTGCCAAAGAGTATTGTATGCACCAAATACCAAGGATGTTGATGTACAAGGGAAACCTTTTACTGTATGCACAATCCAAAATTGCAAGATGTATTACCAAAATGCACTACACAACTACCAATGAAGTATCAAATGTACCTGAATGCCCTAATGTAAAACATAGGTGTCCCTAGTTAGATGGATAAACTAGGACCAAGGGAGCATTTACCATCCCTGCTCCTGCTCAAGCTCCATTTGGAGATTTTTTGTGTCCTCAGTGACCCCTAGGCGTTGTAACATATGTTGGTTTGGTGCAAGATCAGCTTCCACCTCCTTCACCCCTTCATCATTAATTGGAATTTGGTTTTGGAGCTCTTGCAGTCATGTTGTATACAGTTTGATGTCTGCCTTTATCTGCTTGGCCACAGTGTTGGACCCCTCACACCTAAGCAGCGCCTCCTTTTTTAGTTGTATTGAGGTCCTCATCTCAAAGATCCTATCAATAGTGTGCTTGATCTTGGCCGGCATCCTCTCCACTAATAACTCCAAATCAGTGACATAGTCACAAACCGGCCAATTATGCCGATAAGCAGTAGCTAGCTCGGTCTTCGTGCACAAGTTGCTGCCAGACTGTGTAATGCGAGGCTTTTTCCCACTATGATGGGAAGTCTCAGAGGCACCATTTGACTTTCTCCAACCCTCAATATTCCTCTCCAACCCCCATCCTCTTGCTCTATACTCTGAATAACGTTGTCACCAAACTTGGCCCATGCCATGGTGTGGCCTGCAAGGTCTTTTGTTGCAGCATGGTCATGGTGTGACCTCTCAAAAGAGTACCCTCGAGCGAAATTTGTTGTGATCTCTCCACAAGATGGTGGTGCTTGATACACTTTGTGGAAGAGCAGCCTGCAGCAGTCGTCTATGAAGCGAGGGTGCACGTGATTAAGATAAATCTTGGCACCTTTGTCGTTCTTAAACTTGAACATCATTAACCATTGATCCTCTGGGAGCATAAATTCATTAGATCCTTTGGAAGAACCCCTAGTAGGCTTATCCCATACTCCTTGTGTAGCTCCTTTGCTATATGACAGAATTTTGTGAGCATGAGGTAATCTTCCATTTTGTTTTTCCTTACAAAGATCAAGTCAATTCACACATTCCAATAGTTAGAATGATTCTTTTACAACATACATATAGTATCAAATCTTGTAACATGCAAATTGGCATGTGCATTGCAAATCTCAAACATGATGCTTGCACTAGGACACATGCAAGACCTTAAGTTTTGAAAATCAGCTACTCTAAACCCTAAAAAACTACATCTTTTATTTATGTATTGACATATAGATCAAACAATGCTCAACTAATCTGCATTAATAGCATCGCATGCAAAAATGTTTAATTTGCAGTTTTCATCACAACATGCACAACTCACCTCTGCTCTTCGATGTAGACCTATCATCATCGACAAGGATAGAAGATCCTCCGTGTGCATCGCTGAGAAACTCAGCTTGCTTACATGAGTAATTAGTGTCCTCACTTCCTCGGAGGGCACAGACAGTGTGGTCTTAGTGTTACGAGGAGACATGAGCTTGGAGTTTCCCTTGGTAGGCGTGGCTACTCTCTCAAGAGTGGACTTAGTAGCACCAGCCCTCCGTGGGGACCTCATAGCAACGAGCAAAGGGGACACCAAGAAGAGATTGGGATGAGCACAGCAAAGAGGACGGCCGCACAACACGACTCAATGCAGAGGAAGCTTGTGATGTGACAATAGGAAGGCCAATCGGCCAGTCAGTTCCAAGCACGGAGGATAGCTCATCTCGCACGCGAGAGAGAGAACGATTTGAAATGGATGTCCTTGCAATTATTACACCACATACACACGGTTTTGGTCAAAAGTAGCTCATAATATAAAATTGGGAGTCCCCCCCTTCCCCCCCCCCCCCCCCCCCCCCCCCCCCCCCCCCCCAAAAAAAAAAAAGAATATGGCATCTTTTGTTTTATGGCCATGACAAAGCATCACCAAATATGTGAATTCAAAATTGGTCTTTTTTTTGTACCACTAATGCGTGCTTTCACCCGCATGCCATGTAGGTATCCTATAATGACTTGCATTGCTCCATGATGTATCATGCTAGTGTCAGCCATTGCAGGATTGACAAACCCCATTGCAAACACTTCCACTACAGCAGCAGCTGCTCTATCTCAGGTCTTGACACTAAGAGGTTGTACATGAGAGTCCCAATGGTGAATAATAAACATGTAATCTATGCCAACATATCCATGCCAATTGCATCAATTCCTTGTGTAGTGATCTTTGCCAATCTATCTGCAGTAGGTATGTTAACCCTCACTACATTACCACAAGAACTAGTCACGCATGGATGCGTTGATCTTGATTGCAGGGTAGTCGTCACTCCGTCATTGTCCATAGGGACTATATCCATGTGTCTAGGCATCACCATATCAGCCTCTAGCATGAGCATTTTAAATAACTCCATATCGCTCATCTCCATGTTAGGAGGCATCTCTATTCTAAGAGAATCAATATGCTCTATCTCGCTAGAGCTTGGCCGTTCTAACTTGCATCTACATACATGTCATTCACAACACTCTGAAGCTCATCTATGTTGTGTACCTTGAGCTTCTTCTCCATCTCTAAGCTCATCTATGTTGTGTACCTTGAGCTTCTTCTCCATCTCTATCTATGCATTTTTTGTTGGAATTAGGGTTGCAGAGAAATGCACACAGCTTGGAGAAGACGACAGAAGCTCAAGGCACACAATAGAGAGTGTGTTTCTTAGTATGCAATGGAAAGATGGATAGCCCTAGAGTGATGGGCGTATATACAATGCACGGGAGAAAAAACCTCCTAAAGAGGGAAAAAATGCCCCGGCGGTCCTAGTGTGTTCACACACATCACTACCACATGTATATGGTAGAAAATCCCCCCTGGAGTGATGCGGTGAACGAGAGCTGGCACATGAGTAAAGGGAAGTGCCATGCCCTGAGAACAGGATCAGTCCACAAAGGGGAGTAAGCCCAAAGCTTTGCGGAAAGCTTCAAGCTTCTCACGAGACAATGCCTTTGTGAAAAGATCTGCAAGGTTGTCCTGTGTTGGCACATAAGCCAAGCTGATATCTCCTGCTGAGAGCCTCTCACTGACATAGTGGTAATGCACCTCAATGTGCTTTGTGCGAGCATGAAAAATTGGGTTCCTCGCAACTGCTAATGCGCTCTGACTATCAGTGTAGATAGTGTTGGCAGTGTCCTGTCCAACACCCAAATCAGCCATAAAGCGTTTGAGCCATACACACTCAACCGTAGCTGTGAAGACTGCCCTGTACTCAGCCTCACAACTCGAATTGACCACAGCAGGTTGCTTCTTGCTCAACCATGATATACATGAGCTGCCAAGCATGAAACAAAAACCACTTGTGGACACTCGCGTGTCAAAACAACCAGCCCAATCTGAGTCCGAAAAAGCATGTAAGTCTGGCGGCAATGATCCCCCCTTGGGATAAAACAAGCCAAGATGTAAAGTGCCACTAAGGTAGCGAAAAATCCTCTTGACAGCCTGCCAATGCTTAGACCCTGGGCTATGCATAAATCTGCTGACCTGTGAGACTGCAAACTGAATATCTGGCCTCGTGTTGCATACATAAATGAGGCATCCAACAGCAGTTTGGTAAAGAGTGACATCAACAGGATCGCCAGCATCATGTAGACTCAATTTCAAACATGTTTCCATGGGAGTGGAAATAGGTTTGCAATCCTCAAGTCCAAACTTACATAGCAATGTCTCTATGTAACTTTTCTGACACAAGGCAATACCACCATCACACTGCTTAAACTGTATACCCAAGTAATGATGCAACAGCCCCAAATCTTTCATCTTGAAAGTAGCATTCAAATCAGCCTTAAATTCAGCAATATGTCTCTCATTTGGTCCAGTGATCAGCAAATCATCAACATAAAGAACCACAATGAGAAGTACATCACCCTCACGCTTTACATACAATGTGCTTTCTGTTACGAAAGCCTTGTTTCACCAAATGAGTGTCAACTTTCTCATACCAAGCACGAGGAGATTGCTTCAACCCATACAAAGCCTTGTTACATTTGCACACTTTGTCCTCTTGTCCTTTTATGACAAAACCGCGAGGCTGCATTACATAAACTTCCTCAAATATTTCACCATTCAAGAAAGCAGTAACAATGTCTGATTGATGTACATCCCAACCAAAATGAGCTGCCAATACACATAGAAAACGCACAGTAGTCATACGACAAGTGGGAGCAAAATTTTCTTCATAATCTATGCCTTTTTGTTGTGCATAACCCTTTGCAACAAGTCGAGCCTTATGGTGATCGATCTCACCATCCGGCTTGCGTTTCAACTTGTAAACCCACTTCGTACCAATGGCCTTTTTGCCAGGAGGCAAATCACATAAAGTCCATGTGTCATTTTCTATAAGTGCATCATATTCTGATTGCATGGCAGCCATCCAATTTTCTAAATTATGTGCTTCATCAAAAGACAGAGGCTCCTCAACATCATGTAAGCTAGACACAGCCAAAGCATAACAATCCGATGCATAAGATGCATGGCGAGAGCCTGAACGAGTACGACTAGACAAAGGTGCATCCAATTTACTGTCACGCAAAGTGCACACCAGCCATTTTGGCATACCTCTAGCCTGCTCATTTTCAGTCCTTTCCTCATCAAGTACATCATGTACATCTGCATCAATAATAGGCTGATCTAAAACGTTTTCAGAAACCCCCATAGGCTGTACATTTGCCTCATTGGAACTTACATTCGTATTTCCACCACTGAAAAGAGGCAACAAAGTGTCATAAATGTCCTGTGAGCTTACATTACTGTCTCTAGTACATGACAGCAAGGGCTAAACAGAATCTTCCACAAACACTACATCCCGAGAAACCAGAATAAGTTTTGTTTGCGGATGATACAACCTGTAACCTTTGCTTTCAGCACTATAACCAACAAAAATACATTTGACAACCTTATCATCCAATTTTCTGCACTGCACTTGTGGCACCAAAGCATATGCCAAACAGCCAAAAACGCGCATGTGCTCAATAGAAGGCTTTCTATCATGCCATTCTTCATATGGAGTAATAGACTGCAAAGCTTTCGTAGGACACCTGTTAAGTACATAAGTGGCACACATGATGGCCTCAAGCCAAAAAGAATGCAGTAAAGCTTGACTTTTGACCATACATCGTGCCATTTCTGTCAGTGACCTGTTTTTCCTCTCAGCAACACCATTTTGCTGAGGCGTATAAGGCACTGTACATTGGTGTTTTATCCCACAACTAGCCAAAAATGCATTAAATTCATGAGACATATACTCCCCCCCTCGATCGGAACAGAGGGTGCCATAGTACAATTTCGAGACATTTTCAGCCATAGCCAGAAATTGTTTGAAGCACATAAAAACTTCGGACTTCGCTTTAAGCAGAAATACCCATACATGCCTGGAGTAATCATCAATGAAAGTCACGAAGTACAGGTAATTGCCCAAGGACGGAGTTTGCATGGGCCCACAAACATCACTATGCACAAGTTGCAACCTGCATGTGGCCCAAACTGAACCATCCTTTGGAAACTTAGAACGCTGCATCTTACCCAAAATACAGCCTTCACAAACATGTTTGACAGGTGCTTCAAGAGGTGGCAAAGAAGCAACCATGTCATATTTCTGCAAACGCAGCAAACTGGAAAAATTCAGATGACCAAAACGTGCATGCCAAAGTTTTGCATCTGAAATAGCCCTTGAATCTGCAACAACATTTGCAAAAAATTTTCCACACTTGTCATACAAAGTGAGCTTATACAGCCCACGGCACAAAAGGCCAGATGCAACAATTTCATCACCAAAACTGAGATCATGAACTGTACATCTGTCATCCACAAATTTGACTACAAGTCCAAGTCTAGCAAGTGCGGATACAGACAAGAGATTCTTCTTGATCCCAGGTACATAAAGTGTATCAACAAGTGTGAAGGAACTGCCATTAGCAGCAGTGAGCACAATCTTTCCAACTCCCTGAACTGGATAAGAGGCATTGTTGGCACAAGTGACTGAAGTCCCATGAGGGACAGACTCGAGAGAGGTAAACAATTCACGATGTGAGGTAATGTGCTTTGTAGCACCACTGTCGAAATACCACACATGTGAATCTGCAGCAACTAACAAGCATGCATCATGGACAGCAGGATTGTAAGTGCACTCTGCGCTAAAAGCCCATTCTGCATCAACATCAACAACACAGTCTCCTTTCACAGAAGACTCAACAATGGCTGCATTTGTAGTGGAACCAGCATTTGCAGTGGAACCACCCTCTTTCTTCTTAGCCTCTTTGGCCTTCCACTTAGGACACGACTTGATCAAGTGATCATTGGGTTTACAATAATGGCAACGCATCTTCTTTTTGCCCTTATCACTAGAATTTCCAGACGAATTGCTGCCAGCAGAAGCATTAGGAACATAATTTTTTCCACTCGCAACAGAACCATAAGAAGTGGCTGCATTGCTGTTACCACCCTTTCTTTGAGAAGCACTAAAAGCTTGTTCAACTGCACGCTGTCTAGTCCTGTTTTTTCTGGAAAGTGACTCTTGCAATAGCAATGTGCATAATGCATCAAACTTGACAACTTCTGGATTTCCTTGGGTCATAAGTCTCCAAGTACTAGCAAAAGTCTGGTAAGAATCTGGTAAGGCATCAAGAACAATCTGCACAAGGAAAATGTCTGAAATAACTTCACCTGCAGAAATAAGTTGCTCATTGATATCCTTGACACTAGCAAGGAAAGTGTCCATATCATCTTCCTCATGCATAATCTTCGACTCCAGCTCTTTACGCAGCAAAGAAATTTTAGCCTCATTGCGGCTTGCATAAAGACCTGCTAGAATATCCCAAGCCTGTTTTGCAGATTTTGCTGAAAGGATGTGAGGAACAATGGTGCGCTTCACAGACAACACAATCAATGCATGAGCCTGCGCATCCTTAACATCCCAACGAGCTTGTTCTGTCGTAGGCAAAACAACTCTAACAGCTGCAATCCTTGCAGCAAGACCTGCAACATCCTCAATATCGCCTACATCCTCAGAACCAGGACGTACATCAATGCCCTGCACAATATTCCAGACACCTTTTGACACAAGAACATGTTGCATCCTATAAGCCCACATAGGGTAGTTGTCCCCATCCAACAACCTGTCCTCAGCAGCAAACATCTTGAACACATCTGTGTTGTTGTTGTCAGCCATGGTAAATGTTGCACCTGATGTGAAAACTGCCCGAAAATAGGAGAAACGGAGCGGGAACAACCTGTGCTATATAGCACAAACCGTAGAAGACTGTAAGGCACCTGTTATGCAGAAAACGGCACTGATAGAAATTCTGCACAAAATGAGGAAATAGCCTATGCAGTACTGCCTGTAGTGGAAACGGAGACCGAAATGAGCCCAAATCAAAATTCTGAGCAGACCAAGCTCTTTGAGCTTACCCAAAATATTTGTCGACCTGCGAACGCTCGCCAAAGCTCATTGAAATCGGAGAAAGTGAGCAGGCGTGTACTGGAGCAGTTGGCGACTAAGCCCAGGAGGACGTGACCTGCTCTGATACCAATTGTTGGAATTAGGGTTGCAGAGAAACGCACAGAGCTTGGAGAAGACGAAGGAAGCTCAAGGCACACAATAGAGAGTGTGTTTCTTAGTATGCAATGGAAAGATGGATAGCCCTAGAGTGATGGGCGTATATACAATGCACGGGGGAACAAACCTCCTAAAGAGGGAAAAAATGCCCCGGCGGTCCTAGTGTGTTCACACACATCACTACCACATGTATATGGTAACATTATTGCAACCCTAAATTTCAAGGTAAGTAGTCCACTTCAATTTTTGAATTTTGGTCTCGCTTTGTGTAAATTGCTTTATTCACATGTTTTCTTGTATCCTAGATACTTGATGTCAACCTTTATTGTGTTTGATAGATATACATGTATACATAATTTTGTTGCCACTATTATGTCTTGTGCCAAGTCTTAAGATGAGAATCTCACATCGGGTAAGGCTACAATCCGAGCATCGTAAAACTAAGTATTGGATTGGAGCTAGCTCAGTTTCCATAGGCTAGGTCATGGTTTGAAGTAAATGCATGGCATAGAGATTTGGGCGCACAATGTGATATTCTTTTGCTCGAGGACATCCTTACTTAATCATATGTCGTTTGAATTGTTCTTTAGCATTGAGAGGACATCCTTATTTGATTGTATGTCTTTAAAATTGTTCTTTTGCCATGAAAATTTCCTTCAGTTTTATGTTCATAAATTGTATCTCAATTATTTTATGCCTTGTCATTCCTATCTCTCTACAATAGACTTTGATACATGTCACAACAGAGTGTTTTCGACTCACAAGGCTAGACATCACATATATATTAAATAGCATCAACAATTTGTATGGCAAGGCCATCACATGGAAATGCAAGGGGAAGAAAAGAGGAACCAAGCTAGACTTGGTATCTCCTTTTATGATCTTGAAATGCTTGTTCTTAATATTATGATTCCTTGTTTGTTGGAGCCCGCCCGTCCGCCCGCCCGCCCGATAGACCCAGAATTGTTATCACATATTTGCCTTCTTTGGAAATGGCCAAAGCTCATTGTGCTAGACATGCATGCATTCAACACATTTACAAAATTAATTGCAATTGTGGAGATACCCTCTATTGCATCCATTTATTTGGCTAGCAAGGAAGTTCAACCCTTCTTAGGCATCCTCCTACAAGTGTACCACATATGGAGAGAAACCCTCACTACCAATATGGTGAAAAGAGCATACAAGTTTTTCCACCCTGATCTCCACTACAGTAATAGCTCTTTGGTAGTTGCAAGGAACCCGGTGTTCCATGCTTGCCCACAACACATTTAGGTGCATTATCTTTATGTTGGGGGGAGACTCTATGAAGGAGAGATCGGGTTGGCTTATCTGTCTATGCAAGACATTCCTATTTAACTTTTCACCAAAGGCTCTTCCTGGTGAGGATTCCAAAGCTTCCTGCAACCCTTTGTGACTAATCACATAGGGTATGGCACTTTCTTATATATCAGTACCAGCTCATGCTCATCGCATCACTCCATAGGGATTTGTTACCATATACACTCACCATAATACTACTTGTTGTTTTGTGAGCTTGAGCTTCTCCTTCATCTTCTCCATTTTCTTCCATTCTTGTAGCCCTTTTTTTCACCAAAATACCCTTGTATGGGTAATTGTTGCTAGGTTAACCAAGATTCCTACAAAGTCTAGTGTAAAAACCCCAAAATTGGCGAGATTTTTTTTGAAATCTATATCAACTTTATGGTTTTCTTTACCTTATATGGATGTCACGCAAACAAGTTAATCAAATCCTCAAGAATATGTTAAGAGCCTATGTAAATCAGTATCAAACTGATTAGGAAGAGTACTTACATATTGTAGAATTTATGGATACTAGTGCCACACACTCTTTCACGGGTAAAGTCCATTTACATGGGTGTATGGATTTTAGCATAGGGCTCCTTATATAGCCAAACTGCAAAAGGAAAAAATACAAGAATCTAAGGATTTTCTAGAAGACATGAATGAAATGCTCATTTTTATTGAAAGCAACATACGATGTGACCAAGATTGAGCACAGGTCTATGCAAATCCACTTAGAAAGTCTTACCTTTGAAAGAAACTAACATTTTTGTGGAGTAAAGTAGTATGAAACCGCGAAGACACCTACTTTGACCAAAAGTAACACCAAGGTATTGTGGACCTTTCATGATACTAGAGATTTGGAACAATGGGCTAACAAACCCCAATTACTTGGAAAAAAATCTAATTTTTCATGCTAATAGACAAAAGCAAATCGGATCAATCTAATAATTGTATTCAAGACTATCATTAGGTCTCCCCAATCTCAAAAAAATAAAAATTAAGTGCATAAGTGAAGGGTGAGTTTAGGTGTGTAAGTAAACGGTGAGTATAGGAAATGAAAAGACAGATGAAGATGGAAAGTCAAAAGACATATAAAGGTGGAAAGTTAAAAGACCTTTTGTGTCCATATAAAGAGGTGGTCGACTTCACATTGTATATTTGTGTTTCTCTTCTCCTTTATTTTTTGTTAAGCGCTTTCTTCTTTTTAGAGTCTCCTTCATGTCCAACTGATACTGTTGCAAATCTACGTGCTTTGTCATTGCACGTTGCTGCGTGCCACTAGCGCATTTGAGAAAAGATTTGAATTAAGAATACCTTTTAATTTTTTTGAAACCATTACAAATACCTCTACATATCCCTATTGTAGAATTTACGGATACTACTACCACACACTCTTTCACTGGTAAAGTCCATTTATATGGCTGTATGGACTTTAGCGTAGGTCTCCTTATGTATCCAAGCTGCAAAAGAAAAGAGCACAAGCATCTAAGGATTTTCTAGAAGACATGAATGAAATGCTCATTTTTATTGAAAGCAACATATGATGTGACCAAGATTGAGCATGGGTCTATGCAAATCCACTTAGAAAGTGTTGCTTTTTTAAGAAGGAAAGTAATGTTTCTGTAGAGTGCTTGAAATAGTATAAAATTTGTCCAAAAGTATCACCCAAGTATTGTGGACCTTTCATGATAATAAAGAGATGGGTTGCATTTATACGGCCGTATAATGAAAATTATACGTATTATACAATATTGTACACTGTATTCCCAAATAATACCGAATAAGACGTGTAATCGGTCATATAATCCTAAAGTCTAAATTTGAGTAAATCGGTCATATAATCCTAAAGTCTAAATTTGAGTAAATAAAAACCATAAACATTAATTTATATCCCGTGTCAGTGCACACTTGAGTAAAGTTTCTAGTCTCTCAAGCAAAAACTCTAAGCCTATAAATTTTACATTAAAAGTATTAGCTTTGCCTTTTGCAATAACATTCAAAATAAACGTAAAACAAAAAATTATTGTAAGTGGGACTGAATGTGTTTACTCTAGCACAAAGGCAAATAATGTCTATTTATGACACATATGCATCTTCAAGTGTGAGTATATAATCCAACACATTGATAGACGGCTTAAAATCCTAATCTTCTTCTCTTTAAGTGGGAGAAAACTCAAACACAAAAAGAGGAAAGTTATAGTTTTTTAAATTAATCAAAAAATATTCAATTTAAAATTAAAACTAAAAAATAAATTCTACTATAAATTATAATACACAACTTATATATAAAATTTATAATTAGCCTAAATCTTTATTTTTTTAATTATTTTATGTTTTCAAATTTCTAATGGAAAGAGAGAGAGGATCACTCTTTCAAAATAAAACAATATTTGTTTGTGTCAAATGGTGCTAGGAGAGCACGTGGTAGCACTTTATATACTAAGAATCCTTCGATTGAAGTTTTATTCGATTGAAGTGCAGAGAAATAATATGGGAAGCCGATTTCAATGACGTGTCACCGTATTATACAGTTGTTTTTTGGGTCAAACGTATTATATTTGGAACAATGGCTAATAAACCCCAATTACTCGAAATAAATCTAGTTTTCTATGTTACTAGACAAAAAAAAAATCAGATCAATCTAATGATCGTATTCAAGACTATCATTAGATCTCCCTAATCTTGAAAAAAAAAGTCTTTCAAAACATATTAAGTGTGTAAGTGCAGGGTGAGTTAAGGAAATCAAGAGACAGATGAAGGTCGAGTCAAAAGACATATGAAGGTGAAAAGTCAAAGACCTTTTTTGTCCATTTAAAGAGGTGGTCTACTTCACATTGTATATTTGTGTTTCTCTTCTTCTTTATTTTCCCTTTAGCGTTTTCTTCTCTTTAAAGTGTCCTTGCCCTCTCTCTCATCCTCCTACAAGTGTACCACATATAGAGAGAAACCCTCACTCCCGATATGGTGAAAAGAGCATACAAGTTTTGCCACCATGATCTCCACTACAGTAATAGTGCTTTGGTAGTTGCAAAGAACCCAATGTTCCATGCTCGCTCACAACACATTTAGGTGCATTATCTTTATGTTATGGGGAGACTGTGTGTAGGAGAGGTTAGGTTGGCTTATGTTTCTATGCAAGACAATTCTATTTAACTTTTCACCAAAGGCTCTTTTTCGTGAGAAGCTCAAAGCTTCTTGCAAACCCTTTATGACTAATCACATAGGGTATGGCATTTTCTTATATATCAGTACCAGCTCATTCTCATCGCATCACTTCAAAGGGATTTGTTACCATATACAATCACCATAATACTACTTGTTGTTTTGTGAGCTTGAGCTTCTCCTTCATCTTCTCCATTTTTTTACATTATTGTAGTTGTTTTTCCACCAAAATACCCCTATATCGGTCATTGTTGCTAGGTTAACCAAGATTCCTACAAAGTCTAGTGTAAAAACCCAAAATTAGCTAGATTATTTTTGAAATCTGTACCGATTTTATGGTTTTCTTTACCTTATATGGATGTCACGCAAACGAGTTAATCAAATCCTTAAGGATATGTTAAAAGCCTATGTAAATCAGCATCAAACTGATTAGGAAGAGTACTTACCTATTATAGAATTTACGGATACTAGTGCCACACACTCTTTCACGGGTAAAGTCCATTTATATGGCTGTATGGATTTTAGCCTAGGGCTCCTTATGTAGCCAAAATGCAAAAGGAAAGAGTACAAGCATCTAAGAATTTTCTAGAATACATAAATGAAATGCTCATTTTTACAAAAAGCAACATACGATGTGACCAAGATGGAGCACGGATCTATGCAAATCCACTTATAAAGTCTTGCTTTTTAAAAAAGAAAAGTAACATTTCCATGGAGTGCTTGAAGGAGTATGGAACCGCAAAGATACTAACTTTGTTCAAAAGTATCACCAAGGTATTGTGGACCTTTCATGATACTAAAGAGATTTGGAACAATGGCTAACAAACCCCAATTACTCGAAAAAAAAATCTAATTTTCCATCTTAATAGACAAAAGCAAATCGGATCAATCTAATAATTGTATTCAATACTATCATTAGGTCTCCCCACTCTCAAAAAATTAAAATTCTTTCACAACATATTAAGTGCATAAGTGAAGGGTGAGTTTAAGTGTGTAAGTAAATGGAGAGTATAAGAAATGAAAAGACAATTGAAGGTGGAAAGTCAAAAGACTTATCAAGGTGAAAAGTCAAAGACCTTTTGTGTCCATATAAAGAGGCAGTCCACTTCCCATTGTATATTTGAGTTTCTCTTCTCCTTTGTGTTTTGTTAAGCAGTTTCTTCTTTACAAGTTTTGCCACCATGATCTCCACTACAGTAATAGTGTTTTAATAGTTGCAAGGAACCCAATGTTCCATGCTCTCTGAAAACACATTTAGGTGCATTATCTTTATGTTACGGTGAGACTCAATGTAGGAGAGGTCGGGCTGGCTTATGGTCTATGCAAGACAATCATGTTTAACTTTTCAAAAAAGGCTCTTCCACGTGAGAAGTTCAAAGATTCCTGCAAACCCTTTGTGAATAATCACATAGGGTATGGCACTTCCTTATATATCAGTACCAACTCATGCTCATTGCATCACTCCAGAGGGCATTTGTTACCATATACACTCAATAATACTACTTGTTGTTTTGTGAGCTCGAGCTTCTCCTTCATCTTCTCCATTTTTTTACATTCTTGCAACCATTTTTCCACTAAAATACTCCTGTATGGGTCATTGTTGCTAGGTTAACCAATATTCCTACAAAGTGTAGTGTAAGACCCCCAAAATAGGCTAGATTATTTTTGGAAATATAAAATGAATTTATGGGTTTTTTACCCTATATGCATTTCACGCAAAGGAGTTAATCAAATCCTTACGGATATGTTAGGGGCCTATGTAAATCAACATCAAACTAATTAGGAAGAGTACTTACCTATTGTAGAATTTATGGATACTAGTGTCACACACTCTTTCCCTATGTTAAAGTCCATTTATATGGCTGTATGGATTTTAGCCTAGGGCTCCTTATATAGCCAAACTACAAAAGGAAAGAGTACAAGCATCTAAGAATTTTCCAGAAGAAATGAATGAAATCCTCATTTTTAGTGAAAGCAACAGGCGATGTGACCAAGATTGAGCACGGATCTATGCAAATCCCCTTAGAAAGTCTTGCTTTTTAAAGAAGGAAAGTAATGGCTTTGTGGAGTGCTTGAAATAGTATTTAACCGCGATGACAATACTTTGTCCAAAAGTATCAATCACCAAAGTATTGTGGACCTTACATGTTACTAAAGCGATTTGGAACAATGGCTAACAAACCCCAATTACTTAGAATAAATATAATTTTCCATGTTAATAGACAAAAGCAAATCGGACCAATCTAACAATCGTATTCAAGACTATCATTAGGTCTCTCCAATCTCAAAAAAATAAAAAGTCTTTCAAAACATATTAAGTGTGTAAGTGAAAGGTGTTGAGTTTAGGTGCGTAAGTGAAGGGTGAGTTAATGAAAAGATAGATAAAGGTGAAAAGTCAAAAAAAATATGAAGGTTGTTGTGTGCTACATAGTAGCACATTATTTTTGTTGTTATTGAAGGAATCTTTGAAGTAGAAATACCTTTTAATTTTTTTGAAGCCATTAAGAATACTTTTTAATTTTAATCTTAATCATTAGGTCTCCCCAATTTTGGAAACCTTTCAAAACATCTTCTGTGCATAAGTGAAGGGTGAGTTTAGGAAATGAAAAGACCATGAAGTGGAAAGTCAAAAGACTTTGTTTTTGTATAAAGAAGCAATGGTCGAGTGCACATTAGTACATTTTTGTTTTTCTTTGCTTTCTTTTCCTTTAGAGTTTTTTTCTCTTTCAAAGTGTCCTTGCACTATATAGGTCGTGAATATTTTTTGGTGAGTATTTTTTTTAAAGTCATTAGGCATATCTTTTGTTTTTTAAATAATGGAAACTTCCTTACAAGCCATAAAAGATGTTTGACATACATACGAGAAAAAAGGGCTAGAAATACACTCTATAAAGAATGCCTATTGTCAAAAAGAGAGCAATTCAGCATGGGTGAGAGTGCGATAATAAGAAACGGCTTCCTCACTCTCATTTCCAACATGTATTAGAGGATTAAAACATCTCAAGAGGAGGAAATGTAAGGCATATGATGTGAAAGTGGGAGTATGTACTTCTTCCTTTCTTGACCAAGGTGAAAGTGTTCAATTTGTTTATGCTCCCATACATAGCCTTCATTGATCTGCTCCTTAATCTAGCCAAGTGTAATTGGAAAGAATTCTTGAAACCGGTGAAGAGATGAATAATACGAAGGAGTCAACGCCATCGCATTGGGCCAAGTGGGAGTCTGTCCTCACGAGACTAGTGGAACAAGGGCGCATCGGGATTCTTAACCCTATAATACATGTGGAGACCTAGTGTGCCAAATTTCTTACGGTAATCAAGAAGTAGAACCAGGCTTGGGTGGTTATGACGAAGGACATGATTGACAAGTCAAAACTCTCCTCACAAGGTGGCCAGTGGAAAGACATAGAGGTGCACAACAAATTGCTTGCCCCCCATTGGACAAGTCTAAGATTTGGAGGCACAACGGGCGAGTCAGTACAATAATGTACTAGAGCTACAGAGACGTTGGAGTGGGGTGATCTTACAAGGTACTTTGAAATCTCCATTACTCATTGGTTTCCTTGGCTCTCTAAAGTAGGAAGAATCCTTTTGAACCCATTTTGGAGAGAAATTTCCAAAAAATCAACAACAAAGGGCTCAGTCGATTGGCTCATTTTTGGGACAACAACCAAAGCTAGAAAGGGCCAAATCATCTGGCTGTCCAATTCCACCTCAATGGGACTAAAGATTGATGATCAATGGAGTAGTAGAGGGTCTTGACAATTACTATATAGATGTGTGCAAGTCCAAGTTCAAGTGGAAAGCCTAGCGGTGGCCCAAGGATAGACACTTCTTTAAATTGCAAACCAAGGCTGTCTTCCACACTCTAATGATTTTGGCTTATTGGTTCTCCTCCCTAAAAATCAATGTGAAAAACATTGGTCAGAGTCAAGATGGGTGGCGATAACAAATAACATCTGTGGTGGTGGTCCTCAATGGCCGCTACCGATACTTTGCACACAATGCCACACCATTGTCTCATTTGTTAAACAATGCCAAGATTTGTGTCGTCAGTGCGTAGTCATCCCCGATGCCGCTAAGAGTGCTTTTAAAGCGCTCAAAGTACCAGACATAGAGGCACCATGTCTCGTGCTTGCCTCTTGGGAGGAGCATTTTGAGGTTTGAAATGGTGCTATAAACATTGCTATAGGTGTAATTTTATAGCAAAGTAATCATCCAATGGAATCTCTCTCATAAACTAAGTAGGTCCCGAAAACGAGTTTTTGTGGGTCATATTAAGGCGAATCACTGTAGATGCGAACGAAATTGCAGGAAGCGAAATGAGCGCGAGCCAAGCGCTCTAGCATGTGTCAGGACAGGTGGCGCTGGTTATAGCTGGGCAAAATCACGTGTTGGTCGTCATTTTATAGCGCTGCGAATGCTTTTGGTGATTGCTCACGATCTCCATTGGGAGCTACTTCTTGTGATTTTCTGTGCGCATGCGATTGTCTGCTAAATGCAAGCACAAGCAAGTTAGTGCGTGTTGTTGTGTGTGTATTCAGTTGTGTATTTTTGTTTAATAGAAAGGGCTATGGTTCGACTGAAAGCAGAGCCGCGCTGCAAACAGAGTGGAAATGAGGGTAATATTTCAAAAAAACAAAAAAGGGATGGGGTTGAGTCCTTGCCAGCTCGTAGGGGGAGGTCTGAGAAGCCCAAAAGCAGTAGGCTGATGGAGGTTAGTGTTACAGTGTCTATAGGAGGTTCAGATATTGATGTAGCTTTGTTAGGTTCCATCCATGCATTCCTTGAAAGGGAAACAGCTGTTGGTCTTTGTGCTGTCGAAAGAGGGGGGACTCTTTTTCACTTGCACTTCCAGATGGTCATGCGGCTTTGCACTAGCTCCTTGGTGGCAACAAATAGGAAAATAAAGCAATACTTGGGGTGGGACAAGGCTGTGCCTGTGGGTGGGATGGTCCTTTGCCGAGCTTTGAAGCAACGCAACATGCATACTTTCGAAGGTATGCTTGGCTACTGCTTGAAGGACCAAGACCAACCGTATTTTCGAGTGGTCATGCATAATATTCATGCAGATGAGATCAACAAGGGGATCGAGTTGTATAGCTTGTATGGCGGCGATGACTTGAAGAAAAAAGTTTGTTTAACGCCCGCAAATATCTTTGATAGGACGTATATGTTCTGGAAGCTTAGATTGGGGCATCCATTGGGAAATGATTTCTTATCGACCGTCCATAAAATGCTAAAAACTGGGAAATACTATCCCTCATCGGCATGGGTAACACCATATCAAGGTTGTGGGATGCAATTAGGAAAAAAGCTCTGTGGAGATGCATAGTTTATCCATCGACCACAATATACCAAGATGTTGCTAGCATCTTTATCAACAATGATGAATGTGGTACAACTCACCCACGTGCTGACTGGTTCCATTCTCGGTGGCAAGGAGTTGAGAGGTAGGTTCATAAATATACATAGGAATGATTTCTCAATAGTCCAGCAAGCGTGCCAGCTAATCGGGAAGATAACTGTAGTGAACGAAATTGGAATGATGACGATGATGATAGCGACGGAGGGAGCCCACAGATAGGCGATGACTATATCCCGTTGGTCCATAGTGTTGGCGTAACAACATTCACATGATGCAATGTATTTCCGACTTCTTGTAATTGCTTCTGTTTGTTCCATGTGATCAAGCTAAAACTTTCTGATTTGTGAATGCAGGGTAAAATGGACCAGACGAACTTGGTGGACACGATGACAGAGACGCAAATAGATGACTCACTATATGAAATCGAGGATCCACGATTGGAGAAGATCGAGGAGATGGTCTCAAAAATTTTGCACGAAGTGTCTAGGAATCAGGTGGAGGGTTATGCAGGTCTTCGATCTGATGTCTTGGATGCAATACATAGATTGAAGGACACAATTGATGAATGCGAGACAAACGTCGCTGATATTCAAGTTTCTAAGCTAGAGGAGCAGATCTTGATGCTGCGTGCTGAGGTATCAAAGCTGAAAACGTAGCTCAGCAAGTTGAATGCACTGTTATGCAGGCTTGCGAACCTGCTGAACAGACATGTCATTGAATAGAGTCTCAAGATGCGAAAAAATATCACTACGCGTGCTGGAAATTTTGCAGGCTCATTCTCGACATCTGCTGGGTTCGTTTGTTGCTATGTATTTGGTTCTTTATTGCCAGCATGTACTCCCATTGACTGAACTTATGTAACTATGCGTCTGATAATTGAATTTACATAGTCATCTTGAGTATCAATATGATCGTCCCAGTGCAATCTGGTAATTATCTTCGAAAGTGAGTGGAATGTGTTCTGGACGTTAAGATTATGTGTTTCGTTGCAATGTTTATCTATTCGTATCGTCAAGAGATACCTTGCGTGTGAACGTGGTCAAGCAATTCATGTCTTCTACACTAAGATAAGAAAAGGTGGAATCTTGCTAATTAATTAATGTACGCTTGAAGTAGAGCCAGTAGTAGATATAAATAGCGTTGAGAAGAATTATGATGTCTACGATAAATAATTCTCTATGTTATTCATGCATTGAAAGCATATTATTTATGGGGTGTGATTTTGTCATTCGTATAAATCACCAAGCACTTAAGTGGCTTCAATTTATGCCTAGTGCATATTGGAGTGATAGACAAGCACGATGTCTCAGATTTTTTAGCAATTTGGTGGAATGATTGAGTATGCACCTGGCAAAGCTCACGCTGTTGCGGATGCATTCAGGAAAGGACAAATTCTCTCGTTAGAAGCACATTCTTTTTTCTCTATTCAAGGTGTGATTTTGATGGTCTCAATAATCATCACATAGTTTCATAGTTTAAAAAGCATTGATTATAGCCATTTAATGCACAAGGTCCGTGCAATTATGTCATTCATGATGGTCTACTTTTCTTTAGGAACCATTTATGTTTGTTGTCTTCTAGCAGAGCACCAAGTTTGCATGACACATGATGCATTAACGGATGGTCACAGAGGTATATAAACGCTCGATTAAAAATGATTGAACGATATTTATATCGGCCAAAGATGTGTAAGGATGTGTACAACCATGTTACGAAATGTGTTGTATGTCAAAAAGTTAAAGTCCCTCATGGTAAGCAACAAGGTCTACTCATGTCATTGCCTATTTCTGACGAACCATTTGAGAATATAAGTATGGATTTTATAACCAGTTCACCTCCTTCCTCATCTGCATGGAACAAGCAATGCCTAACTATCAATTTTCCATATCAATGCCTTGCAAGACCAATGTTATTGCACATGATGTTGAACGATTGTTCATAAAGCATCGGTATCCATGGTGTGGTCTACTAAGTCAGATTGTAATACAAAGTTCACATCCCATTTTTGCATGCTTTGTTTTGAAAATTTTGGCACTCAATTGACTTTTTCTTCAGCATTTCATCCATAATCTGATGAGAAAATTGAAATATACAACCGGTTGGCATTTGATGTTCTCAAAGCATATGTTCATGATTAAAAAAATATAAGTGGGAACAATATTTTCAGTTAGTTCTAGCTGTCCTGAATGGTTCATTTTCTAGTGCAGTTGATCGTACTCCATAGGAGGCTAACTAATAGATCCTTTTGCATCGATTCAAGCACGCAACAAAGAAACAAGCGAGGCAATACTTCCTGAAAGTTCAAGGATTGAGCGGCACAAAAATCTGCATGGGTAGATGAGGATTTTTTCATCAACTATCGAGATTTGCTAGCCTCCTACAAAGAGGCCATGCAACTAGGTACCCGTACCTCACCTTAAGCAGGAGGGTATGTCACATGCACATGGCTATGCTTCATGTGGACATGCTTCATTGACTTCCAGAGCCAATTATTACATATCTCTATATAGGAGTGTCTAGAATCTTAGGAGGATTTGTACCGGCAATTTTGTGAGCCTACTTGCATGACCTACATGTGCAAATGAGTCCATTAGATTAGGTTTTTCAGTTTTGGAATCCTCTTGCATAATGTTTTGCACATGCATTTTGGCAGACGTTATTACACTTCAATGGGCATCTGACATGATGTACATGTAGGTATAGGCTAGAGGAATGTGTCAATCCATCTTTTGTCAAATGGTTCATGGATGAGTGAGTTATGGCCATTTGACTGCCTGAAACTCACATGTGCACACATTTTCCCAACCTTTGCACATGTTCCCGACTTGTTACCCACAAGTCAGTATAAAAGAAGCACAAGGACCATCGTCTTTTCATCAGCTTTTTAGCACAAGGTTACCGAGTAGCCCATCATCTTTTGCATCTAGCAGTTCCCTTGGCGTTTTTGCTCCAAATTGCAAACGTCTCCAGATTTGCCAATGTTTAGAGATTTGCAAGTGAAATCAGCTCATATCTGTTCGCGTTTTGGTGTTTGGTCCAATTCCTCCTGAAAAAACCTCGCATTTGCTAACGCTATATCCTTGTTGCAATCCAGTTTGGCATCTTATCGAGCCTCTTCTCGACCATTCCCTCGCCACATCGAGTGCTCCTATCACTGTCCATTTTCTCGATCATCAGCCACATTTTCACCCATGTTAAGTGCATCAGATCTACTGTGCTTTTGTAGCCATCCATCCACCCTTCATTCCTCTTCACATCCGGAGCACAATTCAGGCCCTAATCTATCCCTTGCTGGCCATTTGCAACCCCACATCCAAATGTATCCAAAAGTGCATCAAATCGACCCCGAAGGTGCTTCATTCTAAGAAATTACCACGACGACATTCCCCGTTCAAGTCAGTAGAGTCTACATTTGAGGTATTGCATGTGTGTACATTCTGTTCACGCAATCAAAAGCAAATACCACATCTACAACGGTATTGGGGGGATCCTTGAGAGGGTTAGTTGGACCCCATCAATTGTCGTGTGCTCTCTCTCTCGCTCTCTCTCTCTCTCTCCAAAAAAAAAAACATCATCGGTGGTAAGTAGCACAGATTCAAGCAAGGAAAGAAGTAAAGATTTGTGAAAATGTAAAGTCTAGATCTTGTTAAGCATTTCAATTCGGCTACACCTGACACCGTGCCATACAACAAGATTCAACAAAACAAGAGGCTCAATGAACTCAAAAGAGATTACATATATAGGAAAACGAGATCATGCAAACTCACATGAATAACTCTTCACCCACACACCTTTATGAGGTGATTCCTACACCTCAACTAGATATCCACAATTTACGCTTAAGATCCCCGCAACGATTGTGTGACAAAACCCAACAATCCCTCCTTATCACACAACTCCTCTAGAATGTGTACTCAACTAAGAGAGTAGATATATCACCACAATAACTAACATCATAGTAGAGAGTCCATCATACAAGATCATAAACTTCCATAAGGAAAATCTTATCAAGAATGGCAGTGTCTAAACAATATAGAGATCAAGTTTATTAACCATCACAAAATTGAATGGGATGGAGTTTATTAATCATCGCAAAACTGCTAATTGTTGGCTCAAACTCAAACTAACACAATTTTATTGAAAAAAACTCAACTCCAAAGCATAAGGTAGGTCTTTGCTCTGATAACATCCATAGCCATGAAGCCAAGAGAGACAATGGAATAAAGAGGAAAAAAATAATAATAGGTTCATAGACCCATCACACACGTCTGTATGAAGTTTCAATGTGCTTAAAGATTCGTTGACCTTGGAATGGAGTAGAATTTTGTGCTTTTAACCACATTATACCTTAGAGATGGTTACGGATTGAAGACTTCTGCACCACTAGATTTTTCTCTAAATTTTATTCAACTCGCACTGTGTTGGACATGTTTCCCTGAAGCAGTTTCTTATTTTGAAATTCTCTCACATTTTGCTGATTTCTTTTACAAAGTTCTCCAAAAGCCACTAAAGTGGCCCATTCTCTGACAAGACTAGTGTTAATTAACTCAAAACAGATTACATATATAGGAAAATTAGATCACCATGCAAACTCAACTAAATTACCCCACCTCTCTCTCCATGCACATTCCTAGCCACACCCCTTCATGAGGTGAGTCCCACACCTCAATTAGATGCCCACAACACAAGCTTGGAGTCTCGCCCCAATGTAGGAGGGCCGGGCACAAGCAAGGTGGGCCATTGTGCAATGGCGCATGCCCCCCCCCCCCCCCTCTCTCTCTCTCTCTCTCTCTCTCACACACACACACACACACACACATGCGAGCATATGCATACCGAGAACGGATGTTTCATTATATCAACCATTTCCATTCCTCAATCCAAGTAGAGTGCATCAAATTATCCACTGTCAAGATGGTGTAGACAACGAATAAAAAGCTATGCTTACAGCACTACACCCACTTCTACTCCTAGGAAGTAGATAATGTAGAATCATCAATCATTCTCAAGCCCCTCTCCTTTGTACATGGTGATATTCAAATACCGCTACCATACAATTTGAAATGTATATGTTTGCCAAAACATAGGTCATAATCATGTCAGTCTGCTTCTTCATTGTGCTCTTCACATGTATGTCAACAGATTACTAGAGACCCAGCATCAGTGATAGCTGTGCAAACCCCCAAAGTAAAACACAGGACAGCATGATTTGGAGCGAGTTTATCATCAATAAATGGCTTCAAAGCCTGTAGACACAATGTAGACATCAGATGTAGATCATGCAAAGTCGGCTTTCAAAGTCATTCTCATTCTCAACACTCTGACATGCCCCTTAAAACAAAAAATATCATAACATACGAAAGCTGACACAAAAAGAGAGAATGGCGTCATCAGAAACTAAATTGATTTGGCAAACACATACATCATTCTGGTCCAAACTGATACATAGCTTACATATGAGCATGCCAAAGTGGGGCAATCAAAGAATAAAGACCATGGGCGAGTCTTCTTATAATGTACATACACACTCAAGAGGTAACCAAAATCGGGGTATCTAAGAATTGAGGCCACTGAGATGGAAGCCACGGTGGCACGAACATGTACAAAATCTCAACTGCACACACCAAAAAGGAGTTTAAAAGGTGGTTTATTCCCAATAATACACAATAACAAAATTTACAGAAGACCAGATTTACTAGGAAACCACCTTGGAAAGCTGAAAGAGAGCTTAAACTGTGTTATAGATGCCTCTGGTAGCCTGTCCAGCATGACATCCCCAAACACTCATTGCATCTAACGCATCAAGACTGTGCTGTAGATGGAGACATGCCAAACCCCCGGCCCCTCTTCTCAATCCTACGAGCACAACAATCCAATCCATTGAGAACATGCAATGAAGGAACCAGCATACTTGAGCTTCTCTATTTAACCACTTACGAGGGAGCAAGCTTCCCAAGGCCCTTCAGAGGTTGACCAGATACGTCATCAAAAAGTGCTCCACTTATGTCTAGTATGTATGCCTTGCCTGGAGTTATTGGAAGACCTCTCTTGGCAAGTACTTCCATGTCTTTGTCGTGAAGCTCCCGGCCATTTACTAAGATCCCTGTCTTTCCACCAGCGCAGTCTCTGGCAAGAGGGAACTGGAACTCCTCAATACAGGGCTGCGACACAGGTTCATCCAACATCATTTCACGGAAGCGAATTCAAGAAGTTCACAAATTGCTGAACAACGTCACCTTTTAACTCAGGCGCTACACACACAAAGATTATAAAGGCTCACCATCAATATTCCTAGGCAAGGACCACCCAAAACACCCCAGAATCCTGCCTGATAATCATACCTGTTTCACATAAGCTACCTCAGTCCACAGCTTCTTTTACAAATCCAATATTCAAGGCTATCACACCTCTAGCAAGCCTGAGTAGTAACAAACCAGTATGTGCCGGAGTGTATTGGTCCTGCTCGTTCTTCTGCCTTCCGAACTGCTGCCTCTGGGACCAAGTAGCCATTGACAACCACCCTCCGACGGTTTCCTCCTCCTTGCCCTCCTTTGCCAAGGTCCTTTATGCTCCTCTTCAATAAACCTGTAAAAGACTTGGATCCTTTACTGCCATCCTGGACTGGCAGCCGTAAGCGGTCATCTTCATACGGTCTTTCACCAACATCTGCGAAGGCATCCTGTGAATAGGGGTCATAAGGAGGAGAAGCCTGGGAGACAGCCTTTGGTGACCAGGGAGTGGACCTCGAGCCATTGCCAGAACTTTGCAGCGGATGTCTATGTTGAGCAGAAGGAATGTCATTGGCAGGATCCTGAGCGAAATGCTCTATGAGAGGAGAACCAGGAGCAACAGGCAACTTCCGTCCTTGTTCAACACGGCTTCTGGGAGTGCTCATGCCAGAGTAATCATCATCTGCAGGGTCATTATACCAGTTCCCGTCTTTTGAAGGGATATCAAACCTTTCCACTTGTGCATAACGAGGGCCATCATCACTAGGGTCACAAACAGATCCCTGCAAACTTGACCCAGATACTCTATTCCTATTTTCACTGACCCCTTTCTGGAACAAACGATCCGAGAAGGTAGGGTCCTCTGGGGGAGATCTACCCTGCTCGTTCATTGTCATCCAGGCAGGAGAGTCCACACCGAACTTTTGATCTCCAAGAGGGGGTCTTTTCAAAACAAGTGGCTGTGTTCGTTGGTTCTCTCGACTCATTTGAGAATGTCTCCCTGGGCTGGCGCCAGATGCACTAGAAGCTGATGATGAGAAGTAGTCTTCATTGTAAAGGCCAGTATCACTGGAGGCATGATTTCCTTTGCTATGCCGCATAGTGCTCCCATACGGTGCCTGCCCAGATCCAGTAGTACCTGCCATTGGTCTGAGTTGATGCCGGGGGCCCACAAAGTCTGACTGTGTGGGAGGGATTCCATAAGCACTTGGATGTGGAGAAGCTCGATTCTCAACCCATGCATGCTGAGAGCCTTGTTGACCA
This sequence comes from Adiantum capillus-veneris, assembly GCF_014529385.1. Lineage (NCBI taxonomy): Eukaryota > Viridiplantae > Streptophyta > Polypodiopsida > Polypodiales > Pteridaceae > Adiantum > Adiantum capillus-veneris. The sequence continues at coordinate 163,344,971 of NC_140938.1, forward strand.
GGAACAAGCCTTGCCTTCCCAGGTAGACTCTGTGCGGAAGGAAAAACCCCACTCGAAAAACTTGGCCCAGATGAATAGACAGTTGGAATATCTGTGTGCTGTTTATCTCTTGCAACAAACTCGTGCCGATCAGATGCATTTGCTGTCACTCCAGTCACCGTTGACCAGAAATCCCTGTTATCTGATTGTGAAATGGAAAACTTGGAATTCTTCCCACAAGCACTGCAATGCAGTCTTTGAACAGATCCACTGACAGGAGGAAGGTAATCAGGAACTTGTAGCATCTGATTGCAATGCCTGCATAATACAAAGGGGGGAGCACCTTTCCCAGGAAGTGGGGGATAGTGTTTCATTCTTCTTGCCAACAGATTTGGATGATTGTGTTGGTGAACACTTGACCGGTTTTGTTTACGAGCTTCAGCTGGTAAAACACCCGAGTCATGATTGTGTAGTGAAGGATTTGAATGGTGTATATGGTGACCATGCAGATGGTGATGCATGGGCTGGTAAGCTGCTGAAGCTTGAGCAGCACAAGCTGCACATTGATGCAGCATTGTATTTTGATGCATCTGAGACTGCTGTAAGAAGTACTGCTGCTGGTGCTGCTGGATACAAACTGAGCAAGAAGGAGAGAGACACTGATGTGTGTGTGTCGGGTGAGAAGGGCCTTGTTCATGTGATGCAGCTAGGGGAATTGAGCCTCGAGGAGGTAGCTGGAATGCATATGTCCTCGCAGCTCCTGCCGATGAACCATAAGAGTTCGACATATAATCACTGTAATAAGAACGAGGGGGAACATTCTGAGACCGAGAAGAATTATCACTGTTGTAGTCAGCAGTACCATTGTAGAAATAATTTGACCTTTGATCAAACTCACCCCTGTTCAGATTCAACTCTGGGCCCAGATAACCAGGAAACTGCTCTGCTGGCCTACTCACGCCTGTCCAACGGGAAGTGTCAGAGTCAGAACTCCTTTCTTCTACGGGAAGCCTGTCGACACCCATGAGCGGGCCCTGAATCGAGAGCCTCTCGCTTGAAGGCCTACTTCTTGCTGTCCTGCGGGAAGTAGCAAGCTCCCCACTCCCAGACTTTTGCCGATTTGCTTCATTGGTACCCACCCAAGCCCGTTGAGAAACTCTACTGGTAGGGTCTCTTGGCTGTTGACCTGACACAAATATACCCTCCTTGTCAGGAAACGATCTTCCAGTTGTCCTAACTACTTCCTCCCTAAACATATCCTTCTCTGGGCCACTGCCAGCCTCTGATTCCATCCCATAGGCCCCTTCATCTTCTGTGCTGCTGATAGATTGAGTACTACTCCCCTTCCCCTTCCACCTCAAAGAAACAGGCATTCCTGCTGCATTTCCTAGCTTGTTTGCATTCCATTGATTGACATAGTCAGATTTCTCGGAAGCAAGAGCTACAGTCTCCAGGTTTGTGCGCATCTTCCCCAATGTTCCATCTTCCTGTGGCCCTGTTACCAATCCAACATCCTTCCTTGAGTGAGCATGTTCTGCGAGAGCAGCTTGCCCTGTCAATTCCTCCTCCCAGTGCTCAGGAGTAAGCAATACGCCTGCACTCTTGGTGTTTGAGCTAGGTGAGCTATGGGCACTAGGGGGGCTCTGACTTCGAAGCTCAGAAATTTCTTTTTCTGTGCCCTCCAAGGGTTCTGAGGGAGGATCATGTTCTTTGGGTGGGACATTGCACTCTTCCTGTTCTGGCATCAGCGGCAGTGTCTGTTCTAAAGCTTCCTGAGGGCTTTTACCCAGAAGAGGTGGATAGGGCTCCACATAGGGAGCCTCATAGAGTATAGAGTCTTCTTTCATGAGACTCTGAGAAGATTGTTCCGAAGCTGCACTTGGTTGGTCATCTCTGTGTAAAAACTTTTGCATGGCTGTTGTTCTCAAGGGAAAAGCCGGTTTCTCTGTAAAATTTTTGGCCTGAGATGTAGCATCACTTTCCCTTGCACCAAGGGATTCTTGAGCATCTTTGTTCATTTGATCAGTTCCTTTCAGCCCCTTAGCAGTGCTAGAGAAGGTCAATCCCTCATCATCACCCCAAGAAGAGTCAGTATCATCTTCTGTGGCTAAATTAATAGTTCTGTTCTCATTATCAAATTTATCATCTGGATCCAGCTCCACAGCCGAATGTGAAGACTTTGAGACCTGCTGTGATCGCCAGTCACCAAATGAAATGTCTACGGCAGCCCCCTTGGAATTAAGCTCCCTTTCAGTCAAATCATCACCATAGCGATCCTTTGCTAGAGCCTCATTATCTCTATCAAGCGACTTTCCATCTTCCAAACTACCAAAGCCCACATCGTCTGCTTCCCTTGCAAAGGAATCCAAACTTTGTGTATCAGTACCTTCTCGAGAAGCATTGACATGCATCTCCCCATTATCTCCTGCTCCAATGCAAGTGGTCCCAATATCAATGCCTGGTGATTCGGAGAGACCTGGATTCTTCTCGAAGTGTGGTAAGTTCTCATGGCTTTGAGCTCGAAAGCCATCCTTCTCAGATAAGAGGCCTTGAGCAGCAACATCCGAAACCTTTGACCCAAGTTCATTCTCAGCAGGTGGTTGTACATTGTTGGCATCATTGTCATTCTCAGCCAGGCCTTCATAGTGTGCAACTTTGCCACGTCTCAACTCATTATAGGTCTCTTCATTGTAAATTCCAAATACACTGAGATCAAATAGCCGAAATTTTCCCACATTAGCCATTGCCTTGTGATCGCCGTCATTCTGTAAATCCTTCGAGTCCCCTTTCGGTGTCTGCTTACCAAGAAGACTGCTTGGCAGGGCTGTAAAGCTTGTGCTGCCAGCAATTCCATTTTCATTGCCATCCAAAGATGCTGTATAAGATGGATCAACATCCTTGTCATAAGCAAGTCCTTCTGTAGACTGTAGATCGGTATTTTGATGTGAATCATCTTTAGCATCTTTTCCAGAGTCATTTTCCTCTGGCGGCCTTTCAGCATAGTCGAGGCTAGTCATAGTACTCGCAGGTTCACAGGAACTAGTGACAAAGCTCGAACCTTCAAGGCTATTTATTAAGGAAGAAACTTCTGCCACCTCACTAGCATTGGCATTCTCAGAAGACCACAAAGGAGAATCTATGTAAGCCTCGGATTCAGAATGTGAAGCTGAGTCCAGATCAGATGACCGATGTCTAGATCCACGACTGGGTGACACATCGCCTGATTTTTCATGACCAAGTGAGTCTGCAGACAAGTCCGTTGACACAGCCGCACTTCTTGGTGAACTTTGTTTTGACAATTTTACCCCAGAAAGAGATGGGTCACATGGTTCCAATGGCAAAGAGCTTTCTGGTTGAAGACTATACTCTCTCTCAAAATCTCTATTCTTCTCACTGCCTACACTTGCCCCAGTGAGTAGCTCTTGGTCATTATTTATAAGACTTGCCTTCTCTAGTTTGGATCCTCCATCAATGATTTTCTGTATGTCTTCTTCATCTCCACCGCTTATGTGCAACCTGTTATCAGATGATCTGCTAATTCCATATCCTTTAGCTGCAACCATCAAGCAGGAAAAAACAAGTGTGCTTTTACATATGACAGATTACAAGCATACAAAAGACGACACATAATGGTGCCAACAGTGTCCTGACCTAGAAGGAGCGTGTTGCATATAGGACACTCATAGATCTGTGTCTGAGGCTCTGTCAAAAGCGCGGTACATTTTGGACAGCGAACTTTCCTCCTCCCACCTGGGTTGGAGGGCATCTTTACTTCTCTTGTGACTTGATTTCAAGTGTAACTACAGTGCATCTGGCAATATAAACTCTCTCTCTCTCTCTCTCTCTCTCTCTCTCTCTCTCTCTCTCTCTCTCTCTCTCTCTCTCTCTCTCTCTCTCTCTCTCAACATGACTTTAGAAGAAGAGCAGCGAAGGAAGACTAGAGCTTTGCACATACGAATAACCGGTCCAGAAGACCGAGATGATGTGGAAGGGAAGTCAAAGAACTTCTCCGCATGATGGGTAGTGAGGCTACTCATACAAAGGCATGGAGGGTAGGGAAGAAGACACAAGGAAATGGGGAGACTTCAAAAGAAAGAGCTCTAATCATGCGCTTCCCATCCATGGAGGCAAAGAAGGACTTCTTGAAGAAGCATCCTACACTAAAGAAAACGGGCATATTCCTTGGAGATGACCTCACACTCACACAGCTTGCTCATATGAAAGAAGTTATGCCCGAGATAATGACAGCTCGATAGAAGGGGAAAGTGGCCTTCTACAGGGATGGACGAGTGGTTATTCTAGAGAAGCGCCCCGCATGACGGCGCGAGACCTGTGGGACCACACTCACAGTGGCTACATGGAATTGTAATGGATCTTTGCGCCTTGATGTAGGGGCCTTTGAGGATAGTTTCACAGGGAGAGATCATTTTCTACTCTGAGACGCATCAAGCCCCGGGGCAATCCATGCCCCATGTGAGCGGATACAGATGGGAGACAACTTGCAGATAGGAGACTCGATCAGAGCGCAGAGGACGAGGTTCAGGAGGAGTGGCAGTCTTATTCAGGGAGGAGCTATAGTCTCTGATACATATAGCTCGGAGGGATGAGCATGCGAGGTACATGTGGGTGAAACTGAACGCAGAGACAGGCAGATCTCTACATCGCTATTTGCTATTTTCCCCCTAGTACGTCAATATATGCATCACCTAGAGGACAGTCCCCCTTCTCTATTTTAGATGATGATATATGGGAGTTTTCCAGAGACAGTGACATTATTGTCCTGGGGGATTTCAATGCTAGGACTGCCTCAATAGTATTCTATGATACCTCAGAGGAGTTGCTAGGGGAGCTTGATATTACAGAAATGGGCCTGTCTAGATTATCACAAGACGAGGAGCACACTGAGTATGGCAGATACTTGATTGATATGAGGACTGCACATGGAATGGCAAATGGCCTACAGAGATTCCCTGCAGCTGGTGGTTTTACATGCTTTCCACATCGGCATGGCGCTAGTACAGTGGAATATGTTATGGCTCCGCCAAGACTCATTCCTTCCTTTCAAGATTTCACGGTGGGAACTAGACCGGTTGGGCCCTGGGGTAGCAGTCGATCATGCTATCTTGTCTTTCACTCTATCATTCCAATTCAACATAGTTCCATTGGGAGAGGCCTCCACACATACTCGGTATACCTTCACGAGGGAGACGGATCACGTGTACACTGATGAGATATACAGGCAGCTATGCACTCAGGAGCCAGGACGACCACTAGATGAGCTCACCCGAATTCCGACAGAGGCACTGCATGATGTAGCATCAGAGGCATCTCCCCACAGCCAGCCTACACGCAGACGATCTGGGAGCATGCCTCAGAACAATTGGTATGATGAGGAGTGTAGAGAGACGAGGATCAGATATCAGAGAGAGGTGCTCATGGGTACTACTACACATAGACAGTCACGTATTATCTTCCGCCGCCTAGTGTGACGAAAGAAGAGGGCTTACCTATCTCAATTAGAGCGTGATCTATATCAGTTGTTTATGAGTCGGGACTCTAGTGAGGCATGGAGGCTTTTCAATGAGCACTCGCCACCGCCAGCCATCACTTCCACAGAGACATGGGGGGAATACGCTACATCTCTCTATACAGCATCGGGGCAGCCACCTTTGCCTAACCCTCCAGAGGCATGCCCAAAAACATATACTTTCTTCACTGCTGAGAGGGTAAGGAAAGCCATTGACAAGATGAAGACAAGAAGAGCACAGGATCATGATGGTCTGGTAGCAAAACACTTTATCCATGCCAAAGATATGCTTGCAGAGCCTCTTGCTAAGATGTTTAATAGAGCCATATATGAGGTTTCCCTGAGACTTGGAGTATGTCCACTATTGTGCCTATCTTCAAGTCGGGAGATCCTATGCTTCCCGGAAATTACCAAACCATCATGATTGGTAACACTCTAGCTAGGCTATATGCATCAATTCTTGAGCATGAGTTAAGTGGATGGGCAGAGAGAGAGGGCATACGGGCAGCAGGACAGGCAGGGTTCAGGAGAGGTTTCTCCACTCTTGACCAGATTTTGACACAGCCATTATTGAGGAGGGTAGACACCATGGCAGGAGGATATATTGTAGCTTTGTGGATTTCCACAAAGCCTTTGATACAGTGCCATGAGCCAGACTCATACGCAGATTGCAAGACATGGGGGTGCCCACAGAGCTGATCTGGGGGATCTTAGCTTTATACAGGACAATGGTAGGACAAGTACGCACTACTCAAGGCATGTCCGACATGGTTCACTCCACCATTGGGGTGAAGCAAGGTTGTCCCCTATCTCCGACTCTCTTTGGGATATATGTAGATAAGTTTTCAGATTATGTACATACAGAGGGTGATAGAGGTGCTCAGCTTGCAAGGACATGGATTCCGTTGCAATTATATGCTGATGATATTGTGCTGATCTCTGATTCTCCAGAAGGGATGCAGCGTCATTTGGATGCACTGCATGTATTTGCACAAGACAGTGGATTGTCTGTGAACCTTGGTAAGACCAAGGTAATGGTGTTTAACACCACGGCGTAGTGGGTAAGGAGGTCCGTCCCCACTTTTACATATGGTCGAGAGACTGTGGAGTATGCAGATACATACACTTATCTTGGGGTGGTTTTCAGTGGTCCAATATTTTCCCTGAGACGTGCAACAGATACGCGATTGACCAGTGCCTATGCAGCATTGGGGAGACTTGAGAGGATATGTTCGCACGTTCAATTCCAGGAACCTCAGATGAAGCTTTGGCTCTTTGACACTTTGGTCACTTTGGCCATGTTGTACGGAGTGGAGATATGGGGCCCCTCAGTTGATCATCATAGCAGAGCTGGCAGTATTGATGGATGGAGATGTATGAGAAGCCATTGGTGTCTATGATTTTTCGGATGATTAGGGCCAAGGCCTCAGTACCACATGACATTGTTAGGGCGGAGCTAGCTGCTCCTCCATTGGTAGTGGAGGCACTCACTCGATCAGTTTCATTTATGCATAGCACTTGGGCTCTCCCTAGAGAGTCGAGACAGATATGCTCGATTAGCACAAGAGTCTTCGTGACAACTGGCATTGTAGGGAGATAGATCATGTTGGTATGCAGAGATGGCATCTTGGTTTCAGTTACATGGCTTTAGTATAGACCGGCTACCCCCATTTCAGTAGTCTCTGGATGCACCCTCCATCCCCCTCACAAGGGCAGAGATTACTAGGCTCATCAGACAGGACTTGATTCAGTTGGATACGAAGAGGACATGGATACAACCTACACATGAGCTAGGTACGAAGATGACTTTCTATAGAGAGCATCTTCTCCAACTCACGGAGGATGGTTCTGTGATCAGACCAAGATACATGGATACTCATCTATCCCACGGGATACGATATGCTATTGGTCAGATACGCACATCCTCACATCAGCTAGAGATCGAGACAAGCAGATTTAGAGGAGTACCCGCTCAATCCAGGTTTTGTCAAGTGTGCCAAATAGAGCCAGAGATAGAGCTACATTACATATGTCACTGCCCAGTATACTATGAGATACGAGGCCGCTTTCACTGTCTATTCAAAGAGGGTTTTGGGCCACTTTCTACAGCCATGAGATACCAGGATCAAAGATGCCTCGGATTATACTTACTAGAGATTCGCACACACACAGAGGACCTCTTGAAGAGGGGCACAATGAGAGAGATCCAGTGACAACGGAAAGTCGCAGATTTCTTTCAGTCACAGACACAGGAGTTCGAGCAACCCCCACAGCATAACAACACCAGCCAGAGGTACCAGAGGCATACTGCTTGATCGGGCGATAGAGTTGGGGCGGTCCCATCGCCCACGGATGAGAGGGCCCTCTCGATATCGACGCAGACTGCCACAGAGGTTCCATACCATACTGGCGCGACATAGGAGCCGTCCACGATACTGATGTATATGTATATGATGCCTCGACTATCAGAGAGCTCCATTGTATTAGCTCACGCTTTGTCTTCCCTTTGTATCAGCTTTCACCCCACCCCTACCCAATATTTTCTTTTCAACTCTTTGTACTTTTCGTACCCGGACCTGGTATTAGATTCACCACATGTAACCTTTTGGTCTCATAGGTCATTTTGGCCTTTTGAAGATGTTAATATTACATTCATTTCATTTCTCTCTCTCTCTCTCTCTCTCTCTCTCTCTCTCTCTCTCTCTCTCTCTCTCTCTCTCTCTCTCTCTCTCTCTCTCTCTCTCTCTCTCTCACAAAGGATACACCCACATTGTGTTGTATTAGTCTCCCCATTCGCTTCACCCCCACTCATATCCTACACAATCGCAGCTATCTGCTTAGTTCACATCTAGCAGCTTAGGATTTCATAGTATTGTTACTCAGACTTTGTATCAGATCCACCACATTGTAAGTTTCTAGTCTCATAGGTCACTTTGGCCTTTTAAAGATGTTGATATAACATTTCATTTCATTTCATCTCTCTCTCTCTAAGCGGACGAGGCTGAGAAATGGATCGAGAACGCCAAGAAAGGAAAAGGCAAGAAAACAACCCCCACACCAACCATCATTAACTTGACACTGGAAGAGGGGCATGTGCGTGCCTTACACGTGAAGGTCTGTGGCCTCAAAGACCAAGATAATTTTGATGAAGAGGTAAAAGAACTAGCTAATGAGCCGACACATACGAAGGCTTGGAGAGTGGGCAATAAGAAAAGTGGAAGCGATGGGAAACCTCAAAGCAACGGGCACTTATCCTTCATTTCCCCTCCATGGACGCGAAGGACTTTTTGAAGAAGAGATTAACTCTTAAGAAGACGGGCATCTTTCTTGGAGATGACCTCACGCTCTCGCAAATTGCTCATATGGAGGAGGTAAAGCCGAATATTAGAACGGCAAGGAAGAATAGTAAGATTGATTTTTACAGAGATGGAAGGGTGGTAATATTGGAGCGACGCTCCACATGAAAGTGCGAGACCTACGGGACCACACTAAAGATGGCAGCATGGAATTATAATGGGTCACTTCGTCTTGATGTAGGGGCATTTGAGGACAGCTTTATGGAGAGAGACATCGTCTTTTACTCGGAGACGCACCATGCACTATGACAACTTATGCCACACTGGATATAGGTGGGAGACAACTTGTCGAGGAGAGGTTGTCCACGTATACATAGGGTTGCGATGTGTCACGCGACATCCCCTCCTTTTCAAAGTGAGGTACTGGTACCGAACTGTATGGCGTCGAGGGAGATCACCAACAGCATCCGGAATCCTGGAAGGGACTTGTCGTCGGCCCACTCTGATGTGTGGGTCGTGCGGGACTTCATAAAGGTCTGCAATGCTTGCTTCTTTGGGCCGCGCCGAAAGCGACACAAAGTCTTCTGTGGCTCCTTCGATGCTTCAACTTCGTCTAGAATCCTGCTTCTTTCGTCTTCAAGAATCTTCATGGCTGAAAATTCCTAAAACCATCTCCAACACAAAACCATGAACATACCATTCCATGTAAAGTGAAGGAAAAAAATCTTGTCTTTGCTAAAGACTGTGTATGCAATGTAGATGAGCATAGAGACGGAGTGACAACCCGTTCATCAAACACATGCAAACAATGAGATCGAATCTTTTCTGTTTGATCGAAATCAATCAATTGTGGCAAACCACAATGGAAATGCCCATGCTTGGTGCTCATACTATCATGTGCTCGTTCGGAAACTGTGTCATGCCAAGGAAGAGACATGAAATGTGACTTCCTTACATACAAACCTTTCAGCTTTTCATGAAGAATCCGCATACATTCGTGCTCGTTCATGAGAGAAACATACTCAACATACAATATGTCATGCCTAAGAAAAGGATCACATAACATGTTGACTAAATTACAGGAAACCTTCACGAATGAAACACTCGAACAATGCGTGCGTATCAATCATGCGAACACACAATACTTCCTGTGAGGGCTCTTTGGACCAAGGCTCGAGAGCCAAGATCGGTGCGTCCTGAATGACCAAATCGTCCTGTGGGGGTTCTTTGGACCTCGACTCGAAAGCCAAGATCAGATCTTCGTGATTGCTTGAATCTACAACAAGGTTAGCTTCGCTAGAAAAAGCATCCACTAACACATCATCCTTGTGAACAATCACATCATCTTCATGCAGCTCATCATGCTTGTGAGAAATCACATCTTGATCATGCTTGTCATTGTCATCCAAATCATCATGCAAATCATTATCCTTCAAATCATCATGCTTCTAATAATCATGCAAATCTTGTGTGTCATGCTGTGGAGAAAAAGATATTAAGAGAATCTCCTTATCCCGAATCCTTTCAACCTTGTCCTGCATATTAGCAATGAGAGATGGAGAAGGAGCAAAGTCCACTCCATGAAAGACAGTAGGAGAATCACTTTTGGCATTAAGAAGTGTTAGCCTCAAAATCAATGAGAGTGTTAGTCTCACGAAACCATCGAATGCTCAAAATCATATCACATCCTGAGAGAGGAGAAACAACAAATCTTCTAGTGAAGGCAATCTGTTGAATTGCAAACAACACATCAAGGCACTCCTCCGTGATGAAGAGCGTCTATACCGGGACGAAAGCCATAGACCTTGATAGAAGATCTCGACTAACTTCGAGACGGGCTCTCTCAACAAGAGAGGAACTGATCACATTATGCATACTACCTGGGTCAAACAATATGACAAAACGGTGCCCCGACGTACAACCATAACATTTAATGAGAGATTCATCAATGGGAGGGTCCTGAGAAACTTGGGACACACTCGTGTTATCATTCATTGCATTGACAGATGTAGTGGATGCTGTGGATTCTTTAGATTCATTTGATTCAAGCTTAGGACATGTTCTTTTTATGTGACCCTTAATGTGACAATGAAAACAACGACCTTCCTTACAATAAGTGCTTTGTTCTTCCGACGTGATGTATCCTCCTACAATTCCTTGTGCTACCTTTTCATATGGAGTAAGCTTAGATTTAGCAATTGTGTTAGCCTTACCCTTAGATTCATTGGAAGAATTCTTTGTTGAGATATTGTTGGAAGATTGGTTAGAAGAGTTATCATTCTTACCAATCTTACCGTTCTGAGGGTTCTGAGAAGTCTGCGAGGTACTTGTGCAAGTCTTGTTCTCCTTAGGCTTTCCCTTGTTGTGCTTCATCTCTTGGGCGAGAGCGATTGCTACCGCCTTGTTGAGATCCGCGGGTCAAAGACTTCAACATCAAACTTGATGTATTCGTCTAACCCAAAGAGAAAAGCCTCTTTGCATTCATCATCCGATTTGCGTAATTGAGTGCCTAGCTGCAAAACACGATTAGAAAAAGACATAACTGGCATATCATTTTGCTTGAGAGAGCGCCAATCGTCCTTCAATCGTGCGAGGTACTGAGGTGGCATAAACCGCGCCTTGAGCTTGTCTTGGAAATCAGCCCAATCGAAAAAAAGGGGCGTGAATCCATCGGCTGCCTCTAGGTGCGTGGCTAACTGTGCCTCTTGCCATGCGTGGTACCAATTGATGGCATCACCGGCAACATATACAACTGCCGTCAAAACTATGCGATTTCTTGTCTTCTTAGTTGTCGCAAAATAAGCATTAAATTGATGCAACCAAGAATGAATAACTGTAGCATCCATCTTACCGTCATACTTACTTAAAATCAACTTTTCTGTGACTGGATGGTTGGAATCCGCATCGTGGCTTGCGCCACTTGATGAACTTCCACGATCTTTGGGTGATTCGGTCTTCGAGGCTAGCACGTGGGAAATAAATTCTTGAGTGCGCAGCTCCCTTTGAGCTTCACGCTCGGCGTCCTTTTCTGCTTTTGTTCATTTCGTTCATCGCGCTCGCGTTCGAAAGCAAGGCGATTGGTTTCTTGTTGTGCCAACGCAACGCGATTCGCTTCCAAAGTGACGCGAGTCGCTTCTTGTTGTGCCAGCATCATATCCATCAATGACTTGACCATCATCTCCATAGGAGTTAGTACAACTCGTGGTGTCGATGGCGAAGGGGGACGGTCGAAAAAGTCTCCTGGTGGGGAAAAATCTTCGTCGCCTCTATCATACTCATCACCTATATGCGAAGTATCCATTCCACTTCGGGTGACGACCATGCACTAGGATCTTTGGTTCTTAAGTTCACGAGGAACTTGGGTTCTTGAGGGTCTTGGTTCATGGGCTCTTGGGTTCTTGAGGTTCTTGAGGTGTTCTTTTGCTTGCAAATCGCGTTGGAGAAGGATCTTCTCTTCACCCGAGTTCTACCCTTTTCTGCGGGCGCACCCCTTGGCGGCCTTGCGCTCACACCAAGGTTGCTTTTTCCCACCTCACGTCAATTGGCCGGCCGCTAAGTGCACGGTCCGCTCTCAATGAGTGAAAAGAGACAAGGGGAGGCTGGACAAGCCCTTCTTTCTTGGGATTCCTGCCACTCTTCAACAAAACACGATTAGGAATCGCCACGCCCAAGTAAACTTGGGTTCGTGCGACCGCAACAAGCAAAAAAAATTATTGTGGTTCTTGTGGTTCTTTCCTTGAGTAATGCAGAACACTTCCAAAGCTCCGATACCAATGTACGGTGCAACGGAATGATTGTTGTATTTTCTCAAGATTGGTGATCTATATTGCTCAAGGTTCCTTTTAGTTCTTAGGGAAGGAGAGAGGCTTCCGACTTATGGAGGGTGCTATGATCACGAACAAAGTGAGTGGATATTGTGCGTGCAAGTGAATGAGATTGAGAGGAGGAGAGAGAAGAGATACGACACCCAAGAGGTTGTAAAACCCTCTTCCGAAGGCCCCACTCTCGTCGGCAAGAGTGGTCTACTTTGATCGCACAAAGGTGTACAATGCAAATGCAATGGACTGATGCAACTTGGACTATGCCGATGACGACGACGACGGTGACGACGGCGGTGACGACGACGACTTGATGGCTGAAATCTGAGATCTTCTAATCGTTGAATTTCGGGACTATTTCGGTGGCTGAAAATGACTGTTTTGGCTGCGTTTTATGGCTGAAAATGGGGGAACATCTGCATTTTTATGGCCCTACCTACTTTTGTTGGAAAGTCACTTAAAAATAATAAGTGAAAATAACCAAAAATCGGAAAATAGGCTAAATGCACTAGAAAATTCCCCTCACTGAATCTGATGTATTTTGAAGGGAATACTGATGATCATGCTGTGTGCAACCGGAGGATATGCATCTATTGCTAAGTGACTGGGCATGCACGGTCTACGAATAGACTCACAAAAGTGCCAGATCACTGCTAATCTAAACTGATTGGACTGACTGAACCCTGCTGTGGTGTAGCTTGTCCATGGACACATAGGGTTGGGATGTGTCACGTGACATGAAGCGTCGACAATTGGTTGACGATGCGACAAGATAATGATCAACATTGCGAAGGATCCCAAATTTGCTAAATTTTTGACGCAGACATCCTTCGACGAAGTGCACTCTCAGTGGCGGAAGGCCACAGAACCACCCCTCAAACCGGCACTCAAGAAACAGCCTACTCCGAGGATGTTTACGGAGCAAGAATTAGAAGAGGTGGTTGATACACGAAGTACCCGGCTTTTTGACGCAACAAAGCAAAAAAGCACGACAAAAAGCAGAGAAAGGAACTGACTTCCCGGGTTATTTGGGTCGTCAATCTGCTTTTGCCTCAGTAAGAAAACAAAAGAAGCATGTCAGATTAGAAGAAGTATACAGTTCTTCTTTTGACAGTCCTTCTAGCTCTTCTGTCGAGCGAAGAAGCCAGAAAAGGGAAAAAGGGAAGCAAAAAGCAAAGCTCCGGAAAGGGCAAGAAAAAGGCAAAGAAGCCTAGATTTCGCCCAATTTCTGATAGTTCTACAAAGGACTCGTCTTCAGATAGTTCGGACTCCGATGATCACAGATTTTATGCAACGAAGAAGAAATTCTATAAAGCCAACCAGTATGACTTTCTGGAGGATAAAAGCAAGAAAGTTCGAGAATTTAAAGAAGGTGGACAGTCAATTAAAATTGACACTTTTTCTGGATTCTAAGACGCTTCGAGGGCTTTGGCCTTCATACAACAGTTTGATATAGCTTTTTTTAAGGGCATTACTCTGAGCACTCCAAGATTCGGAGGGCTACCTCTTACTGCAAGGGAAATGCTCGAACATGGTGGTCCACTCTTCTATTGAAGAAGAAAGCGCAAGTTAAATGGCTGAAATTTAAAAGACTTTTTATTTCTTCTTGGTTGACTCGGAAGTACGAATGCGGCATACGAACTGCTTGGAACCATCTTCAGATGACCAAGAAAGATACCTTGGACGCATATTGCGAGAGATTTTGGAGCTCTTTTCTACCCGCTTCTTCATTTAAGATCTCATTTAAAGAACAGATTGAGCGGTTTACCTTGGACTTCATACGGAGATCCACGATCACTGCTTAGAGCAAAAGTCAGATTCTATTCAAGAACTGATGAGTCATGCAAAATGGGGCTTTGGCATTCACTCGGGCAGTTTGCCCTACCCTACAGATGAGATCATGACGCAGAAAACAGAACAGACTTCTAAAATGAAAGTAGAAAGAAGAAGAGCCCCCAAGATCAGAACGATAAGGATGCACGACCCCGGCTCACTCCTCCGGAAAGAGCCAATTACATTAAAGAGGGGAAGTGTTTTGGATGCGGGAAAACAAGACACATCTCCGCGAAGTACCCTAAAATGGCACCGAAAGAACAAGATGAAGAAATGCTAGAGAGTTTGAAAGCAGCTGAGGACAGTGGCAGAAAAGGCAGATGAAAGCAGAATTGGTACCACATTGCATGGGGCCCGAACCGAATCAGATGAATGAAAGTACAAAACTTTGCCGCATTTAGGACAAAGTGAAAGATCAGGAAGCCCTCATTTTCTTTGATGAAGGAGCCAAGACCCACTTCTTTTCACTTGAAGGGGCGGCTCGATTTGGGATTACACCCGACAGGCTGAGGCCACAGGTGGAGGTAGTTCTAGAGGCACCCGGACGGGATGTTGCCATTACACCGATCATTGGCAAACTTCATCTGCAATGGGTGTTTAGGGCACGAGGACTTCTACGTAAATCCCTTGGGAGGTTGTGACGTCCTCTTCGAAATCCCTTGGTAGCACAAGAACAACGCAGTGGTTGACTATTGGACCGAGAAAGCGACTTTGACAAATGAAGGGCACGGCCATTATACTTGATGAAATTCACTTTCTTTACTTCATTTTCTGGAGAGAACTGAATGATGATTGAAGGTCGAATATGTTTTGACCTCGAAAAAAAGAACGCCAAGATTTTCTCCACACTCATGCCGATTGCTTTTCAGAGAGCCTGCCAAGCGAGTTGCCATCAGCTCGTCCTGAGGATCATACCATTGATTTGATACCTGGAAGCACACCACCGAACCGGCTACTTTACCGTGTGAGCCGAACCCAGAGATACACTTTTTTTTTGGGACACATCGTCTCAATAGCAGGAGTGCAGACGGACCCGGCCAAGATAGAGACTATCCGTGATTGGCCCGATTTGAAGAATGTCCATGAAGTTAGAAGCTTCTTGGGCTTATGTTCTTACTACCGGCGGTTCATTAGAAAGTTTGCAGAGGTTGCTTCCTCTTTGCATATCTTGACACAGAAAGGAGTCCCTTTCTCGTGGGGACCCACAGAGGTGACTGCCTTTTGAACATTGAAAGAGAAATTGACTACATGACCAGTTTTGACTTTGCCGGATTTGCAGAAGTCATTCGAAGTATATTGTGATGCTTGTGGTCGTAGTCTGGGTGCTAATGCAAGAAGGCCATGTCATTGCCTACAAGAGCCGATTGTTCTCAAGGCCGGAATTGACAGCACAGATATATGAGAAAGAGCTTTTGGCGGTTATCCATGCTCTTACTTAATGGAGACAGAAATCATGGAAATCCGTACAGTTCTGCCACATCAACAGCCAACACGTTTTGCGACAGTCCGTACAACAACCACGTCAGCATGCTCTTCGCTTCTATTTAGTGGCACCTAGACCCCTCGGCAAAGGTCCATAAGTTGAACATGCCACGTCATCAGTTTGTGACATACCCCCCTCTTGAAAGAATTGTAATCGCCCTCGATAGCGCCTGCCAAACAGACAGAGACCATAATCTGTCTTAGTAGACACTGACTGTTAGTAGCGATGCACTAGACACGACACATCTAGCACTTGTACAAATCGATAGTCACATCACAAGACATCACTCGACATCACTCGACATCACATGACAAATCACAGAAAAATTCATTCCAAAGCTCAGACCATGACTACCAGCAACGTATTTAGTAATCGCATCTAGATCCAGTCCGGACCTCACTAATCCGTGATTAACTAATCCTTATTGCGATCATGTCTATAGAGATTTATGAGACCGAAATGTTGTAGTCATCTCGTTTTTCAGTTCTTGCACTCAAACAAGTCAAATGAGAGAGTACAAATCAATCATATTCAATTTTGGAAATTCCGTGTCATAAAGTCATACAGCAGAATACTGGTCAACCCATTAGTATCCCTGAAACCCAAAGGGGACATGAGTGACCTTATTCAAAAATCGGAATAATCTGTTGACAAAGGAGAGGAGTAACTCCCCTCTTGTGCAAACCCGCTGCAATAGATTCACGCTTGCTGAATTCGGGGTTCTATCGGAGTAGACTATGCTAGACCGAATGCTTCAAGGTAAAGTTCTAAAATCGGAGTATCTGCTAGGTCCTCCTCCTCCATCCAATGCAGGATAGTTCTTGAATTTAACCAAGAACCGCTGAATCACTTTACCTTTTAACTTTCTTTCCTTGTGTGTCAAAATCTATTCTGGAACGAGTATCTCCTCGGTTTCCTCCACTTCGGGTTGCTCATCAGGCTCCCCATCAACGGGTACATCACCTTTATAAGGCTTCAATAGACTCACATGGAATGCATTGTGAAGATTCCAAGTATCGGGCAGCTTGAGTCTAAAGGAGACATCATCCATCTTTTCTTTTATCTAGAAAGGGCCATAATACCTCATGCTAAGCTTTGGAAAAAGCCGCTCCTTCCCCTTTTGTTTTCTTAGGCGTGCCTTCTCATAATGTAAGAGCACCCAATCGTCTTCCTTTAATTTCAAATCGCGACGATGTCGATCTGTTGCCTTCTTATGTCATTTTTGAGATTTCTCTAAAGCCTCCCGGATCTTGGCAGATGCAGTGTCCAAGTCCCTCGTGTACTGATCGGCTTCAAGAATCTTGTCTTTAGTGCTGAGAGGGATGGAATGAAACCGGCCCGTGCGGCGGTAGGCGTTGGCTTTCACCCGAAATTCTTCACTTTAGACACACATAGACCACTTTGCAAAGGTAACCTGTAACGGGAATTAACACTTGAATACACACACGACTCAGAAGCTAGAATGCCCCGAGTAGACGCCGACAACCTGTAGGCCCCAAAATTGGCGCCCCTTTCACTATTTCCTTATTCATTAACAGAGGGAATAAAACCTGTGATCTCCTATGAGCTGCCCCGCATAATCCAGGCTGAGAAACACCTGTTCTCGCCCGATTTCGGCAACATAACTGTACTAGGACGCTTCATAGTCAGTATCCCCACGCAATAGATGACTTTCCCGACAAATACGGACACTTCGCAAAACCTGGCGAGAATCTGCAGCACGCTGAATTCTCTGTTTTCTGCCCCGAAAATGTGCCAGATCACCTCTACAGCGGTCCCCTCGCATCCCCGAACCTCCTGGGGGTATTAGGGACCGTTTAGGGCCGAAACCCTAAACCTGCAAAAATACACAGCAGGCTGTAATTCCCTGTTTTAGGCTCTGTTTCGCGTGCCGGATGCATCTGTAGCAAGACCTCGAGCTCCCGCACCTGTAGAGCTACTTGCCCTTTGAATCGGACGAGATTTCTCAGGTAAAACCTCTCCAAATTCACCTATACCCGCGGGGGATTAGCCACTAGCTAACCCAGTACCTGTGCAAGAGGCTCTTGCCTCGGCAACGCGCATGAACCCACACAATTGTACATCAATCAAATGAAAAACCCTCTTGTGGGGCATCACCTAACTGCACGTAAGGGGGAGAGAGAGAGCAGTGTGTAGCGTGCAGGGCATCACTCCTGGCACCACGCTGTACATAGAAGGAAAGGAAGCACTCCATACCTCTTAACCTGTGGCAGGGAACTTGCAAATGAGCCTCCCAGCTATAAATTCAGCGCCACTTCTTCTTTGTATTAAGCAAGTGCACAGAAATGTGCCACTTGGCGCATTTACAAGCATTTTCCCGTTTCGGGTTTGCCGCTTAAAAATCTCCCGACTGGTTGCTCAATTGACTTCACGGTAGAGTTGTAAAATGTTCCCCTAGTCATACCGGAGGTAATGATGCGAATACATTTCACGGCCCAAAATAGCAGTTCCCTAAATTTTAGGAAATGATTCCGTTGGGCTCCCTGTGGTCTTCTGACCATCTATCCTCATTGGGACCGCATCCAAAAGTGCAATGTGGCCCAACTGTCGGATACTTTCTGTTGATAGTCACACGTGTACTCTAGGCCTTTATTGAGTTCACTTCCTAGTATCCACCAACTTGCTAAGTGCGACGGGGGGACCTATATGATTTTGCTCTGAGCATAGACATCCTCTTACCATACGAATTCCAGTGCCGACCACTACCCATCTGCGGGTGAAACTACCGTTCACATTGGCCATACAATATCCGACCGTTTGCTACTTCAAGAAGAGGGTCTCAAAAATAAAACAAAGGAAAGAAACCAACAACTAAGGTTAGCAGTTGCCACGTCCTCGTGACATACCCCTCTCTTGAAATCGAAAACGTCCTTGATTGCATACCATAAATACATGCCTTAGATAATCTTGTGTAGTAAGCACCCTTTTATCATCGCATGTATCCGCAAGAAAGACTGTCAAAACATATATACAAATGACTTAATGAGACCTTCATACTTTTGTCAAACTGTACACTGCTATTGCACTGAATCCATGAGTACATTTGATGTGCTAGCTCTATCATTACCCCTCCTTTGCACACGTTGGGTTGGGGCATAAGTAGGCTGTAACCCAAAGGCTTCAAGGTAAAGCTGCAATACATTTGGTGACTCTGACAGTTCATGCTCTTCCATCCACTTTGCATCCATAGGCGGATAGTTCTTGAACTTCACCAAATAGCATCTTGCAACCTGTCCTTTAACTTTTCTGTCCTTATGTGCCAAAACTTGCTCAGGTACCAGGATCTCATCAAGTTCCTCAACTTCTGGCTGATCCTCATCTGGCATATCTTCTGGCACATCACCCACGAAGGGTCTTAGAAGACTCACGTGAAACGCATTATGAATCTTCCATGCATCAGGCAATTTCAACCTGTAAGCCACATCGCTGATCTTGTCAAGCACTTGAAAAGGCCCATAGTAACGCATACTGAGCTTAGGAAACAGCCATTCCTTGCCCTTCATTTTCTTTAACCTTACCTTTTCGAACCTTAACAAATCCCAATCACCAAGTGATAACAGCAATTCACAACGGTGACGATTAGCAACCTTTTTCTACTTTGCCTAAGTCTTCTCCAAGGCAACTTTAATTTTCTTATACATCTCATCCATGTTCTCAACATATCGATCTGCCTCAAAGATTTTGTCCTTTGTATGCAAAATGGGAGGAACCTTTTTGCCGCCTTCAACAATCTCAAAAGGTGCTTTGCCAGTAGACGAATGCACCGTATTATTGTACGCATACTCAAGCATAGGCAAATACTGTTCCCACTTGCCTTTATTATCTGACAAATAGAATTTCAGCAAATCTAAGACAGTAGAATTAGCCTCTTCTGACTGTCCATCAGGTTGTGGATGAAACGAAGACGAGAACTTGAGCGTAGTGCCCATGTTCTCAAACAATCCTCTCCAAAACAAATTGGTCATGCGAGGATCACGATCACTGATAATCGATTGTGGCATACCATGGTACTTAAACACATTGTACATGAACAAGCGTGCCATCTGATCAAATTTTATCTTCTTCCTGACAGGGATAAAATGGGCCTGCTTGCTGAACCTGCAGATAATGGTCCATATACCATCATTCCCTTTTGGCGTTCTTGGAAGATCAAAGATAAAGTCCATAGCAATGCTTTCCCATGGCTTATCCGGAATCGGCAATGGTTGTAACAACCCTGGTGCCTTTTGCCTGTCAAACTTGACCTTTTGGCAAACTATGCATGCTCGGACAAAGGCATCCACATCTCTCCTCAAGGTAGGCCAATAGAAGAATGTCTCTACCGTTTTAACTGTTGCATCAATGCCACGATGCCCTGCATACGGTGGGACGTGACTCCCTTCCATGACCTTATGTCGCAGTGGCCTAGTGACACAAAGTCTGCCATGCATCATCATAAAACCATGTCTGAGGAGGTAGTGCTCGTGATGTTGCCCCTCTTGTAACTATTCAAAGATCCTTGCAAAATCTTCATCAGCAGTATACTATTCCTTCATGTCATCTAGCTCATGATGATAAGGAATTGACACAGCTGAAATTTGTGGCTTTCTTGATAACGCATCAGCCACAACATTCTTCTTGCCTTCCACATGCATAATCTGGAAGTGGAACATGGAAAGAATGTTTGTCCATCGCATATGCTTTTCAAATAACTTTAAATGTGTCAAGAAGTATCGCAAAGTCTGATGATCTGTTTGGACAACAAAATCAGCACCTAAGAGGTAGTGCTTCCAGCTAGAGAGCGCATGAATCACTGCCAAGAGCTCTTTCTCATAGACTTGCATAGTCCTCTCTGGCCCTTGCAAAATTCGGCTTTCATAAGCTACTACCCATCCATCTTGCATTAGCACTGCTCAGATGCTACTGCCACACGCGTCACACTAGACCACAAATGACTTCCTGAGATCTGGCAAAACAATAACTCGATCTGAAGTCAACTTTTCCTTTAAGAGACTGAAAGCTGAAATCTCCTTTTGGGTCCATCTGAAAGTGACCTCTTTCTTTTGCAAAGCGTGAAGAGGCGATGCTATCTCTGCAAAATTTCTGATAAACCTTCTATAGTAGGAACACAATCCCAAGAAGCTTCTGACATCGTGCACAGTCTTCAAGTCTGGCCATGTCTTGATAGCTTCGACCTTTGCGGGATCGATTCTAACACCATCCTTTGAGACTATGTGGCCAAGAAAGTGGATCTCTTCGAGGAAGAATTCACTTTTCTTAGGATCCATTCTAACACCATCCTTTGAGACTATGTGGCCAAGAGAGTGGATCTCTTTGCGGGATCCATTCTAACACCATCCTTTGAGACTATGTGGCCAAGAAAGTGGATCTCTTCGAGGAATAATTCACTTTTCTTAGGATTGACAAGCAACCTGTGACTGCGCAGCTCTTCGAACACAATGGGTCAAGTGACGCCTATGCTCCTCTTCATTCTTCGAATACACTATCATGTCATCGAAGAACGTCCCAACAAACTGTTGTTGCGAGCGGAAAATCCGGTCCATCATTCTGTTGAACGTGGCAGGAGCATTTGTTAGCCCAAACGGCATCACTAGGAACTCATAAAGACCAAATGTCGTTCTAAACGCAGTCTTGTGCACATCCTCTAGCCTTATACGAATGATGGTACCCACTCTTAAGGTCTATCCTACTGAAAATTGCAGCACCCTCTAAACAATCGAGAATATCATCAATTCGAGGAATAGGAAACCTATTCTTGATGGTATTCTTATTCAACGCACGGTAATCAATGCACATGCGCCATGAGCCATTCTTCTTCTGCACTAGGAGCATTGGGGAGCAAAAGGGTGAAGAACTAGGCTGAATCAGCCCCTTCTCTAATAACTCCTCAACCTGGCCCATAATCTCTTTCTACTGCGCCGCGCTAACCCTGTAGGGAGGTCTATTTGGTGGGCTACACCCTGGCACCAAATCTATCCGATGGTCCTCAGGGCTCTCTGGCGGCAATTGCGACGGTAATGAATCAAAAAAACAGTCACTAAACTTTTGCAAAAATGTTGACCTTTCTTTATCTAACACAGATAAATTTGACTAATTACTATCTGAGACATCACGTGCAAAAATCAAGTACACAGAAAGACGATTCTTTATTACAGAAGTGATAGAAGAAGCAGATACAATAGGGACAGACTCTCCTTTAAGCTTTACATCCAAGATGTGAGTTTTGCCCCTATGCTGTACAGTGATCTTTTTGTTGTAGGCATCCAAGACTCCATGCACTCGGAACATCCACAAGATCCCCAACAAGGTGTCACATCCTTCCAGCGGCATGATGTAGAACTCTTTTGTATCCACATACGACTGAATATGCAAACGCAGCTTTCAAATGATGGGAATAACACACTCTGAGTGGCCAGGACATGCCAACCCTGCCTCTGATGTGTACCCCATCTCTTCAGCTCTGATGCCCAACTTCATAGCTAACTTTGGTGAGATAAAGTTGGCTTTCGCACCTGGATCAAAGAAGATGAGTGCCGTCTGATCCCTAACTTTACCCCATGCCCTGCATAACTCACTAGCATCTGTGTTGGGCCTGTCACCCACCATGTCTGGCACCAAACCTACCGTGGGTTTAGGCTTCTTGCCTTTCTGGTCTTCTTTATCCTCTGAGTCAGCTGGTCTTTTCCTTTGTGGACAATTGGTAGCAAAGTGACCAGGCTGCTCGCATATAAAGCATTTATTTTCAGCCATTAGGACCTTCTTTTCCTCGAGCGACTTGCGCACAAAAGGCTTCCTTTTCTGTTTCTTTGCCTGCGCTCCAGAAGTCCCAGCTGATTCCTTGTCTTTGGTGGCCTTTTCTGACCCCTGTGACGCATCAGAAGCTGTTTTCACAAAGGGCTTCTTCGCTGAATTTTTCTTTTGCTGCCCTCCTTTGTCGTTGCTCGGAAATCCACTGTCCTCTCCTTTCAACAAGGCAAGACTAGTGTTCGCAACTTCCATTAGCTGAGTGAGGGTAGCCACTCTGTTCTTGGTACAGTAAACACGAAGCCCTTTAGGCAACCCACAACAGTACTTCTCTATCTACTCTATCAATGGCACAAATCTGGAGGAGGTCACTGAGAGTAACGCTTTACTTCAGCAAGCTCTTGCACGAAGCTGAAGTAAGCTGGTGCCAATTTGTCATGATGTCGGCTTCAAATTCATTTGACAGCCAAGCAGATGCAAACGTTTGCTTGAAGTAAACCCAAGTGGCGGGTGTCTGTCCTTGCATTAACAATCTCGTCCACCATTTAAGCGCATTGTCCTTTAAGAAAGTGGCAGCTTTCCTGACCTTTGAGACCTCTGTAAAATTCCCTCCCGCATAAGTTGTATCAAACTGCTGGAGGAAAGTGAGGGCCTTTGTCTTATCCTCGAAACCACTGAAGGTGTTGAACTTTACAGTTGCACCACCTTCTTTGTAAGCCTTTGGCTTCTCTTGTGTCCCCAAGTTGTCATAAGGGATGGTCTGCAACATGGGCATTGTAGTAGGCATGATCGGCACATCTTGGCCATTGACATTTTGCGTCAGAGGTGCGATATCTAAGTGCTGTCCAGAAAAACCAGCCATGCCAAAATGACCCTGTGGCACCCAGACTGGCCCTGGTTGCAGTGAAAACCTTGTTGCATGCCGATACTACCATACATGGGGTTTGGCATGATGCCTTGCATACCCCCAAACACTGTTCTTGGCATGTACGGCTGACTTCCAAGCGCATAACCAGCCATACTTTGGAACATTGATCCACCCCCGAAATACACAGGATGTACCGTGGGTGGTGGAAAAACTGGGTGCATAGCCTGGTATCCAGTTCTCTGTCCATTCAAGACAACATGCTGGCTCTGAAAGGTGGCGGGCTGAACTGGCATAACCTGTGGAATAGGCGTTCTAGCCACCTGTTCAAGCACGGGAGGAACCTATTTTGGAGCCCTCGACTCCACAACATGCGAGTGTTCCCTAACCTCCTGAGCAGCATGAAGTACATGGGCTTTGAGCCTCAACAAGCTCCGTACGCGGCGTAGGTTGCCTATTTTGCTGTTGCACTAGTGGCGCTTGCAAGAACTCCATAAGCCTTGGATTTTGCACCAGTTGCGAAAAGACGTTCACCGCGGCAACTAACTGAGTCTTGAACGCATCATCCTCAAGTTGCCCAGGCATAAAGCCCTGTACTACTCGAGGGACATTCACATTGACAGGAGGTACAAACTGACGTGGCCGTGAGCTCTCGACAATCACGAAAACCATAGGGATCTCCTGCCTGTCCTTTGAAGAGGAACCCTCTTCCATAATGCCCTTCCCCTTGTCGACCACAGTGTAATCCCGCGTTCTTGCACCCTGTGTCTTTACCCAAAACAACCAAGGCTCACTCTTTGAGGAAAAAGTGATTGATGTCCGGGCAACGGAACCATGAAACCGGCCCGTGGGGCGGTAGGCGTTGGCTTTCACCCGAAATTCTTTACTTTAGACACACACAGAGCTCTTTACAAAGGTAACCTGTAACGGGAATTAACACTTGAATACACACACGGCTCGGAAGCTAGAATGCCCCGAGCAAACGCCGACAACCTGTAGGCCCCAAAATTGGCGCCCCTTTTGGTATTTCTTTATCCATTAACAGAGGGAATAAAACTTGTGATCTCCTACGAGCTGCCCCGCATAATCTAGGCTGAGAAACACCTGTTCTGGCCCGATTTCGGCAACATAACTGTACTAGGACGCTTCACAGTCAGTATCCCCACGCAATAGATGACTTTCCCGACCCATACGTACATTATGCAAAACCTGGCGAGAATCTGCAGCACGCTGAATTCTCTATTTTCTGCCCCGAAAATGCGCCAGATCGCCTCTACAGCGGTCCCCTCGTGTCCCCGAACCTCCTGGGGGTATTAAGGACCGTTTAGGTCCGAAACCCTAAACCTGCAAAAATACACAGCAGGCTGTAATTCCCTGTTTTAGGCTCCATTTCACGTGCCGGTCGCATCTGTAACAAGACCATGAGCTTCCGCACCTGTAGGGCTACTTGCCCTTTGAATTGGACGAGATTTCTCACGTGAAACCTCTCCGAATTCACTTGTACCTGCGGGGGATTAGCCACTAGCTAACCCAGTACCTGTGCAAGAGGCTCTTGCCTCGGCAATCGTGCATGAACCCACACAACTGTACATCAGTCAAATGAAAAGCCCTCTTGTGGGGCATCACATAACTGCACGTAAGGGAGAGAGAGAGCAGTGTGTAGCGTGCAGGGCATCACTCCTGGCACCACACTGTACATAGAAGGAAAGGAAGCACTCCATAGCTCTTAACCTATGGCAGGGAACTTGCAAATGAGCCTCCCAGCTATAAATTCAGTGCCACTTCTTCTTTGCATTAAGCAAGTGCACGGAAATGTGCCACTTGGCGCATTTACAAGCATTTTCCCGTTTCGGGTTTGCCGCTTAAAAATCTCCCGACTGCTTGCTCGATTGACTTCGCGGCAGAGTTGTAAAATGTTCCCCTAGTCATACCGGAGGTAATGACGCGAATACATTTCACGGCCCAAAATAGTAGTTCCCTAAATTTTAGAAAATGATTCCGTTGGGCTCCCTGTGGTCTTCTGACCATCTATGCTCATTGGGACCGCATCCAAAAGTGCAATGTGGCCCAATTGTCGGATACTTTCTGTTGGTAGTCACACCTTGACTTTGAGCCTAGACATCCTCTTACCATACAAATTTCAGTGTCGACCACTACCCATCTGCAAGTGAAACTACCATTCACATTGGCCATACAATGTCCGACCGTTTGCTACTTCAAGGAGAGGGTCTCAAAAATAAAACAAAAATCATTGGAAAGAAACCAACAACTAAGGTTAGCAATTGCCACGTCCTCGTGACATGGAACCTTCGGAGCACCTTCAATTATCTCAAATGGCGCCTTCCCCGTCGAACAATGAACCGTGTTATTGTAGGCAAATTCCACCAAAGGCAATTATTTTTTCCATTGAGTCTTCTAATCAGAGATGTAAGACTTCAATAAATCCAGAACAACTGAATTTTCAATCTCAGATTGCCCATCTGTCTACGGGTGGAATGATGACAAGAATTGCAACCGTGTGCCAATGTTCTCCCAAATAGAGCTCCAAAACAAACTCGTGAATCGAGAATCTCTGTTAGAGACTATTGTCTCGGGCATGCCATGTAATCGGAATATCTGTGCAATGAACAGTCTCGCTAAATGATCTGGCTTGACTGTTTTCTTCACTGGAATGAAGTGAGCTTGCTTGCTAAATCTGTCGATGACAGTCCAAATGCCATCGTATCCACTCTGTGTCTTCAGGAGATCAAAGGTGAAATCCATTGCAATACTTTCCCAGGGGCGGGTGAGAATGGGTAAAGGCTGTAGTAATCCCTGTGCCTTATGCCTATCAAACTTGACCTTGTGGCATACTAAACAAAACAACTACGAGCAAAGTCGTCCACATCCTTCTTGAGTCTCGGCCAAAAGAAATAACGTGCCACATCTTTCAAGGTGGTGTTGATGCCACGGTGACCCGTAAAAGGTGGACAATGGCACTCAATCAAAACCTTTTCCCTCAACGGTTGTGTGACGTACAACATCGTTTTCTTCATCAAGTAGCCATCCTGTATGGAATATCCCGCTACTACCTCCACACTCTGTATCCGAGTGAATATATCGGAAAAATCTGAATCGATGGCGTATTAATCAACCATATCCTCAAAGCTTCTATGATGAATCGTGGAAATAGCCAAAATTAAGGGCTTCCGGGACAATGCATTTGCCACCGAGTTTTTTTGTCCCTGCACATGGACAATCAGAAGTGAAACTGTGACAAGATGTTACCCACCACATCTGCTTTTCCGAAAGTTGCTTTTGTGACAAGAAATGGCATAAACTCTGATCATCAGTAAAGACCCTGAAATCAACTCCGAGTAGGTAATGTCTCCACTGAGTAAGAGCATGGATCACTGCCAATAGCTCTTTCTCATAAATCTGTGCTATCAATTCTAATCCTGAAAACAATCGGCTTTCATAGGCAATCACATGGCCTTCTTGCATTAAGACCACTCTCAGACTACGGCCACAAGCATCACAATATACTTCGAATAACTTTTGCAAATCTGGCAAAGCCAACACTGGTCCAGTAGTCAGTCTTTCTTTAAGTGTCTGAAAGGCATTCACCTTTGTCGCTCTCCAAAGAGAAAGGGACAGCTTTCTGTATCAATATGTGCAAAGGGGAAGCTACCTCTGCAAACTTCCGAATGAACCGCCGGTAGTAAGAACACAAGCCCAAGAAGCTTCTAACTTCATGAACATTCTTCAAATCAGACCAATCGCGGAGAGTGTCAAGCTTAGCCGGGTCCATCTGGATTCTGTACTCCTGCTGCTGAGATGATGTGTCCCAGAAAGTGTATTTCCGGCAAGAAACATTCACCCTTTTTGACATTGATAACTAATTTGTGATCACGCAATGCCTAAAAGACTTGTAGCAGATGTTGTCGATGTTCTGCTTCATCCTTGGAGAAGACTATAATGTCATCAAAGAAAGTGCCGACAAAAGATCGATACTCTCAGAAAATCCTATCCATCATTCGGTTAGAAGTCGTTGGGAGCATTGGTAAGTCCAAAAGGCATCACCAAAAATTCATATAAACCAAAGCTTATCCGAAAGACTGTCTTGTAGACATCTCCGAGAGCGATTCTGATCTGAAGATATCCACTTTTCAAATCAATCCAACTGAAAAAAGAGGATCCATGAAGTCGGTCAAGAATATCATCGATCCTTGGAATCGGAAATCTGTTCTTGATAGTGATTTTATTGAGAACTCTATAATCAATGCACATTCTCCAAGATCCGTCTTTCTTTAATACCAACAAAATCGTAGAGCTGTAGGGTGAAGTACTCGACTAGATAAGACCCTTTTCAAGGTCATCTTTCACTTGGTTCATGATCTCTTCATTCTAGGCTCGACTAACACGGTAAGGTGGCCGGTTTGATGGTGTGCTTCCAAGAATCAGATCAATAGTATGATCCTCAAGATGAGATGGGGGTAACTCGCCTGGCAGGCCTTCAAACAAACAATCAGCATGTGTGTGGAGAAAATCTTGGCATTCTTTGTCTAGTTCAGACATGCTCGTTCTGTGTTCGTCATTCAACTCTTTCAAATAGATCAAGTAAACAAAAAGACTAGATTTCATTAATTTGGAAATGGCCGAAGCCGATACAATAGGGACGGACTCGCCCTTTAGTTTTACATCAAGTACAATTTTTCTGCCCTTTCATTTGTCAAAGTCGCTTTCTTCGCCTGATAGTCGACCACGGCGTTGTTCTTAAAGTACCAAGGGACTTCTAGGAGGACGTCACAAGGCATGATGTAAAAGTCCTCGTGCCCTAAATACCCCTGACAATGCAAACGAAGTTTGCCAATGACAGGCATAATGGCTACATGCCGTCCAAGCGCCGCTAGAACTGCCCCCGTCGCTGGCTCCATCCTGTAGAGCGTAATCTCGAGCCACACCGCCAATTCAAGTGAAATGAAGTTGGCCTTGGCTCCTCCATCAAAAAAGATAAGGGCTTCTTGATCTTTCACTTTGCCCCAAGCTCGGCAAAGTTCTGTACTTTCATCTATCTAGCTTGGGTTAGTTCCCATGCAATCCGGTACCGGTCCTGCTTTCATCTTGCCTTTTCTGCCACATTCCTCTGTCGCTCTAGAACTCTCTGGCCTGTCTTCAATTTGTCCTTGTTGTGCCTTTGTGGGACACTTTGCGGAGATGTGCCCTAGTTCCCCGCAACCAAAACACTTCTCCTCTTTGAGATAGTTAGCCCTTTCTCTAAGAGTCAGTCGGGGTCATGTATCCTGCTTTTCTTGGGAACTCTTTTTCTTTCTACTTTCATTGTTGGAAGTCTGTCTAGTCCTTTGAGTCAAGATTTCATCAATAGGGTAAGTCAAATTTCCTGTATGTATCGAGAAACCCCGTTTCGCATGACCCATTAATTCTTGAATAGAATCCGACTTTTGTTCAAGGCAGTAATCTCGGATCTTTGTAGGGAGTCCGTAGCAAAACCGCTCAATATGTTCCTTAAAGGTGACCTTCTTAAATAAAGAGGTTGGTAGAAAAGAGTTCCAAAAAAGCGTCCAAAGAATCTCCCTTGGTCATCCGAAGATGGTTCCAAGCGGTTCATACATCCGTTCGTACTTCCGGGTCAGCCAAGAAGAAATAAAGAGCCGTTTGAATTTCAGCCACTTGACTGGAGCTTCTTTCCTCATAAGAAGAGTGGACCACCATGTTCGAGCATTTCCTTTGAGAAAAGATGCAGCCCTCCTCATCTTGGAGTGCTCTGAATAATACCCTCCAGAGAAGGCTATGTCAAACTACTAGATGAAGGCCAAAGCCCTCGAAGCATCTCGGAATCCAAAAAAGGATTCAAATTTTATCAATTGTCCACCTTCTTTAATCCTTTGTTTTCTTGTTCTTGTCTTCGAGGAAGAGTACTGATTGGCTCTGTATAAGTGTTGCTTCTTCGCATAAAACATATGGTCATTGGAGTCCGAACTGTCAGAGGATGACTCCTCTGTAGAGCTATCAAAAACTGGTCGAAATTTGAGTTTCTTTTTCTTGCTCTTTCCGAAGCTTTGCTTTTTGCTTCGCTTTTTGCCTTTTTTGTCCTCCTCGCTCAAGTCAAAAGAGCTAGAAAAACTGTCAAAAAAAAAAGGAAGAAAAACTGGGTAGTCCTTCAAAAGCACACGCAAAAGAAGATTGACGGCCCAGGTAACCAGGGTAGTCAATCCCCTTCTTGCTTTTCTTCAATTGCTTTTTCGATTTATTTTTCATGTCCAAAAGTTGATTGATATGGTCTGAAACACCTCTTGAAGTTCTTGTTTTGTAAACATCCTCGGAGAAGGAGGTTTCTTAATTGTCGATTGCTGAGACAAAAATTTTGCAAACTGAGAATCTTTAGCAAATTGAAGCATCAGCTTTGTGCACTCGTCAACCTGTTGTCAACGTTGCATCTCTTGGAGTTCATACCGTGTAGGCCGAGGTGCCCCGTATTCTTCTTCTGTTATGTCGTTTGAATCTTCTGTGTTGCCTCCTCCCGCCTCAGCAGTTGCAGCAGAGATCGATTGATTCTTTTCGAAATCCATAAGTGTTGCGAGAAAAGGGATCGGATTTCCCGATAGAAGAGAAATCGACCGTACTCTGATACCACTATAACAAACTTGGATATCCCAAGTCACGATTCTACCGCAACACAGCATAGATTCACTTAAAAACACTTCACAAATCAAAAGAGAGATGACACGGCCTGGCATAGTTCCGTGCCAAGTGATAGTAACCCCAAAGACAAGGCCCCTTTCGGTAGTTCTTTTTAAATTAATCTTTGAGCAAAGTACAACCGACCCGTGGGTGCTCGCTCTCAAACTCTGCGTCCAGCTCTGAGAAGTGAGCCCCCTTCGGTCACTTATAAAGGTTTTACAAGGGTTGCTAAAAGCAGCCAGCGGAATCGCGGACAGTTTTACCATGTCAGCAGCCAACACGTTTTACGGGAGTACGTACAATAGCCACGTAAGCATGCTCTTTGCTTCTTATTAATGACACCTAGGCCCCTCGACAAAGATTCATAAGTTGGACATGCCACGTCATCAATTTGTGACACTCCATAGAAATGAGAGGGAGAGTGTCACAAGACGAGCGCCATGTGCCAATAGAAAAGAACAGACTGAACAGACTTTTAGCACTTCAATAACAACTAAACTGAAAGAGAAAGACGACACGCAACACGGACTGGCGGAATTCCACTCCAGAGAGTATTGGCCCCAAACCTTGGCGCCCCTTTCGGTATTCTTTGTATTGCATCAACACAGTACAAGCCGGAACTCCACGCTCTGCACCTTCTCCTGGAAGCATGCCAAAGAACAAGCCCTTAGCACATATTTAAAGGCCCTTGGCTTATGAAAGCAGTTTACATAAAAAGCCTTCAAACTCAAAAGCTTCTGGTCCAAAAGCAATTGCAAAAGCCTGCCATCATAAATCACTGTCACGTGACACATCCAACCCTATGTGTCCGTGGACAAGCTACAGCACGACAAGGGATCAGTCAGTCCAATCAGTGTAGATTAGCAAGTGTTCTAGCACTTTTGTGAGTCTGTTCGTAGACCGTGCATGCCCAAGCACTTAGTGTAGATGCATATCCTCTGGTTGCACAACATGATCATAAGCATTCCCATCATAATCCTTCTGGGGAATTTTCCAGTGCATTTAGCCTATTTTCCCTATTTTTGACATTTTTCACTTATTATTTTTAAGTGACTTTTGTTGGAAAGTAGGTAGGGCAAATTGAGTAAGTTTGTATATAAGCAAACCTAGGCTAGCACTATTTGGCAGAAGAGGCAGCAGGAGCACCTTGCTCAACAGGAAACTTCTCAGTAGAACCCAAGAGGCCTAGCGTTTTTGCATCACTACAGCAAGCTAGCGTTTTTGGACAAGAACAAGGATCAGCCATCGTTTTTGCATCTGCATCAACCCAGTGACAACAGAACATCAGATCAGCCTAGCGTTTTTGCATTTGCACGACAACCCCAGCGTTTTGCAAATTCAACGCGACGGAACACCAAGAAGCATCAGCGTTTTCAGTTTTCAGCCCTTAGACACCGCAGATCAAGTCCCAAACCTCGCAGATCTCACCTTCCCGCAGCAGTTCCTCGCCGCACAGTGGAATCCATCGAAGTTTACAGTTTCAGCCCGGAAAACGCAGATTTCAGCATCTGCGTTTTCAGCGCGTCGTTGTCGCATCGTCGCCATCGACATAGAGTCAGAATTCAGTAGATAGAGATTTGCAGATTTCAGCCCTTAGCGTTTTCAGTTTTCAGGCCGTCTCGTCGTCGTCCTCATCGTCGTTGACATCGTCGACAAGTCCAAGCATTGTAGAGATTTGTGCAATCATAAGTAGACCGCTCTCGCCAGTGTTCGGGAAAAATGTGTGTCAGCTTAATATCGTGCCGTTTTCAATTTCCAAAATGCCGGTCACAACAAGGGGAAAAGGAGAAATTCCGCCCCATATTAGAGAAAAATAGTGTAAAAACCTAAAAAAGTAGCCTAATTTTCTGAAATTTCCTCTTGGCAAATTCAAGGAAAGGAATTTTGTATGTTTGGAAAAATGAATTTTCCCGAACACTGGCTCTGGCCATAGAGAGTGGGGCCTTCAGAGGAGGGTTTTACGTCGTCTCGGGTGTCGTATTCTCTTCTCTATCTCTCAGTCTCATGCACTTCCATTCACTGTGTCAATTCACTTTGTTTGTGTCCATTGCACTCTCACTGAAGGAACGGAAGGCTCTCCCTTCCATAAGAAAAAGGAACCCTTGAGCACAATTCGGAGCACTCATCTTGAGCAACGTTCAAACATTCATTCCGCTGCACCTTACAATCATGGAATTCCGTACAGCAGTCAACGCAAAACACGGAAATTCGTACAATTTGCCACGTCATCATGTCAACGCAATTTTCGGAATTTCTGTACAGTTGCCACGTCATCAACTACTACGCAATTTTTTCTGTGTGTGTGGGTCTTGCTTTATTTTAATCCTTTATGTCACTTGGGGCCCCCTCGGACGGGGTCCCCATAAGTTGGTAGGACTTCTTCTTCTGTTACTTGTTCTTCTTAGGGTTTAGGCCCCTCGGCCGACATCTGCAAGTTGGCTCCATTCTTCAGAGCTTTGACACGTCAGTAGTTTGTGACAGAGAGAGGGAATGCCTATCTCACCTCGAATGAGGACTCGTTGTGACACATTATTGTTGATGACAAGCGTGAACTTCTTCCAATCGATAATGCACTTAACGTTCAAAATGATACCACATCCTACAAGTTTAGAGACTACAAAACAGCAAGTAAATTGAGTTTGTTGAATGACTAATGCGACATCATTGACTTCTTGAGAGATCGAAGCGTCCATGCCTTCAGAAAACCCTTGCACCAGGAGAGTGAAGATGAGTGAAGCCGGAAGACGTGCACGTTTCACAAGAGATTCACTTATGACATCATGAGAACTTCCAGAATCAAACAACACAACGACCCTTTGACCATTCACATACCCATAACATTTTATAAGTTGATCCTCTTCGAAAGTCCCCTCCAGCTTAGCTTCTTACTCTACCCTACTCACAATATTCACTTGAGGGGTAGAGTCAAAATTTGACGTAGTAGAGGCTTCCTTTTTGGATTCTTTCTTACGACAATCCTTTTTCATGTAAGCTACGACTGAACAATGGAAGCACCTACGTTCCTTTTGTCATGAAACAGGCACCATATGGCACCATGTGCCAACGGTAAAGAACAGATTGAATAGACTTTTAGCACTTCAATAACAATTGAACTGAAAAGAGAGCACACACAACGCAGAATAGCGGAATTCCACCCCAAAGAGTACTGGTCCCAAACCTTGGCGTCCCTTTCGGTATTTCTTTAAATTACTTGAACTCAGTACAATGCCGGTACTCGCACTCTGCACCTTCTCACCGAAGCGTGCCAGAGACTGAGCCCTAGGTCCTTGGCCTCAAAAGCAATTACATGAAAAGCAATAAACTCAAAAGCATCTAGTCCAAAAGCGCTGCATCCAAAAAGCTACCAACACGTTTTACGAAAATCTGTACAGCTCTGCCACATCAACAGTCAGCATAAAACGTGGATATCATAAAACGTGGATATCATAAAATGTGGATATCCGTACAATCTTCCATGTCAGCAGCCAACATAAAATCCGGCATTCCGTACATAATGCCACGTCCTCAGCTTCTACGCGCTTGTATATGTGGGCTTGTTTTTTTTTTTTGGCCTTTGGGTCACTTGGGCCCCATTGGATGGGGTCCCATAACTTGGCGAAAACTTCTCTTTAAAAAAAGGCCTCTCGGCAAGACTTTGCAAGTTGGCAAAACTTCTTATGCTGCTTCTACTTCTTCACTTACGGTTTAGGCTCCTCGATCGAGATCTGAAGATTGGCTCCGTTCTTTAGTGACTTGATGTTGTTAAATGAACTATTTTCTTATTTTCTAGGAATCAAGATGCAAAACTTGCTGAAACGAACAACAATTGTCAAATATTGAGTGTTTCTTGAATGCAAACTAGGTGGAAGGTTAGTCATGCAAATATCTTGAAAAGGTCCATCGGGAATAGGCAGCAGAAGCAAGAGGCCTTGTTGCTTACCCCGAGGACCTTTTACCTTTTGACATATAGTGTATTGTGTGATAACGAAACACATCTTTTCGCATTTTAGGCCAATAAAAGAATCTTTCTATTTCTTCCAGAGTAGCGTCCATTCCCTGTGCCCACCCGTAAGAGAGTCATGTGCATCATGCAATATGGTTGTCCTGAGAGAGGGCAACACACATAGACGTTGACGAAAATACAACAAACCATCACAAATGAGATAGTTGCTTGGCCCTTGGAAAGCAAGAGCCTGCAACCATTGCTGCATATTGGTTCTTCATGCTATCAAAAGACACACCCTGAAGAGAAACTGTGGATCGTGACTCGAGCCAAAATCTGTCCTTTGCGACTTAACGCATCTGCAACAGGGTTAGATTTTCCAGGCACATAACCAATCAAACCTCTAGATTGCTCAAAAAATTGTGACCACCGTGCTTTACGATCACTCCAATGTGCACTAGGCATAGACTAGAGCCACTTGAGGGCTTGGTGTGTGCGAACTGTGAACTCTCTACCATACAAAAAATGCTTCCAATGCTTAAGTGAGTGAATGACAGACAAAAGTTCTTTATCATAAACTACATAGTTCTTTTCTGCACTATTGAGCTTCCAACTAAGGAAAGCTACGGGACGGCCATGCTGCTGAAGCACAGCGCCTATGGCGACATTGCTTGCATCCGTCCATACCTAAAAGGGGTCATTCCAAGAGGCGAGGATGAGACACGGCGATTCTATAGCCGCAACCTTGAGAGCTGCGAAAGCCTCAATGGCTACCTCGGGTAAATCCATGCGCTGTCGGTGAGTCTTTACCCCTTTCAAAACATCTGTCATAGGTGCGGCAATGCGTGCAAAATTCTCTATGTGCGAACTATATGCTTGACATGAACAAGGAAAAGAATGCACACCATATGCAATTTTGGGCAAATCCCAATTACGTACCTGTTCCACCTTCACAGGATCTAGCTTGACGACTTCTGCAGAAATGATATAACCAAGATAATGTCACATGACACATCCAACCCTATGTGTCCGTGGACAAGCTACAACATGATCAGGGTTCAGTCAGTCCAGGCAGTCTATATTAGAAGTAATCTGGCACTTTTTGTCAGTCTATTCGTAGACCATGCATGCCCAGTCACTTAGCATAGATGCATATCCTCTGGTTGCACACAGCATGACCATCGGAATTCCCATCAGAATCCATTAGAATCAGTTAGGGGAATTTTCCACTGCATTTAGCCTATTTTCCACTGCATTTAGCCTATTTTCCCTATTTTTTACCATTTTCACTTATTATTTTTAAGTGACTTTCCAACAAAAGTAAGTAGGGCAATTTTGCTAAGTTAATATATAAGCAAACCCAAGTTAGCACTTTCTGGAAGAAGAGGTAGCAGGAGGTCCCCGATCAACAGGCACCTTCTCAGCAAGAACCATCAAGAACCTCTACGCCCTTAGCGTTTGGTCAACCTCAATCCCTAAGCCTAGCATTTTTGGTCTTCACCACATCCTCCCTAGATCTGGCGTTTTTCAGCTTTGCAGACATCGCCAACCTTCCAGTTTGCCTAGCGTTTTTGCTAGCACTACCAGATCTGCTAGCGTTTCCAATTTCAGCCCCTTAGCGTTTGCATCAGCATTCACTAACGCCAGCAGATTTCCAGTCAGCCCAGCGTTTTTGGTTTTCAGCCCTTACCGCAGCAGATGAGCAGTGTTTTCAGCAGTTAAGATTTGCAGCAGATTCAGCCCTAGTTGGTTGCAGAAGATAGCCATTTTCAGCCCTCGAAAACGCAACCAAAACAGTCATTTTCAGCCACCCAAAACAGCCCAAAGATTAGCAGAAATTCAGCAGATAGAAGACCACAGATTTCAGCCCTAAAGTCGTCGTCGTCATCACCGTCGTCGTCATCGGCATAGTCCCAAGTTGCATCAGTCCATTGCATCCGCATTGTACCACTTGTGCAATCCATAAGTAGACCACTCTTGCCGACGAGAGTGGGGCCTTCGGAGGGGGGTTTTACAACTTCTCTGGTGTCGTATTCTCTCCTCTCTCTATCTCTCAGTCTCATACACTTGCACGCACACTGTCCATTCACTTTGTTTGTGATCATAGCATTCTCTCATTAAGAACGGAAGGCTCTACCTTCCATAAGAACAAAAGGAACCTTGAGCACAGTTCTGAGCACTCATCTTGAGCACAGTTCGAAGCACTCATCTTGAGCAAAGCGCAAACAATCATTCCGCTGCACCTGACATTGGTATCAGAGCTTTGGCAGTGTTCCGTATCACTCAAGGAAAGAACCACAAGAATCACAAGATATTTTTTGCTTGTTGCGATCGCACGAACCCAAGTTCGCTTGGGCGTGTCGATTCCTAATCGTGTTTTTTGAAGAGTGACAGGAATCCCAACAAAGAAGGGCTTGTCCAGCCTCCCCTTGTGTCTCTTTTCACTCATTGACAACGGACCGTGCACTTAGCATGGTCTCTAATCGTGTTTTTTGAAGAGTGACAGGAATCCCAAGAAAGAAGGGCTTGTCCGGCCTCCCCTTGTGTCTCTTTTCACTCATTGACAGCGGACCGTGCACTTAGCGGCCGGCCAATCGACGTAAGGTGGGAAAAACCAACCTTGGTGTGAGCGCAAGGCCGCCAAGGGGTGCGCCCGCAGAAAGGAGTCAAGCTCGGGTGAAGAGAAGATCCTTCTCAAACGTGGTTTGCAAGCGAAAGAAAACCCAAGAACCCAAGAACCCAAGACCCGCAAGAACCCAAGTTCCTCGTGAACTTAAGAACCCAAGACCACAAGAACCCACGACTTCAGAATGATCATCACTCGAAGCGGACTGGATACTTCACTTGGAGGTGAGAGCATGAGAGAGGCGAAGAAGAATTTGACCCACCAGGAGGTTTTTCCGACCCTCCCCCTTCTCTGTAAGGTGCAGCGGAATGAATGTTGTATTTTCTCAAGATTACTGATCTTTATTGCTCAAGGTTCCTTTTAGTTCTTAGGGAAACAGAGAGCTTTCCGTCTTATGGAGAGTGTTATGATCACGAACAAAGTGACTGGATATTGTGCGTGCAAGTGAATGAGACTGAGAGAAGGAGAGAGAAGAGATGCGACACCCGAGAGGTTGTAAACCCCTCCTCCAAAGGCCCCACTCTCGTCCGCGAGAGTGGTCTACTTGGATTGCACAAAGGTGTACAATGCATATACAATGGATTGATGCAATGGGACTATGCCGATGACGACGACAGTGATGACAACGGCTGAGCTGAAATCTGTGATCTTCTAGGGCTGAATTCGGGGTTGTCTTCGTGGCTGAAAATGACTATTTCTTGCTGGTTTCATGGCTGAAAATGACTGTCTTGGTCGGGCTGAAATGATGATGAAAAACGATGGTTTTCCTGCTCTTAAGGCTGCGTTTTTGGGGAGGTGTCCTTGGCTGAAAAACGCTGGCACAGCAGGTCCTTTAAAGCTGAAAACGCTGGTCTAGAATGAGTCATAATGTTGAGCAAAAAACGCTGATGTTGCTGGTGGTCTAGCGTTAGTGAAAACACCAGGGCTGGCTGTGCTTTGAGGCTGAAAACGCTGAGGATCCCCAAGGGAGGCTAGCGTTAGTGATGACTTGATGTTGCTGCTGCCGGTAAGGGCTAAAGACGCCAAGCACTGGAGGTTGTGGGCGATGACTGCAAGAGGGAAAAACGCCAAGGAAATGGAGATGGCGAGGCTAAGTGCTGATGGTGCTAACGGGGGTACTGCTGAGAAGTTGCCCGTTGAGCGGGAAGCTCCTGCTGCCTCTTCTGCCAGAAAGTGCTAACTTGGGTTTGCTTATATATTAACTTAGCAAAATTGCCCTACCTACTTTTGTTGGAAAGTCACTTAAAAATAATATGTGAAAATACCAATAAATAGGAAAATAGGCTAAATGCGCTCGAAAATTCCCCTAACTGATGCTAATGGATTCTGATGGGAATTCCCATGATCATGCTGTGTGCAACCGGAGGATATGCATCTACGCTAAGTGACTGGGCATGCACGATCTACGAATAGACTCACAAAAAGTGTCAGATCAATGCTAATCTAGACTTGACTGGACTTACTGAACCCTGCTGTGGTGTAGCTTGTCCACGGACACATAGGGTTGGGATGTGTCACGTGACATCCCCTCCTTTTCAAAGTGAGGTACTGATACCGAACTGTATGGCGTCGCGGGAGATCGTCAACAGCATCCGGAATCCTGGAAGGGACTCTTCGCCAGCCCACTCTGATGTGTGGGTCGTGCGGTACTTGAACTTCATAAAGGTCTGCAATGCTTGCTTCTTTGGGCCGCGCCGAAAGCGACACAAAATCTTCTGAATCTCCTTCCTTGCTTCAACTTTGTCTAGGGACCTGCTTCTGTCGTCTTCAAGAATCTCCATGGCTGAAAATTCCTGAAACCATCTCCAACACAAAACCATGAACATACCTATTCCATGTAAAGTGAAGGAAAAAAATATTGTCTTCTCTAACGACTGTGTATGCAATGTAGATGAACATAGAGATGGAGTGACAAACCGTTCATCAAACACATACAAACAATGCGCTCGTATCTTTTCTGTTTGATCGAAATCAATCAACTGTGGCAAATCACAATGAAAATGCCCATGCTTGGTGCTCATACAATCATGTGCTCTTTTGGAAACTGTGTCACGCCACGGAAGAGACATGGAATGTGACTTCTTGACATACAAACTTTTCAATTTTTCATGAACAATCCGCATACATTCGTGCTCATCCATGAGAGAAATGTGCTCAACATACAATATGTCATGCCTAGAAAAAGGGATCACATAACGATGTTGACTAAAATACAGGAAACCTTCACGAATGAAACACTCGAACAATGTGTGCGTATCAATCATGCGAACACATAATACTTCTTGTGAGGGTGCTTTTGACCAAGGCTCGAGAGCCAAGATCGCTTCTTCTTGAATGATCAGTCGTCTTGTGGGGGTTCTTTGGACCTCGACTCGAAAGCCAAGATCGGATCTTCGTGATTGATCGAATCTACAACGAGGTTAGCTTCGCTAGGAAAAGCATCAACTAACACATTGTCACGTGACATCCCAACCCTATGTATCTGTGGACAAGCTACACCATTGCAGGGTTCAGTCAGTCCAGTCAAGTCTAGATTAGCAATGATCTGGCACTTTTGTGAGTCTATTCGTAGACCGTGCATGCCCAGTCACTTAACGTAGATGCATATCCTCCGGTTGCACACAACATGATCATCGGAATTCCCATCAGAATCCATTAGCATCAGTTAGGGGAATTTTCCAGTGCATTTAGCCTATTTTCCTATTTATTGGGATTTTCACTTATTATTTTTAAGTGACTTTCCTACAAAAGTAGGTAGGGCAATTTTGCTAAGTTAATATATAAGCAAACCAAAGTTCACACTTTCTGGCAGAAGAGGCAGCAGGCCGCTTCCCGCTCAACAGGCAACTTCTCAGCAGAAACCCCCCCCCCCCCCCCCCCCCCCCCCCCCCCCCCCCCCCCCCCCAGCAGTAGATCCTCGCTATCTCCATCCCTCCCTTGGCGATTCCTACCACAGGAGCTTCCCCCACTTCCCTTCCCTTGCATGATCGCCCAAGCACCCCTCAGTCCAGCGTTTTCAGCCATAAAAACGCCAGCCCTTCAGCCAGCGTTTTTCATCCAAAAACGCCAACAAACTGCAGCAGATCTCAGCGTTTTCATTTTCAGCAATCAGCGTTTTTTATCATCAGTTTCAGCAGGGATAAAAGCGCAGGTTTTCAGCAGCAGAACATTAGCAGATTCCCCCATTCAGTTGCAGATGATCCCCCAAGTTTAGCCCAAGAAAACGCAGCCAAAACAGTCATTTTCAGCCACTGAAACAGTCCCCGAATTCAGCGATTAAAAAATCTCAGATTTCAGCCATTGAGTCATCGTCGTTATCACCGTCGTCGTCATCGGCATAGTCCAACTTGCATCTGTCCATTGCATACGCATTGTACACCTTTGTGCAATCAAAGTAGACCACTCTCGCCGACGACAGTGGGGCCTTCGGAGGAGGGTTTTACAAACCTCTCGGTGTCGTATCTCTTCACTCTCCTTCTCTCAGTCTCATTCACTTGCACGCACAATATCCACTCACTTTGTTCGTGATCATAGCACTCTCCATAAGACGGAAAACTCTCTCTTTCCCTAAGAACTAAAAGGAACCTTGAGCAATAAAGATCACTAATCTTGAGAAAATACAACATTCATTCCGCTGCACCTTACATTGGTATCAGAGCTTTGGAAGTGTTCTGCATTACTCAAGGAAAGAACCACAAGAATTTTTTTTGCTTGTTGTGATCGCACGAACCCAAGTTTACTTGGGCGTGGCGATTCCTAATCGTGTTTTGTTGAAGAGTGACAAGAATCCCAAGAAAGAAGGCTTGTCCAGCCTCCCCTTGTGTTTCTTTTCACTCATTGAGAGCGGACCGTGCACTTAACGGCCGGCCAATCGACGTCAGGTGGGAAAAAGCAACCTTGGTGTGAGCGCAAGGCCGCCAAGGGGTGCGTCCACAGAAAAGGGTAGAACTCGGGTGAAGAGAAGATCCTTCTCCAACGCGATTTGCAAGCGAAAGAAAACCTCAAGAACCCCAAGAACCCAAGACCCTCAAGACTCAAGAACCTCACGAACCCAGGATTCTCACGAATCACGGACCTCAAGAACCTCAAGACCCTCAAGAACCCAAGTTCCTCGCGAGCTTAAGACCCCAAGATCATAGTGCATGGTCGTCAACCGAAGCGGAATGGATACTTCGCATACAGGTGATGAGCATGAGAGAGGCGGCGAAGATTTTTCCCCACCAGGAGACTTTTTCGACCCTCCCCCTTCGCCATCTACGCCACGAGTTGTCCTCACTCCTATGGAGATGATGGTCAAATCGATGTTGGACATGATGGCACAACAACAAGAAACGAATCGAGTTGCATTGGCACAACTCGCAAGCAAAGCAGAAGCACAAGAAGCCAAGGACTGCGAGCGCGATGAAAATCGCCTTGCTCAAGAACGTGAGCGCATTGCTCTTGCCGCAAAACAAGAAGAAAATCGGCTTGCTTTCGAACGCGAGCGCGATGAACGAGAAGCTCAAAGGGAGATTCGCCATCAAGAATTTCTTTCCCACATCCTAGCCTCGAAGACCGATCCACCCAAAGATCGTGGAAGTTCGTCAAGTGGCGCAAGCCACAACCATCCAATCACAAAAAAGTTGACTTTCAGTAAGTATGACGGTAACATGGACGCTACTGTTATTCATTCTTTGTTGCATCAATTTAATGCTTACTTTGCGACAACTAAGAACACAAGCAATAGCAAAGTTTTGACGGCCGCTATGTACCTTGCCGGTGATGCCATTAATTGGTACCACGCATGGCAAGAGGCACACCTAGCCGTGCACCTAGAGGCAGCCGACGATTTCACGCCCCTCTCTTTTAGTTGGGCTGATTTCCAAGACAAGCTCAAGGCGCGGTTTATGTCACCTCAGTACCTTGCACGATTGAAGGATGATTGGCGGGCTCTCAAGTATGCCGGTTATGTCTTTTTCTAATCGTGTTTTGCAGCTAGTGAAACCGGCCTGTACTTTCAAAAAGGGCGGTAGACTTTACTTCAAACCTTGATTTAGCTTTCACCCATTATTAGTCGTCTATTCTACCTGTACTTTCAAGACAAAACAAAGGGGAAAGGGATACAAGCTGCTAGATTGCACTTGTATGAGAAGACGACACCAGATTGGCCCCTAACTTAGGCGCCCCTTTCAGTATTTCTTTATTGCTTAATAG
This sequence comes from Adiantum capillus-veneris, assembly GCF_014529385.1. NCBI lineage: Eukaryota > Viridiplantae > Streptophyta > Polypodiopsida > Polypodiales > Pteridaceae > Adiantum > Adiantum capillus-veneris. The sequence goes on from NC_140938.1 coordinate 163,386,980, forward strand.
AGGGAATAAACGTTGTGGTTCCCTACAAGCTGCCCCGCACAAACTTGGCTGAATTTCAACTGTTCCGGCCCGATTTCGGCAACATAACTGTACTAGGACCCTTCACAATCAGTATTCCCATGCATTGAATGACTTTCCCAACGCATACGGGCACTTTGCAAAACCTGGCAAGAATCTGCAGCACGCTGAATTCTCTGTTTTCAGCCCCGAAAATGCGCCAGATCACCTGTACAGCAGTCCCCTCGCGTCCCCGAACCTCCTAGGGGAATTAGGGACCGTTTAGGGCCAAAACCCTAAACCTGCAAAAATACACAGCAGGCTGTAATTTACTGTTTTGGGCTCCGTTTCGCGTGCCGGTCGCATCCGTAGCAAGTCCTCGAGCTCCCGCACCCGTAGGGCTACTTACCCTTTGAATCGGACGAGATTTCTGGCGTGAAAACCTCTCCGAATTCACCTGTACCTGCAGGGGATTAGCCGCTAGCTAATCCAGTACCTGTGCAAGAGGCTCTTGCCTCGAAAATCGTGCATGAACCCACACAACTGTACATTGGTCAATTGAAAAGCCCACTAGAGGGGCATAACATACTGCCATAGGGGAGAGAGAGGGCATTGCGTAGCGTGCAGGGCATCACTCCTGGCACCGCACCGTACATAGGAGGGAAAGCAAGCACTCCATAGGTCTTAACCTGTGACAAAAATCTGCAAATGAGCCCTTCTCCTCTCTAAAATCAGCGCCCCCTTCTCTTGCATGAGGAAAGTGCACAGAATTGTGCCACTTGACACATTTACAAGCATTTTCCCGTTTCGGGGTTGCCGCCTAAAAATCTCCCAACCAGTTGCCCAGTTGACTTCACGGCAGAGTAAGAAAATGTTCTCCTTGTCATTCCGGAGGTAATGACGCAAACACATTTTCAGGTCCCAAAATAGCAGTTCCCTAAATTTTAGGAGATGCTGCCATTGTATCTTTCTAGGTCATCTGACCCTCTTTGTACACTGCAGCCACATCAAAAACTGAAATGTAGCCTCTGTAGCAAAGGATTCCACTTTGGCTAGTCAATGACCCCACTTTGGCTAACCATAGTCTTTGTCCAACCTTAGTGCTCTCTTGCCCTCAAGCCTGGACTCCCTCTGGACAGTTCGACACTAGCTATGCAATGCAGGGCAGTTAGATTTCCCGAGGGGTGTTTCCAAAAAGTCAAAGTAAATAACTAATAAGAAAGAAATCAACAAAAAGGATAGATAGTAGTCACACGCTGGTGACAGCCAGGTACCCAATTACGCAGGATGATGAGCGCAAAGAGGCTTTTCTCTTTGGATTGGACGAGTATATCAAGTATGATGTCGAGGTATTCGATCCAATCGATCTCAACAAGGCGGTAGCGATTGCTCTCGCACAGGAGATGAAGCACAACAAGGGAAAGCCTAAGGAGATCAAGACTTCCACAAGTACCTCGCCGACTCCTCAGAACGGTAAGAACGGTAAGAACGGTAAGAACGATAACTCTTCTAACCAATCTACCAACAGTATCTCATCAAAGAATTCTTCCAATGAATCTAAGGGTAAGGCTAACACAATTGCTAAGCCTAAGCTTACTCCAGATGAAAAGGTAGCACAAGGAATTCTAGGAGGTTACACACTTCGGAAGAACAAAGCACTTATTCTAAGGAAGGTCGTTGTTTTCATTGTCACATTAAGGGTCACATAAAAAGAACATGTCCTAAGCTTGACTCGAATGAATCTAAAGAACCCACAGCACCCACTACATCTGTCAATGCAATGAATGATAACACGATTGTGCCCAAAGTTTCTCAAGACCCTCCCATTGATGATTCTCTCATTAAATGTTATGGTCGTACGTCGGGGCACCGTTTTGTCATATTGTTTGACCCAGGTAGTATGCATAATGTGATCAGCCCCTCTCTTGTTGAGAGAGTCCGCCTCGAAGTTAGTCCGAGATCTCCTATCGAGGTCTCTGGCTTTCGTCCTGGTATGGATGCTCTCATCACGAAGGAGTGCCTTGACGTGTTCTTTGCAATTCAACAGACTGCCTTCACTAGAAGATTTGTTGTTTCTCCTCTCTCAAGATGTGATATGATTTTAGGCATGAAATGGTTTCGTGAAATCAACCCTCTCGTTGACTGGGAGGCTAGCACTTTAACTATCAATGCCAAAAGTGATTCTCCTACTGTCTTTCATGGAGAGGACATTGTTCCTTCTCCATCTCTCATTGCTAATATGCAGGACAAGGTTGAACGGATTCGAGATAAGGAGACTCTCTCAGTCTCTTTTTCTCCACAGCATGACACACAGGAATTGCATGATTATGAGAAGCATGATGATTTGATGGATAATGATTTGCATGATGATTTGGATGAAAAAGACAAACATGATGAATTGCATAAAGATGATGTGATTGTTCACAAGGATGGTGTGTTAGTTGATGCTTTTTCTAGCGAAGCTAACCTCGTTGTAGATTCGATCAATCACCAAGAATCGATCTTGGCTTCTAAGTCGAGGTCCACAGATCCCCCACCAGAAGATTCGATAGATCTCAAAGAACCGATCTTGGCTCTTGAGCCTTGGTCCAAAGAACCATCACAGGAAGTATTATGTGTTTGCATGATTGATACGCACGCTTTGTTCGAATGTTTCATTCGTCATCGTTTCCTGTATTTTAGTCAGCATCGTTATGTGATCCCATGACATATTGTATGTTGAGCACGTTTCTCTCATGGATGAGCACGAATGTATGCGGATTGTTCATGAAAAGTTAAAAAGCTGGTATGTCAGGAAGTCGCATTCCATGTCTCTTCCTTGGCATGACACAGTTTCTGAACGAGCACATGATTGTATGAGTACCAAGCATGGACATTTCCATTGTGATTTGCCACAGTTGATTGATTTTGATCAAACAGAAAAGATTCGATTTCATTGTTTGCATGTGTTTGATGAACGGGTTGTCACTCCGTCTCTATGTCACTCCGTCCCAAAGAACCGATCTTGGCTCTTGAGCCTTGGTCCAAAGAACCATCACAGGAAGTATTATGTGTTCGCATGATTGATACGCACGCATTGTTCGAATGTTTCATTCGTGATCGTTTCCTGTATTTTAGTGAGCATCGTTATGTGATCCCATGACATATTGTATGTTGAACACGTTTCTCTCATGGATGAGCACGAATGTATGCGGATTGTTCATGAAAAGTTGAAAAGCTGGTATGTCAGAAAGTCGCATTCCATGTCTCTTCCTTGGCATGACACAGTTTCTGAACGAGCACATGATTGTATGAGTACCAAGCATGGGCATTTCCATTGTGATTTGCCATAGTTGATTGATTTTGATCAAACAAAAAAGATTCGATTTCATTGTTTGCATGTGTTTGATGAAAGGGTTGTCACTCCGTCTCTATGTTCATCGACATTGCATACACAGTCTTTAGAGAAGACAAGATTTTTTCCCTTCACTTTACATGGAATGGGTATGTTCATGGTTTTGTGTTGGAGATGCTTTCAGGAATTTTCAGCCATGAAGATTCTTGAAGACAGAAGAAGCACGACTCTAGACGAAGTTGAAGCAAGGAAGGAGATTCAAAAGACTTTGTGTCGCTTTCCGCGCGGCCCAAAGAAGCAAGCGTTGCAAACCTTTATAAAGTTCAAGTACCGCACGACCCACACATCTGAGTGGGCCGGCGAAGAGTCCCTTTCAAGATTCCGGATGCTGTTGGCAATCTCCCTCGACGCCATACAGTTCGATACCAGTACCTCAGTTAGAAAAGGAGGGGATGTCACGTGACACATCCCAACCCTATATGTCCGTGGACAAGCTACACCACAGCAGGGTTCAGTCAGTCCGATCAAGTTAGATTAGCAGTGATCTGACACTTTGGTGAGTCTATTCGTAGACCGTGCATGTCCAGTAACTTAGCATAGATGCATATCCTCCGGTTGCACACAACATGATCATCGAAATTCCCATCAGAATCCATTAGCATCAGTTAGGGGAATTTTCCAGTGCATTTAGCCTATTTTCCTATTTATTGGGATTTTCACTTATTATTTTTAAGTGACTTTCCTACAAAAGTAGGTAGGGCAATTTTGCTAAGTTAATATATAAGCAAACCAAAGTTCACACTTTCTGGCAAAAGAGGCAGCAGGAGCTTCCCGCTCAACAGGCAACTTCTCAGCAGAAAACACCCCCCCCCCCCCCCCCCCCCCCAGCAGTAGATCCTCGCTATCTCCATCCCTCCCTTGGCGATTCCTACCACAGCAACTTCCCCCGCTTCCCTTCCCTTGCATGATCGCCCAAGCACCCCTCAGCCCAGCGTTTTCAGCCATAAAAACGCCAGCCCTTCAACCAGCATTTTTCATCCAAAAACGCCAGCAAACTGCAGCAGATCTCAGCGTTTTCATTTTCAGCAATCAGCGTTTTTTATCATCAGTTTCAGCAGGGATAAAAGCGCAGGTTTTCAGCAGCAGAACATTAGTAGATTCCCCCATTCAATTGCAGATGATCCCCCAAGTTTAGCCCAAGAAAACGCAGCCAAAACAGTCATTTTCAGCCACTGAAACAATCCCCGAATTCAGCGATTAAAAGATCTCAGATTTCAGCCATTGAGTCGTCGTCATCATCACCGTCATCGTCATCGGCATAGTCCAACTTGCATCTGTCCATTGCATACGCATTGTACATCTTTGTGCAATCAAAGTAGACCACTCTCGCCGACGAGAGTGGGGCCTTCGGAGGAGGGTTTTACAAACCTCTCGGTGTCGTATCTCTTCTCTCTCCTTCTCTCAGTCTCATTCACTTGCATGCACAATATCCACTCACTTTGTTCGTGATCATAGCACTCTCCATAAGACGGAAAACTCTCTCTTTCCCTAAGAACTAAAAGGAACGTTGAGCAATAAAGATCACTAATCTTGAGAAAATACAACCTTCATTCCGCTGCACCTTACAGGGTTCTTTAGATTCATTCGATTCAAGCTTAGGACATGTTCATTTTATGTGACCCTTAATGTGACAATGAAAACAACGACCTCCCTTGGAATAAGTGCTTTGTTCTTCCGACGTGATGTATCCTCCTATAATTCCTTGTGCTACCTTTTCATCTGGAGTAAGCTTAGGTTTAGCAGTTGTGTTAGCCTTACCCTTAGATTCATTGGAAGAATTCTTTGATGAGATACTGTTGGTAGATTGGTTGAAAGAGTTATCATTCTTACCGTTCTTACTGTTCTAAGGGTTCTGAGAACTCTGCAAGGTACTTGTGGAAGTCTTGTTCTCCTTAGGCTTTTCCTTGTTGTGCTTCATCTCCTGTGCGAGAGCAATCGCTACCGTCTTGTTGAGATCGATTGGATCGAGTACCTCGACATCGTACTTGATTACTCGTCCAATCCAAAGAGAAAAGCCTCTTTGCACTCTTCATCCGACATGCGTAGTTGGGTACCTAGCTGCAAAACACGATTAGAAAAAGACATGACCAGTATACCATTTTGCTTGAGAGCGCGCCAATCGTCTTTTAACCATGCGAGGTACTGAGGTGGCATAAACCGCGCCTTGAGCTTGTCTTGGAAATCAGCCCAACGAAAAGAGGGGCGTGAAATCGTCGGCTGCCTCTAGGTGCGCGGCTAGCTGTGCCTCTTGCCATGCGTGGTACCAATTAATGGCATCACCGGCAAGGTACATAGCTGTCGTCAAAACTTTGCTATTGCTTGTCTTCTTAGTTGTCGCAAAATAAGCATTAAATTGATGCAACCAAGAATGAATAACTGTAGCATCCATCTTACTGTCATACTTGACGAAAATCAACTTTTCTGTGACTAGATGATTGGAATCTGCATCGTGGCTTGCGCCACTTGACGAACTCCCACGATCTTTGGGTGGTTCGGTCTTCGAGGCTAGGACTTGGGCAATCAATTTTTGAGTGCGTAGCTCTCGTCGAGCTTCACGCTCGGCCTCCAAAGCCAATCTATGTACGGCACGATCGGCCTCCAATGTTGCGTTTCGTGCTGCCGCATCTTCCTTCCTTAGTTCTTTTCTTTCTTTTCTTGCGTCGCGCTCGCGTTCTAAAGCAAGGCGCCTGTCTTCCTGTCTATCCATCATGGCCATCATTTGCTTCATCATTGCCTCCATAGGGTCAGGTGCAGATGGCGAAGGGGGAGGGTTGAAGAAATCATCTCCGGGTGGGGACGAGTCTTCGTCGCCTCTCTCATGCTCATCACCTGTATGCGAAGTATCTATTCCGCTTCGGGTGACGACCATGCACTATAATCTTGGGTTCTTAAGCTCGCGAGGAACTTGGGTTCTTGAGGGTCTTGAGATCCTTGATTCGTGAGAATCTTGGGTTCTTGAGGTTCTTGAGATCCTTGATTCGTGAGAATCTTGGGTTCTTGAGGTTCTTGAGGTTCTTGAGATCCTTGATTCGTGAAAATCTTGGGTTCTTGAGGTTCTTGAGTCTTGAGAGTCTTGGGTTCTTGGGGTTCTTGAGGTTTTCTTTCGCTTGCAAATCGCATTGGAGAAGGATCTTCTCTTCACCCGAGTTCTACTCTTTTCTGCGGGCGCACCCCTTGGCGGCCTTGCGCTCACACCAAGGTTGTTATTTCCCACCTCACGTCGATTGGCCGGCCGCTAAGTATACAGTCCGCTCTCAATGAGTGAAAAGAGACACAAGGAGAGGCTAGGAAAGCCCTTCTTTCTTGGGATTCCTGTCACTCTTTAACAAAACACGATTAGGAATCGCCACGCCCAAGTAAACTTGGGTTCATGCGATCACAAGAAGCAAAAAAAATTCTTGTAGTTCTTTCCTTGAGTAATGCGGAACACTTCCAAAGCTTTGATACCAATGTAAGGTGCAGCGGAATAAATGTTGTATTTTCTCAAGATTAGTGATCTTTATTGCTCAAGGTTCCCTTTAGTTCTTAGGGAAAGAGAGAGCTTTTCGTCCTATGAAGAGTGCTATGATCACGAACAAAGTGAGTGGATATTGTGCGTGCAAGTGAATGAGACTGAGAGAAGGAGAGAGAAGAGATACGACACCCGAGAGGTTGTAAAACCCTCCTCCGAAGGCCCCACTCTCATCGGCGAGAGTGGTCTACTTGGATTGCACAAAGGTGTAAACTGCGTATGCAATGGACTGATGCAATGGGACTATGCCGATGACGACGACGGTGATGACGACGGCTAAGGCTGAAATCTGTGATCTTCTAGGGCTGAATTTGGGGTTGTCTTCGTGGCTGAAAATGATTGTTTCTTGCTGCTGAAAATGATTGTCTTGGTCGGGCTGAAATGATGATGAAAAACGCTGGTTTTCCTGCTCTTAAGGCTGCGTTTTTGGAGAGGTGTCCTTGGCTGAAAAACGTTGGCACAGCAGGTCCTTTAAAGCTGAAAACGCTAGTCTGGAATGAGTCCTAATGCTGAGCAAAAAACGCTGATGTTGCTAGTGGTCTAGAGTTAGTGAAAACGCCAGGGCTGGCTGTGCTTTGAGGCTGAAAACGCTGAGGATCCCAAAGGGAGGCTAGCGTTAGTGATGACTTGATGCTGTTGCCGGTAAGGGCTGAAGACGCCAAGCACTGGAGGTTGTGGGCGATGACTGCAAGAGGGAAAAACGTGAAGGGAATGGAGATGGCGAGGCTAAGTGCTGATGATGTTGACGGGGGTACTCCTAAGAAGTTGCCTGTTGAGCGGGAAGCTCCTGCTGCCTCTTCTGCGAGAAAGTGCTAACTTGGGTTTGCTTATATATTAACTTAGCAAAATTGCCCTACCTACTTTTGTTGGAAAGTCACTTAAAAATATAAAGTGAAAATACCAATAAATAGGAAAATAGGCTAAATGCACTGGAAAATTCCCCTAACTGTTGATGCTAATGGATTCTGATGGGAATTTCGATGATCATGTTGTGTGCAACCGGAGGATATGCATCTATGCTAAGTGACTGGGCATGCACGGTCTACGAATAGACTCACAAAGTGCCAGATCACTGCTAATCTAGACTTGACTAAACTGACTGAACCCTATTGTGGTGTAGCTTGTCCACGGACACATAGGGTTAGGATGTGTCACGTGACATTCCCCATCTACGACACCGATTGCACTAACTCCAATGGAGGAGTTGGAGTTGTTGTTTATGGAACAGAATTTACAACGCAAAGCAAGAAATGCCGCAAGAATAGCAGCCATAGAGCGCACATACCAAGAAAGAATGGCAGCCATAGCACGTGAGCACGAGCAAGCACGCTTGGAAGCCAAAGAACGACAATCCAAATTGGATCGTGAATGCAAAGAAAGAAAAGTAGAATGGAACGCACACACGTAGAAGACGAAGCAAAAAGACAAGCAGAGAACAAAGCAAGACAAGTAAAATTTGATCGCGAGATCAAAGCAAGGAGGGAAGAGTTCTTGCGACTCTTTTCTCAAGCTCAGGCACACATGCAAGAGATTCGGGAAAAGGAGACTCTCTCAGTCTCTTCTTCTCTAAAGCATGACACACAAGATTTGCATGATTGTGTGAAGCATGATGATGATTTAAATGACAATGACAAGCATGATGAGTTGCATGAAGAAGAGGTGATTGTTCACAAGGATAATGTGTTAGTGGATGTTTTTTCTAGCGAAGCTAACCTCGTTGTAGATTCGATCAATCACGAAGAATCGATCTTGGCTTTCGAGTCGAGGTCCAAAGAAGCCCCACAGGACGATTCGATCATTCAGGAAGAACCGATCTTGGCTCTCAAGCCTAGGTCTCAAGAACCCTCACAGGAAGTATTATGTGTTCGCATGATTGATACGCACGCATTGTTCGAGTGTTTCATTCGTCATCGTTTCCTGTATTTTAGTTTGTTGAGCGCGCGGCGATGTGTGCAAGTGATAGAGCACGCGAAGATGTGCAGTCTGTGTGCAGAGAGGGATGGCGAAAGCCAGCAGGAGAGGAAGCACTAGCAGAACGAAGAGGGAGAGAGAGAGGGCTCACGTTTTTGGGAAAAACTCAATAATTGAGTTTTGGGTTTTCCCACTTTTATTATAAGTGACCTTTAAAAAATGTCTCCAGGTTCAACATGAACCTGTACAAAGTATAAAAATGTACAAAAAGAGGTTATTTAGGCCTTTAACCCAACAGCCTCCCACTTAAAGGCATAAATGACGCCTTTAAGTTAACCAACTCCCACTAGCTGTATGCAATGCTCATGTTGAGCCTTAGCAAGACTCTTGGTGAGAACATCTCCAGGGTTATTCTGTGTGTGAATCTTAGTCAAGGTGACTAGACCATCCTCCAATACCTGTCGTATGAAGTGGTATCGCACATCAATGTGCTTTGTCCGTGCATGAAACATGGCGTTCTTGGCCAAATAGACAGCACTCTGGCTATCACATCCCAAGACAGGAGTACTAGTAGGCATACCAAGCTCTTTGACAAGTCTGCCCAACCATATGGCCTCTTTAGAAGCCTCAGTGACTGAAATATATTCAGCCTCAGTAGTACTCAATGCCACAATTTTCTGAAGTCGTGAACACCAACAGACAGCACCACCAGCAATATCAAACACATAGCCACTAGTGGACTTCCTGGTATCCAAGTCTCCTGCCATATCTGCATCACAATAGCCCTGCAACTTCCGGTCACTTTTGCCATAGCATATACACCTAGATTGTGTACCTGACAAGTATCTCAGAATGCATTTCACAACTTCCCAATGTGCTTTGCCGGGATTGGACATGTATCTACTAACAACTCCCACCCAATGGGCAATGTCGGGACGAGTGGCAACCATAGCATACATAAGAGAACCACAAGCTAATGCTTAAGGGATTCCCTTCATAGCATTCACTGCCACGTCATCCTTTGGGCAATCGGCTTTGCTAAGTTTAGTGTGTGGAGGTAAAGGTACTCCAAGTGACTTAGCTTCAGCCATGTTAAACATGTCAAGTACTTTAGCAATGTACTTTTCTTGAGATAAGAAGAGCAATTTCAGCTTTCTATCTCTCTTGATTCTCATGCCCAAGATGTGCTCAGCATCACCTAAATCCTTCATTGCAAAAGCTGAATTCAGCTGACGTTTAAGAGCATCAATGGTAGACTTATGCTTCCCAGCAATCAACATATCATCTACATATAGCACAAGGATTATAGGACTTCCATCATTATCCTTCTTTGTATACAAACAATGGTCTGAATGGCTGCGTTTAAAGCCTTGAGACAGCATAAAAGTATCAAACTTTTTGTACCACTGACGTGATGACTGCCTCAAACCATACAATGCCCTTCTCAGTTTGCATACAAGTTCCTTTCTATCAGGAACTACAAAACCCTCAGGTTGCTTCATGTAGATATCTTCATCAATGTCACCATGAAGAAAAGTTGTTTTTACATCCATTTGATTCAATTCTAAGTCAAGCACTGCAACAAGAGCAAAAAGGACACGCAATGTCGTAAGCTTTACAACAGGAGAAAAAATCTCTTGAAAGTCAATCCCCTCTTTCTGTGCATACCCTTTGGCAACTAACCTTGCTTTATACTTGGGCTTTCCATCAACACATTTGACCTTATAAACCCATTTGTTAGGAAGAGCCTTTCTTCCTTTAGGCAATGGCACAAGATCCCAAGTATTGTTTGCATGCAAAGATTTGATTTCCTCTTGCATCGCAAGCTCCCACTTACTGCTTAACTCACATGATTTTGCCTCTTTATATGTAAGAGGCTCACCCTCATCTGTCAACATAACATGATGCAAAGAGGGGTCAAAGCGCTGTATCAACCTTCTGACACGAGTAGACCTGCGTACCCAATGATCTACATTCTAGGGCACAGGTTCTACATCAGGAGGCAACTCATTTTCAGCATGCTCATGCTGCTGAAAATCATTTTCAGCCATGACAAGTGGCTGTCCATCCTCATTTGGAGCATTTAAATCATGTCCTACCTCTTCTGGCTCAAGGTTAACCGGCTGATTATCAATTTCAGCTTGCGGTAATGCATCCTGAGGCTCTTTTTCAACATCAATAGGTGGCAAGAGAGGCTGAAATTTGACCGATTTCTTGTCAATTTCAGAAGATGTAGCATTTTTCAGCAATTTAGCCTCATTGAACACTACATCTCGGCTGCGTACAACCCTCTTAATTTGAGGCAACCATATCCTGTAGCCCATTTCACCCTCTTCCCCATAACCTAGGAAGAGTCCTTGGATGGACTTGGCATCTAGCTTTGTCCTCAAGTCATTACGAACATGGACAAAAGCCTTGCAGCCAAACACTCTCAAATGATCATAAGAGGAAAGTTTGCCAGACCAAACCTCCTCTGAAATGTCATTTTTCAGCGTACTCTTAGGAGAGCGATTGCATACATGAACTGCAGTTTTCAAAGCCTCTCCCCAAAACCCATGAGGGAGATTAGCCGTGGACAACATGCAACGCACTCTCTCACATAAAGTACGGTTATACCTCTCAGCCACACCATTAGAAGATAGATTATAAGGGGCTGTCAACTCCCTTTTAATCCCATATTCTTCGCAATAACACTGAAATTCAGCAGACGTGTACTCCCCCCCATTGTCAGATCTCAGACATTTAAGCTTTATACCCTTTTGCGTGGTCACAAAAGCATGAAACCTCTTAAATGCATTAAATGTCTCACTCTTATTCTTTAACAAATATGCCCACCCTTTCCTAGTGCAATCATCAATGAATGTAACAAAGTATAATGCACCACCAAAAGACTTAACAGGCATTGGACATACATCGGAGTGAATTAAATCAAGAGCATTAGCTTTGCGCGAGACACCAGAATAATAAGAAGACTTCTTTTGTTTACAATACAAACAGTCATTACAAAAATCTAACTTGGTGCCCTTTACATCAACCCTCTTCAAAGAGGAGAGCACATCAAGTCCCTTCTGTCTCATATGGCCAAGTCTTTTGTGCCACAACTCCAAATGAGAAGCAACTTCGGCCACTGCAAGAAACTTGCTAGGCAAAGCTTTGCCATGTAAATAGTACAATGTACCACTCTTGCATCCCTTGACAATGAGCATTGATCCCTTAAGCAACTTCCATGAACCCCCAACAAAAATGGTTGTATAACCCTGTGCATCCATCTGGCCAACAGACAATAGACTCTTCTTGATGCCTGGTACATACCTTACATCTTTAAGCATAAACTCTTGGCCATTGTTTAATGCCAAGCGCACAGTGCCCATTCCTTCAATGTCACAAGCATGGTTATCCCCAAGGTAAATCTTGCCATACTTGCCTGCATGATAAGAAGCAAAACACTCCACAGATGGAGTCACATGAAATGAGGCACCCGAGTCTACTATCCAAGACTGTGTAAGGCCATCATTTGCAATTAGCAATGCATCAATGGCATCTCTACATGAGATAAGCATGTCTTCTGCATTTGCTACAACAAAATCTGAGGGGCATGAAGCTGCAACCAAGATCTCCTCACTGTCGGATAACTTTGTGATAACCACACTAGAGGATACATTGACAGTCTCTGAATCCTTGGAGGAGGTAACTGCTGATTTTTCCCCTTTCTTATCCTCTGTCTTCTTCTTCTCCTGTGATTCCTTCTTTCTTTCTTGCTCTTTCTTGAAATACCTACAATCTGGCTTCTTATGGCCTTTTCTACCACACTGGTAACAAGTCACATCCTTATCCCTAGACTTGCTTTTGCTCCTGTTTTGAGTCTTGGTACCTGTATTTTGCTTCTGACTTCTGCCTCTCGCATTGTAAGCAGAACTGCCACCTTCCCCACCACTAGACTTGCGTCTAATTTCCTCATTTAAGATGGAGCCTCGCACTCCATCATATGTGAGGTTGGGGCTATTACTCAAAGAAACCACAAGGATTTCCCAAGAGTCTGGCAAAGTCATCAACAAAAATATGGCTTTCAACTTGACATCAAAAAGTTGAAGCCCAATATCCTGTAGCTGACTCATAACACTGGTGAAAGCACTTAAGTGCTCAGAAGCCGACTTGGCTTTGTCGAGCATCATGTTCACCAGTTTGCGCATCAAATGCACCTGATTCACAGGGGTGGCATTCTCATAAGTGGCCTTCAACTTATGCCAAATTGCATGTGCAGTGTCCAAGCCCTTTATGTCCACCAGAATGTCATCGGTCACAGCCATTTTGATATAGGCCTTTGCCATCTTGTTGAGCTTGGCTCAATCCTCATCCGGCATATCCACAGGCTTTACAACCAAAAGGGCGTCCTCACAATCCTTGAGGAACAAAATCCCCTGCATCCTGTACTGCCATAGGTCGAAACCTGTACCGTCAAATCGCTCAATTTCCATCAAGCTCTTGGCATCAGACGACGAGGAAGTAGAGGCCATTTGCACGGATAAAAATGCAGAAGAGAGTGTCTACACAAAATCTGAAAATTTTCACTGATCACAATGTACCGCACGTTGCATACAATGTGCTGAAAATTTCAGCAATTAACAAGTATTCCCAATGCGTACTTGCATAAACCCACAAAAGGCGTACATAAACCTCAATTTGTGTACATAAAAAACAGTCCAATTCTGAATTTTCTGCAAATTTACTGTTTTGGCGCATCAATTTGCATCAAATGGACCTGTTTTGAGTGGGAAAAGCAAGGGGCATTCACAGGAATCGATTTAGAACACCTGCGTTTTGCTGTTTTGACCTGTAATTTTCTGGTTTTTACCTGTTTTGACCTAATTTCAACCTATTTTAGGCTGTTTTGGGAACCCTAATCACCCTAGGTGACACCGGAAGCAAGGGGCTTCGCGATGAAAGCGGAAATTTGACGCGAGAGAAGCCTTTTGCCTGTTGTCCAGCCACCTACGCAAAGCTTCTGAAACCCTAATCTGGCTCTGATACCAGTTGTTGAGCGCGCGGCGGTGTGTGCAAGTGATAGAGCACGCGAAGATGTGCAGTGTGTATGCAGAGAGAGGTGGCGAAAGCCAGCAGGAGAGGAAGCGCTAGCAGAACGAAGAGGGAGAGAGAGAGGGCTCACGTTTTTGGGGAAAACTCAATAATTGAGTTTTGGGTTTTCCCACTTTTATTATAAAAGTGACCTTTAAAAAATGTGTCCAGGTTCAAATAGTATAAAAATGTACAAAAAGGGGTTATTTAGGCCTTTAACCCAACATAGTCAACGTCTTGATGTGATCCCTTTTTCTAGGCATGACATATTGTATGTTGAGCACGTTTCTCTCATGGATGAGCACGAATGTATGGAGATTCTTGAAGAAGAAGGAAGCATGACTCTCGATGAAGTTGAAGCATCACAGGAGCCACAAAAGACTGTCGCTTTCGGCACGGCCCAAAGAAGCAAGCGTTGCAAACCTTTATGAAGTTCAAGTACCGCACGACCCACACATCCGAGTGGGCCGGCGAAGAGTCCCTTCTAGGATTCCGGATGCTATTGGCGATCTCCCTCGACGCCATACAGTTCGGTACCAGTACCTCACTTTGAAAAGGAGGGGATGTCACGTGACACATCCAACCCTATGTGTCCGTGCACAAGCTACAGCATGATCAAGGTTCAGTCAGTCCAGTCAGTCTAGATTAGAAGTGATTTGGCACTTTTTGTGAGTCTATTCGTAGACCGTGCATGCCCAGTCACTTAGCATAGATGCATATCCTCTGGTTGCACACAGCATGACCATCGGAATTCCCATCAGAATCCATTAGAATCGGTTAGGGGAATTTTCCAGTGCATTTAGCCTATTTCCCCTATTTTTGGCATTTTTCACTTATTATTTTTAAGTGACTTTCCAACAAAAGTAGGTAGGGCAATTTTGCTAAGTTAATATGTAAGCAAACCCAAGTTAGCACTTTCTGGCAGAAGAGGCAACAGGAGCTCCCCGCTCAACAGGCACCTTCTCAACAGGAACCATCAAGAACCTCTACGCCCTCAGTGTTTGGTCAACCTCAAGCCCTAAGCCTAGCGTTTTTGGTCTTCACCAACATCCTCCCTAGATCTGGCATTTTCAGCTTTGCAGACATCGCGAGCCTTCCAGTTTGCCTAGCGTTTTTGCTAGCACTACCAAATCTGCTAGCGTTTCCAATATCAGCCCCTTAGCGTTTGCATCAGCATTCACTAACGCCAGCAGATTTCCAGTCAGCCCAACGTTTTTGGTTTTCAGCCCTTACCGCAGCAGATGAGCAGTGTTTTCAGCAGTTAAGATTTGCAGCAAATTCAGCCCTAGTTGGTTGCAAAAGATAGCGATTTTCAGCCCTCGAAAACACAGCCAAAACAGTCATTTTCAGCCACCCAAAACAGCCCAAAGATTAGCAGAAATTCAACAGATAGAAGACCACAGATTTCAGCCCTAAAGTCGTCGTCGTCGTCACCGTCGTCGTCATCGGCATAGTCCCAAGTTGCATCAGTCCATTGCATCCGCATTGTACCACTTGTGCAATCCATAAGTAGACCACTCTCGCCGACGAGAGTGGGGCCTTCGGAGGAGGGTTTTACAACTTCTCTGGTGTCGTATTCTCTCTTCTCTCTCTATCTCTCAATCTCATACACTTGCACGCACATTGTCCATTCACTTTGTTTGTGATCATAGCATTCTCTCATTAAGAACGGAAGGCTCTACCTTCCATAAGAACAAAAGGAACCTTGAGCACAGTTCGGAGCACTCATCTAGAGCAAAGCGCAAACAATCATTCCGCTGTACCTAACAGATAAGTAACTTCAATGAGAAAAAACTCAAATTTCTTAGCTGCAATGTACAATTGACACTCATCCAACCAGGTCAATACCCTTTCTACATTCTTTTCATGTTGTTCCCACAATGCAGAAAAAATGAGAAAATCATCAAGAAAGATGAACACGTATAAACCAACCATATCGCCAAAACGGCCTACCATGAGATGGTTAAACGTACCCACGGCACCTATCAATCCAAAAGGCATAACCACATACTCCCGTTGCCCTCACTCTGTGCGAAAAGCGGTCTTGAAGATGTCGCCTTTGAATACCCTTACCTGATAGTATCCACTTTTGAGATCGACCTTGCTGAAGACCTTTGCCCCATTGAGCCTATCAAGGATATACTCAATGTGAGACATCGGAAACTTGTTCTTGACGGTCATCTTGTTCAATGTCCTGTAATCAACACACAAATGAGACAAACCATCCTTTTTGCGGACAAACAAAATAGGGGCAGCAAACGGACCTACACTAGGACGTATGAATCCTCTAGCCACCAACTCTGTGAGTGGCCGCTCTAACTCTTCTTCTTGGTCTTGTTCAAACGGTAGGGCCCTTACTGACAGGCTGTGCCCCCCCCATAAGCTCGATGCGATGATCCTCCGGCCGCTCAGGTGGGAGACGCGGTGGAAGATCATCCTGCAAAAAGAGATGCTTAAACTTGGTAAACAAAGTTGAACACCTGTTTGGAGCCTGAATACTCTGGGTAACTAGAGCAACATAGATGAATGCCGCTTGTGCTCCTCGTCGTAATTCACGCTTCACTTGCACATGAGAAATAAGAGGCAAAGAATGCAGACCCTCTTCATCACGAATGATTATGGGAGAGTCACTCTTGGCATTCAATGTGAGAGTGTTGTCCTCCCAATCAATGAGAGGATTATGCTCACGAAACCATCTAATGCCCAAAAGAATATCACATCCTGAGAGAGGAAACACGACAAATTTCCTACGGAAAGGAAATTGTTGAACTGTAAACAACACATCAAAGCACTCTTGCGTGATGAGAGAGTCCATACTGGGAGCGAAGCCAGACACCTCAAGAGGAGATGTCTGACTAACCTCTAGGCGGGCTCTCTCTACATGAGAGGCACTAATCACATCATGCATACTACCTGGATCAAACAATACGACAAAACGCTGACCCTTTACATGACCATAACACTTCATGAGAGACTCGTCAATGTGTGTAAGGTGCAGCGGAAGTGAATGTTGAACTTTGCTCAAGATGAGTGCTCCGAACTGCGCTCAAGGTTCCTATACTTATGGAAGGGAGAGCCTTCCGTTCCTGTAGTGAGAGAGTGCAATGGACACAAACAAAATGGTGAACATTGTGAATGAAGGTGCATGAGACTAAGAGATAGAGAGAGAAGAATACGACACTAGAATGTTGTCAAAATACCTCCTCCGAAGGCCCGACTCTTTGTGGCGAGAGCGGTCTACTATTGATTGCACAAATCTCTACAATGCTTGGACTTGCCGACGATGTCGACGACGATGAGGACGACGACGAGACGGGCTGAAATCTGAAAACGCTAATGGCTGAAATCTGCAAATCTTCTATCTGC
This sequence comes from Adiantum capillus-veneris, assembly GCF_014529385.1. NCBI lineage: Eukaryota > Viridiplantae > Streptophyta > Polypodiopsida > Polypodiales > Pteridaceae > Adiantum > Adiantum capillus-veneris. Next base: position 163,404,232 of record NC_140938.1, read on the forward strand.
TGAATTTTGACTCTATGTCGGTGACGATGTCGGTGACGATGTCGATGACGACGATGCAACAACGACGCGCTGAAAATGCAGATGCTGAAATCTGCATTTTCCGGGCTGAATCTACAAACTACGCGGGATCTGACCGTACGGCGATGATCTGCTGGGGGAAGGTGAGATCTGCGAGGTTTGGGACTTCTACTACGATGTCTAACTGCTGAAAACTGAAAACGCTGGTGCTTATTGAGGTTCCGTCGCGATGAATCTGCAAAACGCCGAGGCTGATCTGCAAACCAAAAACGCTAGGGCTGATCCTTTCCTGTTGGAGAAATCTGCTAACGCTAGGGCTGATCTGCTAGCTTGCTGTAGAATCTGCTAACACTAGGGCTGATCTGCTATCTTGCTGTCCCCGGGGCTGATCTGCAAAAACGCTTGGGGGGGGGGGGGGGTGTGTGTGTGTGTGTGGATCTTGCTAAGAAGGTGACTGTTGAACCTTGGTTCCTGCAGCCTCTTCTGTCAAAAAGTGCTAGCCCTAGGTTTCTTTATATACTTGCTTTCTAAAATTGCCCTACCTAGTTCCCAACAAAAGTCACTTGAAAATAATAAGTGAAAATTGGCTAAAATAGGGAAAATAGGTCTATGCAATGTAAAAATGCTCTCGACGGGTTCTGGCTGAAATCTGATGATCATGCTATGTGCAACCACACGATATGCATCTACTCTAAGTGTCTGGACATGCACGGTCTGCGAACACTCACAAAAGTGTCAGATCACTTCCTAATCTAACTAAACTGAACTGAACTGAGCCCTTGCCATGAAGTAGCTTGTCCACGTACACATAGGGTTAGATGTGCGAGTGACATCCCCTCCTTTTCAAAGTGAGGTATTGGTACCGAACTCTATGGCATCGAGGGAGATCGCCGACAGCATCTAGAATCCTGGAAAGAACTCTTCGCCGGCCCACTCTAATGCGTGGGTCATGCGATACTTGAACTTCATAAAAGTCTGCAACGCTTGCTTCTTTGGGCCACGCCGAAAGCGACACAAAATCATTTGTGGCTCCTTCGATGCTTCAACTTCGTTGATAGTCATGCGTCTACCTTCTTCAAGAATCTCCGAGGATGAAAATTTCTGACACCACTTCCAACAGAAAAACATGAACATACCCATTCCATGTAAAGTGACTCAAAAAATTCTAGTTTTACTAAAAGACTGTGCATGCAATGTAGATGAACATATAGACGGAGTGTCAAATCGTTCATCAAACACACGCAAACAATGGGGTCAAATCTTCACTTTTTTATCTAAATCAATCAACTCTAGAAAATCACAATGGAAATGCCGATGCTTGATGCTCGATCCTTCTTGTGCTCTTTTTGATACTGTGTTATGCCAAGGAAGAGACACAGAAAACATTTGAATTCCTTGAATGCAAACATTTCACCTTTTCATGAGTAATCCGCTTACATCCGTGCTCATTCATGAGTGAATCGTGTTCATCGTACAATATGTCATGCCTATGAAAAGGGATCACATAAGGACGGTGACTAAAATACAAGAAAGCATCACGAATGAAACACTCGAACAATGCATGCTGACTAATCATAAAAACACATAGTACTTCCTGGGGGTGGCCTGTGGACCTTGACTCGAGAGCCAAGATCGGTTCTTCGTGATCGAACGAATCTTCCTGTAGGGGTTCTGTGGACCTCGACTCAAGAGCCAAGATCGGTTCTTTGTGATCGAACGAATCTGCAATGAGGTTAGCTTCACTAGAAAAAGCATCAACTAACCCATCATTCTTGTGAACAATCACATCTTTTTCTTGCAAATCATCATGCTCGTGAGAAATCACATCTTGATCATGTAAATCATCATGCTTATCCTTATCATGCTTATCATTATCATGAAAATCATGTGTGTCATGCTTTGGAAAAGAAGAGACTGAGAGAGTCTCCTTTTCCTGATCCTTTGCAATCCATGTCTGCATACTAAAAAAGAGCCGCAACAACTCTTGCATATGTTGGGTTCTCTGTTTGGCCGCCAACCGCGCTTGCTCATGCTCACGCTCCAAGGCTACCGTTCTGTCTTCGGCCGCCAAGCACGCGTGCTCGCGCTTAGGCTCAAAGGCTAACCGGCTTTCTTCGCGCTCGCGAGCGAATTCTACTTTTCTTTCTTGGTGCTCGAGATCCATTTCGGCTCGTCTTTCTCTCTGCTTACGATCCATTTCTGCTCTTCTTTCTGCATTTCTTGCTTCGCGTTCTAACTTCTTGTCCATCATCATCTTGTCAAAAGCCTCCATAGAAGTTAGTGCAATCCTTGGCGTAGATGGGGAAGGGGGAGGGTCAAAAAAACCTCCTGGTGGGGAAAACTCTTCTTCGCCACTCCCAGGCTCACCACCTCCATGCGAAGTATCCATTCCGCTTCGGGTGATGACCATTCACTGAAGTCTTGGGTTCTTAAGTTCACGAGGAACTTGGGTTCTTGTGGGTCTTGGGTTCTTGGGTTCTTGAGTTCTTGAGGTTCTTGAGGTTCTTCTTTCGCTTGCAATCTGTGTTAGAGAAGGATCTTGGATCTTCTCTTCACCCGAGCTCTTCTCTTTCCCACGGGCGCACCCCTTGGCGGCCTTGCGCTCACACCAAGGTTACTTTTTCGCACCTCACGTCGATTGGCCGGCCTCTAAGTGCACAGTCTGCTCTCAATGAGTGAAAAGAGGAACAAGGAGAGGCTGGACAAGCCCTTCTTTCTTGGGTTTCCTGTCACTCTTCAAAAACGCGATTAGGAATAGTCACGCCCAAGTGGACTTGGGTTACGTGCCACCGCAACAAGCAAAAAAATTCTATGGTTCTTTCCTTGAGTGATACAGAACACTGCCAAAGCTCTGATACCAATGTAAGGTGCAGCGGAAGTGAATGTTGAACTTTGCTCAAGATGAGTGCTTCGAACTGAGCTCAAGGTTCCTTTTACTTACGGAAGGGAGAGCCTTCCGTTCCTTTAGTGAGAGAGTGCAATGGACACAAACAAAGTGGTGAACACTGTGAATGAAGGTGCATGAGACTGAGAGATACAGAGAGAAGAATACGAAACTAGAATGTTGTCAAAAACCCTCCTCTGAAGACTCCACTCTCTATGGCGAGAGCGGTCTACTATTGATTGCACAAATCTCTACAATGCTTGGACTTGCCGACGATGAGGACGACGACGAGACGGGCTGAAATCTGAAAACGCTAATGGCTGAAATCTGCAAATCTTCTATCTGTTGAATTCTGACTCTATGTCGATGACGACAATGCAACGACGGCGTGCTGAAAATGCAGATGCTGAAATCTGCATTTTTCGGGCTGAATCTGCAAACTACGCGGGCTCTGACCATACGGCAAGGATCTGCTGCGGGAAGGTGAGATCTGCGAGGTTTGGGACGTCTACTGCGATGTCTGACTGCTGAAAACTGAAAACGCTGGTGCTTACTGAGGTTCCGTCGCGATGAATCTGCAAAACGCCGAGGCTGATCTGCAAACCAAAAACGCTAGGGCTGGTCCTGTCCTACTGGAGAAATCTGCTAACGCTAGGGCTGATCTGCTATCTTGCTATCCCCGGGGCTGATCTGCAATGCAAACACCAGGGCTGATCTGCAAAAACGCTTTGGGGGGGGGGGGGGGGGGTGGATCTTGCTGAGAAGGTGCCTGTTGAACCTGTCCTGTCCTGTCCTACTGGAGAAATCTGCTAACGCTAGGGCTGGTCCTGTCCTACTGGAGAAATCTGCTAACGCTAGGGCTGATCTGCTATCTTGCTATCCCCGGGGCTGATCTGCAATGCAAACACCAGGGCTGATCTGCAAAAACGCTTTGGGGGGGGGGGGGGGGGGGGTGGATCTTGCTGAGAAGGTGCCTGTTGAACCTTGGTTCCTGCTGCCTCTTCTGTCAGAAAGTGCTAGCCCTAGGTTTCTTTATATACTTGCTTTCTAAAATTGCCCTACCTAGTTCCCAACAAAAGTCAATTAAAAATAATAAGTGAAAATTGGCTAAAATAGGTCTATGCACTGTAAAAATGCTCCTGATGGGTTCTGACTGAAATCTGATGATCATGCTATGTGCAACCAGAGGATATGCATCTACTCTAAGTGTCTGAACATGCACGGTCTGCGAACAGACTCACAAAAGTGCCAGATCACTTCCTAATCTAACTGAACTGAGCCCTTGCCATGAAGTAGCTTGTCCACGTACACATAGGGTTAGATGTGCACGTGACATCCCCTCCTTTTCAAAGTGAGGTATTGGTACCGAACTCTATGGCATCGAGGGAGATCACCAAGAGCGTCTGGAATCCTGGAAAGGACTCTTCCCCGGCCCACACTAATGTGTGGGTCATGCGATACTTGAACTTCATAAAGGTCTGCAACTCTTGCTTCTTTGAGCCGCGCCGAAAGCGACAGTCATCTGTGGCTCCTTCGATGCTTCAACTTCGTCGATAGTCATGTGTCTATCTTCTTCAAGAATCTCCGAGGATGAAAATTTCTGAAACCACTTCCAACACAAAAACATGAATTCCATGTAAAGCGATTGGAAAAATTCTAGTCTTCCTAAAAGATTGTGCATGCAATGTAGATGAACATATAGACGAAGTGCCAAACCGTTCATCAAACACACAATCCTTCTTGTGCTCTTTCTGATACTGTGTCATGCCAAGGAAGCGACATAGAATGTGAATTCCTTGAATGCAAACATTTCACCTTTTCATGAGTAATCCGCATACATCCGTGCTCATTCATGAGTGAATCGTGTTCATCGTACAATATGTCATGCCTATGAAAAGGGATCACATAAGGACAGTGATTAAAATACAAAAAAGCATCACGAAAACACTCGAACAAGTTTCATTCGAACAATGCATACTGACTTATCATACGAACACATAGTACTTCCTGGGGGTGGTCTGTGAACCTTGACTCGAGAGCCAAGATTGGTTCTTCGTGATCGAACGAATCTTCCTGTGGGGGTTCTGTGGACCTCGACTCGAGAGCCAAGATCGGTTCTTGGTGATTGATTGAATCTTAAATGAGGTTAGCTTCACTAGGAAAAGCATCAACTAACCCATCATACTTGTGAACAATCACATCTTTTTCCTGGAAATCATCATGCTCGTGAGAAATCACATCTTGATCATGCAAATCATCATGCTTATCCTTATCAAGCAAATCATGTGTGTCATGCTTTGGAAAAGAAGAGACTGAGAGAGTCTCCTTTTCTTGATCCTTTGCAATCTGTGTTTGCATACTAAAAAAGAGTCGAAACAACTCTTGCATGTGTTGGGCTCTCTGTTCGGCCGCCAAACGCGCTTGCTCATGCTCACGCTCCAAGGCTACCCTTCTGTCCTTGGTCGTGGCACTCCATAGCTCTTAACCTGTGAGACAGGTTCTCAATGAAGCATCCCCCCATCATAAATCAAGCACCCCCTCTTTTGTGGTTGACCTGTAATGCATCTGTGAACAAATAGATGCAAAAAGGGGAAGATTTCCATGGCTGCCAAAACCTGCATATCGTTGAAAACGCAGCAAAACAACCCTATAAACACGCATCCGATGCCTACCAATGCTGAAAATGAGCTCCTTGGTCCTAGGTAAAGTCATGGGAAGCTCAAAAATGGAGAGAAATGGCTGAAAATCAGAGTTATCAGCCTTCAAACTGCTCCAAAAAGTAAGTTACGAGTCATCTTCTGCCAAACTTGGTAAATTGGCCAAAAAGTGTCACTTGGCACTCATACATGCAATTATCCACATTGGGCTTCCTGCTTAAAAATCTCTCGAGTGGTGCATCAATTAACTTTACACCAGAGTAATAAAATGTTCCCCTTGTCATTCTAAAGCTAGTGACGCGAATAGATTTCGTGGCCCAAAATAGCAGTTCCCTAAATTGTAGGGGATGCTTCCGTTGGACTCGCATTGGTTATCTGACCATCAATCCTCTTTGGGACCGCATCCAAAAATGCAATGTAGCCGAGCTGTCGGGTACTGCTCTGCTTTTGGGCATCCCTTGTAACCTTTAAATTAGTGGTGAGGGCCTCACTTCTCAGAGCATCTGGACGCAGAGTGTGAGAGTGAAACCCTAACCACTCTCTTATACTTTGATCTGATTAATATAAAAAGAAATACCGAAAGGGGCGCCAGTCTTTGGGGCCAATATCTCTAGGCACGGAACTCCGCCGAGCCAGTGCAAATCTATTGTGATCTGTGAATTGTTTTGAAGTGGTTATTTGGTGCTGTCGCGGTCGATTTTTGACTTGGAGTGTCCAAGTCTGTTACAGAAAGAAAGAGACGAGAGAGAGAAAAGAGACGACATAGGGATGTCAGGTCCAACCCCCAAGGGCCCCCTTGCTTTGTTGCCAAAGCAAGTACTTTCTTTATTTTTGCACAATGCTACTACAATGACTAAATGATGAGATGCTGATGCTAATGGATACTGACGCTAGTGATGCTGGGTACTGGGTACTGAGGTACTGAAGGAGTATTGAGGTTCTATGTCGAAGATGATGATGTCGACGACGGGTACTGCGGGTTCTATGTCGAAGACGGGCAGGTCGATGACGAGGTCTATGTCAAAGACGATGAAGTCGACGACGAGGTACTAAGGGTCTGTGTCGAAGACAAGGGTCTATGTCGACGACAGTTCTGTGTCGAAGACAGTGAAGTCGACGAGACGGGTACTGTTGGTCTACGTCAACGACGATGATGTCGACGATGGTGACTGTGACGATGACGAAGGTGTCTTCATCAAGATAGAGATCTGCGATGACGATGGTGATGGTGTCGTCATCAAGATAGGGACTTCGACGACGATGGATGGGGACGTCGACGACGACGATGGATGGGACGACGACGGTGTCAAGGCTGAAAACTGAACACGCTAGGCTGTCTGCTGAAAACTGAAAACACCACGCTGATATGGGTCTTCTTCTTCTTGAGAAAACGCTAGGGCTCCTGCTGAGGTGCTGCTTGCCTGTTGGGTGCTTGCCTCCTTGTGTCCCTGCTTCTTCTACTTCTGTTGAGTGCCCAATGGGTTTCTTTTATAGATCTTTAGCAATTTGCCCTACCTACTTTTCCAACAAACTTACAAAAAGAATTCCAAAAGTCACTTTTGATAAAATGACTGATAAGAGGTGGTTCATGCGGAAAAATGCCTGCATGATGAAATGAATGTTCTTGTGCAAGAGAGGGTATGCAAGTGTGACTAGCCTCGACATGCACGTCCTACTAGAGGCTCACAAGGGTGCCAGGCTCAGTCCTAAGCTATGACTCATGCTAGATTATGGCAGAAGCGTGTCCACGTGGCGCAAGTGAAGTGCGCATGTGGGGATAGTTGGTTTATTTTTTTAAGTTTTTCACTTATTGCTTTTGGGGCTCTGCTTTTGGGCATCTCTTGTAACCAATAATTAAGTAGTTAGGCCCTCACTTCTCAGAGCATCTGGATGCAGAGTCTGAGAGTGAGCACCCTCCCACTCTCTTGTACTTTGAACACAAATTAATACAATAGAAATACTGAAAGGGGCGCCAGTCTTTGGGGCCAATAACTCTAGGCACGGAACTACGCCGGGCCGTGTCGACTCAAGTGTGAATTGTGAATTGTTTTGAAGTGAATCTCTATTGTGTCGCAGTAGAATCTTGACTTGGGGTGTCCAAGTTTGTTACACGCCAGGCTGTCTTGGCTGGATCTGCAAAATGCTAGGCTGATCTGGATTCTAGATGGGGAATCTGGCAAGGATCTGCAACCAAAGGATGCGGGTTCTCGCGAGGCTAAGGCTCAAAACTGTAAACGCCAGGCTGATCGGGCCTTCTTCTTCTTGTGAAAAACACTGAGGCTCCTGCTGAGGTGCTGCCTGACTGCTGGGTGCTTGCATCCTTGTGTCCATGCTTCTTCTGGGTTTCTTTTATCGATCTTTAGCAAATTGCCCTACTTACTTTTCCAACGAAAGTCACTTATTAATAAATAAGTGAAAAATGTGTACTTTGGCAAAAACGGTTCAATGCTCTGAAAAATGCTCATGCTAACTGATTGTGCAAGAGAGGGTATGCAACTGTGACCGGCCTACGCATGCACTTCCTACTAGAGGCTCACAAAGTGCAAGGCTCAATCCTAAGCTAGGCTGACTCATGCTAGACCATGGCAGAAGCATGTCCACATAGCGCAAGCGAAGTGCGCACGTGACAGCACAAGAGAGAAAAAAACTTTTTGGGGATTAGCGGATTAGTGCAAAATCTTCAAAACTCTGATACCAATGTCAGGTGCAACGGAATTGATTATCGTGAAGATCTATATACCTTCATAAGTTCAGAATAGTCTAAACTCACGAATTATCTAAACTCACGAATTATAAGAGGGAATAAAGCACTCATAAAACTATAAAAGCAAGGGACACAAGACAAGGAAAACAAAAACAAACAAACAAACAAATTAAATCACTTTGTTTGCTACGAAACAAAACTAGATAAAACAAAACATTATTAACTTAAAAATGTTTTTAGAAAAGGCATGTGTAAAATAAGTTGACGCAACTTACTTGGCTTAAAACAAGTACTCAACTTTAAGCAAAAAAAGGATAAGACATCTTAAAAACTTACTCCTAGAAATCAAACTTCACACAACAACTTCTAACGGAACACATTCTTAAGTCCTCAAGTAAGCTAAATATGAAATCGAAAAATGAATACTACTACAAACCTACAAAGAGCAAAGAACCAAACTTGACAATATATGATCTCAACTTCACTGCTTGTCCAAACAGAAAGAATAAGATTATCACCTTTATCATGCATAGCTTCGACAACAGCTATGACATCCCTATTCACGTCGTCAGTGCCCAAGAGTAGGTGCAGGTTTATATAGAGGTCATTCATGCTTTGCACGTACTCTACAAAACCAACGAGCTGAGTTTCTATCACCCTCCGGAGGTGATGGGCATACTTAGCCATGATAAAGGCTAGCAATTGTCAAGCTATAGTGAAAATACTAGAAGCGCTAAAGATCAAAACAACAACATAAGGTGTTATTAAGACAAACAACAAGTGGGCTTTTTAGCTCCCCACTTCTATTGAATTTACTACTGATTATCTTGAACATTCCAAAGGAAGAAACACTAAAAATAAACTTACTACGATGCAAAAATGAACGAACTTTTTTCATGATTCTTTTGAATGAGTATCCTTTTTCAACTAGTAAAGAAATAAGATGGCAAGATTGAACAACAAAAGTATATTTACTAGAACAAAGACGAGAAAATCTAAATAGTTGAGAGCAAATGACACCGTACTTAGCTAAAAGAGAAATGTTCGAAGAAATGTGAGGCATACGGATGATTTTTTGATTGGCATATTCTGGTTCAAGGCGCTTATCATAGATATCTACTTCTAATCCCAAGGGAGTCTGAAAAATCTTAAGGTCTAAAAAGGCACAACAATCACTATTTGTGGTACAGTTAAGTTCACAAAACTCATTGGGATAAATTCCTCCGCCTACAGAACTCGAATTCAAGTACATAAAATCTTGAAAAGAAGGAACGTCGGGGACAAAAAGATCATCTACAAAGCGTCTTACATTGCATAACTTGTGCAAAAATATTAAGCCAGTGTTAGCAAGGACAAGACGCTCCATAAAATCAAACTCATAAGTAAAGATAGAAATTAGCAAGAAAAACAGCACAATTGGTGCCCATAGGGATACCAATTGTTTGCTTGAAAAGAGAGTCGCCGATGGTTATATATAAATTGTCCAAAAGAAAATCTAACCAAGATATGATGTCAATGTCATCTACAATCCTGGTGAATCTCTTTCTTCCTTTGTCTACATCTACATTCTTACTTTTCAGCCATAAGAAGTCAAAGTTCAAGGCTGACTTTTCTACTAGCAATGCCTTGTACCTATCCTTTTCAAGCTTATACGCAAAAACTTTTGAAATAAGAGACTTGACTCTAAATTTAAGGTCCTCCAAATTTAGCTTCGTGTATAGTGTTGTAAAGTCAAAGTGTATAGTGTTGTAAAGTCAAAAGTTTGGAGACATAAAGGAGAAGATTTCTCCTTAAGGCTTCTTGAAGAGTTCAACAACTTTAAAACAGGAATCACACCTACTGAATCATTTAAAATCCAACTTGAATCGGTAGGTACGTCTGCTTCCTTTAGCATATTATTCCACAATTCATTTACGCTAGGTAAAATGGCTTTGAAACAATAACTAAGCCATTTGGAAACCTCGGTCAAAGACGTGTTACAAGAAGCAGCTATAAATCTAGGCTTTATAGGATTCTTGTGGAACTTCCAAACGGTATATAAAAAAGGTAATTTAGGCTGGCACTTGAAACCAAAAGACTTACAAAAGTCTTGATGTTTCAAGATAACCTCTTGCATTGAAAGATCACAATCACTGTAAGTCTGAGAGTTTACTTCACCTAACAAGCATTCTAAATAAAACTTTTTGCACGTAACAACAAAGTTATTAGAGCACTTATCTACATAAGAGATTACAAAATCACGATGAAATTTCCTAAGAGCATCACAATCAGAAGAAGATAAGCTATTCCTTTCTAAAGAAACGTTCCGAGAGCAAGATGCTAATTTCAAAGAAGCTTTCTTGAGGATTACAGACTTCCAATGGGTAAAAATACCTTGAACTCCTAAAGACTCCTCAAACTTTACTACGAAACTAGAAATTCCTTTTTCTATGGCTTTGAGAAGACAAGAGTCGTTTGAGGAAGGGAGCCTACATTTAGTACCTCTTGAGAAAAGGTCTTTCAAGGAATCCGAAGGAAGGATAGAACAATCGGCAGTAACTACATGACCCAAAGCTCCATTTATGTAAGAAGAAAAGGCAGTTTTACTACAAGGGCAATCAATACTTGAGATTGCTAGCCTCTCTTGCTTTTTAAGATTACGTCCTATGTCACTATAGTTGAAAGCTTTTTGTCCTAAAGTTCTCACATATTTGAAAGCTACGACAAGATGGTTCCATACCTTTCTCACACAAGGAGGGAGAGCATCCAAAGCTTCTTGAGATCTCAAAATAGAGCTTAATTCAATCTTGTCTAAGTCAAGGGAGGTAAAGATAGTTATCAACAAATCTTTCTTTCCAACCAAGGGATTTTTCAAACTAGGACATTTGGACTTCAGAAATTTGCCTAACAGTACTCGAAGTTGAGTACTATGAGACTCTGTCACAAAGTGATGACGTGGCGGACAACAGAAACCCTAATTTCTGCCAAAAACCCTAAAATTCCTGCAAACCCTAATTTTTGCCAAAAACCCTAATTTCCGGAAATCGCGGAGGCTGAAAAAAAAAATTAATGATGAGCGACGCGAATTCCGCTTTTGAAGAGAATGCTTTTTTTTAACCAAAAAAAAAAGAGAACTTAAGAGAGAAGAGCTTTTGAGCTCTTATGCTTTTTATTTTAAAAGCTTTTGGGGCTCTGCTTTTGGGTATCCCTTGTATCTTTAAATAAGTGGTGAGAGCTTCACTTCTCAGAGCATCCGGATGCAAAGTCTGAGAGTGAAACCCTAGCCACTCTCTTGTACTTTGATGTGATTAATATAAAAAGAAATACCGAAAGGGGCGCCAGTCTTTGGGGCCAATATCTCTAGGCACGGAACTCCGCCGGGCCAGTGCAAATCTATTGTGATCTGTGAATTGTTTTGAAGTGCTTATTTGGTGCTATCGCGATTGATTTTTGACTTGGAGTATCCAAGTCTGTGACAGTGGTATCAGAGCACGGCCGATTTCTCTTCTACGGGAAATCCGATCCCCGAATTTTTTATTTTTATTTTTTCCGCGGCACCTATGGCTTCAGGCAATGATCAGTCGACTCCCTCTGCATCTGGAGATGCAGGCTGGGATCACAACGAAGATTCAGACAGAGAGTATGGACCGCCTCGGCCTACTCAGGCGGAGCAAAGAGAGATGGAGCGTCGTCAATTGATTGGCGATGCAACAAAGATGATGCTCAATTTTGCCAAGGACCCGAAGATGGCAAAATATATGAACCAGACCTCTTTGGAAGAGGTACAGATGGAGTGGCAGAGAACCACAACAACACTCCCGAAACCCACTCTCAAGAAACCTTCTGCCTCCAAGAAAATATACGGAGAAGGAACTAGAGAACGTGGTTGATGCACGGATTGCTCAGCTTTTTGACGCGCAAAAGAAAGCCAAAAAGCACGGCAAAAAGTAGAAGAAAAGCACTGACTTTCCAGGTTATTTGGATCATCAATCGACTTTTGACAAGGCAAAGAAACAAAAGAAGCGTGTCAAGTTTGAAGGCTTACTTAGTTCTTCATCTTCTTCTGACAGTTCTTCTAGCTCTTCAGACTCGAGCGAAGAAGACAGAAAAAAAACAAAAAGCGAAGCAAGACACAAAGCTTCGGAAAGGGCAAGAAGAAGGCAAAGAAGGCTACATCTCGCCCAGAGACTGACAGTTCTACTGAGGACTTGTCTACAGACAGCTCAGATTCCGATGACGGAAAGTTTTATGCGAACAAGAAGAATTTTTACAAAGCTAACCAGTATGACTTTCTCGAAGATAAAAGCAAGAAAGTCCGAGAGTTTAAGGAAGGTGGCCACTCGATCAAGTTTGATACTTTTTCAGGATACTCAGATGCTTCGAAGGCTTTGTCTTTTATACAGCAGTTTGACATCGCTTTCGTGGGAGGACGCTATTCAGAGCACTCCAAGATTCGGAGAGCTGCCTCTTACTTTAAGAGGAATGCTCATACTTGGTGGTCCACGCTTCTTTTAAACAAGACTACGCCAGTTAAATGGCTGAAATTTAAAAAGCTTTTTATTTCTTCTTGGTTGACGCAAGAATATGAATGAGATATACGAGCTGCTTGGAACCATCTCCGGATGACCAAGAGCGATACGGTGAATTCTTACTGTGAAAGATTCTGGAGCTCTTTTCTACCCGCCTCTTCATTCAAGAAGATCTCGTTCAGAGAACAGATTGAGCGGTTTACCTTGGGTCTACCTACAGAGATCCGAGACCACTGCTTGGAACAGAAGTCAGCTTCTATTCAGGAGTTGATGAGTCATGCGAAGCGGGGCTTTGCAATTCACTCTGGCAGTCTGACCTACCCCACAGATAAGGTCACGACACAACGAACCGGACAGACTTCTGGGAATGAAAGTAGAAAAAGAAAGAGCAACCCAGAGAAAAAGGATGCACGACCCAGACTTACTCCTCAGGAGCGGAGCTCGCTTCATCAGAGAGGGGAAGTGCTTTGGATGCAGGGAACATGGACATATCTCCGCGAAGTGTCCTAAAAAGGCACAGAAAGAACAGAATGATGAAGACGACGACACGCCTGAGAGTTCAAGAGCAGCTGAGGAATAAGGCAGAAAAAGATAGAAAAGCAGAACTAATACCACATGGCGTGGGACTTGCACCGAATCTAATGAATGAAAGTACAAACTTTGCCGCTTTTGGGGCAAAGTGAAGGATCAGGAAGCTCTTTTGAAGGAGCCAAGGCCAACTTCTTTTCACTTGGAATTGGCGGCTAGATTTGGAAATTACGCCCAACAGATTGACGCCACATGCGGAGGTAGTTCGACTGGCACGCGGATGGGATGTTGCCATTACATCGAGGGTGTTCAGGGCACGCGAGTGACGTTCTACTCAGGATCCCTTGGTACCACAAGAACTACGCCGTGGTTGACTACCGGGCCGAGAAAGCGACTTTGATAAATGAAGGGCTTAGAGATTGTACTTGATGAACTTCAGTTTCTTACTCATTCTTTTGGGAGAGAACTGAACGCTGGATAAAGTTTGAATATGTTTTGACCTGATCAAAAGAACGCCATATATATATATGTATATGTATAGATATATACATATACATACATACATACATACATATATATATATATATATATATATATATATATATATATATATATATATATATATATATATATATATATATATATATATATACGTATATATACGTATATATATATATACGTATATATATATATATATATATACGTATATATATATATATATGTATACATATATACATATATATATATATACATATATGTATATATATATATAAAGATTTTTCTCCACACTCATGCCGATTGCTTTTCAGAGGGCCTGACATCAAACCATTGATCTGATACCTGGAAGCACGCCACCGAATTGGCCACCTTACCGTGTAAGCCGACTACAGAATGAAAAGATTATGAGCCCAGTGAAAGACCCCTTGGAAAAGGGTCTTGTCCAGCCTAGTACTTCACCGTATTGCTCTCCAGTGTTGTTGGTTTTGAAGAAAGACGGATCTTGGAGAATGTGCATCGATTATAGCACTCTCAACAAAATCACCATCAAGAACAGATTTCCGATTCCTAGGATCGATGATATACTCGACAGGTTACAGGGATCCTCGTGCTTTAGCAAGATTGACTTGAAGAGTGGATATCATCAGATCAGGATAGCGCCGGGAGACGTCTACAAGACAGCTTTCGAACGACTTTTGGGTTATTTGAGTTTTTGGTGATGCATTTTGGCTTAACCAATGCTCCTGCGACATTTAACCGGATGATGGATAGGATTTTTCGAGAGTACAGACTATTTGTTGGCACTTTCTTTGACGACATCATTGTTTTCTCCAAGAATGAGGCAGAACACAGAGATCATCTGCTTCAGGTCTTTCAGGCATTACGAGGTCACAAGTTAGTGATTAATGCAAAGAAAAGTGATTTTTTCCTACCAAAGATACACTTTTTGGGACACATTGTGTCAGCACAGCAGGAGTGCAAATGGACCCGGCCAAAATAGAGACTATCCGTGATTGGCCCGATTTGAGGAATGTCCATGAAGTTAGAAGCTTCTTGGGACTGTGTTCGTACTACAGGCGGTTCATACGAAAGTTTGCAGAGGTTGCTTCCCCTTTGCATACCTTGACACAGAAAGGAGTACCTTTTCCGTGGGGACCCACAGAGGTGACTGCCTTTTGGACATTGAAAGAGAAATTGACTACGGGACCTATTTTGACTTTGTCGGACTTGCAGAAGTCATTTGAAGTATATTGTGATGCTTGTGGTCGTAGTCTGGGTGCGGTCTTGATGCAAGAAGGCCATGTCATAGCTTACGAGAGCCGTTTGTTCTCTAGGCCGGAGATGACAGCACAAATCTATGAGAAAGAGCTTTTGGCGGTTATCCATGCTCTTACTCAGTGGCGGCATTACCTACTCGGAGCGGATTTTACTGTCTTTACAGACCATCAGAGTTTGCGCTACTTCTTGTCACAGAAGCAACTTTCGGAAAAGCAGATGCGGTGGGCGAACATCTTGTCACAGTTCCACTTCCAGATTGTCCATGTGCAGGGACAGAAGAATGTGGTGGCAGATGCTTTGTCTCGGAAACCGTTGGTTTTGGCTATTTCCGCGATACGTCATAGGAGCTTCGAGGATATGGTCGATCGGTATGCCACAGATACAAATTTTGCAGATATTTTTCACACGGATACGAGATGGGGAGACAGTAGTTGGATACTCCCTTCGGGAAGGCTACTTGATGAAAAAGACTATGTTGTGCGTTACACAGCCGTTGAGGGATAAGGCTATGACTGAATGCCACTGTCCACCTTTTACGGGTAACCGCGGCATTGCTACCACCATGAAGGGGGTAGAGAGATACCTCTTTTGGCAGCGGATCGCCATCGTCACGACATGAAATTGAAGGAGGATGATTGGGTGCTCTTACGTTTTGAGAAGACACGCCTACGAAAGAAAAAGGGAAAGGAGAGGCTTTTTCCAAAGCTTAGTATGCGATACTACGGACCTTTCCAGATCACTGACAAGATACATGATGTCTCCTTCCGACTGAAACTGCCATATACTTGGAGGATTCACAATGCATTTCATGTGAGTCTCTTGAAACCTTTTAAAGGTGATGTGCCTGATGATGGGGAGCCTGATGAACAACCCGAAGTGGAAGAAAACGAGGAGATCCTTGTTCCTGAACAGATTTTGGCACATAAGGATACGAAGAATAAGGGTAAAGTCCGAAGGCGGTTCTTGGTTAAGAACAAGAATTATCCTGCATTTGATGCGAAGTGGATGGAAGAGGAGGACTTAGCAGATACTCCTCGGATTGTGAAACTTTACCCGATGTTTTGGTTTAGTATAGTCTACTCCAAACGGAACCCATAATTCAGCTTGGCCGGAGATCTGGTGCAGTGGGATGCACAAGAGGGGAGTCACTCCGCTCCTTTGTCAACAGATGCCTTGATTTTGATACTAAAGTCACTGATATCTCTTTGAGCTTCAAGGATACTAAGAGCTGACAGTATTCTGCTGGATGACTTTATGAAATGGAATTCCTGATAATGATACTGATTTGTTCTTGACTTCTTTTGAGTGCAGGAACTGATAGCCGAAATGACTACAGCATTTTGGTCTGATTGATCTCGAATAGACATGGTTGCAATCGGGGTTAGTCAATCGGACATCGATGAGGTCCCGATTGGACCTAGATATGATTGCTAGCTACATTGCCGATAAATCATGGTCTAAGATCCGAATGAATGTTGAATGTCATGTGATGTCCTGTGATGTCTGGTGATGTCCTATGATGTCGTGTGATGTGACTGTCGATTTGGTACATGTGCTAGATGTGTGTCCCTAGTGCGTAGGTACTAACAGTCAATGTCTGCTAAGACGGTTTATGGCTTTTGTCGGTTTTGCAGGCGTAATCGCGGTCGATTACAATGCTTTCAAGAGGGGGGTATGTCACAAAGTGATGACGTGGCGGACAGCAAAAACCCTAATTTCTGCCAAAAACCCTAATTTCCGGAAATCGCGGAGGTCGAAAAAAAAAATTTAATGATGAGCGACACAAATTTCGCTTTTGAAGAGAATGCTTTTTTTTAACCAAAAAAAATAGGAGAACTTGAGAGAGAAGAGCTTTTGAGCTCTTATGCTTTTTATTTTAAAAGCTTTTGGGACTCTGCTTTTGGGCATCCCTTGTATCTTTAAATAAGTGGTGAGAGCTTCACTTCTCAGAGCATCTGGACGCAGAGTCTGAGAGTGAAACCCTAGCCACTCTCTTGTACTTTGATGTGATTAATATAAAAAGAAATACCGAAAGGGGCACCAGACTTTGGGGCCAATATCTCTAGGCACGGAATTCCGCCAGGCCATTGCAAATCTATTGTGATCTGTGAATTGTTTTGAAGTGGTTATTTGGTGCTGTCGCGATTGATTTTTGACTTGGAGTGTCCAAGTCTGTGATAGACTCTCTTAGCTCCAAATCTTCATAAGAGTAGTTCTCAAGGGTATACAAGAGCTTAAATAAGATCCTTATACTATACCTTTCAAATATTTTATAAGAAAAAGAACCCAATTCCATGGCTCTAGATAGGTAAATCAATCTCCGTTTGTAATCTCTTTAAGCAAAAATTCTATGGTTAGAAGGGTCATCACTCTCAATTCTAGAGATTGAAGCCCTAGGGAGACCTTGTACTCTACTAGAAATAGTGTTGTGCAAAACAACTGGATTGATTTCAAGGATAGAAGGCGGATCTGAACGATCTAGTTTTACACTTCCACAAAATCCTTTCTTTCTTTCCTTGAGTTAGTGATTGCTTTTTGCTTGGATGATGGTTCCTTTTACTTTCCCCTGAAGAGAGGGGCTGAGAGAATGCAATAGAGATGTGTGGAGGGAGAGAGAAAGAGAGAGAAGAAGAGAGCGACACCATGGGTCTCTCAGCAATAGAGATGTGTAGAGGGAGAGAGAAAGAGAGAGAAGAAGAGAGCGACACCATGGGGTCCCAACCAACCCTCTCAAGGGCCCCCCACACCGTTGCTCATGTGGTATTTGCTTTAGATTGCGTAAATGGAATGTACACACAAGGCAATACCTCAAGTGCAGACTATACTGACTCGAATGATGACTATCGCGCGGTAACTCCTCGGAAAGACGCACCTCCATGGCTGATTTGATGCACCTTGGATCCTTGTCGATGTGGGATTGCGGATTGCCACCACGGTGCTGATTTGCACTCCCGATGTGAGAGGAATGAAGGGCTGAAAATGCAGAACTCAATGAGGCCGATGATGGACAGCAATGGAGCACTAGATGCTTGCGAGGGAATGGCCGAGGGGAGGCTCGATGGGCTGCTGAAGTACCGGACCGCAACTGGTGGGCACACACGCATAGGCTGATCCGAGCCTTTTCCCCGTGAGGAGAAGGGCTGAATCTGAAAATGCTGTAGCTGATCTGCTGCTAGGGCTGAAAAATGCTAATGCTAGGTTGGTCTGCTTGTGGAAGGGCAGCCTGGGGTGAGAGGATGCAAAACGCTAGGGCTGGTTTGCCACGATACTGGCATCTGCTGCTGTATGAAAACGCTAGGGCTGGTTCCTCCTCAAACTAGCGCTGGGGCTGATCTGCATCTGCTTCTACAACTTGTTTTCAAGCGAGGCTCTCCTGCTCCCTTTACACGTGAAGAATAGGCCTTAAGAATGGAGGTAGGGCAACTGTCCACCAGGTCACCCAACAAATAAATCATAAATATGATATATTAAAAATTGAGCCAAGGGTTGTCTGTTTGGGTGAAACTGTCGCACATCCGCCCACCCATGAATCTGATCAACGCAGGGAATGGCTCCTTGGATTCGTCTAACCTAGAACTACATGCACGTCATGCCAGATGCCCACCGTAGTGTAATAACATCTGTCAAAACGCGTGAACAAACCACTTATGCAAGAGGGTTCCAAAACTGGAAAACCTAATCTAATGGACTTGTCTGGACATGCACGTCCTGGAACAGGCTCACAAAATCGCCGGTACTAATCCTCCTAGGATTCTAGACATCTCTGTCTAGGAAGAAGGGGAAAACCGGCTCTGGAAGTCCATGAAGCATGTCCATGTGGCACACAGAGCCATGTGCATGTGACACATGACATTATCAAAACCGAGCTGGCCAAGCCCATTCATTGCATAGTGCCATCTAAAATTTGAGAAGCCTAACAGCAACTTGTTGTCCTAACTATCAACGGCGAGCCCACTCAATAGCCTGGTTAAGATATTGGATACGATGCATCGGTCTTGAAAAAAACCAATCCAAGAAGCATGAATGCCATCAGGCAAGAAAGGCCGCAAGTGCACACTAATTATTCGAGGTACCATCTTATACGTAGGACATGAGTGTCAGTCTCCATTGTCGTAAGTAGGAAGAATCTCCATCCTTTGGTCTAAGAGAAGTCAAACCGGAAGACATAGTGGGAGGCATCACTCTTGTATCAAAAAAAATGTTGCATACCCTACAGTAATACATGGCAAAGCATATTCCAATGCTACAAGTAGAACTGACAAGTCAAACCATCTACTCCAGGATAGGAGGCACCATCAATATAAGGAGGCACTCTTGTTTAGGGTATTCTTGGGAGCCCCCTTTTGTTGGGTTCTAGTCGTTTTGTACTCTCGCGGCTGGCCACAACATTCAGCTGTACTGACTAACCATCGGCTAAAGTTAATGGGCTCACTATTGTCAACCTTGTCCCATTTCTCTCTCTCTTTTGCTTTGTGTTAACATCATTGTTAATGTGGATCTCTCCCTCCACTACCCAATGGTTGTTGGAACTTGGAGTTCCCGCCTCCTTTTTATCTGTACTAATTAAACATTCACTAAAATTAATGGGCTGACTATTGTCAACCTTTGCCCGTTCTTCTTTCTCTCACTTGTGTTATCACCATGTTACTATGGATCTCTCCCCTTTGTCGCTGGAGTTCTGACCTGCTCAGCTATAACCCTAGTGGCTGTTGGAGCCTCCTATGCTATAAGCCACATTAGATACTTTGATGCCCAACCGATACAGAGATGACAACAAACTGACGACCAGGAACTCCAATTCTTGACTTTTCGCTCATTCGCTCCACTCTACAAAGTAAGCCAACACCAGATCCTCCTCTTCCTCTTTCAGTGATCAAATCAACCTCATTGAAACTTGATTGCCTTCAAAAGATTCTCTAATATAGATAGCCACCAAAAGTTCTACATTTTAGGCAGGATTGGCCACTGAATAAATCTGCCATTAAGTTAGCCATCATAGATAGCCAATGCCATCTTAAAGAAGGAAGAGGAGGCAACAAGATAGAAAGCCAAGATCTCAGTACTAGAAGAAGAGAGAAGAATATGTTGGAATCAACAGAGCCAACTATACTGCACGTAATATATCATATCGCTAAGATTGACTTGATGTTGCTTTGCATCCCTTGATGCAACTGAATTGATAAGCATGACCCAAAAATGAGCATACAAACACACCCATATGCCGCCCCCCCCCCCCAACACACACACACACACACACACACAGACAAAGAGAGAAGGAATATTGTACCTTGACAAGGTGCGAATACTCAGTAGCAGTCGAAATAGGGAATCAAGGGTATGCGCTAATGAAAAAGGTCTTCCTTATCCGCATCCTCTTTACCTGCAACGGGGGCTGTCCTACGCATCACAGAGGTGGGGGAAGCAGTTGTCCCTTGGAAACCTCCTCAGCTTCAGTCGCTGCAAACACCCTTCTCTTCTCTAAGGATCTCTGCAAAGATCGGAAACGCCAGACACGC
The DNA here is from genome assembly GCF_014529385.1 of Adiantum capillus-veneris. NCBI lineage: Eukaryota > Viridiplantae > Streptophyta > Polypodiopsida > Polypodiales > Pteridaceae > Adiantum > Adiantum capillus-veneris. The sequence continues at coordinate 163,424,823 of NC_140938.1, forward strand.
ACGGTCGAGTGTATGTGCGTTCTCTTCTGTGTGTGTGTGTGTGTACTTACTCCTTTCCTTCTTGGACTGACAAAAGCCCAGTTGGGTGTGAGCTGTAAAAGCGACAAAAGCTATGGACAGAGATAAAAAGCAGGGGTGCAATGCAGGGGAGGGGATGAGGGGCAGCCGACTATGACGAGCCTGCAAGAGAGAGAGAGAGAGAGAGAGAGGACCGGCCCTTGGACAAATCGATTCCGAATCCCGTGGCACATTCTCCCTTTTCACTTGTTGTGAAATGTGAAATGCCAAATGGGGGGGCGAGTAGGAGAGCTTAGAGTGTGTGTGGCAGGTGTGTCACGTGTCTGTGTGTATGTGCATGCGCTAGTTCTCTTTCTGCCAGCCAGGTCAACGCTACGCTTTTGTGGAAAAGTAACATTAATAAGGACCGCGTCTGAATTAGTTTTGCCTTCCGCGTCCTTCCTCAACCTTGTTCCCACCTTCCCACAAGTTGACCTCTCCTCCAATATACCAAACCTTCAACCCGCACTCGCATCTCCAACACTCCTCCGTAGGCAGAAGTATAGTGCTTCTCGAGATGTAGAGTAAATAGAGATAGAGAAGCCAATCAATAAGCAAACAAGCTGCCATGCATAGCTGAGATTACTTGCCGAAACCTAATTCACAAGTGTCCAGGTTTAATATCGGGAGCATGTTGTCTCTAAATTAGTGTGTTTATATCTCACTTCTCAACGTGCTCCAAATCCATCCACATATGGTGAAACTTTGCACTGGACGATTTCATTGTCTCTATATTAGCTCCTTTGCTCTAAGTGTAATCCAAATGGACTTGACCCGATGGTTAGCCTAAATGAGATTGTACATATGTACTATAATTTTCAATGATTTTTCCCAAACAATGCTTAGGCAGTCTTTCCATAACAACAACTACGCATTACCACGCATTCAGAAATAACAATGCACGGCAAAACTACTGCATGGTCATGAAGGCTCATCCTTACAAGGACTACCGTGTGGTCGCTTATAGCTTATGGATAATGGAGCCCGCTACCCATCACTAAAGCGTCTGAGCAAGATAACGAGGTGTTGCCCATCTTGCCCTCCTTCCCCAAAGTGAACATCAAAAAATTGCACATTAATTTATACATCAAACTCAATAGCTACTATGCGCAACTATGCCAAAATTGGCATAGTTACATTTGTAATGCACGGTTGTACTATGCACTTGTGCCTCTTGCGACTGACTAGCATAGTTATCAGAAATCTTACTAATAACTATGCTTCGCATGACCATGCTCTTATAAAGACAATCTCATTGCGTCATTGCCATCACATTGAGCCTAGGATCCAAATCACCTTACACCTTCAACATACGGTATAGAACCCAAAGTACAAAATAAGGAAAGCATCATTTGATAGAGTTCTTCATAACCTCCAAGGTGCCCATATCCATATCCCTTAGAGGATTGAGAGGGGCACATGTAGCTTAGAGATGGTTGAGCCATAGAAAGAGTGAGAGAGAACTTGCCACCCATAGTTGTGCCAGCCCCAATCAATCCCTTTGAGATTTAGTATTGCGACAAAGCATGTGGCATAGATTCGAACCCATCGTTCCCTATGAAGACCTTCGCACACAACATATGAAAAGTGCAATAGCTTGGTGGACATGTTAGGTCGTGTAGTTGATGCATTAGGAGTTTCTTTGCTTCCTCTGATATCACGAATGTTTTGAAATAGGGCCCATAGCATTGTCAAGTCCTTTACTCATACTTCGGGCTTGTTTGATACCCAGTGACATCCATAACTGACCATCTCAATAATAATGAAATGAAAAGGACACAGATGAGATGGGCATCCCATGTGAAGTTTTGTGTAGCAAGGTTGTAGCATGAAAGAGGGAAAATAGTATTCAAAGAAGAACCACGATAGAAAAAGGCACAAACACAAAAGGAGATGGTTGACCTAGATTAGAGAAGGAGGGAGGAGGTCATCTCCCTCGCATGACCATGATCAAACAAAAGAGATGGACAAATGTTCATAAAAAGGGGCACAGACACATAAGGTCTCTCCCATGTCACCTTGATTTGATAGTGATGTGTAACTTTCTCTCTTAGTAGGAGGTTTGTTTTCCCCATCGTATACCTATGCCCATCATTCTAGGCATCACTTTCCTTCTTACTTGAAACTGGTTCACCAATCCTTTGGAAGAATTGAAAAAAAGCCTTGCTCTCTTGGCAATGGGCCAAAAGGGAAATTGTTGCAAGACCTAAGGAGCAAGGTGGCCTTGGGATCCTCAACCTTGAAGTGCATGTCGAGGCTCAATGTGCTAAATTTTTGGTTGTGCTAGCCAAGCATGGGCCATTATGATAGGAGACATGATTGACAAAGTGAGGCTCTCCTTTCAAGGGGGCCCTTGGAAGGAGCTAGATTTACACAACAAACTTCTAGCACCTTGGTGGATGAAACTAAGGTTGGGGGGAATCACGAGCGAGCTGTCTACAAATCTGTCAAAGCTGCAGAGACCCTGGAATGGGGGGAGATGGCTATATATTTCCATAACTCCATGACGCATTGGTCCCGAAGGCTATCGAAAGTGGGAAGTGAATCAGTAAATCCAGTCTGGAGAGAGATCACTAGGAAGATCAATACCAAAGGATTGAGACATCTAGCTCAGTTTTGGGATGGTAGCACCACAAGGTGGAGAGAAGAAAATCAATCGACTACTCAGTTTCTCCTCAACAAAACTGAAAGCCTTTTATTCAAAAGATCCATCGAAGATCTGAATCAAGTTCTAATACCTAATTGTGAGTCTGACTTTGAGTGGAAAGCCTAGCGGTGGCCTGTAAACAGAAATTTCTCTAAATTGCAAACCAAGGAAATTTACTTCAGCTTCATGTCTAGAAAATATTGATTCTCCCTTGTCAATAAACAATGGCATAAGCAATGGCATGAGTCAAGGTGGGGAAAGATAGCCAGTGACATTTGGGACCACCAGTAGCCCCAGGCGATGAAGATATCTCTATGGAAGGTGCTTTAGGGGGGCTATTCCGATCGGCAATAAGATTCTAGCTTGGGGAATTGGATCAGGTAGATGCTTTAGATGCAGAGTGGCAAGTGAATATCTCCCATACCTACTCACAGAATGCTTGATTATAAGCAGTGGCTGGCGAGGTTTGCAAATGGATACAAAAGACATTGAGAGTTATCTTCTACAAGAACAATTTGACTATGGGAGGGAAATTCATAAAGAACCAAGCTCTTCTTATCTGCACACAATCTGTCCTCTTTTGCTACTTCAAACAAGTTTGGAGATCTAGGAACAGAACGTTTTTGAAGATGACATCTCAATTGTTGACTTCAACAAGATTATCCAAGAGAGCAGGGAAGTGATAGTATCTATTGGACAAAGGAAGAGCTCTGGTGAATGGGTCTAATCATTACAAGCCATCTGCTCCCTTCTAGTTGATACCATGGAAAATGATAGTGGTACAAGTCCGCTTGTGGGTGTTACCCTTCATTGTATCTCTCTCAAGAAACTCTCTTGCATCTATAACCAAACAGCCCCTCTGTAGTTCTATTGATCCCTCAAGGCACGAATTGTGCTTAAGGTTCTTGGGTACATTTTTCTGATGAGTGAATATAACGGTTCCACTCACAATTGTGAGTATGGCAAATTAAAAAGGAAATCAACAAAGGTTTTGCACCATAATTGAGAGCTAAAGAAACCCTTCTTACATACCATAGCATGTCTTACTTTCCTTAGTGTGTAAGTCTTACAAGCCTTAGTATTTGTGTAAGTCTTAACAATCATGCCATTGTATTTGTCATCTCTAAAGCTTTGAATACATATCAATCCTGGTGTATCCCTGCAATAGGAAATATATATTTTTGCATTGTCAATACTCATGTAAGAAATCCACGTCCTTTAAAAGTGATTAGATTTCCTCTTTTTTTTGGCAGAACTCACAATCATGAGTGGATTATATTAACAACCCAAAAGAGTTACAATTATTAGTCATGCTTGTGTCGAGCCATGACATCTTCCACCAACCATCACTACATTGGCTAATAGGGGGGCCACCCCACAGCAAATGTAGAGCACTTGGTTGGAGAACTTACCCATGTGGTTTAGTTATTGTATCTATCACAACCTTATTCCACTCTTCAAGATTCCTCCATTTCCCATTGTCTATAATTGATTCCTTGCTTTCTTGAATGATCTCCGTGAACCTAGTTGTTCAAGCCTAGTTCTCGATTAGTCGATAGTTCGTGGCCTTCCAAACTTGTTTGAAGTAACAAAACCTGACAATTTGTGTACTGATTAGCGGTGGTTGGCTCTCGAACACCTTCCCACCCATGAAAAGATCGTTCTTGAAGAACCCAATCTTCCATATCTTTTCAACCCACTTGCGAGGCCACAGATCATCGGGCATTCCTTAAAAAGGTGTGGGAGGTTCTCACTTGCTGATCTGCATGACGGGCATCTATCTGGACCAATACCTCTAGCTAGGTCCTTCACCCTAGTCGGAAAGGCCCCCCGGAGTACCTTCCATATAATGACCTTCATCCCAAGTGGCCATTGTGGGCGCCAAATGTTCTTTACCATTATCACCCATCTTGCCTCTGGCCATTTCTTGCCCCACTACTTGTTCAAGGGGAAGAACCAATCCAATGAGACTATGAGAATGTTGTACACATCCTTGGTGTGTGGTTTTTGGAAGTGTTTGTCTGTGGGCTTGTCTGTGGGCCACTGCATGCTTACCAATCAAACCTAGACTTGCAGGTCGGTAGCCAACAATTGTCAAGCCATTCTAAGACTGTATTTACCAAAAATCTTTCAGTCACATTGAGATGGAACTGGGAGGCAAGTTGGTCCGACCCTTTCTTGTCACTACTACTGTAGTCCCAAAGGCGTTGGAGTCCTTTGTTGTTCATCTTTTTGGCCACCTTCCTCCAAGCAGGGTTCAAAAGGATGCTTCCCGCCTTACACAATGTAATGGAATTGGCCTTTACTGTATTTACCAAAAATCTTTCAGTCACATTGAGATGGAACTGGGAGGCAAGTTGGTCCGACCCTTTCTTGCCACTGCTACTGTAGTCCCAAAGGCGTTGGAGTCCTTTGTTGTTCATCTTTCTGGCCACCTTCCTCCAAGCAGGGTTCAAAAGGATGCTTCCCGCCTTACACAATGTAATGGAATTGGCCTATTAACTTGAGGGTAGCGGAAATTTGAGAGAGTACTTTTGTGAATTACTTTGTGAGCATAGCGGGTGAACATAATTGATGGTAGCAACATAAACATAGCGTTTACTTAACTTGGCATGAACAATACTTTTGCAAGAGAGAGAATTTAGAGAACATGACAACATTTGAGGACCGGATTTATGTGGAGCCGATCCCCCCTCCAATACGCATTTGTATTATGGTTTCTCCCATCAAGAGAGACTTGTTACAATACAATCTTTGTGCTCCTTGTGACCTAGGTGATGCAATGAAGATGGAAAGCGTCATGGATCATGAGCATAACATAAACTTTGTGGAAAACATTAACTATCCCAAGCCTCAATCCCAAGACCTCAAACACCTTCGAAAGTGGAGAGAGATAGCAGGGAATGACGGTAGGGAAGAGGAAGAAGAAACATTTCATAAAGGAAAGAATTAGTTCCTCACTTATCATCACTCTTCTTGCTAGCATACATAATAGCATAGTAGTGAAGATGGAGAAGATGGCAAGCTTAAGCATTGAAGCATGGCTCTTGGTTGGATTTGTATTCCATAGCCAAGAGTGTTGGTGTAGGCTCTCAACCTCTACTTGCTTGGAGAAGGAGAGGGAGCTCTTGCACTTTGCACTTGACACAATGAGAGAGAGAGAGTGTGTGTGTGTGTGTGTGTGTTGGCTTGGGCCGGGTTCCCACCTCAAGCACAGCCCTAGCTTACCTAAGGTCAAAGAACTTTTAACAAACTATTGGAGGTCTTCAATGAGGCTAACCCTAAGGGCTTTATGCTCCATTGGTTAGCCTTGCTCTTTGATGGACCATCACTCATTTAGGCCACTTTACAATTGACCCCGTGTTGAGATAGATTTATAAGCACATGTCTATATCCTAACCCTTGTTCCCGTTTATTCTCCCACATTAAATGATCAATTTAATATGAGAAAATCATTCGGTTTTCTTAGGTATTAGATTTTATGACATTGCCTCTCTCTTGAAATCATACTCGTCCTCGACTATGATATAGAAGAGATAAAGTCTGAGTCATTAGTCAATCTTACTTAGCGGGTAGAGGATCCCTTTTTAACCTACGACATCTTTCCAAGATGGGTGACTAATCCATTTGGCTCTTGGGAGACATAGCTGCCGCAAGCATGTCTGCTTTTTAGTCCATTTCATTCTCCTAAGTAGAGTGATAAATTCTACGTGGTGTTTGAGAGACTTCGTCATCACAAACATGATTGTAAGCATGCATACTATTGATATTTGTGCACAATGAAAAAGAGATCTAGTCTTATAAGACAAAAACATTGGTCATTTAAAACAAATTTGTACATGTGCTTATTCTAATGTAGCATTGTAAGCATTAACAAGGTTCATATTATCCTTAAGCTGTATTCCTTGCATCCATCTAGCATCTTCAAAAGGATAATTTTTGAACTTAATAAGATATCGTTGCATAATCTTACCATGTTGTAGTACCTTGTCTTCATGCCGAATAATAGCTTCGGGTTGTAGCACCTCTTCTTGGTCCTGAACTTCGGGAGGGTCTTCAATAATTGGTTCACTTGGTGGCTCTCCTTTGTAGGGCGTGAGTAGGCTCACATGAAAAGCATTGGTATGAGCCAATGGTTGGATAACTTGAGTTGGTAAGCCATCTCATTGATAGACTTCAAAATTTGGAAAGGACCAATAGATCTTCTTGCTAGCTTAGCATAATACTTTAATGGCCCGTAGGATTTTTGCCCGTCGTTTGCCTTAATTGAGCCTTAGGAAACTTAAGTAAGATCCAATCATTTTCTTTGAATGTTAAGGCCCTTATGTGCTTGTCAGTAGCAGCTTTTTGCCTTTGCTGAGAGATGGATATAGCCTCCTTAATATTTTAAAAATATTCTTGTAGGTCACGGCTATACTCATCGGCAGCGAAGATCTTCCCATGTACTTTAAGGAGCAAGGGAATTTTAGGTCTTCCCTCTATAATCTCAAAAGGTGCTTTTCCTGTAGAGGTATGTATAGTATTATTGTAGGCATACTCTACAAGAGGTAAGTACTTTTCCCATTGTGAGCGTTGATCTACTTCTGTAACATAAGTCTTTAGTAGATCGAGTATCGTAAGATTGGCTATCTCACTTTGGCCATCCGTTTGTAGTTGATAGGCCGAAGAAAAACTCAATCTTGTTCCTAGATTTTCAAAGAGACCTTTCCAGAAATTATTGGTCATTCTAGGATCTCTATCTGACACGATGGATGTTGGTAATCCATGGTGTTTGAAAATTTGTGATATGAAGAGAGTTGCCATTTGGTGTGCCTTAATAGTCTTTTTGACAGGAATAAAGTGTGCTTGCTTGCTAAACCTATTGACTATTGTCCATATTCCCGTATTCCCATGGATAGGCTTGGGTAATCCAAAGATGAATCCATGGATATACTCTCCCATGGTGAATTTGGGATAGGCAATGTCTGGAGTAATGCAGGTTGCTTCCCTCTATCATACTTGGTCTTTTGGCATACTACACATTTTGAAACATACTCTTTTATGTCCACTTTTATGGTAGGCCAATAGAAATACATCTCTACTCCTTGGAGAGTAGGTTGAATGCCTCTGTGCCCTGCATAGGGAGGAGCATGGGATTCATACATAACTTTCTCACGAAGGGAATGGGTAAGACATAGCCTATTGCCTTGGAGAAGATAACCATCCTGCAAGGTGAATGGTTCCTCTTTCTTCCCCAAATCAAGGGCTGACATTATGTCTCTAAAGTTAGGGTCAGTAGCATACTCATCTATCATAGAAGATAGATCATTGTGAGTAGCTATAGACACCGCTTAACTTTTGGTTGTCGTGAAAGTGCATCGGACACTTGATTGTGCTTACCAGCAATGCGAGCAGCATGAAAACTAAATTGCAAAAGAAAATTTGCAATTTAGTTGTTCTACATGCACTAGACGCATGGAAGCACTACTTCTTGGGGACTCCATTTATTCTACGAACCGACCACCAAAGTCTCAAGTTTTCATGACGCAAACCAAGCTTTCCAATAAACAAATGAGGCGGGAAAATTTTCTTTTGGAGCTTCGATGGTGGAAGCTCTAGGAGTCTCATTTGCGAACATTTCTTCTCGGGGCAAGAATGATAACCATGTCCTTGCTCCCCGCACTTAAAACACTTATGGTCCTTGCAAAAAGCTTCAAGCTCTTCAGGAGAGAGTTTGTTTTTGCCTTTGTAAACTTTCTTCTCCTTCGACCGATTGTTGTTGTTGTTGTTGTTGGAAGTGCCTTGGGAAGAATTTTGGGCATTGGTTTTCCCCTTGGCATCACCTTTGTCTTTATTTTCCATTGGCTCGACATTCCGTCTAGCACCTTGTTGGAAGTTGATGCACGAAGCAACCATGTTGTGGTGGATTACTTCAGTGATAGAACTAGGCCGTTGAGAGTTGACATACTCGGCCACCTCTTCAGGTAATCCCGCACAAAACTATTGATTTTCCTCGGCAAAGTCTATCTTTTGGAAGACACTAGCCTTGAGATATAAATCCCAAAACTTGTCTACATACTTGTGGATAGACTCATGAGAGAGAAGCTTCGAGTTGCGCCATTTGGTAAGCACTTTGTCCTTTGCATCGCTTGCAAGGAATCGCTTCATGATGGAAATTTGTAGAGTTTTCCATGTCTTTGGGGCTTCGCCGTTTCCACAAAGGCTAACCCACCATTGACGAGCTGATTTTTGGAAGTGCATAGCTACATGACGTAGCTTGGAGGACTCTGTAAAGCCCTCATTTCCAAAGGCCGCAACAAATTGCTGACACTTTGTCGGTAGCACTGTTGGACGGGGAGCTACTCACACACCCATGAAGTGCATGCAAACACTACCTAGATCAACATAATGTCAATCGAGGACACAGATGACACGATAGGCACACGGAGGAAATCTCTTTAACTTGTCAAGCTGAGACCATCCTACACATACAACACTCTGGAAGGCCAACTAAACCACAATCAAGAACCTCATTGCTCTCAACTACACCACCTAGCCACATACACACATACGGAAGGTAACTCACCTAATCATGCCAGATTCGTACGAAACTTAAGGAACACCATCCCCTCACTAGGATACACCTGTCCCTAAGCTTCTACACTCAAAACCCTCACTCTAAACCCATCTGCGAAAAACGCGTAGGATGACAGAGCCAAAATTTGAAAGTGCCGAAACTGAAATTTATGAGTACCTATGCGTAGCTTATGTTGCCACGATTCTATAGACTATTAGCACGCAAAAAACAGACATCGTTTGATACACTTACGGCCACAAATAGCTCGTAGATGCGTCGGCGTGTGCGCTTCGTCTCGCGTGGAATGCTTGGCGTTGCCGCGTAGCTCTCCTCGAGCCTACAACAATGGTGTAGTCGGATCTCCAATGCCTTGAGCGAGCCGGGCGTAGCGAGAGGATGAAGCTCATGCTCACTCTCTTTCTCTCTCACACACAGTAGACGGCAGAGCTAAGTTTTGATTATGAAAAAGTCTTTTTACAAAATGACCTAGGTACCTTATATACTAAGGCTACCTTAGGTTTAGCCAAAATTGGGGTTGAAAGGGTCAAATGGCTTTGTATTTACAATCTGGAAGTGCCATTGCACCCCGGCTTCTGAAACTAGAATAACTACTCATTACAAATGACGTTTATAGCCATAATCCACAGCATTTCATAACTCGCAAAAGATAAGACTTTGGTACGAAACTTGAGTTATGTTGTGTTGTTGACCCAACGGTCAACATTCCCCCCTTCCGCGTTCATGTCATCCCCGACATGACCTGATTGTCGATGGCGATGTGGTCTTTGCTGTCGTTTTGTTGTTGGAAAGAAAGTATAGACTATAGCCTTTGTAGTAGCTTGTCTTGTTCGTCCAATCCGATGTACATAGTCTTCACATGATTCAGGAAAATCATAATTGATGACGAACTTTATGTCTTTCACATCCACGCTCCGAGCTGCAGCATCTGTTTCTGTCATTATAGGTCTACTGCCAGATCTAAATTCAAAAGAACCCAATGTTGTTTAACTTGACTCTTATCATCATGGATAGAGAAAGCTCCATCCATCACTTGCTCCAGCAAATCTGTCAATTCGGAGTATTTGTGATTCTCAAAAACAACTTCTACAATCTGTAGAATTGAGTGATTGGCTTTCTGATCTTGTGAGCCAATGACAACTTTGTAAGGAGTTATGTTGTGTAGTTGACCCAGCGGTCAACACTTTGCTGTTGTTTTGGCTTCATCTGTTGCACTGCTTGTATCTTTGTCGAACCACAACAAGAACTATGATCCATTAGAGCGGACATCTATCATCATAACCATTCATCTTTTGAGATCCTCTGACTACTTTTATGTCTGCTCTTCTTCATTGGGGACTTCATTGTTCCTGTGCAATCATGTTGTTAGTGTTGTCTGCAGCTTTGTCATTGTAGGCCATTCTTCGACTCGCCCTTGAGGAGAAGTATGCTATGATCTGAAATTGGTGCTCCAATTCATTTGAGTAGCATTTTATTATTGTTGATGTAGAAGGAATATGTACAAGAGGATGGTGATAGATGTCTTTAGATTAGGGTCTAAAACCTGGATGATCAAAGGGAAAAAACCCGGTGGGAAAAAAAATGCCTTTGGTATATGCTCTTATTAGAGTTGAGCAGTTGAACGTGAAGTACATGTTCATGAAAGGTGAGTGCTTGGGTGAAACACGGAAAGAGTGCCTGATGCAAGTGCCAATTATGGGACACTCTATATGCATACGAGAAATTTGTCAACAAAAGCATGCAATGTGAAAGAAGGAGATGATGGGTGCTTCGAGGAATAAATGTAGCACATGTGACATCAAAAGATGTCTCAATAGCTTCCACCTTTCCAAGAAGGGTTTTCGATGTAGAAGTTTCTCCACTCGTATCTCACTGTGCCCAGTACGTGAGTGTCTTTTGGACCTTCTCCTTCACTTCACCGGACTTAAGTACTTAGACTTCGACTCTTTTGCTCACCTATACCAGCATGAGCGACACAACGTAAATATGCTCAACTCTTCCAGCTTGAGCAGTACCTAGAATAGCTAAGACGCTTAGACCACAGAGAATATTACTTGAAGCTTTGGGACTAACACCTCACTCCTTTTGTGGCTTAGCTACTCGATTCTGACTTGTATGATTTGTCGGTTGCATGTTGACACTGCTTTGTGACAAGTTCTTCGGCTGTTGTAGTGGCTGCTGAGACATACTTCGTGAAGTTTCATCATTTTTCGGTACCTTCTTCTCTTTGTAGTGCTCAGGCCTCTCGTCAGTCTGTTCTTCATTTGGATTATGGGATTTTTTTTATCTTTTCTTAATAATAAACAAAGAAAATCTTAAAACAACTAAACAAAAGAAAAATAATTCAAATAGAAATCTAAATGCTATGTACACTATACACATGTCCCTAGGGGCTCATATATGGATTTCGTCCCCATACTCCTCTGTAACACTACTATGAGGGCATATACTCTAAATTTCGTCAAAAAATTATCACAATAAAATGCATCTCACAAAACATTGCCCTCTAATAGTCATAATGTTAGGTCCGCATTCAGAATGCCTCCCCCCTTCCTATTTGGAGTCATCCTTTACAACAGGGTATCGCAAAGGGTATGTGTTGTGCTTGGGCAATTAAAAGTTGTGCCTATGCAGGCCTTGTAATGTAGCCCTATTATGCATACACAGTCAATGCATGGAAAAGATTTATGATGTGCAAGATGTGGGTATAAGCAATTTGCTTATTGGCATTTGTTGGCGAGGCTTCCTATTCTAAGCAATGTAATGGTCTTTGAAGCTCCTGTATCGTTGCTTGATTGAAGCGACTTGCTCTCTTCTAACTGTACTGTAATCGCAGGAAGAATTGTAAGAATTCAAGCGGCGATGCACTGACAGCAGTTTTGTTGTTCTTCTTTGGGACCCATTTCTTTGTGATTATTGGCTGTTTTGTTGCTGACGCTCGTTTGGGAACCCATACTTTCCCGTGCTTCGTTTGTGTTTGAAGAGACTTCTTTGGGATCCACCTTTTTGTTGTGTGAGTCGACAGTGGTCTTTGCTTCAGCCCTTGTATGCTTGGTTGGTGACGGGATTCAGGCTTTGAAAGTTGACATTGTGGTTGTTTTGGAATCCAAATGAATTCCTGACTGTTTTGTGCTTGAATCAACTTCTTTGGAGCCCAAACCTGAGTTGTGAAAGCTTGCGACTTTGTGATCTTCTTACTTGTTCGTGCACGCTTTCATGTTTTTGTTTTGGTGTTGGATCTTGTGATTTGTCATTAGAGATCTTTGTCTTCTTGATCCATATCTGTTTTCGGTCGATCTGGCTTTTTGGTATCCAGATTTGTCGAGATTTTTGGCTTTGACTTGTTGTCCGGTTCTTTTGACCTGTCATGGTTGTTGCTGAAGGGGTTGGTGATAGTGATGGCCTGAGTTGATGATAGGGGATGTCGTAAGATTCATCACTAGCGCTACTATCCTCAGCAAGGTTGACTTCTTGTACTTTCCCTTGATTTTTTGGCTGGTAGTGGAAAGTTATTGTCTGTTTGCTCGTGGGTGGTAGTTTCTTGGATGACTTTTCTAGCCCATTGATTAGAGCATTGTTAGCTCGTTGCTCTGGTCGTATTCCTCCTAGCTGAGTCTTTGCATCCTTATTAGGAGCCCTGTATGAGGATGCTTGTGGTGGCTGTGTCTTCACCGAGGACTTCGGAATCCACTTTTGATGCACTTTATTCGTGTAGCGATGACATTGATTCCCTGGTCGTTGATCTTCTTGAAGCTCGAAGTGTTCTACAGAGTCATAGAACTCGTCGTCTTCTTCATCTTTTGATTCTCCACATTTCTTTGTTTCCTCCTTATTTCGAGAGCTTGTTGATGTCTGGTGCTCTTTGTTTTCTTGGATTACACTCACTGCAAAATAAGGAACGACATCATAGCCATTTTCATCACAAAACTTTGTTGTGGGAGCATCCTCCACGGCGCACACGTCCAGAGTAGCCAAGATGTGTTCCCATCCAAAAGGCTCTAACTCTTCTTTGGGAAATGGTTTTGGGATATAGTCCCTATCCTCCATAGCTCGCTCTAGGATACATTCCTCACGTTTCAAGCTACCACATTGTGAAGCTCCACACATCCACAGTTCTTTAGGCTTACCTAACCAAGCTGGAAGTTCTGATCCTGCTACTGTGGCGGAATCAAACTCCTCAACCGGTGTTCTCGTCACATCCCTGTAGCTATGGTCCCTCAAGTTTATCTTTGTTATGGTTTCCATATGTCTCAGGTATATATGGTCCTAACCCCAATCTTGGACCATTTTCAATTGTCGCATGAATGGTCTTCCCAGAATGATTTCATAGTTGTTCTTCTTGCCAAAGTCAACAACAGCAAAAGTGTGTTCGTATTCAATGCCACAAGAAGTAACAATTACTTTTTCTAGCAGTCCTATGGGCTTTTCCTTGTGTCCGTCTGCAAGCTGCAGGGTCATTCGTGTGGATATCAAGGCAGGTTTTCCCCACTTTTTCCAAACCTCTTTGGTTGCAATGGCCACACCAGCTCCACTGTCAAGGATTGCCATGGTTTTTACACCATTGAATTCCAAAGTAAGGGTGGTGTTTCCATCTTCTCCCTCGTAATACTCACCTACCTTGTTTAATGGCACTGGCCTAGTATTTAGTTGAGGCATTTCAAGCTCTTTGATGCCTTCCTCGATTTGAGTCATTGGGGTTTTTACACCAAATTTCTCTAGATATTTACCCACATTAGCCCACATGTTTGGTCTTATTCTGAGCAACTCGGCTAACATTATTGTACAGGTGACTAGGGTAGATAGAATATCTACTAGCCCCTTTGAATCGATGGCCTTGTTGGGAGACAGTCTCTGTGATGGGATTGCAACCACATTTGACTTGGTCTCGTACTCTCCCATGTAGGACGGTAGTGTTCTTAGCGAATGGGGTTGACTATCCATAGATTGTACAGATCCTTTGTCGCCCCAATACGATCGCACGTCTAGATTCATTTGAGATCCAGTCTCAAATTCCTCTATTGGTGGTAGAAACACTCCTCGTTCATCACCAGTCTTGTCTACTCGTCTTCTTAGGTCATCGGCTTCATTGGCCTCTCTGACTTGTTTCCACAATTCGTCAAGACCATCTATCTCTTTACAATCCTCAGGTATAGCTTGGTGAAATCCCTCGGAAGAGTTATCCGTGGTATTCAGTACTATCCTTGGTTCTAATGCTGGGTCTTTGAGGTTTGGTATGTGCTCATGACTAGAATCTGGCTCTTTTAGTTCCCGGTTTGGTGGTATTGCTTGTGTAGGCATGACACGGATCACATCCTCAGGTTTTGCACTTGGTGGTTCTAGTAAAGCTTGGGTTGTTTGAATCATTTTATGGCACATTTCAAACCTTTGCTTTTCTAGTTCCGTATAGGGATATGTCATCCACCTGTGTTCTTGGGTTTGGTTGTTTTTGAGCCTCGCATCATAGGCTTTCAAGAGGGCATCTAATGTCTCATTAACCTTCTCTACCAACACATATCCTCCTGAACTAGCACTTCTCGGTTTCTCATCCGTGGATGGTTCTTCTAGAGGTTTAACCATCTGTGTAAAAGAAGGTGCCTCCTTTTCCTCATGTTGTTTTATCTTCTCCTCAGCTTTGGTAAGCTTCTCAGCTAGGGATTTTCGCTCTCGTTCCCTGCGTGCTTTCATCCTAGTCTTTCTAGCTTTCCAACTATTTCGTTTGCTCTTGGTTTTTTGACTTTGTGCGTCTGTCTTTGGTCCATCATCTGTCTTTGGACTCGTGTCACTTTCTGTGTTCTTTGTCTCTGGATTCTCATCAGCTTTCTTTTGAGCTTGTGCTCTCGTAACCACTTGAACTGGTACAACATTTTCATTTTCTGAGCTACTTGGGAGCTGAACAATCCCTGATACATTTGTCGTGATTTTCCTGATTTGGTTTGGTTTTTTCGGGCAATCAGGGATCAAGTGAGTGATGCCACACTCAAGACAATAGGCATTTACTTCAGTGATCTCCGTATGAGGACATTGTTTGACCAAGTGGTTGTCACGACTTTTGTCTGTCTCTGGTTGAGGAGATTCTTTTAGCATTTTCTCTTGGCTATAAGCAAGCTTTGACCTAGATAAGACGCTATTTGCAATGAATCGAAATGTCCTTTCGTCCATTTCATACCTTCTTTCTTTTGACTGAAACCCAGGAGGTGGAGGTTGTACCGGCCTCACCACTCCATGTGTTTCTTTCACATTTTGTTTCTCCGAAGGGTAGTACTTACTTTGGTTGCTATACCACATTGTAGCTGGTACTGGCGTTGGTTTATTTGATGCTTTCATCATTGGCATGTATCTCATGTCTACCTGCATTCTAGCACCTGGCAGCGGAGGTTGTTGTCCTAAGACAAGCTGTGGCCTTAAAACTCCTACTGGTCTTGGCGCATTCCCCGTAATGTATCTAGGTGGAGTAGGTGCTTCTGGAACAGGTTGTACATACCTCTCCCTAGCATTTTCCATGCTATAATAG
This sequence comes from Adiantum capillus-veneris, assembly GCF_014529385.1. NCBI lineage: Eukaryota > Viridiplantae > Streptophyta > Polypodiopsida > Polypodiales > Pteridaceae > Adiantum > Adiantum capillus-veneris. Next base: position 163,440,612 of record NC_140938.1, read on the forward strand.
CACTCTTCCCCCGTATGGTTCGTCCATTTTCTCTCAATTTCACACCACTTCGGCTTCCCCAAATCGGACCTTACAAGAGGAATCAACCTCTTGACCAAGTCATCGATAAGCTTTTTTTGATCAATAGGTGCCGTTGGCTTGGCAATGGACTCACTTATCTGTGAAACACTGTGCTGAGAGGATGTGTCATCTCCTTGACTCTTTAAGTCCTTTTCTTTGTATGCCTCACAGTTATCCACTAGATAAAGAGCTTCTTTGATCAACTCGTTTAGCGTCATCCTCCTTATCATATGCAAATCCTTCTGAAGGCCCGCATGTCTCATTCCATGGATAAAGATCAGCATCAGTCGTGCTTGCGTAGGTAATTCCTCTCTCTGGCAGAGCCTAACATATCTCTTGAGTCGTAATGATGCTTTGCGTACTGATTCATCCTCTTTCTGTTTGAATCTATGGATTTGCGAGACCGTGTTGTGAGCAATGCCTTTTGGCGAGAATTCTTCAATAAACTCCTCAAACAGCTCATCTAGGGTCTCAAAATCCCATTTTTCCACCGAGTCGAACCATGTAGCTGCATCATCTTCTAGAGTCAATCCAAATCCCGCAAACTGTGTCGCAAAATCTGAAACTTTCTCTGCTCTAATCACTCTTCTAAAAGCCGCTACGTGATCTCTCGGATCTTTATCTTCGGAGTATTTTCTGTTTACCCATTTCTGGACTTGGGATGGTCTAACTCGTGGATTGTCTACAAGTCTAACCAGAGACTCTCCCAATCCTTCTCTCGTTATCGCTCTTGAAGGGAATCCTGATGGCTCTCTTCTTGGAATTCCTATAGGAATTCTCGTGTTTGGTGGAGGCATTTGTGGTCCTTCATTGACCAAATATCCACCTCTTTCTAGTACAGTCTGTGGATTTGTGCTTTCTACAACTCTATATTCTCGTCCATACTTGTCGACAACTATAGATCTCCATTGACAGTCGACTCCGTATGTGTAGACATATAAGAGCTTGTAATCCGTTATCTCTTCTAGGTATGGATCTGAGCACCTATAAAGATTGACCTCATTGTCGTCAATGTATCTATATAGTCCTTCACTCTCATGACCAATCATCCAAACTCTCTCAACAAGATGGGTCTTTATCAATTGCAAGTTTGGAAGATCCATTGTGGGAGGATATTCCTCTATCGTCGGGATCTCCAAGCTTGTGTAAGCTGCGTTTGAATCTAGGGTAGACATGATTTCTGGGCTTAAGAGCTTTTGCTTGATTCAAGTAGACTTAGTCCACTGTGTTCACGTGCTTTGGTTAGGGAAGAGTCGAAACTATGTCCAAAACCGCAACCGTTTCGTCACAATTCTCGTAAATTGTCGCTTTTAGACACCCCCGACTCCCGGATGAATTTTGAGGCCTCAAACGTCGTTTTTTTCAAAGTTGAACTAAATGGTCATAGGCATACATTTAGTTCAAGTTTTGCTCTAAGATCTGTAAAGCCGCTCTCAGGCTACGTTTTGATATAAAAACTTTTCCGATCCGATACCGTTTGTGAAAGTTACGGCCAAAATAGTGAAATGCAGTTTAGACTGGTCAAAATGAGTCCAAATTCAATTTTGAAAGAAGATTTGGGATCTCTGTGACTCTGTGAACACTTCTGTATGATCAAAAGTACAGTTGGACACTAAATCTGGCCTGGAGACATCCTACGCGTAGAATGTCTTTTTGCTCAGAATGACTTGAAATTTTCACCCCAGCTTCTCCTTGATGTGCTGATCACAGTGGTGTGTTCATAGGTTGGTTTGGAGTCCTAAATCAAGCTGGAGACATGCTACGCGTAGGATGTCTTTTTGCTCTGTTTCAGCTCAAACTTGCACTGTAGCTTCCCCTTGATGTGCTCAACTCACATCTATTTTTACTTTTTGATTCTGACACCTATAGGTTGGTCAAATGATCAAGAATCTTCTTTAGAAGCCTGATGTCTGTTCTGATGAATTCCTAAGTCAACTCAACTCCAAATTGGACCAAAATTGACTAGGAGGCTTGCCTAAGGCTATATGACAGCATGGTATGGTCAAAGTAGAATTTTGGTCTCAAAATCATGCAGGAGACATCCTACGCGTAGGATGTCTTTTTGCTCAGAATGAACCCAAATTTGAACTACAGACTCTCCTTAAGGTGCTGATCATTGTGGTATGCTCAAAATTAAGTTGGGAGTGCCAAATCACACATATGACATCCTACGCGTAGGATGTCTTTTTGGCCCAAAGCTTCCCTTTGATGTCAGCAACCCGGTGAAATGCTTAGATTTTGGTTTGGATTTCAAAAGTCCCAATTTTTAGCTGTTCTTGCCTTTTTCAATCAAAAGTGTTAAAGTCCGCTTTGAACCCAATTTTCTCACCCAAATGAGCTGAAAACTCTCACATGCAATCAATACAACATTTAGAACATGCCTTTGGAGTCATCCTATGGCTTGGTCTCAAAATTATGCCTTGGGCACAATTTGGGTAGGATGTCTGGCAATTCTCGTCTTTTGGCTTTGATCTGTCAAAATTTGGTCAAATTTCCACTTTCCAGGTGAAAATAGGGTAAAACCTACCTTCTAAACACACTGGTAACCTCAGATTTTCAAAATTTCCACCAGATCACCCTGTAGACATTCTACGCGTAGGATGTCTACTGCTGATTTTTTGAGACTGAAGTGTCCCTGATGCTTCCTTATGCTCTCAGCAACTGCAAGTATGCTTCACAATTGCAAAAACATGCAAAAATCACTCAATTTAAGCCTTTTTTGAAATTTTGCGTTTTCTGACTCCGCCTTTTGGCTTTTGGTCAACAAAAATAGGGAAAAACACCCAAGTCAATATGTTACTAGGGTAAAACCTACCCTCTGAACCCATTGGTGCAGTCAGAATTTTCAAATTTGGTCTCTAGAACCCCCTTGAGACATCCTACGCGTAGGACGTCTATGTTTACAAAATTGCAGGTTTTCTTCACAGAACCCTTGCAAATGCTCTTTTATATGCACAGCATCAGTCAGTCATACAAAAATATCCACACAAGCTTGTTTAATGCATTTTTATCCTCAAAAGCATACTTTTTCGTGATTTGAAATGCAATCAAGCACTTTAGCAAATAATTCAGTGTTGAATAGCTCTAGATTAGAATCGGATCACTTACCTAAAGCTACTCCTACAAATCATATGGGGTTTTGCATCTATTAGTAGAAAAACACTTCACTGCCACACACGGACTAGTAAACGTTTTTATCACCTCACAAATCACTCGACCACCAACAACTACTCTAATCCACAGATCCTAACTTAACCTATCTAGTCGCAGACCCTCAGCAAGACACGCTTCCTGGCTATCCACTTGATCGTGGAATATCCTCTTCCGGATCCACTTAAGAAAAACGCTTTCTTTAGCCGAAACTAAATCAAGCAACCATCACATGAGTGTTAGTAGGAAACCTACTTAGGTCTTTGTGTCCCCGGCAGCGGCGCCAATGTTGGACGGGGAGCTACTCACACACCCATGAAGTACATGCAAACACTACCTAGATCAACATAATGTCAATCAAGGACACATATGACACGATAGGCACACGGAGGAAATCTCTTTAGCTTGTCAAGCTGAGACCATCCTACACATACAACACTCTGGAAGGCCAACTAAACCACAATCAAGAACCTCACTGCTCTCAACTACACCACCTAGCCACATACACACATACGGAAGGTAACTCACCTAATCATGCCAGATTCGTACGAAACTTAAGGAACACCATCCCCTCACTAGGATACACCTGTCCCTAAGCTTCTACACTCAAAACCCTCACTCTAAACCCATCTGCGGAAAACGCGTAGGATGACAGAGCCAAAATTTGAAAGTGCTGAAATTGAAATTTATGAGTACCTATGCGTAGCTTATGTCGCCACGATTCTATAGACTATTAGCACGCAAAAAACAGACATCGTTTGATACACTTACGGCCACAAATAGCTCGTAGATGCGTCGGCGTGTGCACTTCGTCTCGCGTGGAATGCTTGGCGTTGTCGCGTAGCTCTCCTCGAGCCTACAGCAATGGTGCAGTCGGATCTCCAATGCGTTGAGCGAGCCGGACGTAGCGAGAGGATGAAGCTCACGCTCACTCTCTTTCTCTCTCACACACAGTAGACGGCAGCGCTAAGTTTTGATTATGAAAAAGTCTTTTTACAAAATGACCTAGGTACCTTATATACTAAGGCTACCTTAGGTTTAACCAAAATTGGGGTTGAAAGGGTCAAATGGATTTTTATTTACAATCTGGAAGTGCCATTGCACCCCGGCTTCTGAAACTAGAATAACTACTCATTACAAATGACGTTTATAGCCATAATCCGCAGCATTTCATAACTCGCAAAAGATAAGACTTTGGTACGAAACTTGAGTTATGTTGTGTTGTTGACCCAACGGTCAACAAGCACCAAAGGTGCCATCATAGGTGAGAAACGAGATACTCTTTCTTCCCTCTTTGAACTTCTTTAGCTTTTGTGACCTTCGCCATGTAGGGTATGATTTGCGATGTCCTCCCCTCCTATATTCTCTAGGAGAATAGCCATAGCTTTCATTGAAAGAGGAGGAAGGTGAAGAAGAAGGAGAAGAGGGTGACCTCTTTCTTGCCCTTTTCTTCCTTTGTTTCCTCTCTTCCCTTTTGAAATGACAAGGAGAAGGACTGTGTGTTGATTGTTTCCTCTTTGGAGGAGTTGGCGACCGTCTAGATTGCCATCTTCGTGGAGCCACATCTTCAAAGGAACTTAAAGTTTCATTGCTTTCTTGCTCTTTGGATACCTCCTCTCGTATGGGAGAGAGTCTTCTTTTGGGGGTGTCTTCAAGAGGCCTCTTAAGCTCTCTCTCCTCAGAAAGGAAATCCCATAAGTGCGAAGTTGTTGAGTAACTTAGGCTTGCAAAGCAGGGTTGCGCATAGCTTGTTGCAACCTAGTAATGAGATAATTGACAAACATGGGGGCATCATCATTAGCACCTTCATATGCAAAATCAAAGCTATCAATGTTCATTCTACTCTCTTGGTTATTGTCAAGCATGTTAACAAAATTTGTGTACGTACTTAGTGTATGCTTTGGCAATTCAAAACCATAGTTGCTACTCCTCTTAGCCTTTGAAAATTGTCTCTTAAGTATCTACACCCACGGCTCGAAGTGGTTAATTATAGAGAGTAGTGGAGTGGGTCTAATATTGCAAAGTTGTCGAGGGCTAGCTCCTTTCGGACTTCTTATGGCTCAATAATGGTAAAGCCGTAGCCAAGTCTAAAAAGATTCCATTATTAAGTCCAAAGCTCCAAAGGTGTGTGCACCATATCCCATGTAGTGTGCTCAACAAAAACGATAATAGATCCCAATCCCACTTACCCTAATAAAATTAACAAAATCAACCATTTATAGGCTACATAAGGACCTCTCTTCTTAAGCAAGAAAAGATAAACCAAATGCTATGATACCAATGTAATGGAATTGGCCTATTAACTTCAGAGTAGCGGAAATTTGAGAGAGTACTTTTGTGAAATTACTTTGTGAGCACAACGGGTGAACATAATTGATGGTAGCAACATAAACATAGCATTTAGTTAACTTGGCATGAACAATACTTTTGCAAGAGAGAGAGTTTAGAGAACATGACAACATTTGAGGACCGCATTTATGTGGAGCCGGTCCCCCCTTCAATAGGCATTTGTATTATGGTTTCTCCCATCAAGAGAGACTTGTTACAATACAATCTTTGTGTTCCTTGTGATCTAGGTGATGCAATGAAGATGGAAAGCTTCATGCATCACGAGCATAACATAAACTTTGTGGAGAGCATTAGCTATCCCAAGCCTCAGTCCCAAGACCTCAAACACCTTCGAAGGTGGAGAGAGCTAGCAGGGAATGACGGTAGGGAAGAGGAAGAAGAAACATTTCATAGGAGAAAGATTAGTTCCTCACTTATCATCATTCTTCTTGCTAGGATACATAATAGCATAGTAATGAAGATGGCAAGCTTAAGCATTGAAACATGGATCTTGGTTGGATTTGCATTCCATAGCTAGAGCGTTGGTGTAGGCTCTCAACCTCTACTTGCTTGGAGAAGGAGAGGAAGCTCTTGCACTTTGCACTTCACACAATGAGAGTGTGTGTGTGTGTGTGTGTGGGAGAGTATACCCCTCAAGCAGGCCCCCTACTTGCTTTGATCGACCCCCTTGTAGCTCATGCTTGAAGCTCATTGGACCCCTCCAGGCCTATCCAATCACAAGCAAGAGTCATGCCAAGCAACAAGGGTAGCCTTGGGACAAAAGTGTCCCCCTTTCCCCTTTGAGAGAGGGCTTGATAAATGCTAAAAAAAAATTAATTAAATCCACTAAAGTATCATTGGACCCCTTGGAAGGCCAACAAATAAGCTTTAGGCACACCATGAGGATAACCTAGCTAAGGACTTGACATGTGTCCTACTTGCCTCTTGGGCAAGGGGTGCCCTTTGGGAGAGAGAGTGGTCAAGACACCCCCCCCCCCCCCCCCCCCCCCCCCCCCCCCCCCCCCCCTTGCATGGCTCACCCCCTCCTTTTAGGGATTCACTGTGAATTTTGTGCGACCTCAAGCCCCTCAACCTTGGGCCTAGTTCTCACCACAAGCTTGGCCCTTAAGCCCCTCAAGCTTGGGCTGGGTTCTCACCTCAAGTACAACCCTAGCATCTCAAGCATGACAAGCACCTCAACATCTCAATCATCAAGCACTTCAAGCGTCTCAGTCCTCGGGCATGTCAAGCACCTTAAGCTTGTGCCGGGTTCCCACCTCTAGCACAGCCCTAGCTTACCTAAGGTCAAAGGACTTTTAACACAAACTATTAGAGGTCTTCAATGAGGCTAACCATTAGGTCTTTATGCTCCATTGGTTAGCCTTGCTCTTTGATGGACCATCTCTAATTTGGGCCCCTTTCCTATTGGCCCCGTGTTGAGAGTAGATTTATAAGCACATGTCTATATCCTAACCCTTGTTCCCGTTTATTCTCCCCCATTAAATGATCAATTTAATATGAGAAAATCATTTGGGTTGGTTAGATATTAGATTTTGTGACAGACAGCCAAGGGGACCAGTGAGACATCAATTTGTGAGAATACCTAGTTTCCTCTCCCCATTCCAAGGCCTTCGCTGCTTTGTTGCACTTTCAAGCTAGCTCGCCCGTTAAGCCCCCAAGTTTCAAGTTAGACCACTGAGGGGCAAGTTGCTTTTTGTGCAGCTCCATTCGCCATCTTGTGAGCACAATTTGGCATTGTCCATCATGACCTTTATCATAACAGCCCAGGCTTGGTCTTGCTTTGTGATTGCAAGTTGCTTTTTGTGTAGCTCCAGTCGTTTCCACTGGCCATCTTGCGAGCACAGTTTGGCATTGTCCATCATGACCCTTGTTCCCGTTCCCGTTTATTCTCCCCCATTAAATGATCAATTTAATATGAGAAAATCATTTGGGTTGGTTAGATATTAGATTTTGTGACAGACAGCCAAGGGGACCAGTGAGACATCAATTTGTGAGAATACCTAGTTTCCTCTCCCCATTCCAAGGCCTTCGCTGCTTTGTTGCACTTTCAAGCTAGCTCGCCCATTAAGCCCCCAAGTTTCAAGTTAGACCACTGAGGGGCAAGTTGCTTTTTGTGCAGCTCCATTCGCCATCTTGTGAGCACAATTTGGCATTGTCCATCATGACCTTTATCATAACAGCCCAGGCTTGGTCTTGCTTTGTGATTGCAAGTTGCTTTTTGTGTAGCTCCAGTCGTTTCCACTGGCCATCTTGCGAGCACAGTTTGGCATTGTCCATCATGACCTTTGTCATAACAGCCCAGGCTTGGTCTTGCTTTGTGATTGCAACCCCAAACTTGGCATATTGGGCCTCCATGTGAGTACTAGGGTTGAGTATTCCAATATCGCCTTGCTCTACTAGTCTTGCTCTGGCCTCCTAGCTTGCCCACTGCCATGGCAGTGAGTCTTTATTGTTTTTTTTTCTAGAGGAATCTTTTCACGGATTTTAAGAACTCCTTCCAGTTTCATTTGGCTATCTTAAGAAGTAGGCCATTAAATGTTCTATAGGGGAGCATAAACGAATTGATCACTTTCAATCTTCTTGAGAAAGGGAGAAGCACATACTCCCACCTATGCAACTTGCTCCTTATCTTATCGAACACCCATGAGAATCTTTCCTTGTGGGTTATATCCACCCCCAGAGGGGATCCTAGGTGCCTAAATATTGTCCCTTTGGAATCAATCTCCCCGGTCCACATTGCTAGAGTGAACAAGTCATCTTCTGAGATGGAAATTAGCCTAGAATTTTCAAAATTACACTTTGACCCTGATGCAATGGCAGACCTTTGCACAATCTCTAGCGCCTTCCTAATCACCTGAGGACAAGCTTTGAGGAAGAGCAAGGAATCATCTGCAAACAACTTTGCCGCAGTTGGTCGTTATTGGGAAAGGATAGCCCTTGAATCTCTTCTTGAAGCACTGTCTTCAAGCATTGTCACCAGGGGATGAGATCCAATTGCAAACAACAGAGGAGATAGTGGGAAGCCTTGCTTGATTGATCTTTTTACCTCGAAAGCCCCCACAATCTGCTCATTAAACAAAAGCTCCGATTGGCTACCAGCACCCAATGTGTTGACCATCTGACACATCCGCGGCCCAAAGCCTAGTGATTTCATGACCTCTTCAATGAAAGACCATGTGATCCTTAAAAGTGATCAGATTTCTTAAACACATTAACAACTTCTTTTTTTCCAAAACTCACAGTACGTTGTATTAAGCACATCATAAAATTACAAACCAACCTCAAGCTCAGACTGAGCCTTGAGGTGCTGAAGATTACAAGTCGGATGTCTAATGCCTCTCATCGAGACATATCATCATCAACTTAAAAGTGTAGGTGAACTATAGCTCTAAGCTTTACTTATCGCATGGGTAGTCCTAGACCAGTCTTCCAAGTCTTGCTTGTGTCCTAGCGTATAGATCACTACTCTACTTTCTTGTATTATCTCTGAGAAGCTTCCCATGCCAAGATCTCCTTCAAACACAAGACGGTTCTTCGCTTGCCATATATGATGAAATAAGAAGTACCCGACAGTTTGAGTGCAGATGAGTAGAGCAGGGCTTCCCAACTTCTTGCCACCAAGGAACATATCAGTCTTAAAGAATCCGATCTGCCACGTCCTTGATTTTCCCTGCCAGGCCTTTGATCACGTGACATTCCATGATTAGGTAAGCAAGATCCTTACTAGCTATCCTACACCCCAAGCATCGATTCGGCCCAATGCCTCTCTCCTGGATCTTTATGCCCGTAGGTAGGGCACCCACATCACCTTCCATAAGACAATCTTCATAAAATGCGGCCACTTTGGTTTCCAAATGTCCTCCATGACTTTCTCCCTCCATTCTTTTGGCCATTGTCTCTTCTATATTCTGTGAGGGGGCTATACCAATTATTCTCGTGTATGATTAAATGATATATGCCTTTAGAGTGGGGTTCCATTTTTGGATTTTGGAGACCTTTTTGGTCCACTGGTCGAACGACAAGCTCCCATCTGACCCACTGCCATGATCTGGAGGATTTTGTGTGTTTTTCCATAAAAATCTTTTATTGGTTTTAAGAACTCTTTTGGGTGACACTTAGCCATCTTGAGAATTGGGCTGTTGAAGGCAATATAGGGGAGCCTAAATGACTTTATTACTTTAATTTGGATTGAAAATGGGAGAAGAGAAAACTCCCACCTTTTCATTTTTGCTATGATTCTTTCAAGGACCCAATTAAATCTTTGTTTGTGAGTTACATCCACCCCCAAGGGACCCCCCAGATAATTGAAGATATTCCCTTTTGAGACAATCTCATCTGACCAGTAAAAAGGGTCCAAGGAGTCATTTTTTGATAGGGAGATCAACCTTGACTCCTCAATATTACACTTGGAAACCGAGGCCACTGCAAACGTTAGCACAATCTCTAGTGCTTTCCTGACAACCTGGGGGCAGGCCTTCAAGAAAAGGAGCAAATTATCTACGGATAGTTTTGCTAAGAGCTAGTCATTGCCCGGTAAATTTAGGCCTTGTAACTCCCCTCGTGCGGCACTGGCTTCGAGCATGGTGATGAGAGGATGCGATCCGATGGCAAAAGGTAGGGGGCCAAGGGACATCCCTGCTTGATAGATATTTGGACCTCGAAGGATCCCACAATTCCATCATTAAACAAGAGCTCTGACTGGCTGCCAGCCCCCAGTGTGCGAATGAGGCGACATAGGCAAGGCCCAAAGCCTAGAGCTTCCATGATAGCTTCTGTATATGACCATGTTATTCTATCATAAGCCTTATCAAGGTCAAGCTGTATAAATTCACTCTTGCTTGGTGGAGGCTACGTATTTGATGCCTACCATTGCTGCCAAGATGTTGTCATAGATGGATCTTCCTTTAATGAACCCATGCCGATGGGGAGAAATGATCCTGTCTAGTAGGGGGGCTAGTATGAGGGCTACTGCCTTGGTAATAATTTTGTAAGCTACTGACATCATCATAATAGGTCGCCAATGCTTAAGTTGAGAGCAACATACCTCTTTGGGGATGGGTTTGATAAGCCCTCTCTTTACACTTGTATCCAACGACCCTTCAATAATGGCTTGGTTAGCCAACCGTGTGACTAGGACCTTGAGATCATCCCAAAATTCTCTAAAGAACTCAGCCATCATCCCATCCCAACCGAGGGACTTTTCCTTGCCAAGAGCTTGTAATGCTAGTGAACAATCATCTTCAGAGAATGCCCTTTCCGGGTGGCTTCCTTCCGATTGGGGAACTTTCTTCACAACCCTCTCAAGCAAAGTCGCTATGGCTTCATCCACTTCCTGGGATTGGATCTCTGGTTGGCCAATAATCTGGCTTAGATAGTTCAGCATTAGACTAGCCATCTCATCTTGGTTTTGAATTGTATTCCCATTCTCATCAAAGAGCAAGTGGACGCGGCCCGTGCTCTTCTTGACTTTCAAACGTTAACGACTATCTTAAATATGAACTCAAAAAAAAAAACCACCGTTATCTTTTCAATTCTGAAAAGATACTCATTATAGAAGGACTATCAATCATTCTAAGTATGATCATAAGCTCCAAAATAGTATGCTTCTATCAATAGTAAATGGTTCATTGTTTGATACAATGGGTTTTGTGAAAGCCAAGGAAGATTTGTTACATGTGAAAATCGGACCTTTTTTCGCCTAGAGTAGGTCATTTAAAACTGCTACACACACACACACACACACACACACACACACACACACACACACACACACACACACACACACACACACACACACACACACACACACACACACACACACACACAGAGAGAGAGAGAGAGAGAGAGAGAGAGAGAGAGAGAGAGAGAGAGAGAGAGAGAGAGAGAGAGAGAGACCCTACATTCATTTTTTGATGATAAGAACCTTGCCGCCAGGGAGAGTGTAGGTCACAAGCTCCTTTGTTTGCGGGAGCCCTACATTTCACTACTCTGAGGCCATCGTAGATTCGCTACCATGTTGACGTCAGTCTCTCTAAGAAGCAGAGTAGTGAAATGTAGGGCTCCTACAAACAAAGGAGCTTGTGACCTACACTCTCCCTGGTGGCAAGGTTCTTATCATCAAAAAATGAATGTAGGGTCTCTCTCTCTCTCTCTCTCTCTCTCTCTCTCTCGTGCACAAATTTGTCCCATAGGCCAATTTTGGCCTTTCATAGGTGTTACTATAGTCTTTCTTTCTTTCTTTCTCTCTTCTCCAATCTCTCCCTATCTCCCTAATTTTCACACTCTCTCTCTCTCTCTCTCTCTCTCTCTCTCTCAATCTTCAGTTGTGAAAAAATGAGAGAGAGAGAGAGAGAGAGAGAGAGAGAGAGAGAGAGAGAGAGAGAGAGAGAGAGAGAGAGAGAGAGAGAGAGATAAATGCAGGGCTTCTAGAGTGCTAATGCTCATGAGGAGCCACTTGAGGCCTCGTGTCAAACTGGGCAATGTGCACGCACACATACACACGCGCATGCACACACACACACACACTATGGTACTATAGATACTTAGTTACTATTCTTTCCACCCCCCCCCCCCCAATGCTCATTAATCTTGCCCGACGTTTGATGGGATACTGCTTACAATAAGCCATGTATAGGCTATGGGACCCTGCCCTTGAATAAAAAAGTGTATAATGTTTTCCCCTGGAGTGACGAGCGTGAGTAAACGCTCTGTTCTCATATGCTCAGTAGGCAGCTTGCTCTTCCTAGCTATGGATCTCCCCTTGCAAGGGTTTTTGTGTACCGCTTGATGGCACCACACTATCACATAGCAGGGCGGCTCGCCTCTCTCATCATTCACACTCAGAGGACTGGCTGTCCAACCTCTATATAAATAAGGTGAGGGTGCACCTTGCCCCTCACTTAGCCTGTGGTTGTTTTCTATTGTGTTTTTGTCTGAGAGGATTTACTACCTGCTTCACAATTAGAGCTATGGAGATTACTACTCAAAATCTCAGGTTTTCTTTTGGCCTTTACTTATCTCACGGCCGTTTTTTGATTGGATTCTCTTAAGCTTTATTCTGCCGTTTTGCCGAACACAGTAGGGAAAGATGTTTAGAAAAACATTGTGGTGGTTTTGCTTTGACTGGTTTTGTTTGACAGTCGTTTATTGTGGTTCTTAGACATTTTGATTTGTAGCATGGCATATGGTTGTTACTGCTTGACCATGTACCTAGTTTTCAATAGTTTGGCAGCGTTTTACTGGCTGCAGAAAACTTTCGGCATTATATTGGGTTTTTTTCAATATAGAGGGGTTGTCTTGGTCTTAGTAGCGTCTGATGCGCCTGGTACTTTGTTTTACTGTGGGGACTCACATGGAAAAAAATGGACTTCAGTAACATTCCGATCTCTGAGCTGCTTATGGTTGGTAATTTGCCTCTCTGTGCTCGTTCTTTTGATGGTAAGTATATGGCAATTTTTTGTTTTTTTGGGCCCTTTTCAAACCGTTGTAGGATTTTTTGACTACAGTCCTGACTGGTCTTTCGACGTTAAACTGGTTTTTTTAAAAATTAAAGCTAATCTTAGCTTTGTATCATTCAAATCATTGGGTACCTTGTGTCGATTCACAATGTGAGGAAAGTTGACCTCGTGCTAGGCATAACCCTCGGTTTTTTTAGGTGAACTGCCAATGGTTGACTGTTTTGCTCTTTTTGAAGGTAAGTATATGGCTTTTTTGGGCTTGGCATGTGGAAAGGAACCAAAAAATGATTCTTTACTATTCTGACCGCTGGTAATATTATATGGCATGTTAGATACCGCTTCTTGGAGTATGGAGGTAATGCTAAGCTGTTGCATTTTTTGGACTTATATATTGGGCTATGATGCTTTCCATGAGTTGGAACATGGTCCGTGACATACTTTAAACGATCGGATCATTATGGCATTCAAATTAGTTTTTTTTTTTGAACGTGCTATGCCTCTACCTGTTGGCTAGCCATTAGTGTTTAAGATTGAATGTACATTGGACTCCACTCGAGAACAATATTACAGCATCAATTCTATAATTAGAAGGAAATTTCTTTGCTTTAATTCAAAAAGAACCTCACTAGTATAATTTTTTAAAAAAAACTCATGATGGTTGGGTTCTTGGGGGATTGTACCACTCTGATTAAAAGAGGGATTCTGTCACTTAGACTGGAAGTAATAATTAATACTAGAAGCATAAAAACTAATAACCTAGCTTGTTTAAAATAAAAAAGTTCTTTAAGAGATGGACATGGATAACAACTGGTATGGTCCATTGATAGTTGTAAAACACATCCAAGGCTAACTAAATTATTGTCTTGTTTGGATGGATGCAGGTAAGGACCCTATCTTATCTTGCAAAAGGTTTTTTTACTTTGGCAAGCTACTTTACTCTAGATGGAACACTCACTGATGACTTGGGAAGTTCTTTTACTTTCTGCATACTGAAAGGGGGTCTCTTTCCTACAAACATTGTACTTAAATAATTCTAATACTAGTGGTATATCATGCAATAGCAAAGTTTGAAGCATCCACATGTACATGGAATATTTTGTTCCAATCTGGTGCTTTCACGATGGGTGTGGAGACTAAAGTGTCTTTTAATTTTTGAAATGATTCTTTGCATTCCTCAATCCATTTGAAGTCATTCATCTTTCCATAAAGGGGTTTGGCAACATTGCGTACGTGTATATGAATCTTCTATAATACATGTAGTGTCTCATGAATGATTACACTTCCTTTACGATGGTTGGTCTAAACACTGTAGTAATGGCCTCGATCTTCTCCATATTTGTGGATATCCCATTTTTTGACACTATGTGTCCCAATTTTCCCTTGTTGTACCATAAACACTCACACTTTTCATGATTTAAGCAAATCTTGTACAAGCGTTTTCCTGATGCTTCGCATCCACAACGGAAAAATCAGAGAGGATATGGATTTTTGGACATTATCATCACTCAGATGGATTATTGGCACTTGATATTGGCTCGGTGTACTTGACTTGGATGTATGCTATTGAGGAATATGTTGTGCTTGAATATGCTTTGGTAGATGTGTATGCCAAAAAATGGTGCACTTTAGCACGACAATGCTTGAAGAGCTTATGGTTTGGAATGTTCTGTTGAATACATTGTTTGCAGGATATGTTGACATATAAAAATGGATATTTTTGGTTGCCAAATCATAGGAGTTCGATGATGCCTTGCTTGATATATATATACCTAATGTGCTACACTCTAGAAAGAACAATAAGTGCTTGGGGAGCTTGCATGTTAGGCCAAGGGGCACAATAAGTGCTTGAGGAGCTTGCATGTTAGGCCAAGGGGCCAAAGGCCAGGGGGTAGTTTGAATCTAGCTTAGGGGTTGCCTATATAAGGGATAGTGGCTGGGAGGAGAGTAGGGTTCTAGACACTCTGGTCTCAAAATGGTACTAGAGATAAGTTTAGCAAAGGCAAGTCATGGATGTATACTTGGAAAAGGCATGCATGAGGTCCCTCTCTCTCTCTATCTGTGTGTGTGAGAAACAAGTCTCTCACAAACGGGCATGGCCGCTTAGAAGGGAAGGAGGAGCTACACGAATTGCACCAAATCATGTGAGTGCGGGCTCGTTGAGGTCGCGTTGCAACAAGGAGCAATTTGTGTTTCTTTGGCTTTCTCTCTCTCTCTCTCTCTCTCTCTACAAGATAGCTTCTCCCTCTCTCATTGCACTTTGCTCGCCATCATCACTGCTCACAGTGAGTTTGTTTTTCTCACTTGGGCACCCAAGGCAAGGTCACCCCTTGAGGGTTTCACATAAAACAGTCCCCTAAGGGAGTGTGCTCACGGCACACCCCCTCACCTTTTCTCTTCAAGCAAGAACATTGCAAGCCCACATGATTAACAAAAAAAAAGAGAACAGAGTTTATTGCAGAACCTTTGCAATTGTAAGAAATTTAAAAAAATTTAGAGGATTTCAAAAGTAAGCATCTCTTCGATCTTCATTACCAGCAAAGGGACATCAACAAAGGGTTGCACCACTTAAAGCTGGTAATATCTATAAAAGACTTTTTGCTATATAAAAATTGACATTTTACCTTTCACGGATTAGACACGGTCTTTTTTGATGGGCTTTCAAATAGTAGCAAATTTCACGATTAGGCGCTGATTTCTAAAGTTTGCAATCGACATCCATAATTGACTACACCTTGACGATATTGATTTAGCATGGCTAATCGAGTTCATTTGTGGTTGCTCATAGCCGATTTTAGTTTGGTTTTTGCAAGCAAATTTTTCTCTAAAGGTACACTTTTTCTCCGGCTACCATAGCACGTTACCCCATGGATTTGGATATTGACATGCATGATACATTTGATTTTGAGAATCCTACACTAGTTTTGCCAATTGCTACCCCACGGTTGGCTACTCTCATGGATGATGCCCGTGCAGCAATGGGACTGGATCATGATAGCGTCAAATTGCTTAATATCCAAGAATGTAGAGCATTGCAAAAACGTATGATTATTTTAGAGTCTAATTTTTTAGAATTGAATATGAATGTCACTAAGATGTCAGATATGCTTATAAAATTCATGAAACACTTAGACAAAGGCCAAGTTAATGAATAGACTAGGGGTTTCGCGACACCCGTGCCTGGCGAGAGCACCCTTAGTCTGTAGGAGCAAGGCTCCAATCTGGATGGGTTGCACCTTCTCTCTCAAAAGTATTTGGATGGCTTATTAAAGAATATCAAACCACTGATTTTTAGAGGAGAGGAAAAGAAGCCCAAAAAATTCTCTCCCAAAAGTAGGTGGATGACTTGTTAAAGAATATCAAACCACTGATTTTTAGAGGAGAGGAAAAGAAGCCCAACAAAGATACTGTGAATATATTATTGAGCAAATGGGATGGGATTCACGATCTTAGATACACTCCGAGAATATCAAACCACTGATTTTTAGAGGAGAGGAAAAGAAGCCCAACAAAGATATTGTGAATATATTATTGAGAAAATGGGATGGGATTCACGATCTTAGATACACTCCAAATTTGTAAGTCAAGGCAATGTAAACAAGCCCAACACTAGAGGGTAAGGCTTTCAAATGGTGGATGTCACTCTAATACCATGGGAAATGCCTTCCTAATTGTTAATGGTACTTTAGGCTCTTAATCCGATATTATGAAGCATTGTGTGTAATGCACTAGTGCTTTCTAGTGGTCTTAATCCCTCTTGACCTTTAGCTTAAGTATTATAAAGAGAGTTTACTATTGTGATGAGCTTGGGGAGGGTAATAGTTTCAATATGACCCCCCAAAGTTACAAAATTGAAATGTAGTGAAAAACAAAAAAGACAAAAGTGCCAAAAATGTAAAATCTTAAGTTGGAAGAAAAATCCTAGCTTTATTTGGTACTTCACTCACATGTATTGCCTATGGTACTAGAGCCCTAGAGGTTCCCAGTGGGAGCACTTTTCCTTGAGAAGCAAAAAGCCCAAGGCATACAAAATAAGCATACATGTCAAAAATTGAATCAATGTGGAAAACACTTTAGGGGATCAAACAAAGGGAATAATTCAGGAGACTATTTCATATGCAATTCCTTTAATCATAGCATAGCTAGAAGGTCTCTTAGGTATAGCCTCTAGTCAGCCTCAGATATGAAATATTTTGCTCTCGCAATTAAACAACAGAGATAATTTAGAAGCTTGCCCATGATATTAATAGTTGACCTCTAGTGCCTCTCGATCGTTAAATTAGCAACCTAGAGTTGTTTACTTTTTGACCTTTACAAGGGCTCATGCATTTGATTCTATTATAGTTTAACGTTTATTGCTAAAAAATTGTTTAATATTTTGTTACCAGTCAATCTGTGTGCCTATTTACTGCATATGATTTTTAAATATATATGTTCTATGAGAATGCAATTACTGTGCCATTTTGTTGATATTGTAGTGTTTGAAGAAAGCTAAAGGCATTCAATCTCAGATGCTCTTCCACCTAGACGAACGGGCCTCACCTCACCAGTTTCCAAGGAAGGAATCTACATCAGGAAGGGGGGCATGTTAACCACTTACAGACACCCTATCACCTTTGACGGACTCCTTCATTTTATTTGATGCACATACCGGGCTTGTCGGTCCTATAGGTGCGTAGGTGATTGCCAATGAGAGACACACCACTTATCTCATTTTTACATTACTTTTGCTATGACCGGCCACTGTGGGCGCCCATGTGTGAATGGGTCAGATTTATATAAACGGTCCATTTTGACCTAAAATCCTCATTGTGGAGGTGCATGCTAAAGAAGTGCTCTTGCTCTACATCTACCTTCTTCTCCATCGTTTCCTTACGAGTGTGTGTGTGTGTGTGTGTGTGTGTATGCTTGAGAGAGAGAGCATTGTGGCAGCATCGGTGGCGGAGGCTCCCTCTTCTTCGTGGCACAAAATCCTTCACGATGGCAAGCAAATATCACCAGGCGTGTATAGTCATCTTGCTCAAAAGGGTAAGCTTGTGCAATTAGAGAGACATTCTCTACTAAGTAGGGATCAGACATGGTCAAGAGACGTATTAGTCATTCTAATTTCTCAAAAGTTTTCTCACATGTTAGTGTGTCTACCAAATCCCATTCACAGGCAAGCACCGGGTAGACTATGTGAAACACTTGTGAAAAGTAAAGAGGGTACCTGTCACCCAACATAGGAGTGGATGACTCTAGCATACTAGCCATATCTATAAACATAAATAGATTTTGGTTAGTGTGAAAATATTATAAGGGTCGTGTCAAAAGGTAGTTTCCTTGTGTATAATGTGTTATTATGATTTTTGGGTCATGTACTAGACTATGTAGGTTTAAAGCTTTTTGTTTGGTGGCTCTTGCTCTTTTACTTTTTTTATTTTTGTTTTCTTGAGTATAGGGCTATATATATATACATTCCCTAAGATTGGGAGATTGAGAGGTTAGGGAGGAAGGTTAAGATGAAAGCAAGTGAATGATGGACGTCAGTAAACACTTCGCCCTTTCTTGGGTAGATCATACCTTTTTGAATGATGTCAACATCTTTTGAAACCAATTGTTCCAACTTGTAATGGGTGAAGACTTTGATCAATAGTTTTTCATCACCCTAGGCGTTTCATCTAGTTGCAAGGGTGGTAAGGTACTTTCGCATGATTTTACTTGAAACTTTGCTTTAGGTGATGAATTTACAATGGGAGGTGCTATTCTTTCCTTGTTTTTTTGTACATTTTTGGTGGTAGGTGAAAGTTGTGAAGAAGTTTGTGTTTTTGTAGAAGAACTACATGAAGAGCAAGAAGCTTCATTTGTTTTTTCTATGTTTGATCCAAGTGATACAAGTCGTTCTCGCTTGGGTACCCAAACTAGCTCCAGATCAGGTGTATAGTATTCAGTGATGTTTCCCTTCCCAAAATCTTCAATTGGCTTTATCGTTATAGGATTTGACTCACATGGTCTATAGGTGATAGGTAAGAGCACAATATACGTTTAGGCACCCAAATCTGATCATTCCCTTCATAGTAGCCTTGGGCTTCCAATAGTCATTTAGGAATCCAACGCAACCTTTTCTTACATTTCTTGGAGCGAGTGGGGCGTCTCTTACAAGGCTTCTATTTTTTAGCGTCAAAAATGGTGGCTAAAGAAGCTTTAGGGACCCATTTGTATGTTTTCTTTGTTATATTACGATGAGTCTTTTGTGTCTTACGCTTTATCTTAGCTATAGAATTTGAAGCTCTAGAGGGTTGGGCTATAGGTACAAATGGCTCAACCTCTTAGACATGCAATGTTTTGGGTTGTATTTCTTCAGGAGGTGATATCTTAGGGACTATCACTTGAGTGGTAGGGCTAAGAGTTGGTTTTTGTGTTGTGACATTCCCAGTCCTCCAATCAATAGTGCATTTGGTCTCTAAAATCCACTTGCATCCTAGGTTTATATTGCCTTTTATAGTTCCAGCAAGCATGACCAAAAAGTCTTGAGCTACGACCCCGTTGTCATAATTGATAGAAGTGTGCCAGGTTCCAAAAATAGTAGTTTTTTTCTTGTTGATACCCTTGACTTGGATGGTACTCTTAGATAGATATTTCTTTCCTAATGACTGACACCACACTCCATATGATAGCACATTATATTTAGCACTTGTGTCCAATAAAGCGTTATATATAACTTTCCCATAGGCACTATTTAACTCAATACAGTATAATAGAGGTGTGTCAAAGTCCAACCAATCATCCTTTATTTCAACTTGAAATGCCTCTCATTGGTGTCTAATACGTTGCTATCGCTCTTAAGCCTCAACTTGAGCTTGTATCTTCTTCAATTCTGCTTGTGCCTTGGCTGCCCTTTTTTGATGGATAGCAAGTAGCTCCTCTTGGCTTAAAGGATCATAGTATCTTTTAAATTTACTCCCATTGAGGAATTTAATGGTTTCAACTCCATCAAGAGTTTCCACACGAATGGTACCTTGTGGGGTGATTTTGCATACTCTTGGTCCTTTTCTCGCATATTTCAACTTTTTCTTCTCGTTACGCACTCCATACATAAAGACTTTATCCCCAACCTTGATATCTTTGTTCTTTAAATGATGGTCAAACCATTTGTTTTCCTATCTTTCCCAACAAGTGCATTTTGCACAACCAATTGTCTTTCTTCATCTAACCACTCAAGCATATATAAACGCTCAACTAAAGGGTTACCATCCCAACCTTCATGTGAAGCTACTCAAAGAGTAGGAATGACAAACTCCTAGGGCATAACTGATTCTTGGCCATATACCATCTTGAATGGTGTACAATTAATAGGCACTTTATATGTAGTACGATAAGCCCATAGAGCTGACGTTAGCTTCAAATCCTAATCTGTGCGATGAGCCTCTACCATCTAGGTCAAGATAGAAATCAAAGTCTTGTTAGTACTCTCAGCTTGATCATTTGCTTGTGGATAATAAGGTGTCGCTTATGGTGGGATATCATGAAGCTTGTTGTGAGTTTCTTTATCCCTCCATGTATAAAGTGAGTACCACTGTCACTCACAATCTTAAGAGGACAACCAAATCATGTAATAATGTTCTCGAAGAGAAACTTAGCAGTTGACCTTGCATTAGCCTTGTGTGTCGCCTTGGCTTTCGTCCACTTTGTCACTGTTGATCGGAGAGTCAACATCACGACATAACTCAATTTCGATACCAAAGCCTTATTCTCTGAGAGTTATGGAATGTTAGGGATTATGGTTAGAAACATCACTTGTAATAAGTAGCTAGTCTAGTTGTAGAAGCCGAGGTGCAAGGGCACTTCCAAATTGTAAATACAAAGCCATTTGACCCTTGGAACTCTATTTTTGGTTAACCTAAGGTAGCCTTAGTATATAAGGTACCTATGTGATTTTGTAAGGACAACTTTTCATAATCATAAATTTAAGTTGTCATCGACTGTGTGTGAGAGAGGAAGAGAGAGAGAGAGCGTGAGCTTCATCCTGGTGCTACTTTCTGCTCGTTCATCACATTGTATATTTGACTGCACTATTGTGCTAACCTCGGCAAGAGCTACTTTCGACAACGCCAAGCATTCCTTGCGAAACGGAGCGAACGCGCTCGCGCATCTATGAGCTATTTGCGGCTGTAGGTATATCAAATGATGTCTATTTTTTGCGTGCAAGTAGTTATTAGAATTGTGGCGACATAAGCTACGCATAGGTACTCATAGATTTCAGTTTTGGGCACTTTCAAAATTCGGCTCTGTCTTTATATGCGTTTTTCGTAGATGGGTTTAGAGCTAGGGTTTTGAGTGCAAAGGCTTAGGGACATGTGTATCCTAGTGAGGGGATGATGTTCCTTAAGTTTCATGAGATTCTGGTATGATTTGATGGGTTTCCTTCTGTTGTGTGTATGTGGCTTGGGTGGTGTAGTTGAGAGTAGCAAGATTCTAGATTGTGGTTTAGTTGGCCTTCCAGAGTGCTGTATGTGTAGGATGGTCTCAGCCTGACAAGCTAAAGAGATTTCCTCCATGTGCCTATCGTGTCATTTGCGTCCTCGATTGACATTATGTTGTTATAGGTTGTGTTGCATGCTCTTTATGGGTGGTGTGATTCGCTCTCGCAACATTGGCGCGGCTGCTGGAGATACAAGGACTTAGGTAGGTATTCCTACTAACACTCGTGTGATGGTTCCTGCTTTGTTTTGGCTAAAGAAAGCATTTTTCTCAAGTAGATCCGGAAGCGGTTATTACGAGCTCAAGTGGATAGCGAGGAATCGTGTGTCTTGCCGAGGGTCTGCGACTAGGTAGGTTTAGTTAGGATTTGTAGGTTAGAGTAGTCGTTGGTGGTCGAGCGGCTTGTGAGGGGATAAAAGAGTTTGCTAGTTCGTGTGTGGCATTGAAGCGCTTTTCTACTCATAGATATAAAACCCCATATGATTTGCAGGAGTAGCTTTAGGTAAGTAATCTGATTCTGATCTAGAGCTATTCACCACTGATTTATTTGTTGAAGTGCTTGTTTGCATTTAGAATCTATGGATAGTTTGCTTTCGAGGTAAAAATACAAAAAACAAGCTTCTGTGGATAGTTTTTCATGATTGATTGATGCTATGCATATAAGAGAGAATGTGCAAGTGTTCTGTGTACAAAAATTGTAATTCTGTAAACTTGGACATTATACGCGTATAATGTTTCAAGGGGCATCTGGAGACCAAATCTGAAAAATATGACACTAGAGTGTTCAAAAGGGGGGTTTTACCCTAAGTATACATTGAGACTAGAGTTTTGACCAACTCTTGACACCCAAAACACAAAAGGCGAAGTGTCAGAAACGGAAAAAAGAGAAACATGTGATTCTGAGCACATTTTGCATGAAAATTGGTAGAAGTGCTTGAAAACCAATGCTAGAGACTTGGGGATGCTTGTTAATGATTTCTGTCCAAAAATTCATCAGTAGACATCCTACACATATGATGTCTAAAGGGTGATTGTAACATCAATTTTGACCTTTTGACATTATATCCATCTTTTGCATGTTGTGTTGAGCACATACACCAAATTTCATGTCATTTGGACTTATAGATTGAGAGTTAAGGGGATTTTACTCTTTCGAGGATTTCCTTGTCAAAAGGTGGTGATTTTGAGCAATTTTGACATCCAAATTTTTTTCTGATCACATATTCTTGTTGTACACACACACACATACACCAAGGGGCACCTCTGGTAGAAACAAAACTAAAATCTGAGCAAAAGACATCATACGTATATGATGCCTTAGAGGCCAGATCTGAGGTCAAAAGTTACAATTGAGTACACCCTTGTGATCTACAACATTTAGGAAGCATATATACCAAATTTAATCAAATTTGAAGCATTTTTGGGCTTGCAAAGACCACAAGACGCATCTAGACAAGTGAATGCTTGTATTGTCCATAACTTGCACAAAAAGTATCAAAATTCAGCTTTGAAACTCGCTGTGAGTTGCCAGTGTAGTGAGGAACCTTTGGAGTGAAATTCACTTCATTTTGACCAGCTAGAAATCATACACGTATGATGTATAAAGGGCACTTTTAGAGACCAAAATTGAGATCTCAGCATACTAGGGTGTTTAGCACCACAAGCCAAGCTCACAGAGACCAAATTTTGTCAAAATTTGAGCACATAGACATTATACGTGTATGATGTCTCATGCCAAGATCTAAAAGTCACAATTAACTTTTGACCACATAGAAGGGTTGGAAATGATGTTTTGAACCTGTTTGCAATATTTCATGTCATTCTGAGCCAAAAGACTTTACACGTTGTTGGGTGCATTTTTGACATCCCGTTTTTTTTTAAATTTGTACATATGGACATGACGCCCGATGTCAAAAGTGTGTGTGGGATTTCTTTTTGTGGGGTTTTTAGTTTGCTTTAGCAAGTATATGTACATGCATTGCAAGTCACTAGTCTAGTGACAGTTGTCGGGCTACTGCAAGTGGCCGTGAGTGAGTTTTTTGAAGGGACACTTGTATATAACTTAAACTCATGTACAAACAAAAAAAACTTCATCAAAACCCCAAAAAATTTCAGGTTTGAGCTCGTTGTGCCTCCTTGATGGTTTTGTTGCAGTTTTTGCCCTCGCCTTGCCTACTGTACGTATAGTCGTGTCGGGACAGCTCTATGTTCGCATCAATTTTTCATGTAGCAGCATGTAGATTCAATTTTGACCATCTTCAACTTTCTCGCCAGTCATTTTTCAAGATTTATCTCAAGCTTTAAAGTGCCCCAATTGGAGTAGTGCTCTTCAGGTTACGACTAGTTCTCTGTAAGGTTATGGCTATGGCAACCTTGTGGCAAATTGTGTGCGAAGATAACGAGGTCAGGGATACATGCAAATATGCTCACTTCTCATACAAAAGGTGGCGAATCCGCACACCTCAAGATGGAGTAGCAAGATGATAGGAATATGAGAGGGAGAGAGAGTGTGTGTGTATGGTGGCAGATCCGCACACCTTAACATAAGCAGAAAAAAAAATGGCAAGGAACAAGCATATACCATACTCACAATGAGATGTATCCAAAGCGACACAAAGTATGGCGCCAAGATGGAGTGTGTTGATTGCTTGCAAAAGATGAATACAATAGGTAGCGTATGGCAAGAAAATGAGAAGGGAACAAGATCGTAGGAGGCATAATGGAGACATGGGAGTTGATGGCGAGGAATATCATGAGTGTGTCCACCCTTCTTCTTCTTGAAATTGTGCCTTCAACCCTTAATTATAAGTGGTGTGGAGGTGTGGTGCTCATCTTTTGTGCATGGTGATGGTGATGATGATGGTGTTGTGATTATGTGATTAGGGTTCATGCTACAAGCATGTAGCACAGGAGTGTGTATGGATAGGTGTGTGTGTGTGTGTGTGTGTGTGTGTGTGTGTGTTCTCCCCCTTAGTGAGCTCTCATGGCCTCCTTATATAGGGAAGGAGGGGAGGATTTAGCAATATTTGTATTTGAGGTGAGTGTCCCACTTTGGTGACTAGGAAAATGGGGTGCATGTGACTGTGGCTCCCATCTTGTCTCCTCATTATTTAAAATACCAGAGTCAATAGAGAGAGAAGATGAGAGAATGTGGGTAGGATGTAGAGGATAGGAGATATTTACAATAGTCTAACTTTGGCTAGGCATAAGCTTATTAGGGAGAGAAGAGAGAGGTAAGAAATTTACAAGAGAGATTGTCAAAGGTGGATAGTTGTTGATGAGGATGGATCCTCCAAAAATGGTGATAGAATCACTCTAGACTTGCCAATACCTCATTAAAAGAGCATTGTCTCTTGTAATCATGTTTGAAGACTTGTAGAACCATAGCCATTCTAGAGGGAAGAAAATTGGGGATGGCCTGTGTCACCATTACACGAGAAAACTGGGGACCACTACAAAAATCATATCTCCGTGTTCATAACTCCAAAATTTCTGAAAAAAATTGAGCTAAAAGTTGAGATCACGAGCTACATCTTTCATGTTGAACGCTCCTTCAGATTTGAGGTTCTTCTCTACTTAAAAAATTCAGCCAGAAAATGTATTATTTGTGGCTGCAAAGGTCTTTTGGTGGTCCCCTTTGAGTGGACTTCTCTCTTGCCTTCAAGTGTAAGCTCCTTCATGTGTATGAAAACATGACCTAGAGTTTGAAAAGATTGGCAATCATCTAGATGGAGGTATTATTGAAATTTGAAAGTGGGGTTGAGGTTTGAAAATGAAAACTAGTGAATAAAATATGTGGTAGGGTGGAATAATATATATACATAAAAAATATATTAGAAAATACTAAACTATATAATGTAATTTATATATATTTAATATTTAAGGTCAAAAGAGATATCAACAAAGAAAGCTTACTTATTTATGCTACATCGTGATTGATTAGCATAAGTCTTATTTATTTAATAAAGGCTAAAACTTTTGTGAAAAAGGGAAGAAAAATCAAAAGTAACTTATATAATAGGAAATATTTTGGTAAAAGGGCAAAGATATATGGGGGGTTCCCATGCATGGAAAAGCTTGCCTCATTAGCCCTCCCCCGAAGGCTAGAGGTATTCATGCCTCTAGCGTTGTACCTGATTCTTTTTCAATTGAGGTGGAGGAGTCTCCCTGCTCGGGGATTTCCATCATAGGTGCTTGATCAAACCTTAAAAGTACTGCTTCAACCTCCATCCATTGACACGTGTTTTGTGGAGCCTACCATCTGCATCCATCAATCGGTAACTGCCATTGGCGTAGCGCTTTCTAGTGACAAATGGCCCCTCCCATCTGGGTGAAAACTTTGTATCCTTCCTAGTGTCAAACCTGTTATCATACCGTAGGACCAACATACCTTTCTTGAGACCTTTTGCCCTAAGTCCCTTGTTGAAGGTAAGTCGACGTTGCTCTGCCTGTGCTGCATAATAGTTGATAGCATCTTCTCTGTCTAGTTGAAGCCTCTCTAGATCAAGAATGTGGTTGTGGAGATGAGCATTAGGACGTTCCACCTGCCCAGCTAGCACCGTGAGACTAGCCAATTGTACTTCAATGGGTAAAATGGCTTCCTTACCAAACACCAAGTGATATGGTGTGAACCCAAGGGATGTGTGAAATGAAGTGCGATAAGCCCAAAGTGCAACCATAAGATGCCTGTCCCAATCACTTTTGTGATTGTTTACATGTTTAGTGATGATCTTGCAGATCATACCATTTACCTTTTCCACCAAACCATTGCATTGTGGGTTGTAGGGAGTTGAGTGTCGTCGTGAGATACCTAACTTCTCCATTAGCTCTCCTACAAGGTCTCCTCTAAAGCCTGGTCCCCTGTCAGAAATTATTTCAAGAGGAGTGCCAAAACGGCAACAAATGTTTTCAAATACGAACTTAGCCACTTCCTTAGCTGTAATCCGGGTGGTGGCAACTGCTTCAGCCCACCTGGTCATGTAGTCCACACCCATGATGATATAAAATTTACCTGATTGGCTCCTTGGCAAAGGCCCAATAGCATCAATTCCCCATTTCTCAAATGGTCCATATGAGATTATAGGAGTCTGTGGCTCATATGTGAGCCTCCTATCCCCTGCCTTTTGACATTCCTTGCATGTTTTACACCAATGATGCACATCCCTATGTAGACTAGGCCATACAAACCCGGCTTGTAGAATCTTTCTACTAGTGATGTCAAGTGCAAAGTGTCCTCCGCAAACACCATCATGGCAACTTGAAATTATTTCAGTGATCTCTCTAGAGAGAGGTACACGCCTAAGAATTTGATCCTTACCCTTGTAGTAGAGGTCTTCATTGATAAGGCGGTATTTTGTTGCCTTGCGCACAAGCCACTGCTTTTGGCCCTTAGTAAGATCCTTAGGACACTCTCCTGTGTCCAAGAAACTAATGATGTCAGGCATAGCATCGCTACCTTGGAAGAGAGGCAGCTTCAATTTGATAGCACCCACCACTGAAACATCTTGCAGCTTCTCTCTAGCTAGAGCATCTGCTTCTTGATTTTCTGCTCGAGGGACATGATGTAATTGTACAACTTGAAATTTTCCTAAACGTTCCTTGACTTTGCGCAAATGGCCTAGCAAGATATGATTTTTACAAGCCCAAGTTCCTTGTATTTGTTTTATTAAAAGCATGGCATCACCAAATACATTTAACCGTTGAATGCCCTGTGTCACACACCACTCTAACCCAAGAGTTAAGGCTGCATATTCTGCCTCATTGTTAGAGTGAGAATCCAAGAGATTCCCAATGGAGAAAACCTTATCCCCTTGCTCGTTGAAGATGACAATGCCTGCTGCAGCTTTGTCCACTTTCCTCTTGTAGGCTCCATCAAAGAAAAGAGAGTGAGCCTCCTCTACCTTAGGGACTTCCAGCACAGGTGTAATATCTTGATCATTTGGCTTTATCTTTAGCTTCTTTTCATAGTGGCGATGAGTGAGAATACCTCCTAGACTGGCCCTTGTGGAGTTCTCCACTTGCATTGTGTAGTCAAACTCTTGCAGCCTTGTGAGCCATTTGGAAATCCTAGAAGAAACATCCATGTGCTGCATTACATAAGGAAATACTTCTTCCATTGTGAAGATTATGAATGGTCTAGACAATAAATAAGAGCGAAATTTGGTGGTAGCAAACATTAATGCAAGCACCATGTGCTCCACTGCCGTGTATCCCTTTTCTGATGGAGTCATCATTTGACTAGAGAAGTAGATAGGAAGCATGAAAGAAGTTTGAGGATCCTTTTGCATCAATACAGCCCCAAGTGTGTCATTGCCCACACTAGGGTTTACATAAAATGGCTCGTCCCACTTTGGAGGTGCTATGGTGGGAAGTGAAGTTAGAATTTGTTTTACCTCATTGAATTGTTGTTCATTTTCTTCACTCCAAGTGAAGATCTCTTGATGGGTAACTTGTTGTAAAGGGAGAACCACTTGGGAGAGCAAGTGAATGAACCTACTCAAATACCTCACCTTTTGAAGAAAAGAGACCAACTGCTTTGTTGTGGTGGGAGAGGTCAAAGCCAGCAAGGCTTGAATCTTGCTTGGGTCAGCTTCAATGCCATTGGCCGAGATCACATGGCCAAGAAGAGTAACCTTGCTTTCACCAATGTGGCATTTCTCCACATTGAGTTGGCCCCCCAAAGCTTGTAGCCTAGCTAGACCTTCATAAACTTTCTCCAAATGAAGAGAGAGAGAGCTATAGATACAAAAGTCATCAATAAAAACACGGATTGATTTTCCAAAGAATGGCTGAAAAACAAATGTCACATATCGCTGAAAAGTGGCTGGAGCATTAGTGAGACCAAAAGGCATAACTCTGTAAGCAAAACATCCCCATGGTGTGATGAAGGTTGTCTTCTTTTGATCTTCTTCAGCGATGCTAATTTGGAAGTAGCCTGAGTAGCCATCACTTACCGTGTAGCGCTCATGTCCTGCTACCTCATTGAGTATTTCGTCTTGAAAAGGAAGAGGAAAATGGTCCCTCTTTGTGGATGCATTAAGAGGCTTGTAATCAACACAAACCCTCCACTTACCATTCTCCTTTGGTGTGACTACCACTGGAGAAACCCACTCTGAGTCTTCAACAGGATAGATAAAACCGGCTTCTAGCAATTTCCTCACCTCTTTGAGTAGGGCGTCTTGTTGAATTACTCCTAGCCGCCTGAGCTTCTGCACTATAGGTTTACTTCCCTCCTTGAGCTTAATGTGATGTTGAACTACTGTGATGCCAGTGATTTTATCATATTCATCAATGAACAATGTGGTAAAATTACTTAGCATCAAAATATAATCTTCACACTCCTTCCCACACAACTCACTAGAGAGCATTTGATGTAGCTTACTTGCTTCTACCAGAGGTTGTATACCTGGTGTCTCCCCTTGGTTTGATGATGAGGCATCAGGTTGCTCCATCTTCTTAGGGTCCTTGAGAATGATCCCCATCACCTCAATGCTACTATCACTTTCTTTACTCACTGTTGACTCCTCCTCTGAAGTGGTTGAAGAGTCACCACTAGAAAACTCATCCATAGAGGTTTCTAGATCCATGTCGCATTGCCGACCTATCTTCATGTCGTAAAGTATTGGCCTCTCTTTTGCATCCTTCATCTGGATTATACCAGTGTCCCAGTCCTGCTTAGCTCTCATAGCCATAAGCCAAGGCCTCCCTAGAATGATAGGATAGCCCTCCCCTTTGTCCTAACTGCATTTATAACACCAACACATTGAACTTTTACATTATTTGCCATTTTGGCTCGGCATGGTGCCGGCTGACTCACCTCTAAACCCAAACGGTGCATCATTTTTTCACTCATGACGCATATTTGTGCGCCACCATCGATGTAGATATTGGAGATATGTTGCCCTTTGATGTAAGCATCCATCACTGGTAGTATGTCATCTAGATTCCTCCCAGAGATAGCCCCAGCTATCTTTGGCTTTGGTCGTCTCGTGCTAACCATCTTTGTCCATTGTCTCCTCACCCTAGGTGCTAGGTGGAGTAATTGGGGCCAGGTGATTTTTGGGCCCTGCACAGAAACATCTTGAACCAAATCATATGGTTTAGAACATTCACCCAAAGAGAAATCTACAATGTCAATTTTACGTCGTGACTTGGACGGCTTTTTGCTAGATTCCCCTTTAGTCTTCATCTTTTCTTCCTTTTGGGAAGATTCACCATGCCTAGCGCGTTTTACCCCTATGGCATCTACTCCTTTAACTTTGGTCTTATCCTCCTCCACTTTCTCCTTTCCTTTACCTTCAAGACTGATGACGCTTACTGTTTGATTGCCAACGGGTGGTGGGGGTAAGGGCGGAATGAGAGGTTGTGGTGGTGGTGGTGGTTGTGGTTGAATGGGTGGTTGTAGGATTTGCATGGGTGGTGCTTGTTGTGGTGCCCTCGGTGGTGGTGGTCTTGCTCTCGGTGGTGAAACCTGGTTTTGCCTGGCTCCTCTGTTGAAATTCTGCCTCCTTGGGTGTGGACAGTAGTACATGCCATGACCATCCTCCCCACAATTGTAGTAGTGGTATTCTTGGTTTTGCCTTTGTTGTCCTCTTCCTTGCTCTTGGTTGCAATTGTGTGCATGCCCTTGTTGTATCAAATGGACTGAGAGATTCTCAAGTTGATTGGTGATTCGGTTGAGCAGGTCTTGTTGATCTTCAATTGGTTCTTGTGGTTGAATCCTCTGGGCAGCTGTTGTAGGCGGTGCTAGAGGTGGTCGGGTCCTAACGGCTTCCTCTTCATCGATATTCCTGGCTTGTAGGCGCAACTTCTTGTCTTTAAGGCGGTCCAATTCCACTGCTAGCTCATACGTAGCAGGAAACCTTCCCTTCACCTTCTCTTTAAGAGTTGGCCATAACCCAGCCACAAACCGATCCTTCTTTAGGAAATCAGGTGCCCCCTCATCCTCTCTTAGCGATGCAACCCATCGCCCCCATAAATCTACAAACTTTGACTCATATGATGCGTATTCCAGCATACTGCCCTGCTTCAACTCTGTCAACAATTGCCATAGCTTCTCTGATGTTGTGCCCTCTCCAAAACGCTTGACAAAGGCTGCTCTTAATAAGTCCCACCGTTCCTTGGTTTCTTGTGCCAAGGCATTGTACCATGATCTTGCCTCCACCTTCATTAGAAGTGGGAAGATATGCAAGCGCGAAGCATCATCATCTCTCGCAGAGATGACACATGCTATTTCCAAGTTGTCTCGAAAGTCTGCAGCATCCTCACCCACCTTACCAGTAAAGGTTGGAAATGCTACACTTGCCATTGTGAGAGTGAGAAAATTAACTCGAATTAGATTTTTTTTTAAAAAAAAAATTATAGAGATTCAATACATGGGTGCTCGGTGGATGGAAAACATACTATACGAGGATGAAAATAACTAGATCAAAAGACACTTCATGATTAATCATAGGGAGAATAAAGGGTAGAGAAGAGGTGTTTATCTCTTGCAGTCGTTCTCTACCAAACATGGTTATAATGATCTGCTGATAAAACATCTTGCAGTCCAAGATTACTTTGATTGATTGAATTCGTTGTGGTGCATAAGTTTGGTTCCTTGCAAAAGGTTGATGTGCTGGGTCCATCACATGATAATTCGGAAAGGCTCTTTCCTTTGTGGTGGAAGGTTATAGTCGGAGGTGTAGAGATCTTGGTAGTCGAGGTCAAATTTATAGTACCACAGGACAAGGTTGTCTTCGTCTTCTAGCTCTAGGACTGCCCCTCTAGCAAGCTCTTGGAAAAGCTTGAACTCTCTCTCTTTGAGCAACTTCACTTTCCTGCAAGATAGAGTGCCATCTAGTGTATACACAGGTGTGATGAGGTAGGTGGTGAGTCTTACCACTTGTATTAATCCAAGTTGGATGGATATATAGCAAGCTATAAATTCGTCATCATAGCCTTGATTCACAAGCAACACCCCTTGAAGGTGGAGGGTCTTGTCTTTCCACCAAGCAAAACGAGTGTCAAAGACCTTGTCGATGACAAGCTCCGCCACTTCACTCGGTAGACGACGTAGAATCCATGCTGTTGTTTCTAGTTCCTGGCTCATGAGATGAGAGTGAGGTATAGAAAGACTTTGGAGGATTTACCCTTTTGTTTTGGAGACGGGGTGATTGTCAGCACTGGAAAACCCTTGAATATTTTGGTGCAAGGGAGAGGGAGGGACCACGTGTTCGTAGTAGCTTCCTCAAGTTGTGAAGGCTTGTTGTGGGCGTAGGTGGCATAGGTGGCAAAGATGTGGACGTAGATGTAGAGAAGCATAGTGCTACTCGAAAGCCTACTGATGTGAGAATGCCTATGCAGATGTCGAGGGAGAAAATGATGGCCTTTTCTTCACTTTGGGTTGCACTCATGTCGAAGGTGCGGTTTTTGGCTACAATGTGAGCATGATGCAGCTTGTGCCTTGCTTTTACGCTTGCGGGGATGATGAGAAATGTAAACAATTTGAGTAGGGAAAGAGGGACTTACCACCTCTTCTATGCTAACAATACAACACCCTGGCAAGAGTGTCTTGATGACTTGAGTCAAACCTTCTTGAAGCTCCTCCTCTTTAGTGGTCCAATTAGAGAATTCAAGAAGCCACTCCTCCATGAAGGGAAGTAAACATGTCAGCTTTGTAAACTGAAGGTTTCAAGAGCCCTCCTCGGTGGGGGCACCAAATGAGAGGCGGAAGTGAAAAAATAGACCCGGTGGCCTCTACACCAAGACTATGCACAATGGCCTCATCATGGGGAATACGCAATAGGGGCACCACCTAGCAAAATATGCGGCTAGGACGCATACATATACACAATGAAACATGCCATGGAAAACAATTTCAAGATCCACACCCAAATGTGGAATGGGGTGGTCAGAGAATAAGGTGAGAGGAGTGGTGAGTGAGTGAGAATGGGCTCGCTACTCGTGCATGTAGTAAGGAAGATAACGAGGTCAGGGATACATGCAAATATGCTCACTTCTCATACAAAAGGTGCCGAATCTGCACACCTCAAGATGGAAGTAGCAAGATGATAGGAATATGAGAGGGAGAGAGTGTGTGTGTGTGTATGGTGGCAGATCCGCACACCTTAACATAAGCAGAAAAAAAAATGGCAAGGAACAAGCATATACCATACTCACAATGAGATGTATCTAAAGCGACACAAAGTATGGCACCAAGATGGAGTGTGTTGATTGCTTGCAAAAGATGAATACAATAGGTAGCGTATGGCAGGAAAATGAGAAGGGAACAAGATCGTAGGAGGCATAATGGAGAGATGGGAGTTGATGGCGAGGAATATCATGAGTGTGTCCACCCTTCTTCTTC
The DNA here is from genome assembly GCF_014529385.1 of Adiantum capillus-veneris. Lineage (NCBI taxonomy): Eukaryota > Viridiplantae > Streptophyta > Polypodiopsida > Polypodiales > Pteridaceae > Adiantum > Adiantum capillus-veneris. Next base: position 163,473,432 of record NC_140938.1, read on the forward strand.
TTGAAATTGTGCCTTCAACCCTTAATTTTAAGTGGTGTGGAGGTGTGGTGCTCATCTTTTGTGCATGGTGATGGTGATGATGATGGTGTTGTGATTATGTGATTAGGGTTCATGCTACAAGCATGTAGCACAGGAGTGTGTATGGATAGGTGTGTGTGTGTGTGTGTTCTCCCCCTTAGTGAGCTCTCATGGCCTCCTTATATAGGGAAGGAGGGGAGGATTTAGCAATATTTGTATTTGAGGTGAGTGTCCCACTTTGGTGACTAGGAAAATGGGGTGCATGTGACTGTGGCTCCCATCTTGTCTCCTCATTATTAAAAATAGCAGAGTCAATAGAGAGAGAAGATGAGAGAATGTGGGTAGGATGTAGAGGATAGGAGATATTTACAATAGTCTAGCTTTGGCTAGACATAAGCTTATTAGGGAGAGAAGAGAGAGGTAAGAAATTTTCAAGAGAGATTGTCAAAGGTGGATAGTTGTTGATGAGGATGGATCCTCCAAAAATGGTGATAGAATCACTCTAGACTTGCCAATACCTCATTAAAAGAGCCTTGTCTCTTGTAATCATGTTTGAAGACTTGTAGAACCATAGCCATTCTAGAGGGAAGAAAATTGGGGATGGCCTGTGTCACCATTACACGAGAAAACTGGGGTCCACTACGAAAATCATATCTCCGTGTTCATAACTCCAAAAATTTCTGAAAAAAATTGAGCTAAAAGTTGAGATCACGAGCTACATCTTTCATGTTGAACGCTCCTTCAGATTCGGGGTTCTTCTCTACTTAAAAAATTCAGCCAAATAATGTATTATTTGTGGCTGCAAAGGTCTTTTGGTGGTCCCCTTTGAGTGGACTTCTCTCTTGCCTTCAAGTGTAAGCTCCTTCATGTGTATGAAAACATGACCTAGAGTTTTGAAAAGATTGGCAATCATCTAGATGGAGGTATTATTGAAATTTGAAAGTGGGGTTGAGGTTTGAAAATGAAAACTAGTGAATAAAATATTTGGTAGGGTGGAATAATATATATACATGAAAAATATATTAAAAAATACTAAACTATATAATGTAATTTATATATATTTAATATTTAAGGTCAAAAGAGATATCAACAAAGAAAGCTTACTTATTTATGCTACATCGTGATTGATTAGCATAAGTCTTATTTATTTAATAAAGGCTAAAACTTTTGTAAAAAAGGGAAGAAAAATCAAAAGTAACTTATATAATAGGAAATATTTTGGTAAAAGGGCAAAGATATATGGGGGGGTTCCCATGCATGGAAAAGCTTGCCTCAATGTATCAAGTAGAAGTAGTATAATGATTTACAAAGCACACAAAAACTAACAATTGCAAATGCAGCTTTGATCACAAAAGTAATCAGAGGATCTCAAAAGATTGTCCTTGATGAGGTGGATTGAAGGCTAGACATGGGTTTTGAACCTCAAATAAGAAAAATTATCTCCCGGATTCGGCCTAACAGACAGACTTTGTATTGAAGCGCAAACCTGGCCTAAAGAAGTTGAAGGTTTAGCCAGACAATTTCTACAGAACCCTTATAAATTTGTCATTGACTCACAAGATTTGAAAGCCAATCACTCAATTCTAAAAATTGTAGAAGTTGTTTCTGAGAATCACCAATGCACACTTGACAGATTTGATGGAGCAAGTGATGGATGGAGCTTTCTCTATCAATGATGATAAGAGTCAAGCTGAACGATATTGGGTTATTTTTGAATTTAGATGTGGCAATAGATCTATAATGACAGAAACAGATTCTGCATCTGAGCATGGATGTGAAAGACAAAAGTTTGTCATCAACTATGAATCATGCGAAGACTATGTATGTCAGATTGGACAAACAGGACGAGCTCGTGCAAAGGCTACAGCCTATACTTTCTTTACATCAGTAAAAAGAAAAAAAAGACCACACCAACATCAACAAGCAGGTCATGTTCAGGACGGCATGAACGTGGAGGGAGGGAATGTTGATCCGCAGCATGACATAACTCAATTTCCATACCAAAGCCTTATTTTGTGAGAGTTATGGAATGCTGCAGATTATGGTTAGAAACATCATTTGTAATAAATAGTTGGTCTAGTTGTAGAAGCCAGGGTGCAATTGCACTTCCAAATTGTAAATACAAATCCATTTGACCCTTTGAACACTATTTTTGGTTCACCTAAGGTGGCCTTAGTATATAAGGTACCTAGGTCATTTTGTAAGGACAACTTTTCATAATCATAGTTTTAAGTTGTCGTTGACTGTGTATGAGAGAGGAAGAGAGAGAGCGTGAGCTTCATCTTGGTGCTACTCAACCGCTTGTTTATCACATTGCAGAATCAACTGCACCATCACGCTAGCCTCGGCAAGAGCTACGCTACAATGCCAAGCATTCCTTGCAGAACGAAGCGAACACGCTCGTGCACCTACGAGCTATTTGCAGCTATAAGTATATCAAATGATGTTTGTTTTCTACGTGCACGTAGTTATTAGAATCGTGAGACATAAGCTACACATAGGTACTCATAGATTTCAGTTTAGGGCACTTTCAAAATTTGGCTCTGTCTTTATACGCATTTTCTGCATATGGGTTTAGAGCTAGCATTTTGAGTGCAGAGGCTTAGGGACAGGTGTATCCTAGTGAGGGGATGGTGTTCCTTAAGTTTCATGCCATTCTGAGATGATTTGATGGGTTTCTTTCCATTGTGTGTATGTGGCTTGGGTGGTGTAGTTGAGAGTAGCAAGATTCTAGATTGTGGTTCAATTGGCCTTCCAAAATGTTGTATGTGTAGGATGGTCTCAGCCTGACAAGCTAAAGAGATTTCCTCCGTGCGCCTATCGTGTCATATGTGACCTTGATTGACATTATGTTGATCTAGGTTGTGTTGCATGCACTTTATGGGTAGTGTGATTCACTCCCGCACCAGTCACATAGTCACTGGTAACAATAATATATCAAGATTGAGTGTTACGAGTTTCTGGACTGATTGGGCCTACAAATTCTAAACCCCATTTTTCAAATGGTTGAATCACTTTAATAGGATGTAAGTGCATCTTATCGTTTTGTTGTGTGATCTTGTAATGTTGGCATTCATCACACCCTTTTGCAAAAAGTGATGCATCCTTGAATTAGGTAGGCCACCAATAGCCTGATTGCAACACCTTTCTAGTAGTTAGTTCCCCTGAAAAATTTCCTCTGGCTATACCCATGTGGGCTTCTTGCAGTATGTATAAATACTCATCCTCACGAGCACAACGTCTAAGTATCATCCTTCCCTAGCTTGTAGAGAGTTCCTGCAATTAGAGAATAAGGTTCACATTCCTTTAATAGTTTTTGAGCTATATCCTTACGAAGCTCTTTGGGTGGAAAAGCATTGACTAAAAAATTCACGATCTTCTCACTCCATTTAAGCATGGTCTCGACTAGAAATAGGGAAGTATCAAGCAATTCATCATCGATTCTAGTAGGGGCTTCACCATTGGGTATGCAAGACAAATGATCCCCCATGACATGTCTTTTACTGGGTCTCATTACAACGATAAAATCAAACTCAAGAAGAATTAATAACAATCATGTAATTCTTCCCGTGGAACAAGGTTCATTCACTAGATACAATAACGCTTGATGATCCACATAAAAAACAAACTTGTTGGCAAAAAGGTAGTAGCAAAATTTCTTTACTGCGTAAATCATCGATAAACCTTCCCGCTCTGTAGTGGTGTAGTTCCTCTTGCATCATTTAATTGACAACTTGCAAAGCTAATGGGGTAGTCCAATTTATGTTCTCCTGGTTAAGATAGAACACACCCAATAGCAAAGTTTGATGCATCAATATGCACATGAGAAACTACATTCCAATCATGGACTCAGAGATGGGAGCACTTGTCAAGGCCTTTTTTAATAACTCATAATCATGGTCCTATTCCATGGTCTAGTGGAACTCAATAAGAAGCTTGTACATTGGGTGAGCTATCTCGGCAAAGTTTAAAATAAACCGTCGGTAATAAAAAACATGGTCTATGAACCTTTGAACTCCTTTATAGTTTGTAGGTGGTGGAAAATTGGAAATGACTTTAATTTTTCTCTCATATGTGGAACCCATTTTTGGACACTATATGTCCTAAAATGACTCATGTTTAACCTAAAATTGGTATTCAAAAGGGTTTAATGAGATGCGATTTGAAACAATGTTACATGAGGTATGGGTGTTTGTTTTTGACATTGAGGACATCCTTTACAAAAGATCTAACATCTCTCCTCATAGTCGGCCAAAATACTCCAAGTCTCAAGATCCGTTGCATAGTTTGGTCTTTCGCAAAGTGAAGTCCTACTATGGTAACATGTGCTTAACTTAGGTATTGTTCTTTTTCTTCAGGATTAATGCATAAGAGCAATATCCCGTATCGATTTCTTTTGTATAGCCTACCAGCTAGTAATTGATACATAGCCAATTGCTCGATTAATCTGATCATGATAGGAAGTGGTATTTGTGAATCCACTTAGGCTATTGTCATCAAAGACACAATGTTTTCTGACCATTTAGGTATCATTTCCACGGAGAACAAGTAGGCAGCTGGTAGATCATCGTGTACCCCTTTAGGTGATTCTCCTGTAACAATCCTTGACAAATGATCTACTCGTTTTGATGTGTAGTGCCCATTTTTACAACCACAGTGAAATCAAATTCCAGAAGAATGATGAACCATCTCACTATTCTTCCTGTACTGCATAGCTTGTTGACCAAATACAACAAAGCTTGGTGGTCCATAAAGAACACAAACTTGTTGGCTAATAGGTAATGTCTATACTTTTTAATGGCATAGATCATTCCTAACCCTTCTCTTTCTGTGGTGGTGTAATTCTTTTCCGCCATGTTCAATTGTAGGCTAGCATAAGAAATAGAAAAGTCAATTTTCCCGTCTCCTGGTTGAGCTAGTATACAACCAATAGCAAAATTGGAAGCATCTACATGTACATGGAGCTCCTTATTCCAATCTGGTACTTTCAATATCGGAGTTGAGGTGAGAGCTTGCTTAAGCTTCATGAAAGATTCTTCACATGCCTCGGTCCACTCAAAGTGTGTTTACATATAGTGTCTAAAAATGGCATAGCTACTGCTATTGAGAAGATTCATGTCATTGTTGATTTGGGTACAAGCCTTCATAACGCATTGTGGATATCAAGCCTAGATCAACAACAGTCAAGGGGGTCCCCTAACAGGTTGTTCGACTATGATTTTCCGATCTTGGAGAGTATACTTTTTGTAATGGGGATGGAACGCTCATTACATCCTTACCATCCTCTTCCGTGGTTTCCATTTCGGTTGTGTATATCTCCTTTAGAGCCTTTTTCAACTCTTGATATTTCTTTTTCCGCTCGACTCAAGTCATGAGTGGTTTCTTATCCTGTGGGTTTGCTTGAGTACCCTTCCTTGTTTTTCTCGATGTTTGAGACATTTCTGAGTTTTTGTTTGAAGGATATCTGCCAATTATTTTGTCCTTGACACAATCATTTGCATCTATCTGCATCAGGAATTGTGTTCTACTAGAGGCTGATGTCATAGGTCGGATTTTCACATTTCTGGTGTCTCTTTTTTATCTCTACCATTTTTGTCTTCTTGAATTTCGGTTTGGAAAGTCAAAAAACTTTTCCTCCCCTCCTTTTAAGAGTAGGTTAGCTCTCATATGTTCTTTTTCCGACCCCAAGTCTTTTGAGGTAGCTGAGTGTTCATCTAACTCATCATTTGCATTGTAGTAGAGGTCTGAAAAGACTTCTTGAGCTTTAGCTTTTCATTAAGTCCTTGGGTTCCTCATCTTCGTCTTCAATGTTGAGGATTGAAATCATTTGAATGGGAATTATGTCGTAGCCATCCTCATTGCAAAATTGAGTAGGCATAGACGTATTCACACATACATCCATGGTTGCTAAAATTTGAGTCCATTCAAATGGCTCAAACAAATTCCCAGGAAAGGGTTCAGGTACATAGGCTTCGTCTGTGCAGTCCCTTTCTAGGATACATTCTTCTCGTCTTAAGATTTCGTTTTCTGAACTCCACACATCCAAATAGGAGTGTCTTTGTTTAACCAGGATGGGAGTTTAGTTTCAGCCAAAGAGACTGAATCAAACTCTTGGATGGGTGTTTTCAAGACATCTCTATAAGTGTGATCTTTTATATTTACTCTTGTTATAGATCCCACTTGCTTCAAGTACAGATAATTGTTTCCCCGATCTTGGATAAGGTGTACCTGTCGCATGAAAGGTCTTCCCAATATGATTTCATAGTTGAGTTTTTTTCCAAAGTCTACTATGGCAACAGTGTGTTATTCAATTCCACAGGAATTGATTATCACTTTTTCAAGCATCCCTGATGGTCTCTCAATGTGCCCGTCAATCAATTGCAATTTCATTCGAGTTTGTCTAATGGCTAGATATCCCCAGGATTCCCATCCTGCCTTAGTGGCTATGGCTATGCCAGCTCCACTCTAGTATTGCCATGGTTTCAACGTCATTATATTTCATGGGGAGGGTGGTGTTTCCTTCTTCTCTTCATAATATTCTCCAAATTTGTTCATGGGAACTGATCGAATCTCTTTGTTATCCATTTCATTTTTCAATTTTTCTAATTTTTTTGATATTAACCCCGTTATCCCCACCTTCTCTAGGGTTTTCTGTAAATCATTCCATAAGTATGGTCTGAGTTTTAACAGTTCTCCCAAGGTAAGATTGCATTGGATGGATGTAGACATAATTGAATGAATGTTGTCTATTTCTAGGGTCTATTCAGCTCTTTTTACTTGAGTGTTCTTACACACTATGGATTCATCTTCGTTATCTCCAAAGTAAGAAGGTAATGTTTTCAAGGTCAATGGTTTTGACATTCCTGAAGCTTCAGATCCGCAATCCCCATACAAGAATTGTACATCCATATTCATATCAGAAGGTAGGTTATCCAACCAGACTTCCTCTATAGGAGCTGACTTTAGAGTTAGGCTCCCATCATTGATCTCTCTCACTTTTTCGCATAAGTGTCCTGGCCAGTCTTCCTCTACAAATGGAATTCCGTCTAAGGCATCTTCGTTGTCCGGCACTATAAGATCTGGTTCTTTTGTTTCAAGGTGGGGTTCTGCCACCACATCGTATTTTTCTTTAGTGTCTCTTACCACAAGCTCTTCAAGTTTTGCAATACTTTCAAGCTTGGGTTTCTGTTGTTCTAGCATTTCTTGCGTGATTCTTACCAAATTTTGATAAGCTTCCAACTTAGCTGCTTCCATATCTGGAGAAGGATAATTTTTTCATTTGTTTTCCATGTTCTGGCATGTTTTAAGTCGTGCTTAGTAGGCTTCCAAGGCTGCGTCAATAGGCTCAAAATTTTTATCAACCATAATGGATCCTCTAGATTTCACGGTTGTTTCTTTAAATTCACTTCCAGTTTCTTTCGATTTTTCCTGGAATAGCTTTTTTGCTTTCTCCTCGATTTCAACTCGTTGTTTTTGTTTTCTCATCTCATATATTTTGCTTCTGCTCCTTTTGATTCTTTGAGAGGAAACTTTCCTATTTTCCGAATCATCAGAAGAGTTGTGTTTCTTTTCCTTTGGCTAGGCTCTAGTGATTACCTTGATTGGAACAATCGGTTCTCTCTCTGATGAGCTACTAGGTATCACTTGGACTACGTTTATTACGATTTTTCCTTGTTCAAAGGATTTTTAGGACAATCTTCCGGAAAGTGCCCTCCCTTTTTGCAACATTGTATGCAATAGGTTTCAACTAGTTTGAGGTTTTTGTCAGGCTCTGGACATTCATTTTTCTAGTGATCATCTGCACCACAGTTATGACAGTTTCCTATTCTTGGCTTCATCATGGGTCTTACCATGGGAGGTCTGACACCTTGATTAGATACATAATACATTGGTGCGAGCTCTGGTGGAGCATAAGTCATGGTTTCTTCCATTGGTGGTGGATGTGAATTATACCAATCACCTTCTACCATTACTGTAGATGGACTAGGCTTTGCATAGGGTGTAACAGGCACTAATGCTTGTTCATCTATGACTCCTTCAGAGTGCATGTACTTTAAATGCACTGCATTATGTCCTTGATACGGACGTTGTTGTCCCAACACAGGTTGAGGTCTTTCCATACCCATTGGTGGTCTTTGAGCTTGGGCCATATTAGGTTGATATTTGTACATGGGTTGTCCTTGTGGCCTCATGGACACGTACTGAACATTCCCATCATACTTTGGTATGAAGTAACACTCGTGGGTCTCATAGTTGGTCCATTTACCCTCGATTGCACACCATTTTTGTGGCCTAATTGGTTCCCTGTGGAGGTATCCCTTGTCCTGGTCCCTCGTAGGTGCTTTGTTGCATGTTGTTCATCATGTCATTCATCCTTTTAAGCATATCATCTATAGCCGAGAGTGGTGCAGTAGCAGCCGTTCCCACTTGTGCGGTTTAGTGGATGTTGTTTTCTCGCTTTGGTTATCCTTAGGGACATCTTCCTTGTTGAAAATATCACAATTGTCTCCTAAGTCAATAGCATCTGACACACACTCTTCTAGGGTTGTATGCTTTTTACTATAGAGTGTAGCATGAAGTTCTTTGTTTAGCAGTCCCTCTAGAAACAATAATACGAGTCGTTCTTCTACAGGTATCTCTAGCCCTAGGCATCTGGCAATGTATTGTTTAATTCGAGTTGCACAATCCCTAACAGACTAACCATGTTTTTGTTCAAAGCTATAGATTTGAGCTACCGTATTATGTTTGATCCCCATTTTGGAACATGCAACTATAAATCCTTGAGCTAATGTGTCCAAGTCCATGATTGACCTTGGTGGAATCTATTGGAACCATGTCAATGATTTTCCTTCTAATGTCATTCCAAACCGGGTCCAAACCCCTCGAATTGAGTATGGAAATCAAATATTCGTTGTGCTCTTAGCACTTGCTTCAAGCTTGCTAAGTGGTCGTATGGATCCCCTGATCCACTGTATTTTTTGACCCATTTCTGAAAATCAACTGGTCTGACGCATCTATTTGGTTCAACTCCAGGTCTTCTAGCAGTTGGTCCTGTTCCGAGTCCTTCAAACCAGTCTGTTGGAAATAGTGACTCATGTAGCCCTGGACTGGCCTTAGTGTCACCCGGTTTTCTACATGATAAGGTGGTTTTTGGTTTCTTTAAATTTCTCTCAGATGATCTCTCATGGTGTTCATCTCTTAAAATCGTTTCTGGTCCTTGTCCCAATATCCAATCCCGTATGGAATACCCTTGGTATTTGGTTTGTTCTACCCCCTCTGGAGTCATCATAACAAAGTTGTTGTTATAACAATCCCTAAACAGGTAGGTTGGTAGGTCTGCTGATTCCTTAGCTTTGATCTTGAAGATATATATGATCTTCATGGCTATTAGTTGTCCTAGTTTGGCATGCGAAGTCCACAAAAGATCTTTTATGTTTTTATCTTCCCAACAATAGACCCCGATCCTAGGATTATTCGTACTAAGCCATTTCAAAGGCTTCAAGTCAACTTGATCGTATCCCTTGAATTCTAAAGTTGGTGGTCCTTCTTTTGCTGACATATCTGGGATTATGGTGTTTACTTCTAACCCCCGTTTGTCTACCACATCAGGGTTTTCAACTTGTACATATTGAGTTCGGTTTCTGTCCATGTACATTTTTCCATGTTTATTTGCCCTAACCTCTTCTTTGAACTCAATACCATGGTCATCAATGCGAATAGCATACTCCTCATTAGGGTCCAAGTAAACTTGGGCTCCATGGTGGTTAGTCTTGTAAAATGAGAGTATATGCTTATAGCGCATTGTTGTTCCGGTTTTCCAGTGAGTTGAGTAAGAAGACATTTTGGATGTTGAATTTGAAAAAGTGTCTGAGACTTCTTCAAGAATTGTGTGCAAGGAATTGCCTTGATTCACGCTTTCTTCAGTGGATACTCTATTGGAGGTTTCTCCGAGTATGCCCTGATTTCATAGTACATGACCAGATCTAAGGTTCATATAGACTAATGAAGCCTTGGATAGAGTACTCACCTTTGGATTGACTTGTTGTCAATTTCCACTTGATTCAATTGTAACTTTCTGTCAAGCCACTGATTTTTCGTCTGCAACCTGATTCTTGTACAAATTTGATCAAGTGTCTATAAAGACAGTAGAGTTTTTGCTAACTCTCGTGATTAGTCTCTGTGTATCACTTCAAATCGAGCTATGCGAGTCAAAACTTGACTTTCTTTACCAAAAATAAAAGGTTTAACCTGCAACCTGGAAACTGAGTGAACATGTACCAATTTTAATTCGATTGAACCCAAAATTGTCTGATGGCTTTGTATTATATTGGTCTAACACTGTATAAGTTCAAAAGTCAAAATTGATGTCTCTGGATAGCAAAAATAACTAATTGCAATTATTTACTTTTCTCAATTTTTTGCACTTTTTTGATTAGTTTGGCAAATATACAACTTGTTAAAGTCCCTGGACTAATTTCAACAAGTTTGGACAAAATCTGATCAAGTTTATCGACTGTTTTGTGTCTGCAGACTCTGATTTTGAGAATCTGGCTTAAGTTTCACTTTTGTGATCCAAATTTCACCAAAATTGATTTGTGAAGTCTACTTGATATGCTTGACCTTGTGTATACTCAAACTTGCAAATTTCTCAAGTTTTGAAGCAGATGTAAATAATCACGATTATTTACTCCAACTATATTTTTGTAATTTTTTGTCCCAACTTTGACACAGATCTGTTAAGCACCTTAAGTTAAGGTCACTAGCCAAGTTTCATCAAGTTTGGACAATTTTTGGTCGAATGGTCATCAATTATCCGCAGACTAACTTTCCAAATTTGGTCACAATTCTCAATCTAGTGATCCAAATCTTACCAAATTTGGTTTGTGGGCTTATTATAACATGGTAAAACTAATGGTATGCTGACTTGGTCAAAAAAGTTTAAAAATGAGGTAGATGTAAATAATAACGATTATTTACAATCGACAAGTTTTTGCATCTTTTTGGTCAATTGAGCATGTACACCTATTTATCACATCAATATAAGCCTATGAACCAATTTTCAACAAGTTTGGACAAATTTTTCCCCAATTTACACTCAAGATTCAAAAAGTCAGTACAAACTTTAATTTTTATCCAATTTTTTGCCATTTTAGTGATCCAAATCTCTTGGGCCTTTACAAAAGTTGTTTGTACACATGCAATGAGTCAATGGTATGAACCTTGGCCAATTTAGAGCAGAAAGTTAATAATCGTGATTATTAACTTCAGGCCTGAAATGAGCACTTTTTTGCAATTTTTTCAAAGACAGTTTTTATATGAGCTATTTTAAGCCTATGAATCAAGTAAAAACTTAATTTGGCCTAAAATGTCAAGAAAAAGTAAATAATCTGAGTTTTGGCCAACTCTTGAAATTTTTACCTCGAAGTGTCTTTGAGCTTACCAACTAGTTCAGACAACTTTTAAGCTTACTCTCCAGTCGGATTGAGTGGTTTCGAGTCTTTTCGAGCTATTTCTAGCCGTAGACCTGAAATTCTACAACTTCCAATAACAACTCACACTTGATTCTTTCAGCGAGAGCAATGTTTTGAAATCCACCTCGGATCCTATTTACCCTACTCCTAGATTCTCATGCAATGGGGTTGTGGAAAGTGTCCACAAACACTCGTTTTCTTGTGCTTTATGTCTTTTTGAGCATTGATCTTAAGACTTGTTTCGTCTACCAATCATTCTCAAAATCCTAATCTATTTCTACAATCCTACAATCCTAAAGGCACTTAGCAAGTATGATTACTTCCAAGCTACCTCTACACAGCAAAAGACAACAATCTTAAACTATGAGATTTTTAAAAGAAAGTTTTGAACTTATAAGCCTCTCCAATGCACTTTCTCTAATACCATGTATCTATAGTAGGGCATATATTAGGTAGCTCATTCAAAGACAAGACTCTCACAGACACCCTTGCAGGCTCCTTCTTCATGGGGTTGACTACAGGCTTCCATTGCCTCATTAACTTAGGACACATCTCCATGATTTGCCCAAAGGTAGCATCAGTCTTTCTACTCACCAAATCAACCCGTAAACTATAATCTAGTTGCCCTTCTCCCAAAGGAAAGTTGGATGCATTGTAATATGTTTCTTGGGTTTTCTCTTCTTCCTCTCTTTACCTGTACCTATTTCAACCTGTTTCCCTCTTTTATGGATGGGACTTGCATCCCTCATATCATGATCTCTTGTAACCCTCTTACCTACAACCATGACCATAGCTCCCTTACCACCTTTGTTTTGCCCTTCTCTTCAGTTGTCAAACCACTTGGCCCTGCTTCCCCTTTAATCTCAATACCATAATCTTGAGCTCGAGAAGGAATTTGTGAAGGAAGAGGAAACATGTCACCACCCATTCTCTTTGTCTTGTCACATTGAGGGCTTTTATGACCCATTCACCACAATTATAACATTGAAACATATCCCCTCTTCCAGTGATGCCTCTTCCTCTACCACCTGTAAACCCCTCATTGCTTCCATATCCACGTCCATATCCATAGCTTTGACCTCTTCCACCTCCCATCATATGCACACTAAGATTCTTCATAAGACCTACAACCTCTTGCATCTCCTTGCAAAAATCATTCACATCATGAGAAGCCTGTTGATCATAACGCGGCTCCCTGATGAGGACCCTTGGTTGCTCTACAGCTTTCACTTCAACCTTTGGCTCGACATTGATTCCAAGTTGATGAAGACGCTCTGTTTTCCACTCTTTATTCTTTTCAATTTCAACTACCTCCTCAAAGGTCCTTGGCTGCTTAAGCTCTACCTTCAAGTGTAGGTTACTCCTCAAGCTTGCAAGAACCTACCCTTCTTCAACATAGTTGGACGGATTTCAGCCCCCAAAGATGTACACCACTTTGTCCATAATGCATTGAATGCCTTCACAAAGTCTTCTATGGTCTGGCCTTCACCCTGTACCAAGCCTTGAATAGACTGCCATACCTTTTGTGGGTCTTTCACCTGTTGAAAGTGTGGAGGAAAAGCATGTCTTACCATTTCATAAGTCATAATTTTAGGAGGTTGGGCTGATTGTAGCTCCTTTTCATAGCCTTCCAACCATTCCCTAGAATCTCCCTTCAAACAAAAGTAGAAGATTTGTAGCACCAACGTTGGGTCTTACTTGTCAGCAAGAAGGCAAGCAAACTCCATTCTCTCAATGAAACCTTTGGCACTTTCATTTTATTTCCCACTAAACTCCAAAAAAATAAATGCCATGTCTTCCAAAACCTGTAAACTGAAGGTAACTTGAAGCGATTCCTCGGTGGCGGGCACCAAAACACTGTTGAGAAACAAGAAAATTGGAACACCTCTATAGTGATGTAACCCAAGAGCGTTGAAAGAGCACTACAAGAACACCAAAATCTTTGGCCTTCTGGCAACCAAACACATGTAGAACTAATGATAATGACCATAGTTTGGCTTGACCATTGGTTTCTCTTGCAGAAATCTATCACAAGAGATGACTGGATTGTCATTTTTGCCCCTTTTTCTTTTGTCAGTACTGTTAGTCCCTTTTGTTTGTTAGGCTTTAAGTCACATACAATATAGAACATTTATAGTATAAAGATCTACTCCCTGTATACAACCTTGTAGTCGTGTGAAATGTCTGATAGGCAACTTTACACTTGATGGGTGCTTTCATTTAGTCGCATCACCAACTTCCTTTGTCCTTGTAGTCCATCCCGGATTTTTATGACCATTCTCAGTCATTTTTGGCCTCATGTTGTTCTTGAAGTCTGATCAGCATTCTTTCTTACCTCTGACATTACCCATTGTGCGTATGCATTTGAGACATGCTTCATAAAGTGTCATCATTTCCTGTACCTACTTCTCTTTGTACTACATCTCTTCAATCTTTTCTTTAGCTGTATTATGGATTTTTCCTGCCTTTTTTTTTAATCTAAAAAATAACAAAATAAAACCAAAAATCAACTCAACTCAAAAGGAAAAATCAAGTTAATAGAAATCTAAATGCTATGTACACTGTACACATGTCTCTAGGGACTCATATATGGCTTTTGTTCCCTTACTCCTCTTGTAACTCTACTATGAGGGCATATACTCTAAATTTTTGTCAAAAAATGCTAGAATCAAATGCAAAACTTCAATAAAACTCACAAAACATTGCCCTCTAATATTCATATATTAGGTCCGCATTTAGAATGCCTCCCCCCTCCTATTTGAAGTCCTCCTTTTGACGACCCGGTATCGCCAAGGGTATGTGTTGCGCTTGGGCAATAAAAAAATGTGCCTATGCAGGCCTTGTAATGTAGCCCTATTATGCATACACAGTCAATGCATGGAAAAGATTTATGATGTGCAAGATGTGGGTATAAGCAATTTGCTTATTGGCATTTGTTGACGAGGCTTCCTATTCTAAGCAATGTGATGATCTTTGAAGCTCATGCGTCGTTTACTTGATGGAAGGTTGTAGAGATTTTTTGAAGGCTTACTAATCTGTTTGATGCTTCCTTGGAATCCATTTTAGCCTTGTGGTTGTTCATCGTATTTGGCCTTGTTTCCCAAAGTGGGTTCTCTTCTAGCTGTACTATAACCATAGGAGGAATTGAAAGAATTCAAGCGATGGTGCAATGACAGCAATGTTGTTGCTTTTCTTTGGGACCCACTTCTTTGTGATTATTGGCTGTTTTGTTGATGGTGCTTGTTTGGGAACCCATACTTATCCCTGCTTTGTTTGTGTTTGAAGAGACTTTTTTGGGATCCACCTTGTCTTTGTGTGAGTCTTATCGGTCTTTGCTTAAGATCTTGTACTCTTGGTTGAGGATGAGATTCAGACTTTGGGAGTTGAAATTTAACCTTTTTGGAATGAACTCCTGACCTCTTTGTGCTTGAGTCAACTTCTTTGGAACCCAAATTTGATTTACAAAAGCTTGCGACATTGTGTTTTTCCTAGATGGTCTTGCAAGCTTCGACTGTTTTTCTGCTGGCATTGGATCTTGCAATTTTTTATAAGAGATCTTTGTCTTCTTGATCCATAACTGTTTTTGGCCAATCTGGCTCTTTGGTATCCATATTTGTTGAACTTTTTGGCTTTGACTCGTTGTTCTTTTATTTTGGCCTTCTTTGGTTGTTACGGGCTGCTAGTGATGGTGATGACCTGAGTACTTGATAGGGGATGTCAAAAGAATCGTCACTATCGCTCCTATCCTCGGCAAGGTTGTATTCTAGCACTTTCCCTTTGTGGTTTGGCTATTTATGGAAAGTTACTGTTTTCTTGCTCTTCGTTTGTTGTTTCTAGGTTGACTTTTCTATCCACTTGATTAGAGTCTTGGTAGCTCGTTGACATGGTTGTCTTGTTCTTGAATGAGTCTTTTCTTCATGGATAGGAGCCACGTATAAGGATGCTTGTTGAAGTTGTGTTTCCACCCAAGATTTTGGAATCCATTTTTGATGCACTTTATTTTGTAGTGATGACATTGTTTCCTGGGTTTTTGATCTGGCTACAATCATAAAACCGTGCATTTGTTAAAGTGTTTTTCGAGTCACCTGTTGGGTTGTCTGGATTTTCGTTGTTTGCATCTTCTTGAAGCTCCAAGTGTTCTACCGAGCTGTAGAACTTGTCTTTTCCTTCGTCTTTTTTTTCTTGGATCACACTCACTGCAAAGTAAGGAATGACATCATAGCCATTTTCATCACAAAACTTCATTGTTGGATCGTCTTGAATAGCGCACACATCCAAAGTAGCCAAGATGTGTTCCCATTCAAGTGGCTCTAATTCTTCCTTAGGAAAGGGATCTGGATGTAATCCGTATCTTCAATTGCCCTTTCTAGGATGCCTTCCTCTCGCTTTAAGTTTCCACATTGCGAAGCTCCACACATCCACAATTATTTAGGCTTACCCAACCATGCTAGAAGTTTTGATCCTGCTACAATAGCTAAATCAAAATCCTCCATTGGTGTTCTCGTCACATCCCTGTAACTATGGTCCTTCAAGTTTATGCTTGTCGTGGTTTCCATATGTCTCAGGTAGATATAGTCATAACCCCAATCTTGGACCATTTTTGATTGTCACATGAATGGTCTTCCTAGAATGATATCGTAGTTGTTTTTCTTGCCAAAGTCAACAATATCAAAGGTTTTCTTATATTCAATTCCACAAGAAGTAACAAATACTTTTTCTAACAGTCCTATGGGCCTTTCCATGTGTCCGTCTTTGCAAGTTGCAGTTTCATCCTTGTAGCCCTCACTGCTGCTTTTCCCCATGTTTTGTAGACCTCTTTTGTTGTGATGGAAACTCCAGCTCCACTATCAAGGATTTCCATGGTTTTTACACCTTGGAATTCCACTTGAAGAGTGGTATTCCTATCTTCTCCTTCATAATACTCTCCAACTTTGTTTAATGGCACTGGCCTAGTGTTTAGTTGAGGCATTTCAAGCTCTTCCATCCCTTCCTCGATTTGAGTCATTGGGTTTTTAACACTAAATTTCTCTATGCATTACTCAGCAATTGCTCTATTCGTAAACGAATGTGCATCTACTTCGTCCCTCAAATTAATGCATGCCATCACTATTGCCCTCTTGAAAAGCATTTCCGTGGTTGAGTGCGGGACCTTGACTTTTGACAAGGTGTTGCAAATGTTGGAAAGAACTGCTCTCTGTATAGAATGTGCCAAGTTTTGCAGGTTGCAAAATACTGATTGCTGGAGTAATTGTTCAAAAATCTCTCCTTGGAGTTTGGTTGTCAATCCTTGCGTCTGCTCTTGCCAACATCTTGACATGGCACACAAAATCTTCCTTTTCTGCTTCTCATCAAGATGGAAATCCTTCCTCTTTTTAGCACAAAGAGTCTACTCCCTTTGCCTCTCTCTTTGTTCCCTTTTCTTTGCAGCCCAATAATCACGTAAGTAGCTTGTGAACTGCTTGGGAAACTCTGCTCGACTGTGTACTGGTGGGCATGGAGCCGGATTAAGAAAACTTGAAGAAAAAGAGCTCAACACATGAACATACATCATGAAGAGCCCAGGCATCAACAAGACCAAACATGTCACAGACACTCACACACACCTAACTGGCAAGAAGGCTCCATCCTATCTGTATATGTATATATATATATATATATATATATATATATATATATATATATATATATATATATAGAGAGAGAGAGAGAGAGAGAGAGAGAGAGAGAGAGAGAGAGAGAGAGAGAGAGAGAGAGAGAGAGAGAGAACTAAGCACACAGAGCAAAGAACCACGCACAGAGGAAAGAAAGGGAATGTGCTACAGAAACACCGCACAAAGAAGGAGAGAAAGGGGCTCTGCTCTATGCAAAAACCACACATAGAGAAAATACCCTAAACCTGTAGCTTTGTGAAGAACCCCCACGCAGAGAAGGAGACAAAGGGGGTGCTTGTACGACCAACACGTCCAAGAACTACTGGGGGTGGTAAAAAAATGTATGCCCCTCTTCTTTAAAAAATTCCCCCCATCTTCATTACTCATCATTGAGTTTCCTCCCCCAAAAATCAAATGTAGACTCAAAAGTTCCCAAAAGCTACTTTAAAAAGGAGTGTCCAAGAAAGACGAGCCTTTTTGGACCACCTATACATGCTTTCTCCCTTCTCCAAGTGTCTATGGTTGCTGCTAGGTGGACCCAATCCACATTGTGAGACTCAATCATCCCAAGTAGAACATCCATATAAGGAGAATCTTCCAACATCAGTGTCCTTTTTACACGTGTAACAATACTGCAATGGGGCCGAGTGTATTGTGGTGTCAAATCTATGATCAATTATAAAATTTTTTCCTAGAGGATGTGCTCAACCAATTACAAGATCAACTCGAATGATAGAGTTTTGGAACTGCAAGTAGACATGGTTTTTAGATTAGTCATGCACCATTTTTGCTTCCCTCATGAAAGAACGTCCTAAGATCATCTCAAATGACATAGTGTGTTTGGAAAAATCCATAACAATGAAGGTATGCCTTATTTTATGTCCAAGGACCTTGATTTTGAGATCTTCTAGCATCCCAATAGGTTTAAGAATAGTCCCATTGGCCATCTTTACCACTATGTTTGTAGTCCCAAGGTGAGGTCTTCCCATAGATTCCCATCAATTTTTAGTTAGCTAACCCCAGCACCACCATCAAGGATTCCCTTTACAGTTAATCCCTTGGTTGTGGTTGGTATGGTCGCATTGGATTCATCGCCTTCAAAGTATTGTCCCAACTTGTTAACAAGTATTTCAACAACACAGTTCTCATTTAGGTTGGGTTGTGGATCTAAGTCTTCCTCCTCTATTGGCACCTCCCTAACTCCATCCATCTGTGCAATTTGTGGTAGCATGACCTTCAATTTTCCATTGTGGAAAGCTCAAAGAGCTAAGAATAGCTCGGGTTCTCCATATAGTTTAGACATGATAGTGGATCTAACTTTTGAAGCCATAAAGTCCATCAATTTGGCAATATTTAACGTCCCTTTTTGGGCTTCAGCCCCTTGACATGGGGAAGATGGGATCTCCATTTCTTTGATAGGGTCAGTTAATCCCTCTGTAAACATTTTTTCCAACAAGAAGGGAGTACGTCCACTTCCCAATGACTTAAAGTCACTTTCTTCTTGGATGACACTAGGTATGTCTAGTGGTCTATGGTCTTTGTGAGGCTGATTTTGCGTAGGGAACAATGTGTGTTTAATCTGGATCTGCCTAGGCATTGGCTCTAGATCCCTTTGGGTCTCTTCTACCAAAATCATTAATTGCTTAACTCACTCGATCTCCTCTATAGGGTTTGGGTAAGTTCCTATCTTCTTCTTGGGTTCCTTGGGTCCTGGTCATTGTGGCTCATGATGATCTTCCTTGTTTGTTTCTTTCCTAGTGACCTTTTTAGTCTTCATGGTCTCATTCAAATCAGAATCCTCTTCAACGTCATTCATATACACGGGGTCGTCACCAGTCCCACTGCTGGTCTTTGAATTGAGGTCTGACTTTTCTGCTTTTTGTGATCTCTTCCTTCTTATTTTCTTCTTCTTCTGAGATTGAGAAATTGATGTTATATTCTTTCATCAAGAATATAATTTTGGTTTTGGGGCATTGATCATGTGAGTATATTTACCACAAGTGTACTTTGTGATGGATCCTCGGTAACCTCAATTAAGTTCAATGGCATAATCTTTGACACATTTGGATTATTAGGACATTGGGCAATCAAATGATCTATGCCACATCAATTACACATGGGTATTAGAATTGTAGTTCTACTTGCTTGATTGGTTTGCATTAGTGTGGTATTCTTTTGTAGTCTAATAGGACAATCGGCTACACGATGTGGACCCCCACACTGGGCAATCAAATGATCTATGCCACATCAATTACACATGGGTATTAGAATTGTAGTTCTACTTGCTTGATTGGTTTGCATTAGTGTGGTATTATTTTGTAGTCTAATAGGAAAATCGGCTACACGATGTGGACCCCCACACTTGTAGCATTGAAGAGGTGGTCTCTTGGCACTGAAATTGATATTTTGGCCTCTTGCTGCAAGAGCAGCTACTTGATAGACAAGATTGAATTGTCCCCAATAGTCCTCCATGTAGTATCGTGGACTTTCTTCAAGTGCATCAATCCCATGGGCAATATTAGGGTCTAACTCATCCTCGCAATCCACAGAAGCAATAAATGAGTCACAAACCACTTGATTCACAGAAGTGATTCTTGGATGTGGGGGTTTCGGTCCTAACACAGGAGGTGGTAATGGTGTTGTTTGAACGACATTTTGGGCCCTACGAACCATGTGTTGTGACGGTTGTTCAAGAGGTGGGGTCGGCTTCAATGTAGGCACTCAAGGAGTGTCCGTCCATGCTAAGGTTGGTCTATTGGCCATCGCATGTGTAAATACTATGCAATCCTTGTCTTGATGACCATACCTCCTGTATGCATTGCAATTCCCATTAAATTTTACTCTAAATGTAGGGCATTTGCTGGTACTATGTGGACCAAAGAAAACTGAGCACCATTGTTGCTCCCTTTTGGGATACATATGATTGTTTTGTGGAGCATGATTGTCACTAAGACTTTCTTAAATGGCCTTTGTGAGATCTGCCAACGTCATCTCAAATTGATTTTTCTCCTTGGCAAGGGGTTTTATGGTCATTGGCTCATGCCCCAATGCTTGGCGAGCTAGTAAATTTAGGCTCAAAAAACACTCTTTCTCCTTGAATCATTAAATTTTTCTCCAGTTGGATTGCATTGGTGGTGACTGCTTCCTAAGTGGTGATATACCTCTAATGACTAGGCCATTATAGATATCCTCATGTCGCAGTCCCCGAATGAATCTATCGCGCAATTGGTTATTGTTAACGCTCATTTGGATTACAACGAGAGTTCAAAGCGACTAATAAAGTCTCTCATTGGTTCACCTTCGTCACATTGGGCTTTCTAAAGCGGAGAGGCTACACCCCAAAGCACTCCCTCTCGTATGTACTCTTTCAAGAACAATCTCCTAAGAGTGGGATAGTGCTTGTGCTCCTTATTCCTTAGGGTTCTATACTAATCTCCTGCCTTCCCACTTAGAGTCAAGCTTAAAGCTTTGCACTTATGCAGTTCATTATGTTCTTCTAGGGAATATCATACTTGTTCAAATACTTCGATATGCTTTCTAGCATCCCCATCTCCATTGTATTTTTGTGTGAGCTTGGCCACTTGTACTACCTTACTTCTAGGCTCTCTGTCAGGCGTGCTACACATATTTTCAACAATAGATCGACCAATAGCTTGAACAAATATTGCCAAGTCACCTAAGTGAGCAGGCATAGTGGATAGAGGCGCTCTAGAGACTACATGTGGAGTAGGGATTGGCATTGGGTCTGGCGTTTAGGCAGCCCTTGGGTTCCAAGTTTGGTACGGTATTGCACCTTGCAGTGACCCAAGGTTCATATGTGTGGCCCTGGGCATAGTAGACGTGGATGACATGCTAATGCTAGCTGGTATGGTCTCATTGAAATAAGGGCTTGGATGTTATGGACTTGGACCATAAGTTTTTGAAACAATGGAAGGGGTAGGAGCTACATAAGCACGAGGGCCCATAGGTGCATATGATTGATACACACTTGTAGATACTGTTGTAGGCATTGGGCCACCATGTAGCGGTGCTTTACTAATAAATGAGGTCCATGGCGTGTTCTTTGTCATGCCCATCATTGGTGTAGGCATGGTAGCCATGGTGTCATCAAGAGAAATATGAGCTAAACTCGGAAAGGTAAAGCTATCGTTTGTGGACTCAGATTGTATTGAGACCCCTGGCAAAGCAACATATGGAGGATCCGTCGGGCTCCATTTGTGATATAGTTGGTTGCTTAGCCTTCCTTGTATCCAAGAATCTCACGAGACTCGTTGAAGGCATGTGGAACCCTATATTCTCCCTCTCCAGCTCGATAACCCTATGGATGACATCATAAACTCTTTTTTGTTGCTCCTCTATGCTAGTAGCACTTGATGTGGATTGTAGGACATTTAACCAACCCACATGATAGGTATGACCTATGTATATATAGGTCGGTTAAAGTATGCGTTTGTAGTTCATACTCCCAATTTTCATTTAGAAACGCTCCATCTAGGATTGAGGTGCTAGGGGTGTCCATCGAACTAGATACAATGTGGCTCTCTATGGTTTGATCCTTAGTGGTTACTAATTCAGGAGCACTCAATTGCTAGACTAGCATGGATGTTGACATAGGGGCCTTCACCTTTAGCTCTCTCTATTGCTCTACCTTGCGTAAGCTTTTGATTTCCTTTCCCCAGCTGCAAGGATATATCGCTCAACCTCTTGCACTTTCGCAAGGCTTCTACCATAAGGAAATATAACCTCAGAGGGGAATAGCTCTGAAGAGTCAAGGAGTACATTCAATGAAATATTCACATGCATACTCTCCATGAGCATGGGTCTACATTGGTCATGAACGGTGAATTTAATTCATCACCCCCTTCATTTACATCCCTGGCTCCATGTTCGGAGCAAGTGGCTCTACTAAAAGTCTCTTTCAAGCGGCTAAACACTCTTAGCCCGGACCATGGGCCCATGGCATGCATGTCTTGGCTTGAACTATCACGATTGGGCGTCGGGTAACCTTCCATGATGTCATAGTCATAGAAAGAGTCACTAGATGCAATGTGTGGGTCCTAAGTGGTACTACCTTGGGTTCCCGCTGAGGGCCCATAGCTTAATGTGGAGGAATAATGGGTGCCTGTATAAATGGAGACACTCTCTATATGATCATCCTTTAGCACACAACCGGAGCATAGGTGCATGTGACCCTCAACACCCTAGAAGTGTTGGTGAGTGCCTTGAAGGCCGCTCACCTAATTTTTTGGGTGCTTTGCAACCCAAATTTACTTTCAATTTTTTGTTTTTTTGTCCTTTTTTTAAACCAAGACACAGAATATGATGTGTGATAGCTCAAAAAGAGCGTCTTGATTAGAGGGATGTATCGTGCTTTACAATCCCCGGATTTGGTTACTTAAGGCCCTCAAAAGCCTAAAAACAGTCTTTTTCTAGTCGAGAAGAAGGCTAAAATTAGTAAGTTCAAGGGTGTAAGTGTGAAGGGAAGGGTGGAGTACTTGAAGGACTTGTCCCACATGCCCTCCCTTCCTCTTGAGAGAGTAGTCTATATATATAGAGTAGTGTCTATACTATATCATAAAATTGAGGACTGAGGCTTTTGGGCCCGGGCTTGGGCTTGGGGAATGATACCAATCCCTTCTTTCAATATAAGAATTTTCTTTTTTCCTTTTCATTTTGATTTCCATTTTTCTAGGTGTTTTAAAAACTTTTTGTGGATAAGGTTGTGCTACGTGGGCACCGAGCTCACGTGCAGAGAGCCTGCCTAATGCGTGCAACTGCACCTTGCAGCTTTTTGTGGATAAGGTTGTGCTACATGGGCACAGAGAGAGAGAGAGAGAGAGAGAGAGAGAGAGAGAGAGAGAGAGAGAGAGAGAGAGAGAGAGAGAGAGAGAGAGAGAGAGAGAGAGAGAGAGAGAGAGAGAGAGAGAGAGAGTCGACACAAATTGAAAACAAGGCAGTGCTTCCCACCGATTTGACACTTCTTGGGCTTGGAAACCCAACAACCCCCCCTCAAGCCCAAACCACTTACCATGGTCTATCTCAAGTCCATAGTCAATGGTTGGGCTTGAGGGGGGGTTGTTGGGTTTCCAAGCCCAAGAAGTGTCAAATCCATGGGAAGCACTGCTTATAGCATGCTGGCAGGCTCAGTTAGAGTGAAGTTTGCATGGCATGGAAAAGATTTATATGTAAGGCATTTTTTACAAGCAATCACTAATCAAAAAACGTGTGTTTTCAATTTGTGTCAACTCCTTCTCTTTCTCTCTCGCTCATCTCTACGCGCTCCTCTGCCATAGCCATGGTGATTCCATGCTGACAGCCTCCATAGCTCCTCTCCCCATCATATAGGACCAACAAGCCCGGTATAAAGCGTCCGTCAAAGTTGATAGGGTGTCCGTAAATCGTTAACACTTGCTCCTTGCAAAGTGAAATTCTCTATGTCATAGTAGGAGCCAAAGTGGATGGGTAGACTGGTTGATCCCTACATAGTGTCCAATGCTTCTACTAGTCGTTTATATTTTTTTGAAGTCATGGTATACCCATATTTTTTTTAAGTTATGGTATACCCAAATTTGGTACTTGCATTAAATCATGGTTGCTCGTTTCCTTTTGATTGGGTACATTCTTCTGCATCTCTGTGCACTCTATTTTCGCTCCGGTCGTCTCTCTCTCTCTCTCTCTCTCTCTCTCTCTCTCTCTCTCTCTTCCTCTCTTCTTGCAATGTGGTGTGCACATATAATCACCCTCCACTTGGTCATCCTCTTGAATATGCTTTCATTCATACCACAGATTCAAGAGTCAAAGGAGTTTGTCAAAAAGAACAAACAAAACATTGCTAACGAATCAAAAAGCAAAAAAAAATCCTCTAAAGATTCCAAGAAGAAGGGAAGAAAAAAATGCTATGAGCTTAGAAAACAAAAGCAAAGAAAAGAAATCAAAGAGAAAGCTCAGAGGCTATTCTAAAAAAGAACAAAGTCAATTTTGACAGAGTTCAAAGAACTAAAACCAAAATCACGAGGCTCAATCCTTGTGAATAGAATTTATGAATCTATCAATGCAAGCGTAGAAGCCTTTGAAGTAGGACTAAAAGAAAATCAAACAATGAAAATGAAATAAAAAAATATCAACTTTGAATATGCAAGAAACAAAGCTAAAAGCCTACCAAAAATTACTAAGGATCACACAAGCAATGCTTAAAGCCCAAAAACCAAAAGTGGAAACAATTGGGAATCTAGCAAAAGATACAACAAAACCATAACTAAGGGAGATGAATGACACTAAAGAATTAAAGGATTCTTTAGTTAAGAATGAAGAACTTGAAATCATAGTACCAGACATCGAAGATGGGCTAGAGGGATTCCCTTTAGTAGAGGAAGGTTGGCATGAACACCTATGGAAAAAAATGAGGGAAGATACTAATGGAAGCTTGCTAACTCTGAAATTAGCCCCAATTAAAAGGAGTATGGCTAGACCATCCACCCATGAAAGTGGATGAACAGTCTCTATATGGAGATTGGGGATCAGAGCAGTCAAGACCTTTTTAAGCCCAAACTCTGAAAACCCTACCTTCATACTTGCGATAAACCAAAGAGAAATCTTTAGTGTGCAAGACCATGAAACTAATCCAAGCAGAACAAACCTTAGATGTTGGAAACTTTCTATCAATGATTTCATCACCCACTCAATGTACCATAACATTTGGAGAGCTATTGAAGATCATACCACATCTATGGAAATATTTACACAACACTTTAGAAAAATTGGAAACACGGGATTAACAAAGGGAAATTTAGCAAAAGAGTTGCCACAAGAAGAATCTTGGAGCAAACTTGTCAAATCTGTTTTGATGAACAAAGTAGGAGATTATTGCAAGGAAAACAAAGGAAACACAAGTATTTCTTCTGTGGAATATAATGAAGTAAAAACCATGGAAGTACTAGACAATGGAGCAGACATTTCCATAGCCACCAAAATAATAAGGGAAGTTTGGGATAGACCAAAAGTAAGGAAAACAAGAATGAAACTACAATTGGTAGATGGTCACAATGAACAACCAATGGGATAATCACAAAATGTGACAGTCAGCTCATGTGGAATTAACTACTAGCACAATTTTGCCATTGTAGAGTTTATAAAGAAACTCAACTATGAGATAATTTTGGGACGACCTTTCATGAGACAAATACATTTGATCCAAGATTGGGGGAACGATTGCATGAACTTGGAACAAGTAGGATCAATTACAAGAGTAAACTTGAAAGATCATCCATACAAAGACGTCCTGAAAACACATATCTAAGATTTTAATTTAAAAACAACAGTAGCTAAAACTAATTACCATCATGGTTGAATAAATATACTTCTATTTGGATGTGTGGGGCTCAAAAAATAGGTAATTTAAAGCAAGAGGATTGTATACTTGGCTCTCGCGATTAAACAACTTAATTGACCAGAGAAAATTGAGAAAGTCACCCATGGTATTAATAGTCGATCTTTAGTGCCTTTTGACCGTTAAATTAGCGACCCCGAACTTATTTAGTTTTTTTTAAAACCTTTACAACTGTCTATGCATTTGATCATATTACAATTTAATGTTTATTGCTGAAAAATGGATTAAAATTCTGTAACTGTTCAATTTGTCTGCCTACAACTGCATATGCTTTTTAATTGATTATAAGGATACACTTACTGTGCCACTTTTGTTTGATTTTGCAGACTGAAGAAAACTAAGGACATTCATCTCAAAGGCTCTTCCACCTTGACAACGAGCTTCAACTCAATAGATTTTAAGGACGGAATCTACATCAGGAAGGGGGGCATGTTAACCAACAAGTCAGACAACGAGTCAACACTGGGCGAATAGGAGGATTGGGGACTACCCAACACCGCCTATCGCTTGGTGTTGACCTTGGTGTAACAGACGATGGAGACCCTTTTGGTGAGGTAATTACAATTCATGCAGAGGAACAGTGAAGTCAATACTAGGCAAATAGGAGGCTTGGGGACTGCCCAATGCCACCTATTGCTTGGTGTTGACCTTGTGGTTAAAGACATTACAAGACCCAATCATTTTACTTAAAGGCTAAGGCTCTTCTGTGCTTATTAGCAGCAGCCCTTTTTGCCTTTGCTTTGAGATGGATATAACCTCTTTAATCTTTGGAAAAGATTCTTGTGAGTCTTGGCTATATTCATTAGTAGCGAAGATCTTCCCATGTAATTTTAGTAGTAAGGGACTTTTGGATCTTCCCTCTTTAACTTCAAAAGGTGCTTTCTCCATAGAAGTATGTACAATGTCATCGTTCGCATACTCTATAAGAGGTGGGTTTTTCTCTCATTGAGAATGTTGATAATTAAGGAAGTAATTAAGATGTCTTGTCCCTTGATATCTTGATCAGATTTCAATGTATATCTTGTGGGCTTGTATGCCTAGCTTGGTGGTCAACTCCGTGGATATGAAGTTGTGAGTTGAACTAGGGTCAAACAAAATAAAGGCATCATGCTCTTGCATCTTTCCCCAAGCATAGGAAAGGAGAAAATCCTTGGCAATGAGCATCCTCTTTTGGAGCTTCCACACTTAAAACATTTGTGGTCCTTACGAAAAGCTTCTAGCTCTTTAGGAGAGAGTTTATATTTACCTTTGTAAACTTCCTTCTCCTTGGGACGATTCTTGTTGTGGTTGGAATAGCCTTGGTAAGAATTTTGGGCATTGGTTTTCCCCTTGGCATCACTTTTGTCTTTATTTTCCATGGGCTTGACATTACGTCTAGACCCTTGTTGGAAATTGATGTGCGAAGCAACCATGGTGTGGTGGATTACTTTGGTGATAGAACTAGGCCATTGAGAGTTGACATCCTCGGCCATCTCTTTGGGTAATCCCGCGCAGAATTGTTGCTTTTGCTTCTATCTTTTGAAAGACAATAGCCTTGAGATATAAATCCCAAAACTTGTCCACATATTTGTGGATAGACTCGTGAGAGAGAATCTTCTAACACCGCCATACGGTAAGCACTTTGTCCTTTGCATCACTTGCAAGGAACTGCTTCATGATGGAAACTCGTAGAGTTTTCCATGTCTTTGGGACTTCGCCGTTGCCACAAAGGCTAGCCCACCATTGACGAGCCGAATATTTGGAAGTGCATAGCTACATGGCATAGCTTGGAGGATCCGTGAAGCCCTCGTCTCCAAAGGCCACATCAATTAGGAGAAAGTTGGACTCACTTTTGGGCCCTGTAAGAAGTGCCACGTCGGCTTAGAGAGAGAAAATAAAAATGTTAACTTGTGCATTTTATGTGATACTTTTCTGCGCAACAAAAATCCAAAATGACATTCTTTGGTAGGTAGCCGCCGTCTTTATCATTCTTATCCTTCGTTCTCTTGTGAGGAATCCAACTAACCGTATGACTAATGATTTGAAATGCCAACTTACAAGCGTTCCCTCCAGAAACATAAGCCACACGAACTCTATCAACTCTAAACTTGAGAATATGGCTTTCCCTCCCAAAACCTGAGATATTTCTCCGTCTTCTTCTCTATCAACTCTAGGAATGGAGAACGCATCTTTTCCTGATGAAAACACTAATTTGAACTTACAATCCTCGGCCCCTTCATCTTTAACACTTACCCAAAGAAAGAACACACATCATCTTCATGTTGATATATTGCAAGAGTACGCACCGTTGTAGAAACGTAGGAGGGAGTCTTTCTTATCTCAACGGGATAAAGAACTTAGAAGGACAAACAAGGAACATCATTTGGATTTGTGGACCGATGGGTCTATTTATCCAAAGGATCCTACGAAAAATGCGCCACCTCCCTTTGCTAATATCACTAACCTCTTACATTTCACACGCGATGGCAAGGATGGGCTATTGGGATACACCGAACATTTGGAAATGAGAGGATTGAATGCGGAAAGGCAAAGAAACTTCCTGGCAATGGAGAACATGCAGCTGAAGAAACTTAATGAAGCATGCTCTCAAAAGATTTCATCAAACAAAGAGACAATCCAAGGCCTTGAGAAGAAGATCACAAGTTTGCAAGAGAAAGACACCGTGCTTGGTAGTCGGAAAAGAAAACGAGATCTGTGCAACCTTGAGGATATGAAGGTTGGTAGTGGTGGCCTTAAAAAATGAATACGAGCTTTAAGGTAACTCGAAGTTTGTTTCTTCAATGTGCTTCATTAAGAAGTGGATACACTTACTTTCCTATACATGATCATAACGCATTGTGCTTTTTTGGCAGGTCTTTACTGCATCCAAACTCGAACGGTGCAGGCTTCAATGCCGGGGTGCATTACAGCCGTCTAGTTCCAAAAGAAGTAGTTGAAGAGATGATAACTCAGAAAAAATTTCGTAAGTTGAAAGGGAGGCTACTTACCTCCTTCATGAACGAGAATCAGCTGGAACCAATGGAAGTGCAAGCAATACTTGATGAGAGTGGCATCTCGCAGATGGGATACAAGGCACTCTTCAAAGCATTAGCTAAAAAATCTCAAAATAAAGTACAGAGAGGATCATTGCTGCCAAAGCCATCACATATAAATGCTGCTCGCCGGCACGTAAACGATGAGGTGTTTGAGAAACTTGGGTCACCATTCCATATTGAAGCAACGTTCTTAGGCAAGGGCGGCAGAGAGGTACAGTTTAACGAGCACAACAACCTCTTCGTTGATCTTGAAGCATTGCAAAGGTATGCAATTCACTTCTTTGACATCAGTTGAGACGAGTGCGGTGGGGTTCTCAAGTTTGTTTTGAAGCTCGATGAGTGCGAGGTCCTGAAGAACAAGAAGTTGGAGAGAGTCACCATTACCCGCATGAACAGAGCTCTGGATCCATCAATAACGAAAGAGGATCCACGATACTTCAGCGTGCAATCAGAAAACAGCATTCTATCTCTAGGATCATTTCAGGTATACTTCGTTCAATCTCTGATAACAAAAATATTGATTATTTGGTTGTTGATTTTGTGTTTTCATTTTTCACTGCAGGTTGATAAGGAAATTTTTGAAATCCTCGATTGGGTTTTTAGTCAAACCCAAATTCCTTCTATCATTAGTGAACAAAGAAACGGAGCCGTTCTTTCAGTGGAAGGATTTGGCGACTACACAGTGGAATGGCACATGGCAAGTGACTTAAAGACTCTTAAGTGTATGTACAACATAACACATGGAGCAGCTGTGGCAAATCCATGCTTATATTGCATGGCTGATGCACAATCACTTGAGAGTGTGCAATGGATTAGAGCTCCCAACAGACATCTTCAAGATAAAACTTTTAAACCAGTGCTTGATATTCCTATGAGTAGAGTTCACGTCTGTACACTTCATGCACTCTGTCGAATAATTGAAAAGGTGGTTCATTTGTACATATGTTTTGCATGGACATTAAAGCCAGAGAGTGAGTTGAAAAGAGTGATCAAAGCATTAGAGGGAGTGCTCTCAGACATTGGTTTGCATGGAGGCAATGTCAAAATCGAAGAGGACCCTAAGATGTCTCAAAGTCGGTACAAGGTACCGAGGAAAGCATCGATAGGTGGAGTGAAGGCAAGAAGGTTTCTTGGGTTCAGCCTCAAAGATTCAGATAGAGAAGAAAGGAGAATCCTGTTCAACAAATGGAAACAGTTACATAAAGTGGTTAAAGACAATGCTGGTGGTGGGGCAATCCAGAATCACAAAGCGAACGTGTGGAAATCACTAGATAAAATTTTCCACTCCCTTGAGCAACATTCTTGGGACCAAAGTAAGCTCACATCATTTCAAGCAGCCTTGCTGGATTGGAAAAAGGCTTACCTTACAGGGTGGGGTGGGCAACATATCACACATTACATGGTAGGTTGGCATTCTACATATACAAAACAAAATTTTAAATTGTACTCAACTGACCATTTTGTTTTATTTCAATGCAGCACATACTGTTTAACCATGGTCCATATTTTTCCAAGACATACGGCTCACTATCAATATGGTCCACACAAGGCATGGGAAAAACCCACTACATGGCAAGAACATGTTATTTTAAGCACACTCGGCATGGGGGAGGAAAAGAAAAGGCTAATAGCCTATTAGAGTTACCAATGGACTTATAGACGACTAATTCATAGAGCAAGGCAGAAGGAACTTCTTAAGAGTTCAGAAATTACACGGTCTTTACAACGCATCCGCAAAGAGAAGAAACAGATGGCTTGGGGAGCTTCAAATGCAGCGGAGTGCCATGCGAGGTGGCGCCGGTCACGAGTCAGGAGCGGGAGAAGATGGACCTGAGCCCGTCGTTTTTATCCTCTTCGATGCACCTCCTTCCTCCTCACTTTGTACCTCTTCGATGTGCAAGCTCTGTAGACGAGCTCGTTCCTCTGTTAATGGAAGCATCCCTACGGGCATCATGCGTCTTCTTTCCCTCAGAAACAACCACTTATTGTATGGAACTAAGCTTTCCGGGTCTTCAACCCCTGCAGCCAGAGCCTGAGCTGTGTAGGACATGAAATATGGGGCTCTGAGTGCCTGGCAACCATACCCAATGCCAAATACACGTAGAGCAAACTGTTTTTCAATCAGAATTACTCTTTCTGCGTTTAGTGGGAGGGGGTGCCCACCACACAATCTTGTAATAGCTTTCATTGCAAACAGAGGGAACTTTGCATTGTCATCGGAATATTCCTTGTGGTATATTATGATCTACATAATAATTGCAATCAATTTATTAGCCGTAAGTGAGATGAGTAGAATTGTCAATTACTTGAATTGTTTCTACAAACCTTTTTGTGGTTGAAATGCCCGATGTAGTGAGACAACGCTGCATCCTTGCCTTGGACTCCAGTGTGACAAGCCCTTGGCGTGAGCCTCCCGCTCTTCTAAGGAAACTATCGTCATACACTAGCACCTGGCAGCAAAAAAAAATGTTCATGATATTTTATCACTCGGCCATCTCTAATACTATCTGAATGCTCGACAAAAGTTACCATCTGATTCTCGTCCATTTCCAGCATCGACCTCCCCCATAAGTGAATAGACTGACTATTCATTACATGATCTTCGGGTGCCACGTGTCTACCCATGTTTTCCAAGCGAGTTGTTTTGTTGTCAATTCAAACTGCTCATCTGTTGGCAAATCGGCCTCTCCGGACTTCGCCTCATTGAACGTATCTTTAATCAGTTGTGACCCTGAAGTGAACTGTGAGTCGCGGACAGCTGTGTCAGCAACAATAAGATATTGGTCCACTGCATCATCGTCCACAAACCCCATGTCTGCCTCACAAAAATTTGCAATTGCCGCTAGGCAGTAGTCCTCCCGTATATTGAGCTCATGCATGATATCTGTGAGCATAATATAGTGGGTGTCGCCCGCCATAGCAAAGCTGGGAGCACAATTGAGAGGCAAAGTCGCTTCCATACTTGGGCTTTCTTGCCTACACCCTATTGCTGCATCCGCAAGAGAAACAAGAGTTAAGCCCGCATCAAAGGTTTCCTTTAGTACCTCTTCTCGCTCTTCTTCTGGATTGAATTGCACCTCCACATCCTCTACCTCTTCCTCCAGCGCCAATGGACAACTACCGAAAGTTGTTGACTGCGAAGTCTCTGACTCGCCATCCGTCTGCAAGTATAAGTAACAGACAAACCCATGGTAGAATTCCAATAAGCGACATTTTTTAAAGTGCTTCATACACCTGTCTTGTACAAGCAGTGCATTGGAGGGACACTTTTCAAGACAACGATTCAGTCTCCTTGAAGCACTCTTGTCAGGGTCAAGGTCGGCAGGGTGCACATATCGCATGCCATCAACTGTCATGGAATTGTCACAAGTGACTGTCTCATACTGTTGCAAATGGTTTTGTAGGTACTCAAAGGAGCAATCTATAATCCTCTGTATAGAAAACTTTGCATTCAACATTCCTGATAGTTCTGGTGCACGGTGATGAGCTCGGGCGCTATATAAGAATGTGAATAGTTTTTCTTTACATGTATCCTCGCTCACGTCTGTCACCAGGACTATGATCCCCATGGCTGAAAGAAAAAGCAAGCCAAAACTATTTGGTGTCATAACAAAGAGAATGTTGGGCCTCGAGTACCCCTCAATGTCCTATTTTGCCTGGTTCGGCCCCGTGCGCTCATGTCATAAGAGGTGACATTAGTTGAGTCAGAACCAAGCGAGTAGGGTCCCCAAGAATTTCCGAAGGACCCTCTTCGCTTGGTTTTGTCCTGTGTGCTAAAGTCATAAGAGTTGACGTTAGTTGAGTCAGAACCAAGCGAGTAGGGCTCCCAAGAATTTCCGAAGAACTCTATTCGCTTGGTTATGTCCCGTGCGCTAATGTCATATCGACGGGTTATGTCCTGTGTGTTAATGTCATAAGTGGTGACGTTAGTTGAGTCAGTACCAAGCGAGTAGGGCCCCCAAGAATCTCCGAAGGATCCTATTTGCTTGGTTCTGTCTTGTGGCATTCGGAACAGGTGGATAAGAACAGAGCATATTATGTTATCAGTGATAGATTTATAGGTCACATAAGGAGTAATTATTCCAACCATGAATGCGATACGGTCACCACATAAGGAGTAATTATTCCAACCATGAATGCGATACGGTCAAATAATGAGTAATTATTCCAACCATGCATGCGTTTTTACCCTAACGCAGTGGCATCGGTGCACACACAGTTAACAACACACAGGAAGGGGAGAGGCATGGAGAAAGAACCTGTCTTTGCAATATCCAATGGCGCCGAGTTGGATGGTGATGTAGGCCATCGACAGCAAGAACTAGTAGGGGGGCAATGGCGATGGCGACACGGCAGCAAAGGACTCGACCCAGTGGAGGTCACTCAACGCAGGATCACGAGAGCTGGGCAAGGGGAAGAGCGCAAAAAATGCAAAGGCGATGGCGAATGCAAGGGCGATCGGCGTCTGACTCTAAACGCAGGATCACGAGAGCTGGCCAGGGGGAAAGGCGCAGGAAAGGCAAAGGCGATGGTGAATGCAAGGGCGATCGGTGTCTCACTCTAAACGCAGGATCACGAGAGCTGGCCAAGGGGAAGGGCGCAAAAAAGGCAAAGGCAGGAGAGCTGGCCAGGCAGAAGGTGCGAGATGGAGATGGCGACTGCAAGGGCGATTGGCGTCTGTCTGACCCTCAACGGTCACTCAAAAAGGCACGTGGGCTGCGCTCTCAAGGACAACTAGTATTAAATGGTCTCAGATTCCCATGCAGTACGATTTACGAATCGCAATCTCGCGCATAAGTGAAGTTGTCACCCTCCCCGAGGTAAGCATTCTAAGTTGAGGCATTACCCCCGCCAAACATCTCAAGTTTCAACTATTGTGCCTCTTTGCGCGTCCTCTACTGCGCATCATTCTAATTAACTCTACCCCCATCTACGCTACGCGGTAAGCAAACTCCATCACCTCTTACTCTCGCGTATCCTCCTTCTCTTACTCTTGTTCTGCAGTGCTTCATCGACGCGGAACTCTACACACAGTGAAGAGGTACGTTACTTACTACCCTTCTGCGCACTTGTATTTTGTGTAGTTGGTCAGTACCAAGCGAATAAGGTAAGTCACTTAGTCCGAAGTGCCCTATTCGCTTGGTACTGACCAAAACAAAAGTTAAGTGATGTCTGCTGGTACAAAGGTCAATACTAAGCAAATAAGGGGAAGGTAACCCCTGCTTGTTGCGGATTTAGGGTTTTCCTTTGCCAAATACGCCTTTTGATTTCGGTCCCGTGTGCTTTAATTTGCTGTAGTTGGTCAGTACCAAGTGAATAAGGTAAGGTCACCTAGTCCGAAGGGTCCTATTCGCTTGGTACTGACCAAAAGAAAATTTAAGTGATGTCTGCTAGTACAGAGGTCAATACTAAGCAAATAAGGGGAAGGTAACCCCTGCTTGTTGCGGATTTAGGGCTTTCTTTTGCAAAATACGCCTTTTGATTTTATAAGAAAGAAACAAAATTACAACTGAACAATGGGTTTGAGTTAGAAAACACTTCAGACTTTACAAAGAGTGGCCTATTAATTTTCGAGGGGTTTAGGGTTTAGGGTTCACAGCCAGCTTATCTCTTCGCAAAGCATGTTTGCAAAGTTAATGGCTTCCTCATATTTACTGGCTAGCTCAAGCACTTCATCCTTCATTTCCTGAAGCCAATTAATGATTGCCTCCATAGAGCCATTCTTGGCGAGCAATCGGTGCATGTCTTTAGGCCTTCTTGCTTCCAGAGAGTTTTTAAGGATTGAGACCCTCTGCCTGACGATCAACATTTGCTGCAGCTTCAGGCTAGCATCCTGCACAGAGCATTTAGCAAGTAAGCTCTTCAAACTAGGAGCTTGGAAATTGGGAGCAGAAAGCAAAGATTACCAGCAACTTACCTCGAGAATTGACTCTCGTGTTGACAGTAGCCACTCCCGAGCTATGTCGGTCGAGACATTAAATGTAACATTGGGGGAGGGCCAAGGGGGGACCTCATGAGGAGGGCCCGGATGCAGTGTTGCTAGCGCTGCGGGAGTATACCTTGGAAAGGCATCGCCACTATCCTAAGCTTCTTTTAGTTGTTCTGCGAAACCCCGAGGGAGGTTCTGAAACAACTGCTTTTTAAATAGACTTTCAGAAAAGCCTAAAAAGCAGAGCCTGAGCATGAGGTTTCATGAGAGGGTGGTAATGCCATGAGGTTTCATGAGAGGTGGACATGGGAGAGAGAATCAATGGTATCATCCCCCCAATATTAGGGGAGGTGATCGGAGGGAACGACATGATAGTTAGAACCGCATCGATTTAAGATCTCCTTCACATTGCTATTTTGTATCAGCGGATGCAAACCTGTTCGCTTGCTTGTACACTTTTCTGAGGTCACCACCCAGCGAATAAGGTATTTTTTTGCAGGGGCTGCAAACCTGTTCGCCTGGTAGTGATCTCAAAAAATGTAAGTGATATCTGCTATTACTATTTTTGAAGTCACTACCGAGCGAATAAGGCAAGGCAAACTCTTTCCTATGCACCTATTCGCTCGGTAGTGACCTTTGAACATATAAGTCATGTCTACCATTACTATTTTCTGAGGTCACTACCGAGCGAATAAGGCAAGGCAACTCTTTCCTATCCATCTTTTCGCTTGGTACTGACCTTTCCTTAAATCTGAAGTCCCTTGTGCTGACAAATGAATTGTCTTTTGGTGTTATTGTATTTGTAGAGATGCCTTGTGTTAAGGCCTGCGCTAGGAGGGCAACATGTGAATCTTTGAATGCTCAAGCAAGAAGACCACGATATGAGGCGCACAGAGGTGTACTACAAGAGCTGCGCAGGATAGAGCGACATGTTCAACCTGCTATTCCACGTCTCCCTTTCCAGCGAGTAGTGCGGGAGATTTGTGAGCAGTGGAGAGTCGGCATCCGATGGGCCAGCAGTGCACTCCTCTGCCTTCAAGAAATTGCTGAGGACTACCTCGTGGAATTCTTCAGCGATGGATATATCCTGGCTGCCCATGCACACCGGGTCACTATCATGCCGCGGGATTTTGATACTCTTCGTAGGCTTTGTTTCCGCTACGATGGGCTGCTTCAGCCAATACCAATCCGGGATAGTAGAACCATGGATATTCTCAACATCCCCCCTCTCCATCCTCGTGCATGACAGACAGAGCTGTCGAGGGCTGAAACAAACAACAGAAGGATCCGATCACGGGTCGAGAGAAACCACACAGATAGGCAGGCTAAGATAGCCGCAGAGGGCCAAGAGCAAGCCAGAGTGGACCCTGAGGCAGTCATGGAAGAAACAGAGACAGTTATCGAGGATCCAGCTAGACACCAAAATGAGCAAGTCATGGAGGATCCGCAGCCCATCGTGGATGATGAGGGACAAGAGCAGGTCAGGGTGGAGCCTGAGGCATCTATGGAGCAACCAATATTGAAGGAAAATGATCCAGAGCCTGAGGCTGTTAGGGAGGAGCCTAAGGTAGCAAGGGAGCCAGCTCAAGAAAGGGAAGGGCAAGGCTCTGCATCAGAAGGGCCATCCAACGTATCGGATGAGTCAATTATTTTAGAGAAAATCAACGAGGAGAATGAAGAGGAGTTGAGAATTTTGTTGAGCTCAGCGCCTCTGCATGCGCACATACAGCTGCCTGCAAGGTCAGAGGAGGCCTGCATTACCAACCTCGATAAGTAGATTTCATGTGCATGCGCAATTTCATCGACTCGCTCGCAACAAATGAGGTTGTCAATGTTGCTTTGTGGTAATTCTCATGCTCTTTAATTCTTATGCTCATTAAATGGGTCTCTACCGAGACAAGGGTCAATACCAAGCGAGACAGTGGGTAATGAAATTGAATTTTGGTACTACTCGCTCGGTATGAACCCATGTCTCTGCGGCAGTTGCCAAGTTTTTCTTTATAATGGTTCACTACCTTAAAGACATGGGTCAATACCAAGCGTGTCAGTTGTTTATGGAATTGGAATCCGCCGCTCACTCGCTCGGTATTGACCCATGTCTTTAAGGTAGTCGTCACGTTCTTCATTTCAGCCAAGACAATGGTCAATACCAAGCGAATCAGTGGCGTATGGAATTCGACAGCTGCCCCACTCGCTCGGTATTGACTCACTTGGTGTTCAAGTCTAATATTTGCCATTTGTTCATGTTAGCCACGCTGTCTCGCTTCTGCCCCCTGATGTTCAAGAGAAAGTATACGTAATAGATCCGCTGATATCGCCTTATCTGCGGAACAACTCAGTTTCCTTTTTGAGTTTGATGAACTGGTTTAGCAGAGTCAACTTTGATCTAGCGCGCTTTCTGCTCACTGCGTACAATCAATCGTGAGTATATTCTTGCCTTGTAAAAAACATCTTGCATTGCGAATCTCTCCTCATCTTTGATGGTGTCTTTGTACATTGGAGTCTGATGTTATTTGACATGGAAGCTAAGATTGTTTACTACGCAAACTCCGGGCAAAGCAGGGCGTTTCATGGTAGAAACGTAAGGTCTATTTGGGTACATTTGGAAAGCAGTGTAGTGTCTCTTTGGAATGTGTTGCTGACTCAAGTGGTTATGTATGTAGTGCCGCGAAAAAACTTGTATGTTGTGTAGAGCATCTTTTGTTAGAACATGATCTAGGAAATGTAGTCAAGCACGAACGGGTAACTGTGCCCACGCAGACTGATGACTATAGCTGTGGCTGGCGAACCTGTTTAAATGCCGTGTTGCTCATCAGTCAAATTATGGATATACCGAACGTAAGTAATCTGCTGTTTTATTGTTTGCTGCAACGTATGTATGAAGCAATAGATGTCTGTATCACGCTTCTACAGGAACTTCGATTACATAACTACACCAACAACGATGTGCGTCATTTTTCTGTAATGGCCATCCAGCATATTATAATCTCGGTAAACAGACGCACAAGAGAGGAAGCGGCGAGAGCTGACGAGTTCGAAGAGGCTCGCATTAACGAAATGACCCAACGCCACAATCAGACTCAAGAAGAAGTTTGAAATATGCAAGAAGCAATACACCAATATTATGCGGACGCCGCAAAAGTAGAGGAATGGGCTGCATGTCGACGGCAAGAGCAAGAACAGCGGGAAGCTTCATAGGTGCAAGAAGCATGGGAAGCCATGGAAGAGGCCCATGATTTCGAGCGACGCGAAAGGATGCCCGAGACCAGCGTCCCTAGAGGCAGAGGTAGTAGCAACCAGAGCAGAGGGCAAGGGACGAGTGGCACAAACCGGGGGAGAGGATAGGGGACGAGTGGCACAAACCGGGGGAGAGGACAGTAGCTGGGAAAGGGAGCAAATTACTCTTGACAGAAACAACACAATATGTAAAGTTTTGAAACATTGAAAATGTACATTTTTGAAACATTGTTTGACCGCCAAAAAATATCTCTGCATTAGTCATTTTGAAGGGTACATCATGGTTTGCATGGCATCAAAGCTCTTTGCGTGCACAAGGTATGCGACCTAGCTTCCGGTGGAAGCAATTAAGTGAAGTGTATTTGTTATGGACTCCTTGCACAATGTTGTTTTCTCCTTGAGCCTTGGAATTTGAAAAGAAGAAAAAGTTAGATTCAGTCATAGTGTATTAAAGACAATCAAAATTTATCGATTTAGTAAGCACCTTTCTATTGTTGAGAGTGAATGCATACAATTCCGGCAAAAGTGGAAGTTCTTCACATGTAAGATCTATCCCGAGCTGTGCCAGAGTTGTGCTTGACATTGTCTCCATCACAGTAAGTAGGCTGTCTCGAAAGTAGAGCTCCATTGATAAAGGTTTGTTCTCGAGGCTGTTCTCTATATCTTGGTCGAGTAGAATAAGCTGCCCACTAAGAAGATGATATCTAATATAGTAAAACGATACTAAGAAATTTTGAGAGCTTATAATGAACTTGCAAATTATGGACTTCTTTTGAAAAATACAGATTTTGTTCTGTAATTGTTTCCTGTCCCAGTTATCATCTAAAAAGTCCAAACAGCTCTCAGACTTGCAAATGAACATTGTTGCGGTAGTTCTTTTTTGCTCATCGAAGAAAAAATCTGCAAACGCTTCAAGAGGCATAAATACTACGAGCCGAACTATTTTTGTGGCAATTGAATACTTGAGGGACTTTTGTATATCCTGAAACAACTTATTCCTGAAGATTTCACTAGTTTGCGAAGTAGGCAGGGACCAATCCTTGCTGTCAAAGGATGGAAGTGACAAAGGAGCTACACGACCCCAACCAATGGAAGTTCTCGGTTCCACATATGACATATCATAAAAGAATTTTCCATTATCTGCAAGTTCCTTGTGTTGTCTTCCTCGGTACATTTGCTCACCAATAAATGCATGGAAAGCATCAAAAATCCCAACTATACTCTCAACTGGTTGCCAATCTGTCCTATTCGATGGATAAATATCTGAAACATACCAAAGATGATATCCACCACTTAATATTCAAATATAATCATGTACTAAGCGAGATGCTGAAATAACTTACAGTTGGGTCGATGCCTTGGAAAACTTGGAGGAGATGTTTGCAACCTTAAGTCTGCATGCTGGAAAGCATGTTGTATGAGGACCTCTTTCACCCGCTTGCTTTGTGCACACACTTTAAACTCTTTAACTTGACCCTTGAAAGCCTCCACGAAATCATTGCGTTGCCTCCTCTTCCTCCTCCTAGTTTGCAGTAGAACCCAACTTCCGATAGTTATAAGAGATGGAATCCATGCTTGATCGTCTGTAGTATAACTGTTAAAAATGCTAACAGAGTCAATGGTAGTGCTAGGCCTTCGAGAAGTAGACATGGTGTGCAGTAGAATGAATACATAGAAAGATTAGCGCAAATATAAAAAAGGGAAGAAGTTTTGAGAGGGTAGTAGAGCTACTCAAAGTCATATTTGGGCGGGAACAAAGTACTAGATAGAGTCTTCAATGAAAGTTCTGAAATTCCTCGGTACATAGCTAGTACGACTTACGGCATTTATGCCTTGAAAGCGTGAAATTGTGCAATTTGATGAACCAAAAAATAATTTCCTCCCTTTTTTTTAAAAGAGCTTGACTCCAAAATGTCGATTTTCAACGTAACGTTAGCCTCTTCCTCATTGGTCAAGCGCCACTCTCTCTCTAGAACTGAAAGGCCCAAAAGTGAGTCCAACTTTCTCCTAATTGGCAAATTGTTGGATGAAGGACAATATTTTGTCAGTAGCACCAAAGGTGCCATCATAGGTGAGAAAAGAGATACTCTTTCCTCCCTCTTTGAACTTCTTGAGCTTTTGGGACCTTCTCCATGCAGAGTAAGCTTCCCGATGTCCTCCCTTTTGTATTCTCTAGGAGAATAGCCATAGCTTTCATCGGCAAAGGAGGAAGGTGAAGAAGAAGGAGAAGAGGGTGACCTCTTGCTTGCCCATTTCTTCCTTGGTTTCCTCTCTTCCCTTTTGGAGTGACGAGGAGAAGAACTATGGGTTAACCATTTCCTCTTGGGAGGAGTTGGCGATCGTTTAATACGCCTTTTTCGTGGAGCCACACCCTCGGAGGAATTTAGGGATTCATTACTTTCTTGATCTTTGGATTCCTCCTCTCGTGTGGAGAGAGTCTTCTTTTGGGGGTCTCATCACGAGGCCACCTGAGCTCTCTCTCCTCTTGGAGAGGAAATGAAATCCCATAAGCATGAAGTTGTTGAGTAACTTCGTCTTGCAAAGTGGGGTTGCCCATAGCTTGTTGCAACCTAGTGACAAGATAATTAGCAAACATGGGGGCATCATCATTAGCTCCTTCATGTACAAAATCAAAGTTATCAATGTTCATTCTACTCTCTTGGTTATTGTCAGCCATGTTAATTAAACTTATGTGTTTACTTAGTGTATGCTTTGGCAATTCAAAACCTTAGTTGCTACTCCTCTTAGCCTTTGAAAATAGGCACTTAAGTATATACACCCACGGCTCGAATTGGTTAATAATAGAGAGTAGTGGAGTGAGTCTAACATAGCGAAGTTACCGAGGGATAGCTCCTTTCGGACTTCTTATGGCTCAATAATGGTAAAGCAGTAGGCAAGTCTAAAAAGACTCCATTATTAAGACCAAAGCTCCCGAGGTGTGCACCATATCCAACATAGTGGGCTCAACAAAACTAATCATAGATCCCAATCCCACTTACCCTAATTAATTAAAAAATCAACCATTAATAGGCTACTTAAGGACCTCTATTCTTAAGCAAGAAAAGAGAAACCAAATGCTCTGATACCAATGTAATGGAAATGGCCTATGAACTTTGAGAGTAGCGGAATTAAGAAATTAGATAAAGCACTTTTGTGAGCTTACTTTGTGAGCATAGCGGATGAACTTAATTGATGGTAGCAACATAAACATGGTACTTAGTTAACTTGGCATGAACAATAATTTTTCAAGAGAGAGAGTTTAGAGAACATGACAATAGTTGAGGACCAGATTCATACGGAGCCGGTCCCCCCTCCAATAGGCATTCGTATTATAGTTCTCCCATCAAGAGAGACTTGGTACAATACAATCTTTGTGTTCCTTGTGACCTAGGTGATGCAATGAAGATGGTAAGCTCATGCATCACAAGAATAACATAAACTTTGTAGAAAGCATTAACTATCCCAAGCCTCAGTCCCAAGGCCTCAAACACCTTCGAAGGTGGAGAGAGCTAGCGGGGAATGAGGATAGGGAAGAGGAAGAAGAAACATTTCATAGGAGAAAGAAATAGTTCCTCACTTATCATCACTCTTCTTGCTAGCATAGATAATAGCATAGTAATGAAGATAGAGAAGATGGAACGTTTAAGCATTGAAGCATGGCCCTTGGTTGGATTTGCATTCCATAGCCAAGAGTGTTGGTGTAGGCTCTCACTTTTCACAAGCTTGGAGAAGGAGGTGGAGTTCCTCAACTTTCACCAAGTGAGATGAATCCACAAAATGAGTGTGTGTGTGTGGTGTATATCCCCCC
Source organism: Adiantum capillus-veneris (assembly GCF_014529385.1). NCBI lineage: Eukaryota > Viridiplantae > Streptophyta > Polypodiopsida > Polypodiales > Pteridaceae > Adiantum > Adiantum capillus-veneris. Next base: position 163,514,967 of record NC_140938.1, read on the forward strand.
ACCACCCCCCTTGCTTGCTTGGGGAGAGTTGTAGCACATGTTTCAAGCTCATTGGACCCCTCTCCCCCCTAGCCAATCACATGCAACATTCATTCAAGTACATGGGTAGTCTTTGAACAAGTGTCCTCCTTACCCCTTAGAGAGAGAGAGAGCTTGAAAATATCTAGATATTTGTTGGATGGAACTAGAAGCTCATTGGACCCCTCTTTAGCCCAACCAATATCATTCAAGCACACCATGTGGTTAAGCATAGGGAGAGTCTGACATGTGTCCCATGTGCCCTTTGAGAAAAGGGGTGCCCTTTGGGTGAGTGGGAGGTTAAGTCAAAGATTCCCCTAACTTTGGGACTTTGCCCCTCCTTTGTAGGGTCTCTTTTTTACTCAAGCACCTTACCCCCCATCATGGGAAGCTTCTCAAGCACCTTCCTCATTAAGTTTGTAGGGTCTCTTTTTGACTCAAGCACCTTACCCCCCATGCATGGGAAGCTTCTCAAGCACCTTCCTCATTAAGTATGACAAGCACCTTAGTCATCAAGCACGACAAGCACCTGAAGCACCTTAGTCATCAAGCACGACAAGCACCTCAAGCTTAGGTCGAGTTCCCACCTCAAGCTCAGCCCTAGCTTGCCTAAGCTCAAGGGAGTTTTTAACACTAACTATTGGAGGTCTTTAATGCAGCTAACCCTAAGGTCTTTTAAACTCCATTTGATGCACGTTGCTCTTTGATAGACTACCTCTTTTTGGACCCGTATTGAGATGTAACCATCTCTCCTCTTGGTCCCTTGCTGACATAAGTCTAGAAGCACTTATTGCACATTGCTATTTGGTAGACCATCTCCTTTTGGACCCATATTGAGATGCAACCATCTCTCTTTTGGTCCCCTGCTGAGATAGGTCTAGAAGCACATATCTCAATTCTAACTCTTGTTCCCATTTATTCTCCCACATTAAATGATCAGTTTAATATGAGAAAATCATTTGGGTAAGCTAGATATTAGATTTTATGACAATAGCACTACCCAATGATTGTAAAGCACCACGCCTATTTGAGAGGATTCTCTTATAATGAACCTTTGCACTTTGAGCTATTATCATTGTGTGTCTATACTCTCTTTGAACTCTTTCTCTTGACATATCCCTAACTCCAATCTCTATTTATCTAACCTTAGTCCTAGCACCATGGTGAGCTTAAGGTTTCATCTACCATAGCTTAGCTCACACTAATGGCGCTTAGGGTAGAGCACCCCAATTCCTAATATTTTTTTCTTTGTCTCTTTTTTCAATGGTGGGAATATAAATGTAAGTCCAAATGAGGAAAATATTATTCAACCTATGGGCCAAAGCATGTAGTGGTGGTCCAAAAGTGGTGTCTTGGACACTACTTTGATAGCAACTTAAGGATCCCAATTTCATGTGTCCCGTATGAACATACCAACCATGTTGTATGTCATTGGAAATATTTTGACAAGGAGAATCCACAATTGCAATGTTCGCAAAATTTTAAAAAGTGAGAGATACCCCTTCCCAGGGGTCTATGCACAAAATATACAATTTATACCTTTATACAATTGCCAATATAAATCAGAGTTGTGAAAGCGTTTGCATAGGGGAGGATATCTTAGTGCCCGACCAAGCATGGAGTTTAGGCCATGAGCTGGACTGCATCCAGAGGCACCTAGACTAGTGCTACCCCTGAATGGATGTTATGAATAAAAGCGTACTCAAGAAAAATATAACATTGTGGAGGGTGAATATATGTGTACACCGCACTGCAAGAAGAGAGAGAGAGTATAGTGGAGGATGAAATAGAGTGCACAAAGAGGTGAGAGAATGATAGCAGAGAGTCTTTAAATGTCCCATCTAAATGAAACAGGAAACCATATATTAATGCAATGACAAAATCTGGGTATACCATAACATTAAACAAAAATTATGACAAAATAACTAGCAGATCACTGGACCCTGTGTAGGGATCGACCGGTCCACCCATCCACTTCCGCTCTACTACTACTTAAAAAGAGAATTTCACTTTACTAGGAGCGAGCCAGAACACCTCCAACCTACCTGAGCCAGAAATAAGCTGAGACCGCTTTTCCTCCCTCCATGAACCTGATCTCTGAAAGGATCCCAAGTACCAGTAGGTGGTAGGATATCAACATCAACCATACCAGGTGCCATGCCTCTTCGATGCCTAGCAGCAGGTGTTTAGGCAAAGCCAAGGCAAAATCCCCGACGCGTTAGCCATGTAGGTCATTTAACCCCCGGTGCACTAACCGTGTAGATGAGCCTAACAAAAAGAAGAAGACATAGGCAACACCCCCGATCCAACAAAGCCCTAGGTCAACGACCCTTTTGTCTAAGGCTAAGCGATGTAGGTGATCATATTCTTGTAGCGACACTACCATGAGAAACATAACACATGAGTCCAATCACAATAGCACTTTCCATATGCACAAACAATATTTTCCAAGCAATTAGATTGTACAGGATCTCTACCCTTATACTTCTACCATAAACCATCCAGATCACTTAATGATCTACTTCCAAAACCATAAACCCTAATCCAATCACTTCACACGAGTGAGCACTCCACCCAATTTGGGCGAGGCACAACCAATCCTGCCTAACTACTTTAGAACATAACGTGGCTGCAAAAATTTAGAACATAACCTGGCTGTAAAAATTTTGATAGCATAACCATATCTAGAAAAAAAACCAAGAGCCACACCAGCTTCCACCATAAAATCACAATCATAATCCACGAGGGAATCTCAGCCCTTAGCCAGAAATCATCCTCAAACTGAACCAACTCCCACACTTGGGGTTTGACATATCTCCTGCAGTCAATCGGAGTCTACACACATTACCCTTAAGACCTGAGCCTTTTATGCATAAAATAATTCCAACCAGCAACTAAACATGATATAAAAATCCAATTTTGACAACATCCAACCATGCAAAGTTGATGCATCACATCTTCACTTCACCTCTCTAGCACAAAGAGCTAGTTTTTGACCTAGAAAGGTGGAAAGCAATCACACCCATGCAAATGAGGCATCCACATCAACCCATAAGGTTCCTTACATCATATGATAACATTCCGTCACCATAAACATGATGCAAAATAACTACAAACTTTAGATCAACCATAAACCATAATCTCACACATATGCAAAAACAACTTTTTGACATTTTCAGGAGCATGCATAACATGCAAATGAAGTATTTGACCTCAAACCAATGCATCAAGTTCAGATCCATAATATATACTAGCACTCTATCACATCACTTTACCCATATGATACTCACACAACAAACATTAACCCAAAAAGAAAGCCACTTTAATCATATCTTCCTATGCGATTCGGGTTGACTAACCATATACCCTCACATAAATTTATGGGCATCTAACAAATCACTAAAACAAACCATAAATCATACATAAGGGGCTCCGCTAACACACAACATCATATGGTAGCACCCTTACACGCGTAGATAAAACCGGTTATGGAATGATCAATAACTCGCATACCCAAGGTAATAACGGAGACCTAAATACATTTATCATCAAGTTTTGTCAAGATTTTTAATTGATTAAGTGTGTTTGTCCATCCGGTGAATCTATATAGTGTTTTCCAAGGAGCCTGGGGTCAAAACATTTGAACGTGCAGTGGGCAGCAAGCTATTTTTTGACCATATCTCTTAGCTCGTGCGTAATTTTCACACGACACCACAAAGAGAAAATGTTTTAAATGTTCTAACTGATGTGTTTTATCTATGGTTTAAAAGGTTCGGGCTGATTTATAACGGTTTGTGAGTTATGAACAAAACAGTGTTCCTACCGCTTCTATGACATAAAACAAAAAGTGTTTTTTAAATGCACGCACGTGATCATATCACATTGTGTGCATAAATAAACGTGTTAAACATGATGAAATAATCATGGGGCAACTTCATACGTACTTGATAAATCCATACATGCAGTCATATATGAAAAAACAATCACCGATAGGGTGATTACTCGGAAAAACGACATAGAGAGAGAGAAAGAGATGATGATGGCTATGGAGTTTAGAGCTTCTCACCGTGCTTTAGAATCAATTAGGGGCTGTTGAAAGGCTTCTTGCTTTTCCGTAAAAGAGCGGTGATGAGAGCTACGTATAGGTTTTCACCACGAGAGTTTTCGGAGAGCACGTATACCGTGAGATGAGAGAGGAGATAGTAAGCAAGTAGAGAGAGAATATCCTTCTTCTTCTTCTTCCCGTATACAGTAGAGAAGATCTTATGGAGATGGTGATGAAGAGCTTGCACCACTCCGTATAATAGACACATATAGCCTTGCAATAGTAGACGCAATAGACGGCACTGAAAACTGAGCACTAAAGGTGAATTTATAGGCACTGGGCCAAGCTGGAGTAACTCCCAAGCAGAAAACTAGCGCTAGTTTTTGGGCTAGGAATAGCTGTAGCTTTTTGTGAACTTTGCTAAAACATCCTTTGCTTTTGGTGGTCAACTCTCCCACTTACCATCCATTTTTACAGTAAAATTGATCAATTGAACAGTATCCGGCCAACTAATGGAACCTTGACTAGACTATGCCGCACCTTGATGTCCCGACGTAATTATGACTTTCCCATATTGCCCTGACGTATTTAAAGTACTGCTTTTTATCAAAATAATTCTTGTAAAAATTCCGTTTTCGTCCCATTTTTGCTTCGGGTGATCATTTTTTAATCCGAAGAAGACTAAAATTACTATTTTTATGCTTAGGTTATCCTTAAAAGCACATTGCTTTTCAAAAATACCAAAAAGCACAAAAAGCTAAAAATAGCATAAAAAGCACAAAAAAGAAAGCAAAATTTTCTAAAGTTGAACCACGTGTTTCGCTTGTTCACTGGAATAATAAAGCGGACTCGCTTTTCACTAAAAAGCACTAAAAATCATGAAAGGCTAAAAATAGCGTAGAAAGCATGTGAAAAGCAAAATTTTACAAGATTGTACCATAGCTTCCTTGGAACACCTAGATTAAGGATCTGACCTTGCTTTTTTCAAAAAAGCACCTAAAAGCATAAAAAAGCTAAAAATTACGGATTTTTTCGAATTTGAACCAAACATACATCTAACCTACTGGAACATGGAAATGGCCTTGCTGTTTACTTTAGAACCTTCCAATACTATCAATCTAGCATCTTAAATCCAAAATTTGATGAAATAGATATTGAAGCTATTTATCTTATTTTTAGGAAAGACCCAAAAATTGGGGATCTTGCATCCTCCCACACTTGAAAAACTCGAGGTGTCCTCACCTCGACATGAAAATTGAATAATTTAGTCTCATTATCACATTCCCAAGTGGCATATTCCTGAGGATATGTTGATCATTTAACAAGGTGTTCAATAATGGTTCGGTTACATAGAAAGACCATATTAGGTATTATGGTAGAAATCCCGCATTATGAGAATCTCCAAATTGACCAAATTCATGTAATTTGGGAATTTCCAACTTAAAGTGGAAAAAAAGGATACAAACTTGTTGATAAGATATAGTGAAAATCTTATTGGATTGTGGTGTTGATAAACACCAAAAGTCAAGAGGATGAACAAAGCATGAATTTGAAGAAACTCTCTTAATTAAATAAAAGAAAGAAAGGTTGATACAGCTAGAGATCTTGTTTACAAAATTGACTCTTATAGTCACAATAGAAGCTCCGCATAATCTACTCCAAATTTGATGCCATATCCAAATTTTGATCCAAGCGTGGTTGATGTGCATGAGCAAGACTTGGTTTAGCTTCTAAAGCATGCCTTTCTGGAATCTTAATTCTAGAAAATGGTCCTTCTTTGTTCCGTCTCCATGACCGAACAGTTGCATTTACCATTTCCCACACTTGTGGGTTCTTGCAGTTGATAGCCCAAAAAACCTTCTAGCAATTAGTGTAAGCTTGAGTATCCGCCATCCCACTCTTTCTTGCACAAGGTGCCCAATATTGAATCAATTTTTTTTGGTAGTTTGGTGATGTAGGCTCGTTATCAATGTCTGATAAAGCTATTGCGAGCCAAATTGGATAGATTTCCATGTCACATGGAGCTAGCATAACAAAGTCACCTTGGTGCACATCAGACATAGGGTCAAACTCTTGCCTTGGTCTATCTCGTTGAGGACCACAAAAATGACCATTCAACTCTTCAAGGCCTAGGAATCTTTTTGCTCCTTGTTGTAAGCTCATTGTAGTGGATTGTAGGTGACAAGAGTCCTGAGTTGTTGGCCAAAATTTTCATACAAGCCTCCCTCTGTTATGGTTGCTTTCCCAAGCTCGTCAATCACTTACTCCAGTAATCTATCACAAGTCTATAATACCGTGGCACATTTGAATCATTCCCTAGATTTTGCCAAAACTTAATATAATCCTTCAACCCTAAAATATAATCCTTCAACCCTAAAATCACTTCTTCGTGAGCCTTGACATATTTTGCCATTGACACCAAAGGTGGATCTCCATGTGGCAACATTGGATTGCCTTCTATTTGTTTTCCAAAGGAGAATGATTCCACTCCAACTTGATACACCTACATCTGCCTTTCACTGCATCATTGATGTCTCAGCTTGCATAAAAAACTTGAATTGAAGTGGTTTGGAATGTCCAACAAGTATGTCTTGTCCATCACAAAGATAACCATCACAATAGTGCTTGAAATTGGGGACCTTTTCAAGCAAAAATGGGGCCGGAAATGAAGATTAGCTATTTTGTAATGTATCCATCAGGTGTGGCAAAGTATATGTTTGTGTAACTCTCAATTTCTCTAAAAACTTACTGAACATGGCATCTATGTCCTCATGTGTATGCCCAACCATCAAAAATCCTAGTTGGATGGTTTTGAAAACAGCCCTTGCAACAAGCACTGACAAATAGGCAAATAAGTTTTAATTTTTGTTTTCCCCTGCACAATTATCCAATTGTAGTAACAAGTTCTCTAGCAACTTGCAAAATGTTGACCCCGATTCCGCTTCTGTAGCTTCCGATGGTTGCATGATGGGCTCTTTTCCATCACTCAAGTTGTGGTGGTCTAAAGCATCCCTTGAGTTCAAAGCATGTAGTAGAGAGATACTAGTCCTTGGTAGTCCATTTGTTGCCAGATCACCAAGAGGATGCTTATCTATCCTATGTAAGTTATGTAAACAATTAGCAATTGAGCCAATGGTAAGATTTGGATGAGCTGGCCACAAACCATTCAAGACAAAGTGACCATAATGACCTTCTCCATGGCCATGAGTGATCATACCTATCAAAGCCACCTGCAAATTGTATCTTGAATAATCCACACCCTTAGGAACAATGCGTAATCTAGGAATGGTAGTCTTATTTTGATCCATATTATCATGGATTATACAAACATACTTTTGTGGTTGAGTTTCTGAATATGCGCGCCATGCATAATATAAGTGCCTACAACTCTTTTGTTGTGCCATGTGAACCTCTCTTTATCTCAAGAGAAGAGATCTCTCTTCAAGAGAAGGTTTAGCTTCTAGCCTTGCCTTGATTGAACTACAAACATCACTTAGAGAATTCACTTGTCTTTGTTAAAGTGACATGTGGATACTCTTTGTTCCAAATTCTACCAAAAGAAGATTGAGATAACTTCTTCTCATAGCCCATTTGGTCTAGTGTTGTGTTGATTTTGCTTAGAATGTCAAATTGTTTGTACATTGATGGGATCACTAATTGAGTCTCTCTTGAGCCATCTAGTAGTGTTCTTCTTCTATGTGGCATATTATCATAGTAGTTATCCACAAATTCATTTAATAGTGCTCTTGCTAAACTAGTATGTTGAAGTCCTCTTCTCAATGTACATGTCTTACCATGCACATATTGGCACACACCATTTTCAAAATTTTCCTTGTAGTGGTAAAACGATGTCTTTGGTATTCCATGTAGCTCATACCATGCTCTGCAGCAAACAATAGAGCCATTTATCTTGAATTGGTATCGCATCTTCTCATCTTTCTGATAGCATATAGACATAACATCATATACATAATTTGTGCGTGCTTTTTGAGACTCTCCCCAAAATTCTGCCGTAATCTTGTCACCAAATCACGATTTGCAAATTAACAACATTTTTTTCCACAACAATCAATGCATGAAACCCTTTGAATTGACTCAGTAAAAGATAAAAAGTAGAAGTTGGTGCTGCTTGCACTTTTTGAGTCCTGTTGATGAAACTGTATCATCTCTTCCTTAGCAAAGGGGCATCAACACTACCATCAAGTTTTTTCTCAGCATTGTCATAATTGGATACATCCTCATGTCTAGTATGCATCCCATCAACAGGAACAAAGCGTTGTAGTGGGCTCCCATCCAACATGGTTGTCTGTTGGATGGGCCACTTTAGCAAAGTAATGCTTCCCACTTCAGGCATATTCTCACTAATTGCATTCTCCCTTTCAATACCTATGTCCACAAAGTCATCACCAAGTACTTGAAAATTGACATAATCATATGGAAATACATACAATATGGTCCCTTCATTCACAATGTGAATCATTGTGTCGTCCTTTAAAAGGACCCTTTGATTTTTCCAAGATTTGCGTATTGACATTTCAAACTCTGAGCTTGTAATAGGTATTGCATCTATAACTAGAGGATCAAGATGATCCCCTTGTTCATTAACACTATAGCTTTCATTCATGTCAATTATGTTGTCATTCATTATGGATTTTTGCAAAAGAAGATTAGGCCATTGAACAGCACTCCATAATGAGCTTAGGAGAGATGTAGTATCCATTGTAGAAAAAGGGAGGACCACATCCTTCAAACATTCCTCCACTAGTATAGATACATTTCCTTGCCCTATCTTTGTACCACCACAAGTGGAATCAGGATCTGTTCTACACACACAACCAGTACCAACAATTTCATTTCTCCCCAGATTCAAAGTCCATCATGTAAGTCAAATAGAAACACCTTTTTAAGTTCATATTTATAGATAAATTCTCTTTGAAAAAAAATGTATAAAGTTACATTACACATTACACAAGGGTGTGAATACTATAACTCTATAGACATTTCTATATTAGATCATAGCTTGGACAAGTGGTGGACCTAGTTGTAATGGCCAGTGTCCAAGGTGCTATTTTAGGAACTTGCTTGTCAATGTCCAAGTATCTCTTGCTTCTTCAAATGGAAGTAAGGTTGGACAAGGGGGGATCTTGAAACCAAAAGCCCCTTTAAAAATGAGGTAAAGCTTGGAGAAATGGTGGACCTAGTTCTAATGGCTATTGTTCAAGGTGCTTTTGTAGGAACTTGCTTCCCAATGTCCAAATATCCCTTGCTTCTTTCAATGGAAGTAAGGTAGGATAAGTGGTGGAGCTTAAGTCCCTTTTTCTATATAAGAGTAAAGCTTGGACAAGTGATGGAACTAGTTTTAATGTCCAGTGTCCAAGGTGATATTGTAGGATCTTGGTTCCCAATGTGCAAGTATCTCTTGCTTCTTTCAATGGAAGTATGGTTGGACAAGTGATGGATCTCAAAACCAAAAGTCCCTTTCTATATGAGAGTAAAGCTTGGACAAGTGGTGGACCTAGTTAATATACATGTAGGGCCTTGGTTCTCAATGTCCAAGTAGCCCTTGCTTCTTTTAATGGAAGTAAGGTTGGACAAGTGGTGGAGCTTGAAACCAGAAGTCCCTTTTATATATGAGAGTAAAGGTTGGACAAGTGGTGGACCTAGTTCCAATGTCCAAGGTGGTATTGTAGGATCTTGGTTCCCGATGTGCAAGTATCTCTTACTTCTTTCAATGGAAGTATGGTTAGACAAGTGATGGATCTCAAAACCAATAGTCCCTTTCTATATGAGAGTAAAGCTTGGACAAGTGGTGGACCTAGTTAATGTACAAGGTGAACTATTATAGGGCCTTCCTTCTCAATGTCCAAGTAGCCCTTGCTTCTTTTAATGGAAGTAAGGTTGGACAAGTGCTGGAGCTTGAAACCAGAAGTCCCTTTTGTATATGAGAGTAAAGGTTGGACAAGTGGTGGACCTAGTTTTAATGGCCGGTGTCCAAGGTGGTGTAGGATCTTGGTCAAGTATCTCTTGCTTCTTTTAATGAAAGTAAGGTTGAACAAGTGATGGATATTGAAACCAAAAGTCCCTTTCTAAATGAGAGTAAAGGTTGGACAACTGGTGGACCTAGTTTTAATGACCAATGCCCAAGGTGAACTATTGTAGGGCCTTGCTTCTCAATGTCCAAGTAGCCCTTGCTTATTTTAATGGAAACAAAATTGGAGTAGAGGTGGATCTTGGAACAAAAACCCCCCTACTTTATTTGAGAGTAACTTGGACAAGTGGACGTAGTTTTAATGGCCGATGAAGGTGAACTACTAGATGGGCTAGTAGCTTCCTAAAGTTAAAGAAGTACTTGCTTCAACAAGGACAAATGGTGAATCTTGAAACCAAAACCCCCTCCCTATGTAAGAGTCTCGCTTTGACAAGTGGTAAAGTGTAGCTTTGGCGAGAAATAGCAAAGGTGTACTACAAGAAAGCAACATTGCTTTTAATGTGAAAGTTAGATGAAAACAAGGTTGGAGTAGTGGTGGACCAAGTGGTGGATTTTCACATAGAAGACACCTTGCTATATTAGATTATGGCTTGGAATTATGGTGGACTCAAAATTTGGGGCAAGGTCCAAGGTGAATTATTGCACGACCTAGCCCTTGCTTCTCTTGATAAGCAAGATTTGACAATTGGTGAAATTTGAAACAAAAACCCCCAAGCTTGCTATGACGAGAATAGCTTTGAGCATAGTTTAGGCATGTTGTGGATATAATCAATGTCCAAGGAAAATTTTGAGTTCTGAGCTGCAAAATAGAGTCATTTTCCACCACTTATTTATGTTGATTTTCCTTAGTGAGTTGTGAAGCACGGAAAGAGACTAGGTTTTAGATACATAGCTTATCTAAGCTAGACCACAATTGAGAAAGTGGAATAGGGTGGTGCAACAAGAGTTTAGATTGGGGTTTGGGGCAACATCCCAAGTAGGGTCAAGGGGCAGAATCCCCTGTGGGGTTTGGGGCAACGTCCCAAGCAGGGTCGAGGGGTGGCAACCCTGTGGGGTTCGGGGCAGCGCCCCAAGCAGGGTCAAGGGGTGGCAGCCCCTCGCGGGGTTCAGGCCAGTGTCCCAAGCGGGGTCAAGGGACAGCAGCCCCTGTGGGGTTTGGGGCAATGCCTCGAGCACGGTCAAGGGGTGGCAGCCCCCGCGGGGTTTGGGGCAGCGCCCCAAGAGCGGGGTCAAGGAGCAGCGCCGGGCGGGGTCGAGGGGCAGCACCCCGCACCTTTGTATAAAAAACAAGAAGTTTTTAATGCAAAAAATCAATGAGGTTTTGTCTCTTTTTAACATGATTAGGACACAAGAATTTTTACTTGTACGGTATGCCAAATTTGCTTTTAAAAAAAAAAACTCGGTTGGTTAAAACGAAAGCAAATCACTCAAAAGGTAGATGAGTTTTAAGTAGTACACGTGGCATTTTAGATAACCCTACCACAGATTCACACAGCGAACCAAGCGAAACACAGAGGAAACAGGGGAGATTCTTTCTCACATGCACAGAGGGATTTCTTGCTCGCGCAAACAAGGAAACCATAGTGCATACAAAACAGGTTGTGCACATCACGATAGGGGTGACATCGCATTCAAAAAGAGGGACTTCTAGCTTGCGCGCATACAAGGACCAGATTGTGTGAAAAATAGAGCGTGAACAACACGACAAAGGCAATCACACTCAGGGCTTCGACATCACAGAAAGAAGATTCTTTTACTGTGTAAATTGAAAGCGTTTGATAAGGTGAATTTCATCTCCCTCTCTCTCTCTCTCTCTCTCTCTCACTATCCATCTACATCAGGTTTCTATCTTTATGTTTTGCTCTCTAAGAAACCAAAACGGTTCTCTTTCTCTGTGCTGCCTTCTTACATACACATATACATGGATGTTTTGCTCACACACACAACCCGCACATAAACATGATGAAAACTCCTTCCTTCACACTGTTCACCTTCCTTGCTCCCATAAAGACCCACATACACACCAAACCACACATATTTACATGGAAACTCTATCTCTCTCACACTTACATACACACAAATTCCAAATTTCTAATTCTTGCTCTATTTATCCTACTTCTGTAGGTGTATCCATCGTAATAAATATTTATGTAGTGTATGCATGTTTTGAATATGACTGGTAGTGTGTTTGATTTGCCTATGTATGTAGGTACATATGTTGTGGGACGCATGTCTAACCTCACCATCCTATCTTATTGCAGTATTAGTGAGAACCATGATTAAATTGTCAATCCATGGGATGAAGCTGACTCAACTAGTGCATAGAGGCTACAAGAGGTTGTCAATATCTCCGAAAACAACTAACAACTCGCATCTAACTCAAGCTACACTCAAGTGACTGAAATCACCAAAAGCCAATCGCTCATCGGCAAACAAATCACATCCGTTATAACATCAAATGACATCCAAACGTAATGAAACTTCTAGGACATGTTTATAAAACCTAAGTGCACATGCTTATGGTCTGAAATTCCACTTTAGGTCAAGTTCCAAAAGTGCAATTATTAACAGCAGTGGATTTTTGACCTAGTCGTTTTTGACCCAGAATGCATCTAAATGCTTAGTAATGATGCCCTAATACCCCGCCTATGCTTAGTTTTTTATTTGAAAGTGTAAATTCCTAGCGATGCCAAAAGCTACAAAATATTGTGATGTGTTTAGGTCAATGCGTAGTGCTCTTACTTGCGGTTGCAATGCAACAAACGCGACTGCAATGTGATAATCGGGGAGGGAGCAGGAAGCGAGAGAAGGAGAGGAGTGAGCACCGTTAGCTCATGCTGTGTATTTTATTATCCAAAAATTAATAATAACTTACAAAAATTGGCTTTTATACCTTAGCCAAGGTTTCTGGTGGTCAAAACTAATAATTTGGGGGTTCTACCAAAGATGGGTAATGACAAGTTGATACAATATGGAAGCTTGTAGCCTCGGCTCATTCAGTACAGAGTTTATCCGAGAAAATAGGAGTTACAATAATACCAATTTATCAAAATAATAATTGCTTTACAATGAGAACTCCGAAAAATGGTATTTGTGTTAGCTTGTTGCTAGCATTCCCCCCCTCCTCGCCTGTGTCGTCCCTTGACACAGCTTTATGGGCTCAAGTAGTCTTCGGACTGGCCGTTGGCGAGGCACTCTTTAAGCACATTCAGTTCCTTTTGGTATCTGATTTTCCTTTCTTTATCTGACACTTGCAAAAACTGCATAGTTACTCTATTTTTCAGCTCCACTATTGAGTAGCCTACAAACCTTGATGTGAGGTTGTTGATCACTGGCGCAAATATCTTCCTTCGCCAAGTGAAGAATCTTGTGTAGTGCTTCCCTCAAATGCCAACATATTGTATGAAGGTAGAAACATGCATCTGGCATAGAATCCATAGAGGACTTCTTTGGAAGGTTGGCCACTGAGATCATACCACAAACCTTTGTTACCCGCGAGGAATGACATCCAAGGGGTGCCTGCTTGCTCCGGCTCATTGAACACTTTGATGCATGTGAGCAGCATTCGGTAGATCTTATATAGCATAGCACATGACATATCTGGTAGACTTTTAAAGAATGACATCGCGCCCTTTAGGGTTTTCACCATGTATTCTTCAGTCGCTGCTTCCTTTCTGGAGAAGGCAATCTGGGGTAGTTTAGCCAAGTTGGCCGCTTCTTGAGTAGTGCCTCATGTGCTATCCAAGTCCTTACTATTGGTACATGACAGAAAGTCGGATCTTTTTGCAGGGCCGCAGGTGCTCTCGTGCACAAAATCAAGTATCATGGGTTTTTGTTCAGCCAGCTCAACCTCCACTTTGAGTGGTCTTTATCTGCGCCCTCGACTTGCATGTCTGTGTAAAGCCTTTCTTTTACCTGTTGCAACTCAACTTTTATCAGAGGGTAGGGGAGGGACTGTTGGTGCCATTTCACATTGATTTGATTGGGAGTGAGTTGTGTAACATTTTCAAAGTGAAGAACTCTCAACTCCCAATCCATCGCTGCCTTCCATTGCCCATCTACCTCTTGTGTAATCTTTTCTTTCTGTGCATATTCTTCAGCATGTGAGAGCTGGACCATGGGCACAATGTATTCTTTTATAATGGTTACCTGAAAATCTTCCTCACCACTCACCTCTACTGTGGACTGTGTCTCCATTTCAGCAAATGATACTGAGAGTATTTCTATTTGAGGATGCTTTGAAGTGCCTACCTCTTCTTGCGTTTTCACCTTTCCCTCTCTCAGTAGCTAGTTGACTCTTTTGAGTTCAGCTATCTCCTTCAATAGTTCATCTTCTCTTTGGACCCGCATTAAGGCCAGGTCTCTGCGCTGAGATTGCTCTAACTTCAGCTCCAGCTCAAGGTCTTTATTTTTCTTTTCTAGTGCCTTACAGACCTCATCTGTTCCTTTGATCGAGGAAACAATTGGATTTTATCGTATTTGCCGCAAGAATATCGCTTGATCATTGATTCTTTCTTCTGAGTACTGTAGAGAGGCATTAGCTACATCTAGTTGTACCTGGATTTTTTGAGCTGAGAGGCCACTTCTTTGGCTTCCCTTAGCTTTAAAGCTTTTGCTTCTTGGTACATACGTTCCAGTGCTTCAACAGGTTCTTCAGCCTCTTTCCTGGTGTGATGCTTGGTCCTTGGTCCCTTAAGTTCACTAGGCACCCATTTTTCTGGGTCCTTTCCTTGTGCTTGTCGGTTGCGTTGATATGCATGTTTCTCTCTTTCAAACCGGGCTTGCTTTTGCAAAGGATCTTCTTGGTGTGCTGCCACGGCTTTTCTCTTCATTTCCTCTCTTCGTGCTCTCTTTTCTTCATTATCCGAGCTTTCACTGCTGTGCCTTTCTAGCGAGCTTTTAGCTGACTCTTCATCAGATTTGTAGGATCTCTCGAGGAGATGGTTGAGCTGACATTATCCAAGTGTTTTGGTATGGGTAGGTGGTAGGTTGTTGGCCATGCCGATCGCATGGTATGCAATCCTTGTCAATACCTATGGTACCCAGGTAAGTAATCTTTCCTTCTTTCTTTGTGCCTTTCAGAGTGGTTGCCTAGTTGTTGACTTGAGGACTTGCGTGAAAGTGGTGGCAACTGCATGATTTGGCGTGATATACCTTGGTGGCCTTTTAGCCAGGAAGTGGAAGTGTTGGTGGTATAACCTGGCTGGCTCTTCCAATTGCTTGTGAATTAGGTCTGCAAAGGTGGCTGCGGTGGTTTCTTTGGTGAAAGTACGTGTCGTTTTTCTATCCCTTGCCCTCATGGTCATTCCTTCTGTGGGCAGTCCGAGTGCTTTTTCCACTATTTCCTTAGTTATTACCACTTCAACTTTATTCCCATGAGGGTTAGAAATCTAGGCAGTTCCATCTTCTTAAATCGTGGATAAAAGCTTATAAGCTTTTTGGAAATCCACACCGCACGGTTCCTGTTCGCAGAAATCTTTGAGTCCTAGCATGCGGTTGGCTTCTTTGGTCTCAGGCTTTGTGACGACATCATACACTTCTTTCGATAGGAGTTGCAACTCTACCTGATGTCCCTCCTCACTCTTGAATCTGTCGGTGAACACTGTGGTGTGATGCTCTTCTAACTGTTCTTTTGAAAGATAGGCTTCCTTGGCGGCTTTGACTAAATCTAGATCCAGTTGGTATGAGGGTAGCTCCTTCAACTTTTCTTTCTGGTTGAGCTTCTTCTTGGCCCTCTCTGCTACTTGCATGGCTTCTGTGTAGTGAATGGAGTGTCAAAGTTAGCAGATTTGACGAATTTTTTTGTAAAATGTCCTTTAGCCTAAAATGCTGACAATTTTGGTCCAATTTGCTTCAAATCAATTTTTGAACAAGCATAGATGCATAAAAACATGCAAGGAACAAAACTGTAAAGTCCAAACAAAATTTTTTAACCAAAGTAAATAATCACGATTATTTACAGCCGAGTATTTTTTTCAGCATTTTGCAAACTTGGCATCACAAGCTTGAAGTATATACTAAATACATACTCTGAGTGAAATATGGGCTCATTTGGATGCATAGGATGAAAATGGTACCAGATTTTCGCTTTAGGTCTCTGAAACAGTAGATAGAAAGGAAATTTGAGATTTTGAGCTCCAAATTGGCTCAAACTTGGCTAGTGGGCTTAACACATCATGTACTTTGGATGTATGATGACAAAATATCAAAATTCCCCCATTTTGGCTAGAAAGTAACATTTCTACAAAAATCAATATTTTTTGGTCCAAATTGGTTCTAGGCATTGTATAAACTGTGAGTATGAGATATGAGGTGATTTGAATCAAGAAATGTGGTCCATAACCCAAAAATTGGCTTGCAAAGACTTCTTTGCGTTTTCTGGCAATTTTCCAAGTTATAGGTGCTCATTTTGGCTCATACTTGATTTTTGGCATGTAATAGGTGTTTACACATGATAGGTGAGGTGATGATAGAATTTCCAAGCAAAAATAGTGCAAAAGTAAATAATCGTGATTATTTACAACAGTCACAATTTTTTTGCAAAACTTACAAACTTTGACCTAAACACATTCTATACACCAAAAACAAGTCCTAAATTGAATTTGGTCAAGTTTGGTCTTGCCGGCATCACTTTGTGCTTTGTCGACCTTGAAATCACCGATTTCTGTGACTACACTGCTTGTTGAGTTGATCAATCAATTTTGAGGCTTTGGACTTGTCTGCAACATAGTCGTTGTTGGGAAACAAGCAAACTGGAACACCTCTATAGCGATGTCACCCAAGAGCGTTGAAAGAGAACTACAAGACACCAAAAGCTTCGCAAAATCCTTTTGAAACACCACAAGTCCAATAGGAGTAGACCCTTGGGAATTTACTAGCAGTCGCCCACCCAAGAGACTATGTCACATAGGAGCAAAACCCTGTCAAAGCACGGATTTACAACACACGCCGACCAATGCATATGAAGACAAGAGCCTCTCCTTTCACAATCAAACATCACAAACCCACAACTTCAACATCAATTCCACAATTCATAGATACATGCCCTCCGAATCTATCTACACACAATTTGCCACTAGGCTGCCATAGCCATAACCCTGCAGAGAACTAGTCGTAACCTGATGAGCACAACTCCAATTGGGGCACTTTAAAGCTTGAGAGAAAGCTTGAAAAATGAATGGCGAGAAAGCTGAAGATGACTAAAATTGATTCCATACGCCCCCATGAGCAAAATTGACGCGAATAGAGAGCTGCCCAGCACGACTACACGTAGAGAAGGCTAGTCGGGGCAAAAAACTGCATCCAAGAGCACCAAGGAGACAGAACGAGCTAAAACCTGCAAATTTCTGATCTTTGGCTGAACTTTTTTTAGTTTGTACATGAGTTTAAGTTATATACAAGGCTCACTTCAAAAAACTCACTCACGGGCACTTACAGTAGCCCGACAACTGCCACTAGACTAGCGACTTGCAGTGCATGTACATGTGCTTGCTAAAGCAAGCTAAAAAATCCACAAAAAGAAATCCCACACGCCCTTTTGACATCGGGAGTCATGTCCGTAAGTACAAATTTACAAAAAACGGGGTGTCAGAAATGCGCCCAACATAGTTTGCCACACCCCAGGCTGCTAGATCATTCATGATCAGCAGCACAAAAGAGATCCTGTAAACCACATGAGGGAGTCTTCAACTCATCTTCATCATTAACCACATGATCAGCAAATTCTTCAAAAGAAGGCTCATCCTCAATCACAGTCATCAACCTTGCAATATACTTCTTCAACCTTTAGCCATTCACACGTGCTTTATGCGGGGTACCATCCAAGTCAGCAAGCTGATATGTGCCATTCGGAAACCTGTTTAAGACCAAGAAAGGACCTTGCCACTTGATTTTAAATTTCTTTTGAAAAGTGCTATCAAGCTTACTATTGTAACGAAGCACCATGTCACCCTTCTTGATGTCCTTGTTCTTTACCTTCTCATTTGCCTTTGCTTGACTCTTCTTCAAGACCTGCTCATAATGCTCAAAAGCTAACACCCTATCCAATTGTACACATTGCAAATATAAAAGTCTTTCCTTGAATGCATCCTTGGGCTCTTCTTCAAGATTTAGCATCATCTTCAAGGATGGTATCTCCACCTCAATAGGAAGTAAAGCCTCTTTGCCAAAAACTAGATGGAAGGGAGAAAAACCAGTACCTGATTTGATGGCAGTCCTATAAGCCCATAGACCACAAGGTAGCTCTAAATCCCAAGTCTTCAAATTGTTTCTTGTCATCTTTGTAAGCATCCTTATGAGTTCTCCATTAAACCTTTCATTCATTCCATTGCATTGGGGATAATATGGAGTAGTAAACCTGCGATGCACATGAAGCTTTTCACATAGATAATCCACCAACTCTCCCCTGAAACCTGGACCCTTGTCAGAAAGTTACTCCAATGGCATGCCAAATTTGCAGAAAATATCTTCATATATAAATAAGGAAACATCTTTACTCGTGATGTGCTTAACAGCTTTGGCTTCGGCCCACCTGGATAGATAGTCAACAGCAGTAAGTATGTAACATTTGCCTCTAGCTGTCATAGGTAGAGGACCTATTGCATCAATACCCCACTTCTCAAACACATCATAAGCCACAATGGTGCCTCTAATTTCTGATTTGAGAACCCTATTTGCCATGCTTTGACACTCTTTACAAGACTTGCACCAATGATGAACATCACGTTGAACACTTTGCCACACATAACCCTCCTGCAAGACTTTATGCAAAGTGATCTTTGCAGCAAAGTGACCACCACAAGAACCCTCATGATTCTCCTCTAAAATTTTGTAAATTTCCTCTTTCCAAAGCACTTTTCTCATCACAAGATCAGCCCCCCTTCATATACAAGGCATCACCAAGTAGCACATACCTTTTGGCACGACGTAGGAAGGTGTACTTTTTTGGCTTTTTCAACTCTGATGGAAGCATACCTGTTTGTAGAAACTCTTCCTCCCTCTCTAAAGCTTCCCTTCCCAAATAAAGAGGAGAATCAGCCCTTATCACATACAATTTCCCAATTGAAGCTTGCGCTGCACCATGTGCTTCTTCATTTTGAGACCTGTCCACATGCCTTAAACTCCAAGCTTCAAAATGCTTAAGCAGATTCTTCACTTGAAAACACATATTTTTCAGCCTTGGATTCTTACTTTGCCACACCCCAAGTACTTGCTTCACTACCAAAAGAGCATCACCTCTTACCCTCACACGACGGATGCCAAGCTCAAGGCAAAGGTTGAGACCTTTCTCCAAAGTAGCATACTCAGCTTCATTGTTGCTTTGTGCTGTAAGCTTCAAACTCCTTTTAGTTACCAAAGCACCTTGAGGATCATAAACTACCACACCTCCTGAAGCTTCACCATGCGCTTTCCTGTAAGAGCCATCAAAAAACAATAGATAGGCATTGTCTATGTCAGGAGCTTCCATGTGTTGCTTCTTCACTGCATCCTCCTTAAGAAGAAGAGGGCTTTCCTTATAGGTAAGCAAATCAGCCAATGTAGCCCTTGTACTCTCCTCAACAAGAAAAGAGAATTGGAATTCCTGTAGCTCCACAATCTACTTCATGAGCCTCTTTGACAAAGTAGGGCTATTCACCAATTGAGGTAGATGAGTGTAGCTAGTGAGGAATGTGAATGGTTTAGGGAGAAGGTAGTGCCTAAACCTTCTACATGCATAAATCACACTCACCATAATGAGCTCCACCTCAGTATAGCCTCTCTCCACCTCTAGCTTCACCCTGCTAGCACAATAGATAGGCTTCATGTAGTGGGAATTGTTACCTCGTTGAAGAAGCATAGCTCCAATAGCATCCTCACCTACTGATGGATTCACGTAAAACTCCTTATCCCAATTAGGAGCTTGCATAGCGAGAAGAGAACCAAGAACCTCTTTGATACCTTGAAAAACCTCTTCACATTCATTTGTCCATTGTAGAGGATCCAACCTTGCTACTTGTTGTAGAGGATAAAGAAGTTGAGAGGACAAAGGAATGAACCTTGCCATATACTTCACCTTTTGAATAAAAGTAGAAAGTTTCTTTGTATCTTTAGGTGATGGGAGGAGAACCAAAGCCTTCACTTTGTCAGGATCTGCTTCAATCCCATTCTCTGAGATCATATGCCCCAAAAACTTCACTCTTGGTTGAGCAAGATGACATTTCTTTGGGTTGAGTTGACCTCCACTTTCATCATATTGCTTCAATGCCATCCCAAGATTTGCACAATGATCCTTTCTAGAGCTATAAACACAAAAGTCATCAATAAGATCCTTCACAAACTTGCCAAGAAAGGGAGAGAACACTTTGTTGACGCGCTTTTGATACCACGCACAGCCATTCATAAGACCAAAAGGAAGCACACAATAACAAAAGCATCCCCATGGCGTGATAAATGTGGTCTTCTTTCGATCTTCCAAAGCCAAGGTGAGCTGAAAATATCTAGAGAATCCATCACATACGCTATACCTCTCATGCCCTGCAATAGAATCAAGTATGTCATCTATGAAAGGAAGAGGGTATGGATCCCTCTTCATGGTTGCGTTTAGAGGCTTAAAATCAACACATATCCTCCACTTTCCATCCTTCTTGGGTGTGACAACAACAGGACTCACCCATTCTGCAGTGCTCACAGGACATATGAAACCTGCTTCAAGAAGCTTGTCTACCTCTTCCTTTAAAGCATTAAGTTGTACCTGTCCCATTCTCCTTAGCTTTTGGCGTACGGGCTGAGCTCCTTCCTTGATTGGAATGTGGATTTTCTCTCCCTTAAAGCCTCTAATTTTCTCATACGAAGTGATGAATAAATGGGGAAATTGTTGTATCATATGTAGGTACTCACTCTTCTCATGACTAGTCAAGTCGGGAGACAACATACCTTGTATCAGCTCTTGTTTGACATTAGGTTGAACTTTGGGTTGCATCAGCTCTTCAATTTGCTCATAAGGACCAGAGATATACTCATTCTCCATAAGGCCAAGAAATCTTTGTTTCTCATCATGCTCTTCTTCAAGAAACAAGGAGGACACATCCAGATCACTATCACTGCTATCTTCCACTTCACTGCCCTCATCCCCATTGTCTTCTTCTTCACTTGAGTACTCTTCTTCATCACTTTTCTCATCAAAATCAGCATCCAAAGATTGCTTGCTAGTCATGTCAAACCTCTTCTTATCACCCCTTTTATTGTAGAGAGTGATGGTACCATGTCCCCAATCCTGTATAACTTTGGTTGCCTGTAACCATGGTCTTCCAAGGATGAGAGGGAAAGCACCAATACCCGCGGGCATAACATGGAAATTGACCAACACTTTAACATCAAATACATCCACTTCCAAGTCCTTTACAACTCCCAAGCACCTCACCCTTGATTGGTTGGCAAGCTTTATGCGAAAACCTGAATTCTTCACCATGTTGAGTCCCAACTTTGATACACAAGCTTGAGTAATAACACATACCTGTGCACCTCCATCAATATAAGCCTCTCCAATGCACTTCCTCTTATGCCATGCATCCATAGTAGGGCATATATCAGGTAGCTCATTCAAAGATAGGACTCTCACTGACCCCCTTGTAGGCTCCTTCTTGATGGGATTGACTACGTGCTTCCATTGCTTCTTTAACTTGGGACACATCTCCATGAGTTGCCCAAAGGTAACAACAGCCTTTCTACCCACCAAATCAGCCCTTAAACTGTAATTTGGTTGCCCTTCTCCCAAAGGAAAGTCGGATGCATTGTAATGTTTCCTGGGCTTTCTCTTCTTCTTCTCTTTACCTGTACCTGTTTCAACCTGTTTCCCTCTTTTATGGCTTGGACTTGCATCACTCATGTCATGATCTCTTGTAACCCTCTTACTTACAGGCATGACCATAGCTCCCAAATCATCCTCTTTCTTCTCCAAACAGATTATAGGCTTACCACTTTTGTTTTGCCCTTCTCTTCTGCTGTCAATCCACTTGGTCCTGCTTCCCCTTTAATCTCAATACCATAATCTTGAGCTCAAGAAGGAATTTGTGGAGGAAGAGGAAACATGTCGCCACCCATTCTCTTTGGCTTGTCACATTGAGGGCTTTTATGACCCCATTCACCACAATTGTAGCATTGAAACATATCCCCTCTTCCAGCCATGCCTCTTCCTCTACCACCTGTATAACCCTCATTGCTTCCATAACCACGTCCATATCCATAACTTTGACCTCTTCCACCTCCCATCATATGCACACTAAGATTCTTCATAAGACCTACAACCTCTTGCATCTCCTTGCGAAAGGCATTCACATCATGAGAAGCTTGTTGATCATAACCCGGCTCCCTGATGAGGACCCTTGGTTGCTCAACCGCTTTCACTTCAAGCTTTGGCTCCACATTGATTCCAAGTTGATGAAGACGATCTGCTTTCCACTCTTTATTCTTTGCAATTTCAACTGCCTCCTAAAAGGTCTTTGGCTGCTTAAGCTCTACCTTCAAGCGTAGGTTACTCCTCAAGCTTGCAAGAAACCTGTCCTTCTTCAACATGGCTGGAGGAATTTCAGCCCCCAAAGATGCACACCACTTTGCCCATAACGCATTGAATGCCTTGACAAAGTCTTCTATGGTTTGGCCTTCATCTTGTACTAAGCCTTGAATAGACTGCCATACCTTTTGTGGGTCTTCCACCTATTGAAAGTGTGTAAGAAAAGCATACCTTACCATTTCATAAGTCATGACTTGAGGAGGTTGGGCTGATTGTAGCTCCTTTTCATAGCCTTCCAACCATTCCCTAGCATCTCCCTTCAAACAGAAGTAGAAGATTCGTAGCACCAACGCTGGGTCTTGCTTGTCAGCAAGAAGGCAAGCAAACTCCATTCTCTCAATGAAAGCTTTGGAACTTTCATTTGATTTCCCACTTAACTCCGGAAAATTAAACGCCATGTCTTCAAAACATGTAAACTGAAGGTAACTTGAAGCGATTCCTCGGTGGCGGGCACCAAAACACTGTTGGGAAACAAGCAAACTGGAACACCTCTATAGCGATGTCACCCAAGAGCGTTGAAAGAGAACTACAAGACACCAAAAGCTTCGCAAAATCCTTTTGAAACACCACAAGGCCAATAGGAGTAGACCGTTGGGAATTTACTAGCCGTCGCCCACCCAAGAGACTATGTCACATAGGAGCAAAACCCTGTCAAAGCACGGATTTACAGCACACGCCGACCAATGCATATGAAGACAAGAGCCTCTCCTTTCACAATCAAACATCACAAACCCAAAAATTCAACATCAATTCCACAATTCATAGATACATGCCCTCCGAATCTATCTACACACAATTTGCCACTAGGCTGCCATAGCCATAACCCTGCAGAGAACTAGTCGTAACCTGATGAGCACAACTCCAATTGGGGCACTTTAAAGCTTGAGAGAAAGCTTGAAAAATGACTGGCGAGGAAGCTGAAGATGACTAAATTTGATTCCATACGCCCCCATGAGCAAAATTGACACGAATAGAGAGCTGTCCCAGCACGACTACACGTAGAGAAGGCTAGTCGGGGCAAAAAACTGCATCCAGAGCACCAAGGAGACAGAACGAGCTAAAACCTGCAAATTTCTGATCTTTGGCTGAACTTTTTTTAGTTTGTACATGAGTTTAAGTTATATACAAGGCTCACTTCAAAAAACTCACTCACGGGCACTTACAGTAGCCCGACAGCTGCCACTAGACTAGCGACTTGCAGTGCATGTACATGTGCTTGCTAAAGCAAGCTAAAAAACCCACAAAAAGAAAGCCCACACGCCCTTTTGACATCGGGCGTCATGTCCGTAAGTACAAATTTACAAAAAACGGGGTGTCAGAAATGCGCCCAACATCGTGAAGTAACTCATCCAATTCTAGCTCATTTGGAGTCAGTTTGACCCCGTATGTCAAATTTGACACTTTGTAGCCTTTGAGCCGTTTTTTGCTTTTCGAGAACTTTGCTTGATTGATTTCACTAAACCAATCATATACATTGTATATGAACCTTGTAGGCAAGTTGTCTGTGGAGTCAGATCGGAATTTTGGCATCTGCCAAAAACCTAGCTTTTCTATTGGGGACCGCCTCGACCCATGACGAATGGTCAACTAATGATATAGAAAGGTTCTATTATGTTAGGACATGCTACATCCCATCTGATTTGGTCGAGCTGACAGGCCGCTATGGTCAGTTTTTAGTCGTACGTCTTCGTGCACTGCTCGGTTTCTGGGGTTTTTCCTAGGGGTTTAAACTAGCTACCGGCCGTACAAAATGGATCATTGATGAATAAAGAACTTACCCCTCATGTTTCGTGTGAGACGGTGCTGAAAACGGACAACTGTAGACTCTGAAAAAGACGCGCAAAAGAGGTCGAAAGCTTTCTCTGCAAAGGCCACAAGTGGAAATGAGGTGCTTTTAGCCTACCTTGGATATCTACATATGGACTTCCCGAACCCATTTTCCATAGATTCCCTCGTTAGTCCTACTAGGCTATGAAATCTATATTAGACTCAAAAATATCCTTGATCGGATTCCTGTAGCTCATTCTGCAAGAATTTTGCAAAAGTAGGTATGATCGCCTAATTTAGGCTTCTCGCTTCCATCTTTAATTTCATTGAATTTTTTTGTGCTTGTCCATCTTGTCTTTTTGATCACCATTGTGTTTTTCGTTTTTCCATCTGAACTTCTTTGCTATTTATTATTAATTTTTGACATGTTTATTAAAAAAATCAAAGAAAATAACAAAATGCTCTAAAAAAGTAAAGTGAAAATCCAATAATTAAGAAAATCCATTGAAAGTTACAGATTTATTGTTCTTTGTTGGATTTTTCTATTTTTAAGTCTCACTATCAATAAAAATGATGAAAATCCACCAAAAAGGACTATTTTTAAATGATTTTTTAATAGTATATACACTATTTACACTCATCGGAAAGATGTTATCAGTGAATTTTTCCTTGATGATGAATTATAAAGACATTATTAGGTAATTTTGCAAAAAATCACACGTTAACATTGAACTTTTTTCTCTCTCTTCAAAAATTGTCCTTAATTACTTAGTGCCCTTCCACCCCTCCTAGATGGCATACTTCGGGACGATTGTGTGCATGGGTTGAAAAATCGTGTCTATGCATAGCCGTGGTTGGATCTATCGTGCTTTGAAGATCAATGCAATTCAAAACACTATGTTGTGCAAGAGCTGGGTCTTGAGTAATTAACTCAAGGGTTTCTGATGTCGAGGCTTTCTGATGCTGTCTTCCAAAGAGCAAATCTTATAGCTTATGTGCTCTCTGTTTGATTTTACTATCAAGATGCTTCAGCATGGTGATTGCTTGGGCTGTTGGTAGCACTTTTGTTTGTTGTCGAGCTTTTTCTCGCTATTTGTAGCTTGGTTTTCTTGTTTTCTTAACTCGCCATTGCTTTCTTACGGTTTGTGGAGGAGATAAGTGCTCTTTTTTCTTCCAAACCAATTTCATGTTAGGTTCCTTGCTCGGAGATGCTCGTCTTTGTGTTTTTACCCTTGGAACCTTCTTTTGTTTTGATGGTGAAGTTTTGGGCACCCAGATTTGAATCGGCTTATCCTTAAGCTGTGCTTTTGGTACCAAATTTTCCTGACTCCTTGCATGCTACTTGTAGCATATGCTTGTCGAGGGGATGGAGAAGATTGATTACTTTGTGGTTTGGTCTGCTGATTGCTTCCTTTCTATTCCTCCTTGCTTGGTGCAATTGGAACAATAAGTTGCCCCCCTTTAGGTGATAGCTTTAGCTGATTTGTATCCCAATCTGGTACTGCTTTGTATGTCCACATCCAGGGAATTCCAAGAATCATCGTCTCATTCATGTGTTCATCTGGTAAGCATGCAAGCTGATGAGGACATGAACATCCATGGACTATCACGTTCAAGTTGACTACTCCCAATGTTAGGGTTGGGTTCTTGTTGCATCCTTTGATTGTCGCTATTCTTGCTGTCAATGCTTGACTTGTTGCCTTCTTGTACGTGGAATAACTGACTACATTTACTCTAGCTCCTGTGTCGACCACAACATTGGTGCTATGATTGTTGAGTTGTACTTTGATGCGCAGGTCCATTCCGTCTAACCAGTCATCATCTGTTGAAACTGCATCTTTAGGTAATTCCCATTGTTGGTCATTTATTTCCAGAGCGTTGATGGGAATCATTATCTGTTGATTCTTGAGTGCTTTCCGTTTGAGTACCCGAAGCCGAGCTTCCTCTTGGGCTTCATCAATAACCTGCTGTCGTTTAATCCTCCTTTGCGTGGCTGCATGCATTCTTTCTAGCAATTCATTGGTTAGCGGAAGAGTGTTGATGGGAATCATTATCTGTTGATTCTTGAGTGCTTTCCGTTTGAGTACCCGAAGCCGAGCTTCCTCTTGGGCTTCATCAATAACCTGCTGTCGTTTAATCCTCCTTTGCGTGGCTGCATGCATTCTTTCTAGCAATTCATTGGTTAGCGGAAAAGTCTATTTATTTTAACGACATCCACTAATCCAATTAGCCATTGGTTTACCATCTAGGGTGGACAATTTTACGACTCCATTTGGAGATACATCTTCAATGATAAACGGTCCGTTTTCCTTTTTCTTAAACTTGGGAATGTGTTGCTTAAGGGAATAGACTAAAACTAAGTCCCCTTTCTTGAAGATTTTTGTGATTAAGGGGGAATCAAAAAACTGTTTTTGTTTCCGCTTTTGTGCATAGATGTGAGTTACAGCAGTTAGCCTTTGCTCATCTAGCTTTTCCAAATCTTCAAGTTTTTCTGACAATTCATGTCCAGTTCACTCAAGATTCCGTGCTATCCTTAATGTCGGCAATAAAAATTCTATTGGCAGTATGGCATCAAGACCATAAACAAGGTTAAAGGGTGTAGCATTTGAAGATGTTTTGAATGAAACTCGATAAGCCCATAGAGCAACATGGAGATTCATTTCCCAGTCTGTCCTTCCTTAACTAACTACTTTAGTTAGCACAGAGCTAAGAATTTTTTTCATATGCTCAGCTTGTCCGTTTGCTTGTGGGTGATAGGGAGCTAATTTGTTATGGATGACCATAAACTCATTAACCAAATACTCGATTATCTCATTGAGGAAATGAGTTCCCGATCACTGACAATTTCTATTGGCAGTCCAAATCTTGTGAATACATACTCATATAAGAATGCAGCAGTGGTTCTGGCATCATTCTTTTGAGTTGCTTTAGCCTCGGCCCACTTGGTCAAATAGTCCGTAGCTACAATGATATATTGAGCTTGGGTTTTATAAGCAGGTGGTTGTATTGGCCCAACAAAATCTATACCCCATTTTGCAAAAGCTCTAGTCCCCATCATTGGTCTTAAGGGCATGCTATCTACACGTGTTGTCATTTTTGCTTGTTGACAAGCATCACACCTTTAAACATATTCTTTGGCATCTGCAAAAAGTGTTGGCCACCATATACCTACCATCAAGATTGCTCTTGCGGTGGTCTCACTAGAAAAGTGACCTCCAGCTAATCCAGCATGTGATTGTTCTATAATCGGAATATACTCATCTTCATTTGCACAAAGACGCAAATGTTGATCTTTACCTCTCCGATACAGGTGATTCCCAATAAGAGCATAGTCTCTTGCTTCAGTTTCAATTGCTCTTTGATGGCGTTTACTCATATCCTCAGGAAATGTTCACCTTGATATAAGTAAGTAAACAGATAGTGAATCCACTTAGGAACATGTGACATTTGAAACAATGTTACATGATTTATGGCTGTTTGTTTTTGACATTGAGGACAATCCTTTACAAAAGATAAAAAATCACTCCTCATAGTCGGCCAAAATACTCCAAGTCTCATGGTTGGTCCATTTACTCTCAATTGCACACCATTTTTGTGACCTAATTGGTTGTCCCTGTTGAGGTATCCCTTGTCCAGGTCCCCTCATAGGTGCTTTTTGCATGTTGTTCATCATGTCGTTCATCCTTTTGAGCATATCTTCTATGGCTGAAAGTGGTGCAGCAGCAGTCGTTCCCACTTGTGTTGGTTTAGTGGATGCTTTTTTCTCGCTTTGGTTATCCTTAGGGACATCTTCTTAGTTAAAAATATCACAATTGTCTCTTAAGTCAATAGAATCTGACACACACTCTTCTAGGGTTGTATGCTTTTTACTATAGAGTATAGCATGAAGTTCTTTGTTTAGTAGTCCCTCTAGAAACAAAGATACGAGTCGTTCTTCTGCAGGTATCTCTAGCCCTGGGCATCTGGCAATGTATTGTTTCATTCGAGTTGCACAATCCCTAGCAGACTCACCATGTTTCTGTTTAATGATGTAGACTTGAGCTACCTTATTATGTTTGATCGTCGTTTTGGAACAAGCATCTACAAATGCTTGAGCTAATGTGTTCAAGTCCATGATTGACCTTGGTGCAATGTTTTGGAACCATGTCAATGCTTTTCCTTCTAATGTCATTCCAAACCCCTGAAATTGACTATAAAAATCGAATATACGTTCTGCTCTTAGCACTTGCTTAAAGCTTGCTAAGTGGTCGTATGGATCCCCTGATCCACTGTATTTTCTGACCCATTTTTGAAAATCAGCTGGTCTTACGTGTCTGTTTGGTTCAACTCCCGGTCTCTTGGAAGTTGGTCCTGTTCCGAGTCCTTCAAACCAGTCTGTTGAAAATAGTGACTCATGTAGCCCTGGACTGGCTTTAGTGTCACCCGGTTTTCTACGTGATGAGGTGGTTTCTAGTTTCTTAACATTACTCTCAGATGATCTCTCACGGTGTTCATCTCTTGGAACTGTTTTTGTTCCTTGTCCCAATATCCAATCCCTTATGGAATACCCTTGGTATTTTGTTTGTTTTACCTCCTCAGGAGTCATCTTAACAAAGTTGTTGTTATAACAATCCCTAAACAGGTAGATTGGTAGGTTTGCTTATCTTTGATCTTGAAGATATAGATGATCTTCATGGCCGTTAGTTGTCCTGATTTGGCATGCGAAGTCCACAGAAGATCTTTTATGTTTCTATCCTCCCAACAATAGACTTCGATCTTAGGATTATCCGTACTAAGCCGTGTCAAAGGCTTCAAATCTACTTGATCGTATCCCTTGACTTCTAAAGTTGGTGGTTCTTCTTTTGCTGACATATCTGGGATTATAGTGTTTACTTCTAACCCCCATTTGTCTATCACATCAGGGTTTTCGACTTGTACATATTGAGTCCCATTTCTGTCCATGTACATTTTTCCTTGTTTGTTTATCCTAATCTCTTCTTCGAACTCATTACCATGGTCATCAATGCCAATAGCATACTCCTCCTTAGGGTCCAAGTAAACATGAGCTCCATGGCGGTTAGTCTTATAAAAAGAGAGTATATGCTTATAGCGTATTGTCGTTCCGGTTTTCGAGTGAGTCGAGTAAAAAGACATTTCAGATGTTGAATCTAAAAAAGTGTCTGAGACTTCTTCAAGGATTGTGTGCAAGGAATTGCCTTGATTCACGCTTTCTTTGGTGGATACTCTACTGGAGGTTTCTCCGAGTATGCCTTGACTTCCTCGTACACGACCAGATCTAAGGTTCATATAGACTTATGAAGCCCTGGATAGAGTACTTACCTTTGGATTGACTTGTTGTCAATTTCCACTCGATTCCATTGCAACTTTCTGTGAAGCTACTGATTCCTCGTTTGCAAGTTGATTCCCGTACCAATTCGATCAAGTTAGTTATTCTTTCTATAAAGACAATAGAGTTTTTGCTAACTCTTGTGATTGGTCTATGTGTATCACTTCAAATCGAGCTATGGGAGTCAAACTGACTTTCAGTTAGCAAAAAATCAAAGGTTTAATCTACAACTTAGAAACTGAGTGAACATGTACCAATTCGGATCCGATTGAACCCCAAAATTGCTCGGTGGCTTCGTATTATGCTGGTCTAACACTTTACAAGTTCAAAAGTCAAAGCTGGTGTCCCTGGGTAGCAATAGTAAATAATCACGATTATTTACTTTTGCTAGTTTTTTGCACTTTTTGGCTTGGTTTGGCAAGTGTACAACCTGTTAAAGTCCCTGGACAAGTTTCAACAAGTTTGGACAAAATCTGATCAAGTTTATCAACTATTTTTTGTCCGCAGACTCTGATTTGAAGAAATCGCGATTATTTACTCCTGCTAAATTTTTGCAAATCTTTGTCCCAACTTTGACACAGATCTGTTAAGCACCTCAAGTTAAGGTCACTAGCCAAGTTTCATCAAGTTTGGACAATTTTTGGTCAAATGGTCATCAATTTTCTATCCGCATACTAACTTTACAAATTTGGTCACAATTTTCAATCCAATGATCCAAATCTTACCAAATTTGGTTTGTGGGCTTATTACAACATGGTAAAACTAGTGGTATGCTGACTTGGTTAAAAAAGTTGAAAAATGGGGCAGATGTAAATAATCACGATTACTTATAACTGACAACATTTTGCATCTTTTTGGTCAACCGAGCATGTACACATGTTTATCACATCAATATAAGCCTATGAATTAAATTTCAACAAGTTTGGACAAAGTTTTTCCCAATTTAAACTCAAGATTCAGAAATACAGCACAAACTTTAGTTTTTACCCAGTTTTTTACCAGTTTGGTGATCCAAATATTTTGTGCCTTTACAAACATTTTTTGTACACATGAAATGAGTCAATGGCATGAACCTTGGTCAAATCGGAGCTAAAAGTTAATAATTGCGATTATTAACTTCAGGCTTGAAATGAACATGTTTTGCAATTTTTTCGAAGACAAGTCTTTAGATGAGCTATTTTAAGCCTATGAATCAAGTCAAAACTTAATTTGGCCTAAAATATCGAGGAAAAGTAAATAATCTGAGTTTTGGCCAACTCTTGAAATTTTTAACTTGAAGTGTCCTTGAGCTTACCCACTGGTTCAGACAACTTTTATGTTTACTCTCGAGTTGGATTAAGTGGTTTCGAGTCTTTTTGTGCTATTTCTATCCGTAGACCTGAAATTTTGTATCTTCCAATAACAACTCACAATGATTCTTTCAGAGAGATCAATGTTCTAAAATCCACCTCGGATCCTACTTACCCTACTCCTAGATTCTCATGGAGTGGGGTTGTGGAAAGTGTCCACAAACACTCGTTTTTTTGTTTTTTAAGATTTTCTAAGCATTGATCTTAAGACTTGTCTCGTCTACCAATCATCCTCAAAATCCTAATCTATTTCTACAATCCTACAATCCTAAAGGCACTCAAAAAGTATGATTACTTCCAAGCTACCTCTACACAGCAAAAGACGACAATCTTAGGCTATGCGGTTTCTAAAAGAAAGTTTTGAACTCTAAACGATCCTAGAGGAAGTTAAATGATAACTTCACAAGACGCTCGTGTTTTTCCCTAGTTTAGGTCTCTTCGATCCCTGGCAACGATGCCAAATGTGGGATGCATGTCTAACCTCACCATCCTATCTTATTACAGTATTAGCGAGAACCACGATTAAATTGTCAATCCATGGGATAAAGCTGACTCGACTAGTGCATAGAGGCTACAAGAGGTTGTCAATCTCTCCGAAAACAACTAACAACTCGCATCTAACTCAAGCTACACTCAAGTGACTGAAATCACCAAAAGCCAATCGCTCATAGGCAAACAAATCACATCCGTTACAGCATCAAATGACACCCAAATGTAACAAAACTTTTAGAAAATGTTTATAAAACCTAAGCACACATGCTTATGGTCTCAAATCCCACTTTAGGTCAAGTTCCAAAATTGCGATTATTAACAGTAGTGGATTTTTGACCTAGTCGTTTTCGACCCAGAATGCATCTAAATGCTTAGCAATGATGCCCCGATACCCCGCCTATTCTTAGTTTTTGATTTGAAAGTGTAAATTCCTAGTTATGATGAAATTAGGCCGGGTCGACGACCCCGAAAGCTACGAAATACTGTGATGTGTTTACGTCAATGCCTAGAGCTCTTACCTGCAGTTGCAATGCAACAAATGCGCCTGCAATGTGACAACCAGGGGGGAGTAGGAAGCGAGAGAAGGAGAGGAGTGAGCGTCGTTAGCTCACGCTGTGTATTTCATTATCCAAAACTTAATAATAACTTACAAAAATTGGCTTTTATACCTTAGCCAAGGTTTTTGGTGGTCAAAACTAATAATGTGGGAGTTCTACCAAAGATGGATAATGACAAGTTGATAGAATCTGGAAGCTTGTAGCCCCGGCTCATTAATTACATAGTTTATCCAAGAAAATAGGAGTTACGATATTCCCGATTTATCAAAATAATAATTGTTTTACAATGAGAACTCCGAAAAATGGTATCCGTGTTAGCTTGCTGCTAACATATGTTTATGTATATGCCTGGTAGAAATGTATACTATCTCATGGTGATATACATAGAGAACATATAAATACATATGCTTGTACATGACATAGTATGGATACATGACATATATACATATACATAAAAAACAAGATTGTGCATAAGCATGTAAATTTCAGTAGTTGACTTACTTGTGTCTTCCAGTGAAGTTGCTTTCTTTGGTATTTTGTTTCTTTCTGTCCAACACCTTTGTAAATGTGATTCCTTGTTTAATTTCTCAACAAAGGTAATGTAGCTTACTGAGGTTTCTAATGAAGATGATAATTGAAACTAGGAGAGGCTCATAGATAATACATGAAATGACAAATTTACCTACTATTGGGATGAAATAAGATAGGTTCTCAGTATAAAGAAGGTTATAGATTGAGGTTAGACAAGTGGTGGACCTTGCTCTAATGCTATAACATCTCCCTCAAGTAGAAAATTTTGAATTGAAGCGGGAAATTTTTAATTTAAGCGATAAATTTTGAATTTTGAATCCAAGCGAGAAACTTTAAATCCAAGCAGGAAACTTTTAATTTAGGTCAGACAAGTGGTGGATCTAGAAATCAAGCAAGCCATGCTGCTAGATATAATAGCTGATGATGGGTTGTACATGTGGTGGACCTTGCATCGATTCTCCATGCTTAGCTTAGACTATGGTCCTTGTGGCTCTCTATGCTCCAAGGAGCTTAGATTGGACAAGTGGTGGACCTTGCATCAATTCCCCATGCCTAGCTTAGATTGTAGACCTTGTGGTTGTCTATACTTTAATGAATCTTAGACTCGACAAGTGGTAGACATTGTGGCTATCTGTGTGTAAATAATAGATTTTAGCTTGGAGAAGTTTCAGAGATTGTCACTCTTTTTGCTTCAATGATAGAGTTTGGCTTCAATGATAGACCTTGCATCATTTCAACTTAGACTAAGGATCTTGTGGCTCTGTATTGTTCAAATGATCTTAGCTTGAACAAGTGGTGGACCTTGTGGCTCTCTATGCTTTGATGGGGTTTAGATTAAATAAGCGATGGACCCATGCATTTTTCTTCCATGCCTAATTTAGATTGTGGACCTTGCATCTCTCTATTCTTGACTGGGCCTTAGCTTGGATAAGTCATAGACCTTGTCGCTTTTTATGATTTGATGGGACTTTTCTTAGACAAGTGCTAGAACCTTGCATCCATTCTTCCTTGTTGCTCTCTATGATTCAATGGATCTTAGCTTGGATAAGTGGTTGACCTTTTGGCTCTCTTTTCTACAATAGAGTGGGTCTCTATGCTAGAATAAATCTTAGCTTAAACAAGTGGTGAACCTTGTGAATCTCTATACTTCAATAGAGCTTAGGCTTGGATAAATGGTGGACCTTGCATCAGCCCACTACAAGAGGTTGTGTGCACTTGTGACGTTTTTAGCGACAGAAATTGTTAACCCTCACACACATCCCTATCACCTACGACACACGCTGTATTATTTATTTGGTAGAGTCAGGTATCGGGCTTGTCGGTCCAATAGGAAAATTATAACAGTGATCATCGATGAGAGGTGCACTTTAACTGGAACATTAAAGGGATTAGTTGGCTAAGCATGGGCGCCCAAGTGTGAATGGGACGAGCTCATATAAAAGTCAACTAAACCTAAAATTCACTCAATCTCTCATTTGTGCAATTGAAGAGTGCTTTTGCTCCATCTCCATCATCTTCTTCTTCATCTCCTTGTGTGTGTGTGTATGCGTGAAACAGAGAGAGAGAGAGAGAGAGAGAGAGAGAGAGAGAGAGAGAGAGAGAGAGAGAGAGAGAGAGAGAGAGCGAGAGAGAGAGAGAGCGATCGAGCATTGCGGCGACACAACAACGGCGAGGTGGTTGAGCGCGGCATAGCGGCATCTCCATTTTCTTCGCGGCGAGGAATCCTCCATGACAGCAAGCGTAGAGCGGTGAGTGACACACTATCACCATCTTTGAGCTTACTAGTTTAGGCTAGTTGCGTGCTTGGAGCCATTTGTGGCTCGCACACAGTGTATCGGCAAGTTCCTTGCATTGACAAGTCCGACCTATGCGCACATTTTTGGCGCTTTTGCTGGGGACCGCATAATACCAGCAAGCAGTGGTGCATTTCAATTGTAGGAAAGGTAGGGAAGGAAGCTGTGTGTGTCGAGAAGAAGGATTTTGTGTTGCTACTGTGTATTTCTTTGTTAATGAAGTTTTGAAAGGTTACTGTGTTTTCTCTGTGCTAAGGTATTAGTATTAAGGTTGTTAGTTCTGTGTAATGTAAAGCACAGTAAGTAGGAAGTAGATCTGTGAGAGCTAATGAGATGTGTTACTGTGTAACAGTAGGTGTATTAGTTGTAAGTAGGTAGGTAGAGTGTGTGTGTGCTCGTGCGTAGGCCACGCGACCTTATCCCAAAAAAATAAAAAATAAAAAATTTAAGGTAGGACCGAGATCGGGAATATCTCCCAGGCCCAAGCCCAAGCTCACGCTCAGGCTCAGGCCTCAGTCGCCCTTTAAAATTATTATTCTAGCTTCACACGTAGCTAAAAATTGACTTTTTTGAGGACCGACGGAGCTTCAGGTGACCGAACGTTGTGCTGTAAAGCACATTGCAACCAAATGAGCGCTTCAATAATAATCAATTGCTTGATTCATTAGGGGATTATGACATGAGGATATCTACAATGGCCTAGTCATTAGAGGTATCACGACTTGGGAAGCAGTCACTACCAATGCGATCCAATTGGAGGATAATTTAATGATTCAAGGAGAAAGATTGTCTGTGGAGCCTAAATCTATTAGCTCGCAAGCATCAGGGCATCAACCAATGACCCTAAAGCCTATTGATAAGGAGCCAAAGATACTTGAGATAACTTTAGCAGATCTCGCCAAGGCTATTCAAGAGAGTCTTAGAGACAATCATGCTCCACAAAACAATCATATGTATCCAAGAAGGGAGCAACAATGGTGCTCAGTATGCTATGGACCGCATAATACCAGTGAATGCCCTACTTTTAGAGTGAAATTCAATGGGAATTGAAATGCCTATGGAAGGTATGGTCATCAAGCTAAGGATTGCATAGTATTTAAGCGCACGATGGCCAATAGACCAACCTTAGCATGGACAGGCACACCTCGAGTGCCTGCATTAATGCCGGCCCCACCTCTTGAACAAACAACACAACACATGGTCCCTAGGGCCAAAAATGTTGTTCAAACACATTTTCTTAGTATCAAACATTAAATTCAATGTAATTTTTTGTCATAATCACTTGTCTAGGTTTAAAAATCAAGCAGTGTGACTAAGCTAGTTTGACCAAGCTATGTGTTAGAGATCTTCTCTTAATACCATGGGGAATGCCTTCCTAATTATCAATGGTTACTTAGGTTCTTAATCCGATTTAGGAAGCATTGTGTGAAATGTACTAGGGCTTTCTAGTGGGCTTAGTCCCTATTGACCTTTAGCTTAAGTATTATAAAGGGAGTTTACTAGTGTGATGAGATTGGGGAGGGTAACAGTGTTATATGACCCATCAAAGTTACAAAATTAAAATGCTGAAAATGAACAAACAAAAAATCAAAGTGCCATAATGTAAAATCAAAAGCTGGAAGAGAAATCTCAGCTTGATTGGGTAGTTCACTATGTATTGCCTATGGTACTATAGCCCTAGAGATTCCCAGTGTGGGCGCTTTTCCTTGAAAAGCAAAAAGCCCAAGGCATACAAAATAAGCACACACATCAAAATTGAAACAATGTGAAAAGACTTTGGGGGGTCAAAGAAAAGAAAATAAGTCAGGTGATGATTTCATGAGCAATTCATTTTATCGTAGCTTAACTACAAGGTCTTCTAGGTATAGCCTCTAGTTAGCCCTCGCACATGAAATACTTGGTTCTCGCGATAAACAACTTAATTGACCAGAGAAAATTGAGAGGTTTGCCCATGATATTAATAGTCAATCTTTAGTGCCTTTCGTCCGTTAAATTAGCGACCCCAAACTTGCTTAGTTTTATACCTTCCCAATTGTTTATGCGTTTGATTCTATGCAATTTAATGTTTATTGCTGACAAATGGTTTAGAATTATGCTACCAATCAATTGTCTGCCTAAAACTGCATATGCTTTTTGATTGTATATGAGAATGCAATTACTGTGCCAATGTTGTTTGATTTTGCAGTGACTGAAGAAGGCTAAGGACATTCATCTCAAATGCTCTTCCACCTCAATGAAAGAGCTTCAACTCAATAGCTTCCGAGGATGGAATCTACATTAGGAAGGGGGCATTCAAACCCTCACGCACATTCCTATGACCTACGACAGACGCTGTATTATTTATTTGGTAGAGTCAGGTACCGGGCTTGTCGGTCCAATAGAAAAAGGGTAAGAGTGATCGACGATGAGAGGCGCACTCTAATTAGAACATTCAAGGGATTAGTTGGCTAAGCATGGCTGCCCAAGTGTGAATGGGGCGAGCTCATATAAAAGTCAACTAAACCTAAAATTCACTCATTCTCTCATTTGTGCAATTGAAGAGTGCTCTTGCTCCATCTCCATCTTCTTCTTCTCATCTCCTTGTGTGTGTGTGTGTGTGTGTGTGTGTGTGTATGCGAGAGAGAGAGAGAGAGAGAGAGAGAGAGAGAGAGAGAGAGAGAGAGAGAGAGAGAGAGAGAGAGAGATAGATAGATAGATAGATAGATAGATAGATAGATTGAATTATCGTCCACGGAGGTCAGATATGACCCATGGGACCAAAAACAAA
Source organism: Adiantum capillus-veneris (assembly GCF_014529385.1). Classification (NCBI taxonomy): domain Eukaryota; kingdom Viridiplantae; phylum Streptophyta; class Polypodiopsida; order Polypodiales; family Pteridaceae; genus Adiantum; species Adiantum capillus-veneris. Next base: position 163,552,148 of record NC_140938.1, read on the forward strand.
CATTACAACCACTTCTTCTAAGTGAGGGCAATCGATACATATCAATTAAGGACTGAGGGTCCAGCAAAAGAAAAAGCAAAGTCTAAGAAGGGTCCTGTGGGGCAGGAGCAGGGGCCGGTTTAGGAGTTCGAAACTCCTGGATGATGGCCTTCCCTCTGCGGTATACTGCCCACTTGCCTTTGGCTCGTGCTTCACGCACTTTTTTCAGCTCTTCGCCTTTGTGCTTGATTTGTGTCGGGGTGAGTTCTTCGGCGATCCAAAATTCAGTGTCTCTAAGGAGACGCAATTGCTGGAGTAGTCGGAGCCGTTCCTCTTTGTCTTTGAACTCAAGAATGGCATGTCCACTAGGTGTGCGCTTGGTGTTGAATTTGTTGACAATACATTCTACCGCATCGTAGTCGACATGGACCGGTTTAAGAATTTTATTGAGGAGGTCGATTAATTTGCAGAAATCTTGTTTGCACTTGTCCCATGCTTGGGGCAGTCCTCCAATGCGAATCTTGAGGGCATTCTCTTCTTGAAGCTGATGTTCCCGCAGTTCTGTCTTCACACAAGTTTCCACTTTGGCAAGTGCAATCGTGTGTGCTTGAGTGACTTTTTCTTCGACTTCCTTCACTTTGTCTGTTGTGAGGCCGACCATGGAGTCAAAGCGTGCCTCGAGCGTGCTAAGGAGCGCTTTGAGGTCGCGGTTTTCTTCCATGACCATGTCGAGAGCAGCTTGCAATTGTCCGATGTGATCTGTTTTGCTCGGGGCTGCCAAGACAGCGGCAAAGCTAGCCCGGGCTCTCCCCGATGCTTTTGTGCTGTTGGTCGCCATCCTCTCACTTGCTGAAGATGGCTTTGGTGAGAACATTCTCTCCAAATGCTCAAATGCTCACACGCAGGGATTAGAGCTTGAGTTTGAGGCACGGTCGGCAAGCCGAACCAGAAAAAACTAGAATCAGGGCCGACGAACCAGGCCCCAAAAGCATGCTCAGATGCTCATGCGCAGGAACTAGAGCTTGAAGTCGAAAATCAATGCTTTAAAAATGCTCAAATTCTCTATGTGAAACGAGAAGATCGAAAACCGGCAGTGCAGGGTTGAATCGGCCAAAGTTGAAAATTGTTGCAAGCTCAATGTTGCAAATGGCGCCCTTCTTGAGATGCAGGTCGGCAGTTCAGGTTTGGAGATGCGAGTTGAAACGGCTTGGGGGTAGGGCTGCAAATGCAAGTTGCCGTGGAGTTGAAGGCAGGTGTTGAATCGGCTTGGGGGCAGGGCTGCAAATGCAGATGCCGCAGGATTGAAGTGCAGGTCGGCAGGTTGAAAGTGTTCGCTACAGGTTGGCAAGTTGAATATGCTTGGATAAGAGCTGTGAATCGGCTTGGAGAAAAGCGAGGCAAAGCTCAGAGCTAAACCCCCCCCCCCCCCCCCCCCCCCCCCCCCCCCCCCCCCCCCCCCCCCCCCCACAGGGCTGCCCCTCGCCCATGGGGGGACTGTGGAAAGGCGAGAGAAAGGGAGCTAGGGCGAGAGAGAGAGAGAGAGAGAGAGAGAGAGAGAGAGAGAGAGAGAGAGAGAGAGAGAGAGAGAGAGAGAGAGAGAGAGAGAGAGAGAGAGAGAGCATTGCCCAGATTCACCTTTGAAATAAAGTGCAAGGTATAGACCCAAAGTAGTCACCCACAAGACAATATAACCATTAACTCCATCTTCCATAGTATTGTTTGGAGAATAAAGATACAAAACTAAATTGATGAAAGTAAATCAATGACAATTGTACACATCATAGGCAAAATCACTTGATTGTTAAGCTTTGTAAATATAATAGTTACAACACCATTGTCATTATTGAGAAAATATACATGGTTTTCCATTAGTTACAAAAAGACGTATACACGTCATCTCATTATACATGCTATGACAAAAGAAAACTAATGCTATCTAGCTACGGCTAGACTGACGTTGTCTAATCATACGTCTCATCGCATCCAAGCGGCGTATCTATCAGATTCTGCAGAAAAAAACAATAAGACAGTTTTCTATAAGTATAAATATATTTTACAAAACAATACAACAAATAGAAAAGAGTAAACCGTAATACTAACCATGCCACCACGAGAACTCAGAATGTCCATAAGGGCATTTAAGTCCTTTCTGCCTACGTACTCGCGCTCGTACGGTGTGGGTCACGTCCTATCATCGACCACTGTTCAAAACATTCAAAGAATCCATTATGTTAGAATTTAAAAGTACAAAGAGACGTAACTACCAAACCTAAAGAGCAATGCAAAAACACTTACAAAATCGGCCTCAAATGATGCCCACTTCCCGCTCTTCAAGTGGTGTGAGCTCCCTGCCTCTACTTGCGCTTTGGCTACCTCCTTTTGTTGCTTCCACTTGTCAGGATTCTTGCATGTTGCTCACTTCGCATTCTTCCAATCTTCTTTGGCCAACCAATCTGATCTGTTCCACCCATGCTTTCTTGCTTTTTGGACTTTAGAATGCTTGTGCTTGCAGTATTCGCGCATTCGAACCTTCATTGGGTCTTCATTGAAGCGCTCATCCCGTGTTGACACAGGAAACTCATCTTGCAACATGCTGATGACTCTGTCTTCTAATTCACTTGGTACTTCACTACAGGTGTTTAGTATGTAGTGTCTAAACACCTGAGAGCAAAGACTGCGCATGTGCGAGATCACCTTCTTGTCTTCATTATCCAAGATGATGCCGCCACTGTGTCTCGGCAGGGGTCTCTAGTGGCATGTCAATGGGAGTACGGACGTCAGGTGTCTCCACTACAGTTTGGGTCCGGAAGCGAGTAGTGCTTCCGGTCAACTAGCGTCTCTTTCATCCGATCAACTAGATCTAGTGGAGGGACGAGTAGCATCTATGAGCAGAGACAGATCACCTCCTTCACGATTGCAGCCTCAGTCTCCATCGCACTCGAAGCGTAGTGCTTGTCAGCATATCAGACTTTCACAGCACACCGAGGAGTGTCCCTGCTTGTGAGAACATACCTAGAGCATACATACTTGGAGTGGACGCAATGACGATTAAACACAATTTAAAGTTCTCAAGTATAGCCACGTGAATACAATATATATTATAAAACGAGCAAAATTGTTCAAATACAATGTTTATGGATTTAAGAGGTCTCTCTCTCATCCTCGCATAGCTCAGCATAACTCCCTATATCTATATAGAGCTCCCCATTTAGGCAGATGTCCTCCGTTTCATTTTGTAGATCCTCTGCATGCACCCCATAGAGAGTAGTAGCTTGATGCTCGTCTAGCACCACCTCAACGGCTTCTGACTGAGCATCTTCTCCAATCTCCTCCATTGATGCCGCTGTGATTGGCACATGGTAGCCCTCATACGTCCATGCACTACGAGGGGCTACCTCTATGACGTACCACCAGTTTGATACAGACTTTGTAGGATGAAATATCAGCTGCCAGAGCCACATAGCTTGTGGAGACATCCTCCATGTTTATCTCTAACCATAGCTTGTGGAGACATCCTCCATGTTTATCTCTAACCATGCTTGTGCAGACATCCTCGGGGGCTCTCTTTCCAAAAAGCCGTCGCATAACACATGATTCTCTAGAAGATACGCTTGATGACCTTCGTAGATTTGCTTCTTCAATGAGGACGTCCAACGTGCATTAAGTCTAGGTCCACATGTGACACATGCTCTGCATCCGCTTGTTTGAAGCCCTACATGTATACACAAGACGATAGATAAGCTTAAGAAAACCAAGATTTACAGTGTTTGAGTTTGAGTGTAAATCACCTGAGCATTCTGTTAGTCCGGGATAGTCATGCATGGTCCACATTAGAATGTCTCTGATCAAAGCATTCCGTCGACCTGTGTGTCGGCTCATATCCACCACTTGTATGCCAATCCACAATTGTTGTAGCTCTTCCAATAGTGGACAAAGATACACATCCATATTCTTCACTTTATACCGCCCCGGCACAATCAAGCTTAGCCACAAGTGCCCCTTCTTGGTAGTCAACCACGGGGGAATGTTGTAGTTGACGATGACAACGGGCCATACACTGTAAGATGCTGATCTCTGACCAAATGGATTTACGCCATCCATAGCCAGGCCTAGGCACCAATTTTAAGCTTCCCTGGTAAAATCCAGCCATGTTTCGTCTATATCTTTCCAGGCTGCACAATCTGCAGCAATCTGTAGCACACCATCCGAAGATTTATTCTCCTCATGCCATGATGCTAGGGTGGCCATGGACTTACATTCGAAGAAATGCTTGATGCAAGGAAGCAGTGGAAAATGTCGCAAAACCTTTTGTAATTTTTTTTTTCCATGGAGATCTACTCGATATCTCTCGGAATCACATTTCATATACTTCTCCATGTCTATGTATTCCCCTCTGAAAAGAATGCAATCGTTATTAGGACAAGCGTGAATCGATTGTAATCCATCCCCAGGTTTCGCAAGATCTTTCTTGCTTCCTCTCTAGAATCTGGCATCACATTATCAGCTGTCAGTATATGCTCTTTGATCATTCTACACAACAAAAAAAATGCGGTACACTTGTGTACGTAATCTATCAGATCATTATATATCTAGATTTTTTTATTAAAGTAAACACATTGTAATAGATCACCTGAAAAGCGTTGTGATGCTAGTGTGACTCCATCCAAACTTTGCCTGCATGTTGAGAAGAACCAAGAGCGCCTTCAATCTAGACACACGTGCTCCAGCATACAATGGTGTATCGGCTTCACTTTTCATATCATCATAGATAAGCCTTTCTGAACCAGGAGAAGAACCAGGAGCGCCTTCAATCTAGACACACGTGCTCCAGCATACAATGGTGTATCGGCTTCACTTTTCATATCATCATAGATAAGCCTTTCTGAATCCATGATTGTCTCGATCATTTCATCAATCTCGGGCTCAAACATTGCCTCGTTGGGAATGTGGTCTGCATGATCATCCTCCGAGCTATCAAAGGCTACATATTGTGGCCTCATGTATGCTGCTTGACCAAAGCACGTGTGAACACGTCTATTGGGTTGCAAGATTGCTACCTGTTGACCAGTGTCATAGTTTGACGAGTTATGATTGGCAAAAACTCGATATATAATAGATGGATCAAAATCGCCAAATTCGTGACGTGCTGCAAAGAAACGCGTCTTGCCATCACACAGTATGCTTGCATTGATTACAAGGACATAAGATCCTTGTTGAGAGATAGGTGTTTCGGTTGGACGGCCCCACATCCTCGTGACTACTCATAATGAAGGTAAAAACCTTATAACCTGGACATAAATTTAATCTTCTATTGGCATCCTCCATCTTTTATCTCTCTCTCTCTCTCTCTATCTCTCTCTTTGTTCACATTGTAAACTACCTCACATTCTCCAGTCATGTCCAATCCCTGCACACCTTGGTCTAGAGGTGCACGAAGATCAGAACCGTCAGGTTATAATCTTGTCTTTGTTGGTCAATGCTTATATTTGTGGGTACGAGAAATCTACACACCCACGTCTACATGATAGTGCATGTAGAGGACAAAACCCCTTTGCCTCTTCTCTAGCCGTAGCAATTCACAGCATCTTAACATCTCTTCACATCATATCTTTGTTCGAGGGATTATTTAGCACATTACATGTTGGCCTCCAATCTGAGTATCATGCCATTGAAAGCTTTCCAACTGAAGGTTGTATCTGTAGAGAGGAAGAGACGGATCATTGTTCGCCTAACTCTAATTCTTTTACCGTAATCTCGAAGGTAGACTTTAATATAAAAACTAAATCCAAAATCTAATCTTAAATCTAACCTAATTGAACATGTGGTGATTCGCGGCTAATTGAATATGGTTAGTGTGTGAGTTAATAGGTGTCAGATTCTGATGGGAATATAGTGTAAACAGTGTTTGCTCTTTGGGCAAAGCGCGCCTTCATTGACATGCACGAAAATCTAACATAAATCTAATCTAATCAAATATAGATCTAATCTAATCTTAATCTCAAAATAAACCTAAATCTAATTTAATCTTAAATTTAAATCTAATGTAATCTTAAACTCAACATAAACCCAAATCTAATCCAATCTTAAATCCTAAACCTAAATGTAATCTAACTTAGCTCTAACATAGCTAGCTAATCTTAAATCTTGTCCTAATTTTAAATCTAACGTAAATCTAAATCTAACGTAATTTTAAACTCAACATAAACATAAATCTAAATGTAATCTAACCTAATCTTAAATCTAATTTAAATCTTAACCTAATCTCTCTCTCTTTATTTTCTCCCCTTACCTCTCTCTTTCATCTTCTCCCCCTCTCTCTCTCTCTCTTTGTTTTTTATTCTCTCTCTCTTTCTCCCTCTTTCTGTTTCTCTTTGTTTTCTCCTCTCTCTCTCTCTCTCTCTCTCTCTCTCTCTCTCTCTCTCTCTCTCTCTTTCAAAGACACAATGTGTGTGTGTGTGTGTGTGTGTGTGTGAGAGAGAGAGAGAGAGAGAAAGAGGGGAAGGGGACATGAGAGAGAGGAGAGGGAAGGAGCATACCTGGCTCTCCTTCCTCTCCTTGTGTGTGTGTGTGTGTGTGTGTGTGGAGAAGAGAGAGAGAGAGAGAGAGAGAGAGAGAGAGAGGGAGAGAGCGTGGGTTACCTCTTTCGCTTGAGCGTCAAAAATTCAGATATGAGATCTGAGTTTCTGGCGCTCTCAATTTATTTTTTACCCTTGTCGGCATCGCTATGAGCGTCGCTATGGGCGTCGCTATGCAACAAAGAGAATAGCGACGCCCATAGCAACGCCCATAGCAACGCTCATAGCGATGCCGTGGATCTTCACTTTTGAGTGTCGCACTACAAGCGTCGCTAATGTGAAGTACCTCTCGTAGTCGTTCTCCATGCATATATTAAATTATGGACCTTGTAAGTATTTATGATACAATGGAGATTATGTTGGACAAGTTATGGACCTTGTAAGTATTTATGATACAATGGAGATTAGGTTGGACAAGTGGTGGACCTTGTGGCTCTCTATGCTTGAATATAGCTTAAGCTTGAACAAGTGATGGACGTTCCACCATTTCTCCATGCTTAGCTTAAATTGTGGACCTTCTATCACTCAATGCTTCAATAGAGATTATCTTGATTAGGTGCTGGACATTATGGCTCTCTATAGCTTGAGTCTATAGCCTTAGAAGAAGACCTAGTTCTGTCTCGCAACAGCAGAAACGGGACAACGTATTAAGAGTCCAAAAAACTATTTCGGCCCTATATCTTTCACAAATCGGGCTAAGATATATTCCTCAACCAACGCGTTCTCCCCCCTAACCTATGTGAGGGCACAGCCGCTGGTGGACTTCTCTTCCAAGTGAAGAATTTTTCTAAACGTTTTAGTACATAGGGATGGATAGTTACCTGACTAATCAGGTCCAGCCGTCCATGATTGACAACCTTAGTCAATTCCCACTTACCACCCCGCACTCACACATGTTGCTTTGTTATTTAATTACTACCACATTCTTGTCACAATTAAAATAATGATTCCTTTTATCCTTCATAGCGGGATTTCATTAAAAAAACCCTTGAAAACAATATTGAAAACATTCTTTTAGAAAACAGACATCTTTAGACTTAAGACAAGGTACTGTCAATCAAAACATTGTTCATAATAACCATGACCAATACTCTTCTTGTCTCAAGACCACCTAAGGGTGAATAAACGACACCCATTCCTTATTCACAATCCGGAGTGGATAAACCCCCACCCAAGGTTCCGGGTGCCCACACACCAAACCAGTTGCCCATACAATGGGCGGCTCCCCTAGGATAAAAAACGGTCTCCTAACTTATGTAGAAACATCAAGACATCACACGGAGTAGAAATTCATCGTTCATGGGGGTAACCGACTTATCCGTGGCTAGAAAGCCATCATTATTATCAATTTATACCAAGGAGTCGGAGGTGTCTTGAGACAAGCTGTCTTAAGGATGATCAATCATATCTTTCCTAATTCAACCAGTTTTAACCCAAACAATTCTTTCCTACATTATAAACAATTGCACGTTGGAAGTTACCTTCCATTTTTTGGTCAATTATTCCTTTTCTGATTCTCTCACACCTTACGTATACAATGCTAACTTATAAAAGAACTTAAACTTTTTAAAGACTTAATTTAATAATGGGAAACCCACCTGAGATTGATCGGCCATATGCTACTGCGCTGGCGCCTAAAGACTCTCCTCCGTACGCCTACTACTAGGCCCGGCTTCGTTGTCGTGTGACGCTCTAGTTCGTTTTGGAGCTACGTCCTCATCATTAGATGTAGGATTGGCTCAGGTCCTTTTAGGTGCCATAACTTCTTATTCCTTATAAAAAGGACGTCTAATCATTAGGTAAATTATCCGAAAGCTAAACTTAACCTTTGTATCCAATTTTACCCAATTCTAAGTTAAATTTATAGTCTTAATTGGTAAATTCTTGACCTAGTAATTTCTTATTTGCCTAAATAGGCATAATTTTTTTCATAGCTTCCCTAAGGGTTTTCTAAGCTATCCTAATTTACTTATAATTTTTATATCTTTTTCATAATTTTCCCATCGAATTTTAAGCTTGGAATCTACTTATTTTGAGCTTAATATTTATTCTATTTATTTCCTCTTAAAGATTTTATTTCCTCAACGTTACACTTACTATAATTTTCCTAAAAACTTTTGACCGCAAGGTGTATTTATTTTAATTAATCTTTGGTAAAAATAGGACTTTTGGTCAATTATAATTTTCTAAACTCACTAATTAGCTATGGTATATTTATCACAAGTAGATTAGGATATTTCTGACCTATGGTAATTATCTTATTATTTTCCAACTTAATTATATAATTTCCATATTTATTTTTCAGCTAAAATTAGGATAATTTGACTTAAATAAATATTTATACTAATTTTCTAACCTTGACATAATTATCACGGTCTCTTTATTATGTAATATAACTGTGACAAATATAATGTAATCATATAACACAATTTACTAATTTCCCCCTTTAAATTTCAACCAAAATTGGTATATTTTATCTTAGATAAATATCTATACTACGTTTCTAACTTTGACATAATTATCACAGCCTTTTCATCATGTAATAGCTTTGATAAATAGCATGTAATCATATAGTATGATTTATTAATTTCCCTCTTTAGTTTTTTAGCTAGAATTAGTATAATTTGACTTAGATAAATATCTATACTACTTTTCTAACCTTGACATAATTATCACAGCCTCTTTATCTTATATTCTAACTCTAATAAATAGCATGTAATTATAGCACATGATTTACTAATTTCCCTCTTTAATTTATCTGTGGTTAGGATCATTATCAAGGGTTACTTAAGATGTAATTTACCTTTGATAATTATCTCAAATATTTTTGAGTTAATTTTCTAATTTCACCCTTTTATTTTTTCCTAAAAACAGTGTAATTTTGCTAAGATAATTAGTTAAAATAATTATCTAAGGCAATGATAATTACCACGCGTTTTATATAATGTGATTTACCTTTGATAATTATCTCAAAGTATTTTGGATCAATTTGCTATTTTTCCCCTTTCAATTTCTCCTAAAAATAGTGTAATTATGTTGAGATAATTAGTTAAATTAATTATATGAGGTTAAGATAATTGTCATAGGTTTTAAAAAGATGTGATTTACCTATGATAATTATTTCAAAGCATTTTGGATCAAGTTACTATTTTCCACCTTTTAATTTGTTCTAATTTGCTATTTTACCTCATAGTCGAGGACGACTATGATTTCAAGAGAGAGGTAATGTCATCAAATATCTAATATCTAACAAACCCAAATGATTTTCTCATATTAAACTAATCATTTAATATGGGATAATAAACGGGAACAAGGGTTAGAATATAGACATGTGCTTACGGATCTATCTCAACACGAGGCCAATGGTAAAGGGGCCCAAATGAGAGATGGTCTGCCAAAGAGCAAGGTTAACTAATGAAGCTTAAAAGACCTTAGGGTTAGCTTCATTAAAGACCTCCAATGGTTAGTGTTAAAAGTCCTTTTGACCTTAAGCAAGCTAGGGTTGTGCTTGAGGTGAGAACCTTAGGCAAGCTAGGGCTGTGCTTGAGGTGGGAACCTGATCTAAACTTAGGAAAGCTAGGGTTGTGCTTGAGGTGGAAACCTGACCTAAACTTAGGCAAGCTAGGACTGTGCTTGAGGTGGGAACTCCACCTAAGGTGCTTGTCATGCTTGATGACTAAGGTACTTGAGGTACTTGTCACATTTAATGAGGAAGTTGCTTGAGAAGCTTCCTATGCATGGGGGTAAGATGCTTGAGTCAAAAAGAGAACCTACTCACTTAATGAGGAAGTTTCTTGAGAAACTTCCTATGCATAAAAATCTCAAAGTTAGGGGAATTCTAAAAGAGCACATGAGACACATGTCAGACTCTCACTAAGCTTAACCACATGGGTGCTTGAATGCTATTAGTTGGGCTAAAGAGGGGTCCAATGAGCTTTTACTTCCACCTAACAAATATCTAGATATTTTCAAGCTCTCTCTCTCTAAGGGTAAGGAGGACACTTGTCAAAAGACTACCCATATGCTTGACTGCATGCTGGATGTGATTGGCTAAGGGGAGAGGGGTCCAATAAGCTTGTAGCAAGTAGAATTTTTGCCCAAAGAAAGAAAGGGGGGTGCTAGGGGGATATACACGATCACACACGCTCATTGGAGACACCATTCTCACTTGGTGAAAGTTGAGAAACACCACCTCCTTCTCCAAGCTTGTGAGAGTGAAAGCCTACACCAACCCTCTTGGCTATGGAATGCAAATGCAACCAAGAGTCATGCTTCAATGCTTAAGCTTGCCATCTTCTCCATCTCCATTACTATGCTATTATGCATGATAGCAAGAAGAGTAATCATAAGTGAGGAACTACTTCTTTCTCCTATGGAATGTTTCTTCTTCCTCTTCCCTATCCTCATTCCCCGCTAGCTCTCTCCATCTTCGAAGGTGTTTGAGGCCTTGGGACCGAGGCTTGGGATAGTTAATGCTTTCTTCAAGTTTATGTTATGTTATGTTTGTGATGCATGAAGCTTTCCATATTCATTGCATCACCAAGGTCACAAGGAACACAAAGATTGTATTGTACCAAGTCTCTCTTGATGGGAGAAACTATAATACAAATTCCTATTGGAGGGGGGACCGGCTCCATATGAATCCGGTCCTCAACTATTGTCATGTTCTTTAAACTCTCTCTCTTGCAAAAGTATTGTTCATGCCAAGTTAACTAAGTACCATGTTTATGTTGCTACCATCAATTAAGTTCACCCGCTATGCTCACAAAGTAATCTCTTAAAAGTGCTTCACCTACTTTCCTAATTCCACTACTCTCAAAGTTCATAGGCCATTTCCATTACATTGGTATCAGAGCATTTGGTTTCTCTTTTCTTGCTTAAGAAGAGATGTCCTTAAGTAGCCTATTTATGGTTGATTTTGTTAATTATATTAGGGTAAGTGGGACTGGGATCTATTATCGGTTTTGTTGAGCCCACTATGTGCGATATGGTGCACACCTTGGGAGCTTTGGACTTAATAATGGAGTCTATTTAGACTTGCCTATGGCTTTACCAGTATTGAGCCATAAGAAGTCCGAAAGGAGCTATCCCTCGACAACTTCGCTATGTTAGACTCACTCCACTACTCTCTATAATTAACCAATTCGAGCCGTGGGTGTAGATACTTAAGTGCCTATTTTCAAAGGCTAAGAGGAGTAGCAACTAAGGTTTTGAATTGCCAAAGCATATACTAAGTAAACATGTAAGTTTAATTAGCATGGCTGACAATAATGAAGAGAGGAGAATGAACATTGATAACTTTGATTTTGCACATGAAGGTGCCAATGATGATGCTCCCATGTTTGTTAATTATCTTGTCACTAGGTTGCAACAAAGCTATGGGCAACCCCACTTTGCAAGCCGAAGTTACTGAACAATTTCGTGCTTATGGGATTTCCTTTCCTCTCCAAGAGGAGAGAGAGCTTACGAGGCCTCTTGAAGAGACACCCAAAAGAAGACTCTCTCCCATACGAGAGGAGGAATCCAAAGATCAAGAAAGCAATAAAACCCTAAATTCCTCCGAAGATGTGGCTAAGGAGGACTAAACGATCGCCAACTCCTCCCAAGAAGAAACGGTTAACCCATAGTCCTTCTCCTCTCCAAAAGGGAAGAGAGGAAACCAAGGAAGAAAAGGGCAAGAAAGAGGTCACCCTCTTCTCCTTCTTCTTCACCTTCCTCCTCTATCGATGAAAGCTATGGCTATTCTCCTAGAGAATATAAGAGGGGAGGACATCGCAAAATCTTACCCTGCATGGCAAAGGTCACAAAAGCTCAAGAAGTTCAAACAGGGAGGAAAGAGTATCTCTTTTCTCACCTATGATGGAACCTTTGGTGCTACCAACAAAGTATTGGACTTCATTCAACAATTTGATGCGGCCTTTGGAGACGAGGGCTTCACGGAGTCCTCCAAGCTACGCCATGTAGCTATGCACTTCCAAAAATCGGCTCGTCAATGGTGGGCTAGTCTTCGAGGCAATGGCAAAGCACCAAAGGCATTCCATCATGAATCAATTCCTTGCAAGTGATGCAAAGGACAAAGTGCTCACTGAATGGCAGAGTTTAAGGCTTCTCTCTCATGAGTCTATCCACAAATATGTGGACAAGTTTTGGGATTTACATCTCAAGGCTACTGTCTTTCAAAAGATAGACTTTGCTGAGCAAAAACAACAATTCTGTGCAGGATTACTTGAGGAGATGGCCGAGTACGTCAACTCTCAACGGCCTGACTCTATCAGTGAAGTAATCCACCATACCATGGTTGCTTCACGCATCAATTTCCAACAAGGGGTTAGACGGAATGTCAAACCCATGGAAAATAAAGACAAAAGTGATGCAAAGGGAAAAATTAATGCCCAAAAATTTTCCCACGACCATTCCAACAACAACAACAACAATCGGTACAAGGAGAAAGGAGTTTACAAAGGTAAAAATAAACTCTCTCCTGAAGACCTTGAAACTTTTCGCAAGGATCACAAATGTTTTAAGTGTGGGGAGCAAGGACATGGCTATCGTTCTTGCCCCAAAAGAAATGCTCGCAATGAGACTCCTAGAGCTTCCACTATCGAAGCTTCAAAAGAGGATACTCATTGCAAAGGATCACTTCTCTCCTATGCTTGGGGAAAGGTAAGGGAGCATGATGCTTTCATCCTATTTGACCCTGGTTCTGGTCTCAACTTCATATCAATGGAGTTGGCCACCAAGTTGGGCATTCAAGCTTTTGAGATGGGAGATGCTGTAACGGCCGATGCCGCTTTCAAGGGACAACAAGCCTCCGTTACTCCCTTGATTGGGAAGTTGAGGTTTCATGTCCAAAGCTATGTCGATAAAGAAGACTTCTTCATCTCTCCTCTCCAACATGAGGATGTTATCCTAGGGATACCATGATTCAACCGCATGGTTGCCAACATGAAGTTCCTTGAAAGGAGAATCTACTTCACCTACAGGGGAAAGACTATGTATATAGATGCTAATGAGTCTGGTCGTACTATACGACTTGTAAATCCTCTCTCCCTTGATAAATCAATGAAAAGATCAGTTTCTGTGTACATGATTTTTGTCAAAGAATCCCAAAAAGATCCTAATGTTTCATCAAAGGTGAATGGTAGGAATCAAGAAGAGTTAGACTTGTCTAACTTTCTAAAAAGGATTCCAAGATGTGTTCATTGATGATATCCCTATGGACTTACCTCCAAAATGAGGGGATGATGACCATCGAATTGAGCTCCTATCAGGAAGCTCACCGCCTAACAAACCTCCCTATCGAGTTTCACAAGCTCAACAAGAGGAGATCATGAGGCAAGTACAAGAATTGGTAGACAAAGGAATGGTGAGGCCTAGCTCCTCTCCCTTTTGATCTCCAGTCCTTTTAGTGCAAAAGAAAGATGGTACATACTGCATGTGTGTGGACTATCGCGCACTAAATCATATTACTATCAAAAACAAATTTCCAATACCCCGGGTAGAAGATCTGTTTGATAAGCTACAAGGCTCTACCTACCTCAGTAGGATTGACCATAAAAGTGGCTACCATCAAATAAGGATAGTGAATGAAGATATCCTAAAAGACTGCGTTTTGTACAACGTTTGGCCTTTATGAATACCTAGTCATGCCTTTTGGCTTGACTAATGCACCAGCTACATTCAATCGATTAATGGAGAAAAATTTTAGACCCTACCTCAAATTCACTTGAGTGTTCTTTTATGATATCATCATCTACTCCAATTCCTTGGAGGAACACAAGCAACATCTCCAAGTGATTTTTCAAGCATTAAGGGAGAATATGCTTTTTCTCAATCAAAAGAAAAGTGAATTTTTGCTTCAAGAGACTCAATACTTAGGTCATATTATCTCTCGAGATGGTATCCGTATGGATCCATCAAAGTTGGAGGTAATAAAAGCATGGCCTAATACAAGGAATCTACATGAGCTAGGAAGATTTATTGGTATGTGTGCATACTATAGACGCTTCATAGCAAATTCTCTCAAATAGCAGGACCATTACATGACTTAACAAAGAAAAACGTTAAGTATTCATGGACTGCTAAGGAGCAAAGTGCTTTTGACAAGCTCAAAGAGAAGCTTATCTCCCAACCAGTCCTTATGCTTCCGGATCTTTCAAAGCCATTAGAGGTCCAATGTGATGCTTGTGGTGATTGCCTTGGAGCAGTCTTGCTTCAAGAAGGGCATGCCTTAGCCTTTGAGAGCCGAAGGTTCAACACGGATGAACGGGTATTAGGAATTTATGAGAAAGAGCTGTTAGCTGTTCTACATGCCCTAGACACATGGAAGCACTATCTATTTGGGACTCCATTCATCTTACGAACAGACCATCAAAGTCTCAAGTACTTCATGACACAAACAAATCTTTCCGACAAACAAATGAGGTGGGAAAATTTTCTTTCAAAATTTAATTTTCACATTGCTCACATTGTTGGTAAGCACAATCAAGTGGCTGATGCACTTTCGCGACGACCAAAAGTTAATGTTGTGTCAATAGCAACTGACAATGATCTATCTTCTATGATAGATGAGTATGCTACTGACCCTGATTTTAAAGACATAATGTCAGTCCTTGCTTTGGGAAAGAAAGAGAAACCATTCACCTTGCAGGATGGTTATCTTCTCCATGGCAATAGGCTATGTGTTACCCACTCCTTTAGGGAGAAAGTCATGTATGAATCCCACGCTCCTCCCTATGCGGGGCATAGAG
The DNA here is from genome assembly GCF_014529385.1 of Adiantum capillus-veneris. Taxonomy (NCBI): domain Eukaryota; kingdom Viridiplantae; phylum Streptophyta; class Polypodiopsida; order Polypodiales; family Pteridaceae; genus Adiantum; species Adiantum capillus-veneris. Next base: position 163,567,452 of record NC_140938.1, read on the forward strand.
GCATTCATCCTAATCTTCGAGGAGTAGAGACGTACTTTTATTGCCCTACATTGAAAGTGGACATACAAGAGTATGTTTCAAAATGTGTAGTATGCCAAAAGACCAAGTATGATACAGGGAAGCAACCCGGATTACTCCAGCCATTGCCAATTCTTAATTCACCATGGGAGAGTATATCCATGGATTTTATCTTTGGATTACCAAAATCTACCCATGGGAATACGGGAATATGGACAATAGTCGATAGGTTTAGCAAGCAAGCACACTTTATCCCTCTCAAGAACACTATTAAGGCACACCAAATGGAAAATATCTTCATATCACATATTTTCAAACACCATGGATTTCCAACGTCCATCATGTCAGATAGAGATCCTAGAATGACCAGTAATTTCTGGAAAAGTCTCTTTGAAAATCTAGGTACAAGATTGAATTTCTCTTCGGCCTATCACCCACAAACGGATGGCAAAAGTGAGAAAGCCAATCTTACGATTCTTGATCTACTAAAGTGTGCACGTATGTCGAACGTGTCAATGCAAGGAACTTGCCAATACACCGGGTGCGAGCCACAAATGGCTCCAAGCACACGATAAGCCTAAACTAGTAAGCTCAAAGATGATGATGGTGTGTCACTTACCGCTCTATGCTTCCTGTCGTGGAGGATTCCTCGCCGCGAAGAAGAGGGAGACACCGCTACGTCACGCTCGACCGCCTCACCGCCGTCGTGCCGCCGCAATGCTCGATCGCACACACTCTCTCTCTCTCTCATGCATACACACACACACAAGGAGATGAAGAAGAAGAAGATGGAGATGGAGCACTCTTCAATTGCACAAATGAGAGAATGAGTGAATTTTAGGTTTAGTTGACTTTTATATGAGCTCGTCCCATTCACACTTGGGCACCTTTGCTTAGCCAACTAATCCCTTGAATGTTCCAGTTAGAGTGCGCCTCTCATCGGCGATCACTCTTACCCTTTTCCTATTGGACCGACAAGCCCGATACCTAACTCTACCAAGTAAATAATACAATGTCCGTCGTAGGTGATAGGGTGTCCGTGAGCCGTGAGGGTTAACATGCCCCCCTTCCTGATGTAGATTCCGTCCTCGAAAGCTATTGAGTTGAATCTCATTCGTCGAGATGGAAGAGCATTTGAGGTGAATGTCCTTAGCCTTCTTCAGTCACTGCAAAATCAAACAATATTGGTACACTAATTGCATTCTCAGATAGAATTAAAAAGCATATGCAGTTGTAGGCAAACAATGTGATTGGTAACAGAATGTTAAACCATTTGTCAGCAATAAAGATTAAATTGCAATATAATCAAATGCATAAACATATGTAAAGGTAAAAAATTAAACAAGTCTGGGGTCGCTAATTTAACGGTCGAAAGGCACTAGAGATCGACTATTAATACCATGGGTAAGCTTCTTAATTTTCTCTGGTCAATTAAGTTGTTTAATCGCGAGAGCCAAGTATTTCATGTTCGAGGGCTGACTAGAGGCTATACCTAGAAGACCTTGTAGTTAAGCTACGATAAAAGGAATTTCTCATGAAATCATCGCCTGACTGATTACCTTTACTTTGACCTCCCAAAGTCTTTTCACAGTGATTCAATTTTGATGTGTGTGCTTATTTTGTATGCCTTGGGTTTTTTGCTTTTCAAGGAAAAGCGCCCACACTGGGAACCTCTAGGGCTCTAGTACCATAGGCGATACATGTGAGTGAAGTACCCAATCAAGCTGAGATTTCTCTTCCAGCTTAAGATTTTACATTGTGGCCCTTTGATTTTTCGTTTGTTCATTTTCAACATTTTAATTTTGTAACTTTGGGAGGTCATATAACACTGTTACACCTCCCCACGCTCATCACACTAGTAAACTCCCTTTATAATACTTAAGCTAAAGGTCAATAGGGTCAAGCCCACTAGAAAGCCCTAGTACATTTCACACAATGCTGCTTAAATCGGATTAAGAACCTAAGTAACCATTGATTATTGGGAAGGCATTCCCATGGTATTAAGAGAAGATCTCTAACGCCTAGCTTGGTCAAACTAGCTTAGTCGGACTTGCTTGATGTTTAAACCTAGACAAGTGACTATGACAAAAATGACATTGAATTAAATGTTTGATAATAAGCAAATGTGTTGGATATTATGCTACCAATCACAATCAAAGCAGACAACCATAGATGCAAAAAAGATAAGGGGCAATGCTAATGGACAAGAAACACCTGTTTGTGTTGATGGTCGCACTTGATTTGAAGAGTGAGTCGAGAGAAAGATTCCATGAAGATCCAAATCCTAACCACAGAAACACGTTCCTGTACACACTATGAAACACAAGGATACCTCTAGGAGGCACATCAGTGGGAAAAAAGTACTTTGCTAATCACTAAACTCTAAAACAAAAACACTCCTATTGTACTAATCCTACCTACCCTCCATCACTCGAGTGATAAGGATCAAAGGTGTTTTATGACATAGGTTTATGTTTCAGTGTACCGGATGCGAATGTGTAGGTCTGAGTCAATGTTTTGACTTTTATTGTGCATACTCGTTTGCTAATTGCTCTTGCTCTTTATTATTTTTGTTTTTTGTGAGTATAAGGCTTTATATATACATTCCCTAAAATTGGGAGATTGAGAGGTCAGGGAGGAGGGTTGAGAGGAGAGTGAATGATGACTGCCAGCAGACACTCCCCCCTTCCTTGGGTAGATCATACCATTTGGAATGAGCTTGTCACCCTTTGAAACCAATCGTTCCAGTTGGTAATAGGTGAGGATTTTTGCCAGTAGTGTTCTCTTACCTTAGGTTCCTCGTCAAGTTGCAAGGGTGGTAAGGTACTCTCCCAGGATCGAACTTGAAGTGGTTCATCATGTGATTCTTGAATACTGGGAGGTGTGGATTTGTTTGTAGTTTCATGGAGGTCCACTATTGTAGGTGGAGGTTGTGGAGAAGCTTTTACCTCTATGGATGCATTACATGAGGAGCTAGAAGCTTCATGTGACTCCCCCCTTCTTGAGCTAGGTGAAACAAATCGTTCTTTTTTCGGTACCCAAACTAGCTCTGAAACAGGTGTGTAGCATTTTGTGATTTTTTTCTTTCCGTGATCGTTGATTTGTTTTGGAGCTATGGGATTGGGCTCACATGGGTCAGGTGACATGTAAGAACACAAGCTACGTTTTGTATTCTTTTAAGAACAGTCTCCTAAGAGTAGGGTAAATCGTTTTTTCTTCCACCCTTAGGGTTCTATACCAATCCCCAGCCTTTCCACTTAAGGTTAGGCTTAAAGCATTGCTCTTATGTAGGTCATTGTGTTCTCCTAGAGAATCGCATATTTGTTCAAACACTTCGATATGCTTTCTCACATCCCCATCTCCACTAAATTTTTGTGTGAGCTTGGCTATTTGTACTGCCTTACTTCTAGGCTCTCTATCAGGCATGTTACGCATATTCTCAGCAATAGATCGATTGATAGCTTGAGCAAATGCTGCCAAGTCACCTAAGTGAGTAGGCACCGTGGATGAAAGTGCTCCAGAGACTACATGTGGAGTAGGTATTGGCATTGGGCTTGGCGCATAGGAAGCCCTTGGGTTCCACATTGGGTACGATGTTGTGCCATGTGATGGCCCAAAGTTCATATGTGTGGCCCTAGGCATAGCAGACGTCGGATGTGACATGCTAATGCTAGCCGGTATAGTCCCATGGAAATAAGAACTTGGGTGTTGTGGTTGTGGAGCATAGGTAGTTGAATCAATGGGAGGCGTAGGGACTACATGAGTGTGATGACCCATAGGTTTATACGATTGGTACACAATTGTAGGTACTGTTGCAGGCATTGAGCTACCATGTAGTGGTGCTTTACTAACAAATGAGGTCCATGGCATGTTTCTTGACATGCCCATCATTGGGGTAGGCATGGTAGCCGTGGTGTCATCAAGGGAAAGATGAGCTAGACTTGGAAAGGTAAAGCTATCACTTGTGGGCTCAAATTGCACCAAGACCCCTTGCGAAACAACATATGGGGGATCCATTGGACTTACCGAGGGAGTCTCCATTTGCGATAAGGTCGGTTGTTTAGCCTTTCCTGTATCCAAGAATCTCATGAGACCCGTTGAAGGCATGTTAATCCCCTTGTTCTGTTTCTCTAACTCAATGACCCTATGGATGACCTCACAAACTCTTCGTTGTTGATCCTCCACACTAGTAGCGCCCATTGTGGATTGTAGGATATCTAACCAACCCACGTGATAGGTGTGACATGTGTATAGGTCGGTCAGAGTTTCCGTTGTGGATTGTAGGATATCTAACCAACCCACGTGATAGGTGTGACATGTGTATAGGTCAGTCAGAGTTTCCGTTTGTAGTTCGTACTCCCAGTTCTCATTTAGGAACACTCCATCTAGGATTGAGGTGCTAGGGGTGTCCTTTGAGCTAGATGCAATGTTGCTTTCTAGGGGTTGGCCCTTAGCGGTTGCTAAGTCAGGAGCACTCGATTGCTCTCTTAGCAAGGATATTGACATAGGGGCTTTCACTTTTAACTCTCTTCGTTGCTCCGCCTTACGTAAGCTCTCGACTTTCTTTTCCCTCGCTGCAAGGATATATCGCTCAACCTCTTGCACTTCGGCAAGGCTTTTACCATCGGGTAATATGACCTCGGAGGGAAATAACTCTGAAGAGTCAGGAGGTGCAGTGAATGAAGTATTCACGTGCACATTCTCTAACGGTATAGGGTCTATGTTGGTCACAAATGGAGAATTTACTTCCCCACCCCCCTCATTTACATCATTAGCTCCATGTTCGGAGCGAGTGGCTCTACTAAAGGTTTCCTTCAGGCGACTAAGCACGCTCGGCCCGGACCGCGGGTCCATGGCATGTATGTCTTGGCTTGAGCTATCGGGATTAGGCATTGGGAAACCCTCCATGACGTCGTAGTCAGAGGAAGAGTCACTAGCCGCTATGTTCGAGTCTTGGTTTGTACTACCTTGAGTCCCCGCCGAGGGCCCGGAACCTAAAGTAGGCGGATATTGAGAACTTGCGTAAGTCAAAATTCTCTCTAGTTGCTCCATCTCTAGCACACAACCAAAGTGCAGATGCATGTGCCTTTGGCACCCTACAAGCGTCGGCAAATAACCTCGAAGGTTAACCGCTTACCTTTTTTAAGCGTCCGTTTTCACTTGTGTTTTTTACGTTTTTAATGTTTTTTAATGTTTTTTTTAATTAAAGTGTGTGATAGCTTAAAATGAGCGTATCACTCAGAGGGTCGCCGTGTGCTTTACAACACAATTTTCGGGCATCTGAAGTTCCGTTGGTCCTCAAAAAATCGATTTTTAGCTACGTGTGAAGCTAAAATTCGTAATTTTAAAAGGCGACTAAGGCCTGTGCCTAAGCGTGAGCTTGGGCTTGGGTCTGGGAGATATTCTCGATCACGTTCCTACCTCTAAAAAATTATATATATATATATTTTTTAAAGAATTAATATAAAAAAAAACTTAGGATAAGATTTCCGCGGTCTGCGCGAGAGCACACACACTCTCTATCTACCTACTTCTAACTAATACACCTACTGTTACACACTTACACACTCTATTAGCTCTCAGAGATCTACTTCCTACTTACTGTACAAAGAAAACGAACAACCTTAATACACAGAGAATAAACACAGTACCTTTGAAAACTCCATTAAGAAAGAAAACTAACAACCTTAATACACAAAGAATAAACATAGTACCTTTGAAAACTCCATAACAAAAAAATACACAGTACAACACCAAATCCTTCTTCTCAACACACACACACTCCTTCCTTACCTATCCTACAATTGAAATTGCACCACAAAAGAAGCACAGAGTGCCATTCAAGCTTAGTGTACGGCATTCCCTGGCAACGGCACCAAAAATGTGCGTGTATGTCGCACGTGTCAATGCAAGGAACTTGCCGATACACCATGTGCGAGCCACAAATGACTCCAAGCACACAACAAGCCTAAACTAGTAAGCTCAAAGATGGCGTTGGTGTGTCACTCACCGCTCTACACTTGCTTTCGTGGAGGATTCCTCACTGCAAAGAAGAGGGAGACGTTGATACGCCGCGCTCAACCGCCTCACCGCCGCCGTCGTACCGCCGCAATGCTCGATCGCACACACTCTCTCTTTCTCTCTCTCTCTCTCTCACACACACACATACACACACACACACAAGGAGATGAAGAAGAAGAAGATGGAGATGGAGCAAGAGCACTCTTCAATTGCACAAATGAGAGAATGCGTGAATTTTAGGTTTAGTTGACTTTTATATGAGCTCGTCCCATTCACACTTGGGCACCCATGCTTAGCCAACTAATCCCTTGAATGTTCCAATTAGAGTGCGCCTCTCATCGGCGATCACTCTTACCCTTTTCCTATTGGACCAACAAGCCCGGTACCTAACTCTACCAAGTAAATAATACAATGTCCGTCGTAGGTGATGGGGTGTCCGTGAGCCGTGAGGGTTAACATAAAGACATATGTCATAGAAGTAGATCAACGCTCACAATGGGAAAAGTACTTACCTCTTGTAGAGTTTGCGTATAATAATACTATCCATACTTCTATGGGAAAAGCACCTTTTGAAATCATAGAAGGAAGACCTAAAAGTCCCTTGCTACTCAAAGTACATGGGAAGATCTTCGCTGCCGATGAGTATAGCCGTGACCTGCAAAAATCTTTTCAAAAGATTAAGGAGGCTATATCCATCTCCCAACTAAGGCAAAAAAACTGATGCTGATAAGCACAAAAGGGCCTTAACATTCAAAGAAAATGATTGGGTCTTACTTAGTTTCCTAAGGCTCGATTGAGGCAAACGACGGGCAAAAACCCTACGGACCATCAAAAGTATTATGCTAAACTAGCAAAAAGATACTATGGTCCTTTTAAAATTTTGAAGCCAATCAATGAGGTAGCTTATCAACTCAAGTTACCTAACCATTGGCTCATACACAATGCTTTCCATGTGAGCCTACTCAAGCCCTACAAAGGAGAACCTCCAAATGAACCAATTATTGAAGACCCTCCCGAAATTGAAGACAAGAAGAGGTACTACAACCCGAAGCTATTCTTTGGCATGAAGACAAGGTACTACAACATGGTAAGATTATCCGACGGTATCTTATTAAGTTCAAAAATTATCCTTTTGAAGATGCTAGATGGATGCAAGGAATCCAGCTTAAGGATAGTATGAACCTTGTCAACGCTTACAATGCTACATTAGAGTAACCAAATGTACATGTTTCTTTCAAATGATTAATGTTTTTGTCTTTTAAGACTAATTCTCTCTTTATTGTGCACAAATTTAAGAAGTATCTAAGAATCATGTTTGGGATGACGACGTCTCTCAAACACCATGTATAATTTGTCACTCTACTTGGGAGGATGAAATGGACTAAGAGCAGACATGTTTGCGGCAGCTATGTCTCCCAAGCATCAAATGGATTAGTAATCCATCTTGGAATGATGTCATAGGGTAAAAAGGAATCCTCTACCCGCTAAGACAAATTGACTAATGGCTATGACTTTATCTCTTTTACCTCATAGTCGAGGACGACCATGATTTCAAGAGAGAGGTAATGTCATCAAATATATAATATCTAACCAACCCAAACGATTTTCTCATATTAAACTGATCATTTAATATGGGATAATAAATGGGAACAGGGGGTAGAATATAGACATGTGCTTACGGAACTATCTCAACACGGGGCCAATGGTAAAGGGGCCCAAATGAGAGATGGTCTGCCAAAGAGTAAGGTTAACTAATGAAGCTTAAAATACCTTAGGGTTAGCTTCATTAAAGACCTCCAATGGTTAGTGTTAAAAGTCCTTTTGACCTTAAGCAAGCTAGGGTTGTGCTTGAGGTGAGAACCTTAGGCAAGCTATGGCTATGCTTGAGGTGGGAACCCGATCTAAACTTAGGCAAGCTAGGGTTGTGCTTGAGGTGGGAACCCGACCTAAACTTAGGCAAGCTAGGACTGTGCTTGAGGTGGGAACCCCACCTAAGGTGCTTGTCATGCTTGATGACTAAGGTACTTGAGGTACTTGTCACATTTAATGAGGAAGTTGCTTGAGAAGCTTCCTATGCATGGGGGGTAAGATGCTTGAGTCAAAAAGAGAACCTACTCACTTAATGAGGAAGTTGCTTGAGAAACTTCCTATGCATAAAAATCTTTAAGTTAGGGGAATTCTAAAAGAGCACATGGGACACATGTCAGACTCTCACTAAGCTTAACCACATGGGTGCTTGAATGCCATTGGTTGGGCTAAAGAGGGGCCCAATGAGCTTTTACTTCCACCTAACAAATATCTAGATATTTTCAAGCTCTCTCTCTCTAAGGGGTAAGGAGGACACTTGTCAAAAGACTACCCATATGCTTGACTGCATGCTGATGTGATTGGCTAAGGGGAAAGGGGTCCAATGAGCTTTTAGCAAGTAGAATTTTCACCCAAAGCAAGAAAGGGGTATGCTAGGGGGATATACACCATCACACACACTCATTGGAGACACCATTCTCACTTGGTGAAAGTTGAGGAACACCACCTCCTTCTCCAAGCTTGTGAGAGTGAAAGCCTACATCAACACTCTTGGCTATGGAATGCAAATCCAACCAAGAGTCATGCTTCGATGCTTAATCTTGCCATCTTCTCCATCTCCATTACTATGCTATTATCTATGCTAGCAAGAAGAGTAATGATAAGTGAGGAACTACTTCTTTCTCCTATGGAATGTTTATTCTTCCTCTTCCCTATCCTCATTCCCCGCTAGCTCTCTCCACCTTCTAAGGTGTTTGAGGCCTTGGGACTGAGGCTTGGGATAGTTAATGCTTTCTTCAAGTTTATGTTATGCTATGTTTGTGATGCATGAAGCTTTCCATCTTCATTGCATCACCAAGGTCACAAGGAACACAAAGATTGTACTATACCAAGTCTCTCTTGATGGGAGAAACTATAATACAAATTCCTATTGGAGGGGGGACCGGCTCCATATGAATCCGGTCCTCAACTATTGTCATGTTCTCTAAACTCTCTCTCTTGCAAAATTATTGTTCATGCCAAGTTAACTAAGTACCATGTTTATGTTGCTACCATCAATTAAGTTCACCCGCTATGCTCATAAAGTAATCTCTTAAAAGTGCTTCACCTATTTTCCTAATTCCACTACTCTCAAAGTTCATAGGCCATTTCCATTACACATTGAATCTTTCGGAAGGACTAGTGGGGTCAGTTTTTGTCCGATTTTAAATCTGAAAATTTCTAGCCCGGGGTTTGTTGTGCTTAAGATTCCAAAAATACCAATTTTTATTGATTTTAAGATAGTGTTTTTACCTGATTGCCTAATCAATGCTTTCTCCTAAAGTGTAAGTTAATTCCCGATAGCTAGCAAGGTGGAGACCTTACATCTGGATGTGTGTGCTTTGGTTGGTTCTTGTGGCTCTATATAATGTAATGAAGATTAGCTTGTACAAGTGGTGGACCTTGTGGATCTATATCCTTCAATAGAGCTTAGGGTTGGACAAGTGGTGGACCTTGTGCATCTCTATGCTTCAATAGAGCTTATGGTTGAACAAGTGGTGAACTTTTCATCAATTCTCTATGCATAGCTTACATTGTGGACCTTGTAACTCTCTATGCTACAATGAGATTTGGGTGGGATAAGCAGTGAATCTTGTGGCTCTCTAACAAAGTAGCTACACTCCATTCACACATTAACTTTGAAGCAATAAAGATAGCTTCTTTCAATGGAGCAGGCTTAAACAGGTGGTGGACCTCCAAACAATCCTGGCCTAAAACCTCCATAAAACAATGGATAGTAGGGTGGAAGGGTGGTGGACCTTTGCCCCAAACCATCCATGGTAGTAAACAAAGTAGCTACACTCCATTCACACATTGACTTTGAAACAATAGAAATAGATTTGTTCCATAGATCTAGCTTGGACAGGTGGTGAACATTCAAACCAACCTAAGCTAAAACCTCCAGAACACAATGGATAGTAGGTTGGAAAGATAATGGATCTCTGGCCCCAAACCATCCATGGTAATAAGCCTAGTAGCTGTGCTCCATTTGCACATTGACCTTCAAACAATAGAGGTAAGAATTTTCAATAGAGCTAGCTTCGACAGGTGGTGGACCTTCAAACCACCTAGGGCTAAAACCTCCATAACACAATGCATAGCAGGCTGGACAAGTGGTGGACCTCTACCCCAAACTGTCCATGGTACTAAATATAGTAGCTACACTCCATTCACACTTTGACCTTCAAACAATAGAGATAGGACTATTCAATAGAGCTCGCTTGGACAGGTGATGGACCTTCAAACCACCATGGGCTAAAACCTCCATAACACAATGGTTAATAGGTTGGACAAGTGGTGGACCTCTACCCCAAACCATCCACGTGATCAAACTAGAGATAGGACTATTCAATAGAGCTAGATTGGATAGGTGGTGGAGCTTCAAACAACCTTGAGCTAAAAACTCCATAACACAATAGATAGTAGGTTGGACAAGTCGTAGACCTTTTTCCCAAACCATCCATGGTAGTAAAAAAAGTAGCTACACTCCATTCACACATTGACCTTGAAACAATAGAGATAGCTTCTTTCAAAGGAGCTAGCTTCGACAGGTGGTGGACCTTCAAACAATCTTGGGCTAAAACCTCCATAACACAATGGATAGTAGGTTGGACAAGTGGTGGACCTTTGTCCCAAACCGTCCTTGGTAGTAAACAAAGTAGCTACACTCCATTCACACACTGACTTTGAAACAAAAGAGATAGCTTTGTTCAATAGATCTATCTTGGATAGGTGGTGGACCTTCAAACCAACCTAGGCTAAAACCTCCAGAACACAATGGAAAGTAGATTGGACAAGTGGTGGACCTCTACCCCAAACCATCAATAGTAAGCCTAGTAGCTACACTCTATTCACACATTTACTTTCAAACAATAGAGATAGGAATTTTCAATAGAGCTAGCTTGGACAGGTGGGGGACCTTCAAACCACCTTAGGCTAAAACCTCCATAACACAATGGTTAGTAGGTTGGACAAGTGGTGGATCTCTACCCCAAACCATCCATGGTAGTAAACATAATAGCTACACTCCATTCACACATTGACCTTCAAAGAATAGAGATAGCTTCTTTCAATAGATATAGCTTGGAAAGGTGGTGGACCTTCAAATTTCCTTGGGCAAAAACCTCCATAACACAATGGATAGTAGGTTGGACAAGAGTTGAAACTCTAGCCAAAACCATCTACGCTATCAGAGTAGAGATAGGACTATTCAATAGAGCAACCCTTCATGGTAGTAAAATTTGTAGCTAGACTCCATTCACACTTTAACTTTCAAACAATAGTGATAGATTCTTTCAATAGAGCTAGCTTGGATAGATGTTGGATCTTCAAACAACCTTGGGCTAAAACCTCCATAACTCAATGGTTAGTAAGTTGGACAAGTGGTGGACCTCTATCCCAAACCATCAATGGTAGTAAACATAGTAGCTCTACTCCATTCACACATTGACCTTCAAACAATAGAGATAGCTTCTTTTAACAGATCTAGCTTGGACAAGTGGTGGACCTTCAAACCACCTTGGGCTAAAACCTCAATAACGCATTGAATAGTAGGTTGGAAAAGTTCCAGACCTCTACCCCAAACCATCCATGTCATTAGACTAGAGATAGGACTATTCAATAGAGCTAGCTTGGACGGGTGATGGACCTTCAAACCACCATGGGCTAAAACCTCCATAAGACAATGGTTAGTAGGTTGGACAAGTGGTGGACCTCTACCCCAAACCATCCACGTGATCAGAATAGAGATAGGACTATTCAATAGAGCTAGCTTGGATAGGTGGTGTATCTTCAAACAACCTTGGGCTAAAACCTCCATAACACAATAGATAGTAGGTTGGACAAGTGGTGGACCTCTGTCCCAAACCATCCATGGTAGGAAAAAAAGTAGCTACACTCCATTCACACATTGACCTTGAAACAATAGACATAGCTTCTTTCAAAGGAGCTATCTTGGACAGGTGGTGGACCTTCAAACAATCTTGGGCTAGAACCTTCATAACACAATGGATAGTAGGTTGGACAAGTGGTGGAGCTTTCCCCCAAACCATCCATGGTAGTAAACAAAGTAGCTACACTCCATTCACACAGTGACTTTGAAACAATAGAGATAGCTTTGTTCAATAGATCTAGCTTGGATAGGTGGTGGATTTTCAGGTAAAAAAAATCAACGACAGCAGCTGCCCACGCCCAGATAGGGAAAAAAAAATTGTATTTGGAGAGAGCACACAGAGGAAGAGAGGAGAGAGCTTTGTACCTATTCTTTTGAGGAAGAAGAAGCCAAGAGCTCACCGTCAAACCTTGATTGTTGATTATCCCCTTCCCCCCTCTTCTCTACTTGTCTTTGCCTCTCTTGTCAAAGTCATGTGTGTACGTGTGTCACCCCCGGACCGTTTTTCCCGTGGTGTGGTGCAAAGAGAGAGAAAAAGAGTGGTGTTTGGGTGTGCCCAATTGAAGAAAGTTTGCGGTGTGCGTTTGTGCTCTTTCATTCTGTGTGTACTTACTTGTCGTGTTGTGGTCGGTGTTTGTGCATGGAAACATGAAGTTTCGAAGCTGATTATTAGGGAATAGGGGTGTTGTGAAAGTCCTGAGCTATAGAGAGACGTTTTTGTGTGTGCTGGGTGTTTTCCCACTTCCCCCTTTCCATCTATTGGTGCCCACACTAAGGAGCATCTGATTGCTCTTTGAATTTGATCAAAGAAGCAGTTTTTCATCAAGAAGTAATGACAACAAGAGGATACGGTTTGATTTTCACTAGAGAAGAAGATCCCGAGGAGTGGATGGCCGACTTTGAGCTATATATGTTGTCATTGCATATGCCTACCAAGGATAACAAGATGTAAAAGATTCCATTGCTAATGCGAGGGAGAGCAAAGATGTGGTTCTATGCTTTGGAAGGTGAACCGAGGTTCATGTGGCTGGCTTTGCAGACTCGGTTTCTGCATGACTTTCAAAAAGATGTATCTCCTGTTGATTTAGATGCAATATTGAGTTTGAAGCAGGATGTAAACGAGAAATTTAGAGCTTTTCTCACCCATTTTGAAGAATATTGGAGAGATGTTGTAGTTTCCATGCAGTTGGAAAACAAAGTTGACTACTTTAAGTTGGAAAAATTCATGGCATGTTTGCATCCCAAAGTTCAAGAAAAGGTGAATTTTGAAGGCCTAAAAAATTACAACAATGCAGTTGCTATTGCGCGGACCAAAAGCAGAAAAATCAAGAAGAAGATCAAGTAAGGTGCATTGGGGTACGAGTTGATGGCCCCTAACCCTATCCAACTCCTAGGGAGGAAGCTCAAGCAGATAACCAAGAAAACCAAGGAGCGGCAACAATTCCTCAACAATGGGTATGTATTGTTCAAGATTTGAGTGAGCAAATGCAAGATCTATGCTTGAGTGTAATGGATAGGGGACAACCAAGGGCAGGAAGAGCCAGGACTAGGCAGTTGTTAACCCTCACGGACACCCTATCACCTCCGATGGATGCCTTATCATTATTTGATTGAGTCATGGACCGGGCTTGTCGATCCAATAGGTGTGTAGGTGATCGCCGATGAGAGGCAAACCATTTATCTTATTTTTACAGTATTTTTGCAACAATCGATCCCACTGTGGGCGCCCATGTGTGAATGGTTCAAACTCTTATAACTATTTTGATCTGAAATCCTTATTCTTTGAGGTGCAAGCTAAGAAGTACTCTTGATCTACCTTTGTCTTCTCCTCCTTTGTGTGCTTACGTGTATATATATGTTTGAGTATGCTTGAGAGAAAGAGAGAGAGAGAGAGAGAGAGAGAGAGAGAGAGAGAGAGAGAGAGAGTTGTGTGTGTGTGTGTGTGTGTGTGTGTGTGTGTGTGTGAGAGAGAGAGAGAGAGAGAGAGAGAGAGAGAGAGAGAGAGAGAGAGAGAGAGAGAGATCGCGCATTGCGGCGACATGGCGACAGCGAGGCGACTGAGCACGGTGGTGGTGGCCACTTCTTCTTCTTCATGGTACATGATCCTTCACGATGAAAGCATTTAGTAGTGAGTGACACACAATTGCCCCTTTGAGCTTGTTAGGAATGTGTAGTTGTGTGCTTGTAGCCATTCGTGGATCGCACACGGTGTTTTGGCAAGTTCCCAGCCTCCAACACGTGCACCAAAGCGCACATTTTTGGCGTCATTACCGGGGACTGCCTTGCACTAAGCTTGAGGAGCACACATTGCTACCTCAAGAAGCCATTCACTTCTGCCATTTTTGGTTTTTTGTTGAGTTATGTTCGATATGTTAAGTGGTTGATGCAATGGGCAAGTTTTTGTTAGCTCTGTTAAGTGTTGTAGTGAACATGTGTTGTTAGATTTGCTAATCTCTGTAAGGTGCAAGTGTTAGTAGATCTGTTAGTTAGTGTTTAGTTCTATAATGTGCAGTAGACAATGAGCAGTACAGTAGACAGTGAGAAGGTTGATTGTGTGTAGTTTACTGTGATAGGCAGTGTGTGAGCAAAGGTAATTAATGTTAATTAGCTTTGTTAGCTACATGCAGGTTAGATAGAGCTACTAGGAGTTGTTGTGTACATGCTCGGAAATTTGAGACCAAAAAGAAAATTCAAAACAAGAAAGAAAATTAAAAATTCTCATTTTAATAGGAAGGAAAGGGAAGGGATCGGGATCTTCCACCGAACCAAGCATCAGTCCTCAGTCTTATAATATAGTATACACACCACTATATATATAAAGACTAGGACCTCAAGTGAAGGGAGGGCATGTGGGACAAGTTCCTCAAGTCCTCCACAATTCCCTTCACACTCACTCTTTGGACTTACTAATTTTAGCATTCTTCCCAACTAGGAAAAGACTACTTTTAGGATTTTGAGGGCTTTATGTAACTGAATCGGGGGCTGTAAAGCACGGCACATCCCTCTAGCCAAGACGCTCATTTTGAGCTATCACACGCCATATTCCGTGGCTTGGTTAGAAAAAAGGGCCTAAAAAACAAAACAAATTAAGAGTAAATTTGGGTTGCAAACACCCAAAGAACTAGGTGAGAGGCCTTCACGGGCACTCACCAACACTTCTAGAGTGTTGAGGTCACATGCACCTACGCTCTGGTCGTGTTCTAGAGAATGATCACATAGAGAGTGTCTCCGTTTACGCGGGCACTCATTATTCCTCCACCTTAGGCTCCAGGCCCTCAGCGTGGGAACCCAAGGTAGTACCACTCAGGACCCACAGATTGCGTCTAGTGACTCTTCCTCTAACTACGATGGCATGGAAGGTTATTCAATGCCTAATCTCAATAGTTCAAGCCAAGACATGCATGCCATCATGGACCCACGGTCCGGGCCAAGAGTGCTTAGCCGCTTGAAGGAGACTTTCTCGCTCTGAACATGGAGCTAACGATGTGAATAAAGGGGGTGGGGAAGTAAATTCACCATTCATGACCAACGTAGATCCCATGCTCCAGGAGAGTGTGCATGTGAATATTTCATTCACTACACCCCCTGACTCTTCAGAGCTATTCCCCTACGAGGTTATATTACATGATGGGAGAAGCCTTGCCAAAATGCAAGAGGTTGAGCAATATATTATTACGGCTAGGAAAAAGAAAATGAAGAGCCTACGCAAGCCAGAGCAACAGAGAGAGTTACAAGAGGAGGCCCCTATGTCAACATCCATGCTAGGCGAGCAATCGAGTGCTCTTAAATTAGCAACCGCTAAGGGTCAACACATAAAGATCCACATTGCATCTAGTTCAAAGGACACCCCTAGCACCTCAATCCTAGACGGAGTGTTTCTAAATGAAAACTGCGAGTATGAACTTCAAATGGAGACTTTAACCAACCTATATACAGGTCACACCAATCACGTGGGTTGGTTAGATGTCCTACAATCCACAATGGGAGCTACTAGCATAGAGGAACAACAACAAAGAATGTTTGTGATTTCATCCATAAGGTTATTGAGCTGGAGAGGCAGAATGAGGGGATTCACATGCCTTCAACGGGTCTCATGAGATTCTTGGATACAAGGAAGGCTAGGCAACCAACTTGATCGCAAATGGAGACTCCCTCAGTAAGCCCGATGGATCCTCCATATGTTGTTTTGCCAGGGGTCTCAGTACAATCTGAGACCACAAGTGATAGTTTACCTTTCCAAGTTTAGCTCATCTTTCTCTTGATGACACCACAGCTATCGTGCCTACCTCAATGATGGGCATGCCAAAAAACATGCCATGGATCTCATTCATTAGTAAAGCACCACTACAAGGTTGCCCAATGCCTACAACAGTACCTACAAGTGTGTATCAATCATATGCACCTATAGGTCCTCGTACTCATATAGCTCCTACCCCTCCCATTGTTTCAACAACTTATGCTCCACAACCACAACATTCAAGCTCTTATTCTAATGGGACCGTACCATCTCTAGCATTAGCATGTCACATCCTACGTCTACTATGCCTAGGGCCACACATATGAAATTTGGGCCACCACATGGCACAAATTCGTACCCAACTTGGAACCCAAGGGCCGCATATGCGCCAAACCCAATGCCAACCCCCATTCACATGCAGTCTCGAGACCGTCCCAGTATACCTACTCACTTAGGTGACTTGACAACATTTGCTCAAGCTATTGGTCGATCCATTGTTGAAAATATGCGTAGCACTTCAAATAGAGAGCCTAGAAGTAAGGCAGTGCAAATAGCCAAGCTCACAAAAAAAATTAGTGGAGACGGGGATGTGAGAAAGCATATCAAAGTTTTTGAAACAAATATGTGATTCACTAGGAGAACCAAAGAGTGATGCTTTAAGCTTGACCTTGAATGGGAAGGCTTGGAATTGGTATAGAACCCTAAGGATGTAAGAGAAAATGATTTACCCTACTCTTAGAAGACTCTTCTTGAAAGAGTACATACGAGAGGGAGTACTTTGGGATGTAGCATCTCAGCTTCAAAAAGCCCAATGAGAGGAAGGAGAGTCCGTGAGAGACTTTATTAGTCGCTTGAAGCATTTGAATTCTCATTGTAATCCAAATGAGCACTTCAATAATATCCAATTGCTTGATAGATTCATTAGGGGACTACAACATGAGGATATCTACAATGGCCTAGTCATTAGAGGTATCACCACTAAGGAAGTAGTCACCACAAATGCATTCCAATTGGAGGACAATTTAATGATTCAAGGAGAAAGAGTGTCTGTTGAGTCTAAATCTCCTAGCTCGCAAGCATCACGGCATGAGACAATGACCATAAAGCCTATTGCTAAAGAGCCAAAGATATTTAAGATAACTTTACTAGACCTCACCAAGGCCATTCAAGAAATTTTTAGAGACAATCGTGCTCCGCAAAACAATCATATGTCTCCAAGAAGGGAGCAACAATGGTGCTCTATTTGCTATGGTCCACATAGTACCAGTGAATTCCCTACATTTAGAGTAAAAAATAATGGAAATTGCAATGCATGTGGAAGATATGGTCATCAATCCAAGGATTGCATAGTATTTAAATTTTGAAAAGTGGGGATTAGATGCTATTGGTCCATTGCCCAAGTCTGCAAGCGATAAGATGTACATTGTGGTGGCCATTGATTATCTTACCATGTGGGTTTAAAGCAAAAACAACAAAGGAGGTAAATGCTCATACAACTATCCAGTTTGTTTTTTATTGCACATGCTGCTATTTTGGGGTGCCTTGGGTGCTCATTTTTTATCGAGGTCAAGGATTTAGAAGTAAGCTAGTACATGCACTGGTGGAAAAGTTGGGTATTCAACACAAGTTTTCATCTCCATCTCATACACAATGCAACAGTCTTCTTGAGACTGCAAATGGATAGATAGTCAAAATGCTCACCAAGTATATATACAAACAGGTTGAGGGGTGGGAAGCTAATCTTGATAAATGTTTGTGGGCATATAGAACCTCTTAAAAAGTGTCTACCAACTTTACTCCTTATGAGTTGGTTTATGGCAAGGAAGAGGAGCTATCTGTGCATGTGCAGCTAGGTGCACTAAAAGGTATGTGGTGGATTGACACGTCTCATAAAGATGTTTTGCAGGATAAAATCACAAATCTTGAAGCTCTAAATATGGATTGGGAAGTAGAAATGGATTTCTTTGTAAAGCAGTGGGAGGAAAGAGTGCCTAAATTCAACCAACATTTGTCAGAGAAGCAGATAGAGAAGGGTGATCTGGTGATGAAGTACAAAAGCCACCTTTCAAAAGAATTTTAAGAAGAAGTGGACAGGGCCTGACAAGGTCCATCAGGTTTTTCCCAATGGTACTTACTTGCTGATGCGAATGAATGTTCGTCTAAGAATCGAGTAAATTATGTGCGTCTCAAGCTCTATTTTGAAAGGGAGTTGGTGCCAGTAGTGCATCAGGTTTTGGTAGAAGGGGTTGGACAACCAACCTAAATGAGATTTACATTTGCCATGAATAAGACTTTGTATATACAATAGGATTTTCGGTCTACTCACGGTGTTTATCAGTTTTGCAATTTCTCAGTTTCTTTAGTCATCTTTTTGGTTGAACATTTAATGTTCAACAAGAGGGTTGGGAAATCATGGTGTAGCCAAAGCTGGTCGGTCCTACAAAGGATGCAAAGGAGTATGATGTCTCAAGCCCTAACTTTGAAGCTAAATCTTGCACATGGCTTACAAAAGTATTTTCCATCACAAGATAGGCCTAGAGACCAAGTTTCATTCAATTTGGATCACTATTGGCTTAGTTAACATCCCAGGGTAGTTGCAAGCAACCAGGCAGAAAAAGGTGTGATAGACATGTCTAAAAGTGTCAGAATCACAAACTAAGACTTGGAGTGGTCAGAGTACCGTTCAAGAGATTCTAAAATTAAAGTTTGGAGCAATTTTGAGTCGGTAGACATCATAAGCGTATGAAATCTCCAGGCACAGGTTGACTGTTTTGGCCATAACTTGAGCTCTTGATATCGGATTAAAAAACCTTTTTTCTCAAAAAGAAGCTCCAGAATAGCTCTACAATATTGAGTGTGACATCTTGAACAACAATAAACGACCCTTAGGGTCACTCATTGTTCGTCAGTGCTCCAAAAAACGTCGTTTAAGGCCTCAAAATTCATCCGAAAGTTGGGGGTGTCTAAAAGTGACAATTTGAGAGATTTGTGAGGGAACGATCATGGTTTTGGACATAGTTTTGACTTTTCCGTAACCAAAGCACTTGAAAACATTGCAATAAGTTACATCAAGCTAGAGTTGTTAAGCCTAGAGATCATGTCTTCTTTAGATTCAAACTCAGCTTATACGAGCTCTATGATCCTAGTAATAGAGGAGCATCGGCCCATAATGGATCTTCCAAAATTGTAGTTGATACAGACCAAGGTTGTTAAAAGAGTTTTGATGATAGATCATGAGAGTGAAGTACTTTATAGATACGTTGATGGCAGTGAGGTCAACCTTTATAAGTGCTCAGAGCCATACCCAGAAGACCTGACAAATTACAAGCTCTTATATGTCTATACATACGGAGTTGACTGTCAATGGAAATCTATAGTTGTTGACAAGTATGGACGGGAATATATAGCTATAGAAAACACAAATCAATAGACTGCATTAGAAATAGGTGGATATTTGGTCAAAGAAGGACGACAGATACCTCCATCAAACACGAGAATTCCTGCAAGAATTCCAAAAAGGGAGCCACTTAGATTTCCTCCTAGAGTGATAACAAGAGATAAAATGATCATAGAGATGGTAGAAGTGCCTCTTCAAGTCTCCGTAATAGACTAATCTCGAATAGAACGACCAATCCCTTTGAAGAAGAACCTAGGCATAGTAGAAGGCCTCAAGTGAGAGAAGGATTGGGAGAGTCTATGATTAGACTTGTAGACAATCGGCAAGCTAGACCATCCCAAGTCCAAAAATGGGTAAACAAGAAATACTCCAAAGATAAATATCCAAGAGATCACGTAGCGGCTTCCAGAAGAGTAATTAGAGCAAAGAAAGTTTCAAATTTTGCGACATAGTTTGTGGGATTTGAACTAACTCTGGAAGCTGACATGGCTACATGGTTTGACTCAATGGAAAGACGGGATTTTGAGATCTAGATGAGCTGTTTGAGAATTCATTCAAGTATTCTTGCAGAAAGGCCACTAGTTTTAACAATTGACACTAGCCCGGTATTGGGTGGGCTATAGGACAAGATGATGCCGAAGGACACAGGTATGTTAATTTGGAGCAAAGGTGCTCAATGCTCGTCAACAAGATTACCCACAGGTTAAGAGAGAACTTTGGGGTGTTTCTACTGCTTCAAGGTTGGATAAACAATATTTTATTGGAGCTTAAGTCATGGTAGAGATAGATTGCTTGCCACTGACAGGATGATTGCAAACTGCTTTACTCTGTGAAGGAGTACGAGCGGAAGTGCGACGCGAGAGAGAGTGCGAGAAGAAGAGCACGACTATATGGTGAACTCGCTCTACTGTAATGTGTAGAGCATAGTGAGTTCTTATTAGGTTTTAACAAAAGAATATGTGTACATACCTGGCGGCCCGCCCACTTACCTGGGCGACCACATTGGGCTTTAAACCCCAACAACCTCCCACTTAAAGTCCAATGTGGTACTTTAAGTGTGAGAGAAGCTAATATACAAGAGATGTAGAGAAGTGATGTACTACCCTACACCTAACTGCTTGCGAAAATGCGCAAAGCTCTCTGAGGGAAGTCCTTTTGTAAGTAGATCAGCATGATTTTCTGTGGTGTGAACTTTGACAAGCTGAAGTTGCTTATCCTCGAGCATTTCCTTGATGAAATGATACTTCACATCCACATGCTTTGTCTTTGAGTGATAAACTGGATTGCGAGCCAATTGTATAGCACTTTGACTATCACAATATAACACAGGCATCTCTTCTTTGATTCCCAGATCTGTTACTAGTCGCTTAAGCCAAATTGATTCTTTGCATGCCTTTGATGCTGCAACATATTCAGCCTCTGTAGTAGACTAAGTAACACAATCTTGTAATCTAGAATGCCATGATACTGCTCCACCAGCCAATGTAAAGACATACCCTGACGTAGACCTTCGGTTGTCTAAGTCACCTGCATAATCTGAGTCTGTAAAACCCTTTACACTTAGCTCCTGACTCCCATAGCATATACGCATACTCTTTGTAGCTTTCAGGTATCTCAATATTCCTTTCACTGCCTCCCAATGTTTCTTGCCTGGGTTTGACATGTATCGACTTACTACTCCCACTGCAAATGCAATGTCTGGGCGAGTAGCAATCATTGCATACATCAAACTACCCACTGCAAACGCATATGGAATCTTATCCATTTCAGCCTGTTCTTCCTCAGACATAGGACAATCTTGTTTGCTAAGTTTCACATATGGTGGCAATGGAACACTCAGTGCCTTTCCCTTCTCCATATTGAAACGTTGCAAAACCTTGTCAATATACTCTGTTTGAGATAACCAAATCAACTTCTTTGATCTGTCTCTCTCAATGCGCATACCAAGTATATGACTTGCCTCACCCATGTCTTTCATGTCAAACGATTTTGCCATCTTTGACTTCAAAGCTGAAATTTCTTCCAAGTGCTTGCCAGCAATCAACATGTCATCCACATACAAAATAAGGATCAGTCAACTGCCTTAGCCTTCTTTGTATATAGACAGTGATCGAACTCACTACGTTTGTAGCCTTGAGAAAGCATAAACTTGTGGAATTTATGGTACCATGCCCTCGGTGATTGTTTTAAGCCA
The DNA here is from genome assembly GCF_014529385.1 of Adiantum capillus-veneris. NCBI lineage: Eukaryota > Viridiplantae > Streptophyta > Polypodiopsida > Polypodiales > Pteridaceae > Adiantum > Adiantum capillus-veneris. The sequence continues at coordinate 163,589,275 of NC_140938.1, forward strand.
TAAAGACTCTTTAACAACTGGCATACCCAATCTTCCTTGCCTTTCTCAACAAACCCTTCTGGCTGCTGCATGTAAATTTCCACATCTAAATCACCATGCAAGAATGCTATCTTGACATCCATTTGGTGCAACACCAAATCTAATATGGCAACCAATGCAAGAAAGCATCTCAATGTAGTCACCGGAGAGAAGACTTCCTCAAAGTCAATGTCTTGTTCTTGCTTAAAGCCCTTGGCAACAAGCCTTGCTTTGTACTTTGGCTAACTATCGTGAGCGGTGATCTTATACCTGTAAACCCATTTACAGGGTAGAGCCTTTTTGCCCTGAGGTAATTTAACTAGCTTCCATGTCTTGTTTTTATGCAGAGCTGTCATCTCTGACTGCATGGCCAATTGCCAATTCCCGGAGTCCTTCATTTGCACTGCTTCCTTGTAACATGAAGGCTCATTGCAATCAGTCAACATGACATAGTTCATAGATGGAACAAACCTATCAAGAGGTTGCGTGATACGTCCAGATCTACGCACAATAGGTGGCTCAGGCTCAGCCACAACCTGTGGTTCCACTCTATCCTGTCCTTGCTCCTCTTGAGCCCTGACATTTTGTCTTGCACGTGCAGGTCCATCTTCTTGGAAGACAACTCTTCTAATCTCCTCAACCCTCTCTGGTTTAGAATGATATTTGGATTCATTAAAGTGAACATCATTGCTGCGGACAACCTTTCTGGATTCGGGATCCCGAAGTCTGTACCCCATCTCACCAGAATTACCATAGCCTAGAAAGATGCACTTTCTACTCTTTGGCTCAAGTTTGTTCCTAAATTCTTTTGGAACGTGAGTATATGCCTCACAGCCAAAGACTCTGAGATGCTTGTATGAGGGCATTTTGCCTGACCATACCATCTCTGGCACTGAATCCTTCTGCAAAACCTTGCTAGGAGATCTATTTACAAGATGAATAGCTGTTGATACAGCTTTAGCCCAAAACCCATTTGGCAGCTGTGCATTAGACAACATACTTCTGACCTTCTCTTGTATGGTCCTATTCATCCTCTCAGCAACACCATTTTGAGGAGGATTGTAAGGAGCAGTAAGTTCACGTTTTATACCTTTTGACTCACAAAAGTCCTGAAAGGCCTTTGAAACATACTCTCCACCATTGTCAGTGCGTAAGCATTTAAGCTTCTTGCCACTCTGATTCTCCACAAGTGTCACAAACGTTTTGAAAACACTAAACGCTTCATCCTTGTGCTTGAGAAAGTAAACCCATACTTTCCTCGAGTAATCATCTATAAATGTCATAAAGTAAGAAGCTCCCCCTAGAGATAGGTTAGGCATAGGTCCACAAAAATCACTATGAACAAGTGCCAACTGTGTATCTCTTCTACTGCTTCTATGCTTATGTGGCTGCTGTGTTTGCTTACCATACAGACAATGTTCACAAAATTCAAAATCATTAAATGAAAAGCCAGGCAAATAACCAGAAGGAGACAAGATTTCCATTCCCTTCTTGGACATATGTCCTAACCGGCAATGCCACAAAGAAACATTTGGCTGCTCGGTTACATTGATTACATTTTTAGAGACATTTGATACATAAATCATGTAAAGTCCTCCAGACTTTACTCCATGTGCTACTGTCATAGAACCCTTGGATATCTTCCACATGTTCTGTCCAAAAGTGGTGACGTAGCCAGCATCATCAAGTAAACCTGTGCTGATCAAGCTCACATTCTTCAGCGTGAAAGAAGAGCCATTCTGAAACTTCAATTGAACATCTCCAACACCTAAGATCTCACATTTCTGCCCATTGCCTAGCCGAACATGATCTTTAGTGGTCACACAAGAAGTAAACCACTCCTTGTTTGGAGACACATGAAGTGATGCCCCTGAGTCTATAATCCAGTCACTCAGTGCATTTCCATCAGATGCTGTAAGAAGAGCTGAGTCCATTGTATTCTTCAAGAAGTAGATGTCTCCTAACACTAGACTATCATCCTCTGCAACATTGTTTGTCACATTTATTTCTTGAATCTTCAATGAGGACTTGTTCTTCTCACCATGGTCTTCAACTTTCTCTTTGACTTTTTCTGCTTTCCATTCTCTGCAGTCTCTTTTCATGTGACCCTTCTTGCCACAATGGTAGCATTCTATGTCACTCTTGCCTTTAGCACTGCGGGACTTGCTACGAGACTGATTCCTCTTTCCACCTTTGTACTTTTCTTTGGTCCTTCCCCTGACAACTAAGGCTGTTCCTTTGCCTTTGTCCATTGTCTTCCTATTGGTTTCTTCAGTAAGCAGACTTCCTTCTACACCTGCTATGTTCAAACCATCTGGAGGTGCAGAATTACTCAAAGCTGTGTGAAAAGTGTCCCAACTTTCCGGCAATGTGATCAACAGGAACATAGCTCTAACAGGTTCATCAAACCTGACACCTTGAGCTGACAACTGACTATAGATTGTGTTGAATTCATTCAGATGATTGGACATAGGTGTCCCTTCTTTCATCTTCAAGTCAACAAGCTTCTTAAGCCAGTATACCTGTGAAGCTGCACTCTGCTTCTCATAAAGATCACTCAGCTTTAACCATGCTTGATAAGCCGACATCTCGTATGCTACATTGAAGTAAACGCTTTCTGCCAAAGTCAGCATAATGGTAGAAAGTGCCAATTCATCCATTTCGCTCCATTCATCTTCGTCCATATCTTCTGGTTTTATCCCCTTGAGCTTTATAGGTTTTATCTGCTTCTTTTGTACCAACACGTGCCAAATCTGCTGCTTCCACAATGGGAAATTGGTTCCATCCAACTTCTTGATATTGTAAAGAGCAGTGTCCTGTGATCCAGCCATAGCTATGCTTCACAGTAGTTTACTTTCCTGGGAAAAATTCGGCAGAGTTTCCCCTGTAAACTGACCTCTGAACCAATATCAACCTGTCAAATGAACCAAGAAAGCTTCAGATTCTGCAGAAATTTTGGCAGAGTCTCCTTTGTAAAATGGCTCTGGTGTACTAAAAACAGACCAAAAAACAACTCAAAAACACTGTCTCTCTGACACTGTAAGCTGTGGGTAAACCTGTCCTGCACCTGTACTGTCTCTGACTGTCCTGTCAGTGCCCTGTAAGCATAAACTGCGACAATGCCTCAACGGTAGTAAAGCAAAGATGCAATCCCAATTGTCTAACTCACAGTCAATACATCCTAGCTGCCTATCTAAGGGTGCTCGAGGGATCACTCCAAGACCTATATCACCGAAAGGATCTCAACATTCGAGAATCCCCCAACTCAATAAAACCTCACTCGACCCTCAACAAAGGCTGCAGTAAATCTGACAGTACATAGACTTCCCACAAAGTCATACATCCACAAATTTCCCATTGTATGTTGTAACCGCTGCGGCGGTTGTTTGTTGCGTGACTCACAGCCAGCAAACCCTCAACAGACATACATCATCTCTGACAATACATCCCATGTGGAAGTACCTGCAATGTCAGGATGAAATCTGGAATATCAAGCAGCAAACACAAGCTACCTGATGAACTAGTGGATGTCGCCTGCAGTCTGTGTGTAGATGTGTCCGTGTTGTATGTGACACGCCTCCAAGAACTGTGAGCCATCCTTCGATGTGTAGACATCCACAAATCAACACTCTGGGAGTGTCGATATCCTCAGCACCTGCAGTCGTAGGCCGATAACCCCAAATTTGCAGAGTCGAATTTGCACCCGCTGAGACCACGTAGTCGAAAATGGCCTGCGCAGACCTTTGTCGAAGCCGAACGGTGGCCGAGATGACCTCAGAATGAAATTCTGACAACACCGAGCCCTTCCGGCCCTCCCACGAGATTTGGGTCCGTGTCTTCGCCTGTCGAATTTCACTCTAGCCTCCTGCAATGCTGCCCCGAGCCTCGATCTGAGCTCTGATACCAGTTGAAGGAGTACGAGCGGAAGTGCGACGCGAGAGAGAGTGCGAGAAGAAGAGCACGATGATATGGTGAACTCGCTCTACTGTAATGTGTAGAGCATAGTGAGTTCTTATTAGGTTTTAACAAAAGAATATGTGTACATACCTGGCGGCCCGCCCACTTACCTGGGCGACCACATTGGGCTTTATACCCCAACACTCTGGACATTGCCATGCTATGATGGATAGCCTATATTCAATCTCTTAACCATGAATTTTGTCATATTGCAGGTAAACATAATCCTGTTGCAGATATTTTATTAAGGGCTAGGTTTGAAGATGAAGAAGAGATGCTTACCACAAGTGATGATGTTGGCTTGAAGTTCTATACATCTTCTTATCTGCATGCAAATTGCAATAGTATTGCTCATGTTTTTGGAGTATTTTTTGAAGATTTCTACAAGGGAGAGTGACTTTTGATTGGCTGCTACCTAAGCACTCTTACCAGGCAAGAAGGATGGACTAACCAAGATTATAAAAGGATCGGGAAGTAAGCCTGTGGCAATTTCCTAAAGGATGGTCATCTATGGAAGCAGCCAAGCGGTTAGGAGGGGTATCGCAACGGGTTGTTTGTGACAAAGCAACTCAACAACAGTTTATAAAAGAGTTTCATGAGAGCTTATGGGTTGGACACAAAGGAGTTTGGGCAACCTTTGTCAATATCAAAGACCAATACTGGTGGAAAGGTATGTATAAAGATGTGGCTCAATTTGTGGAGATCTGCTTAATATGTCAACGATATTCTAATGTGTGACATTGATATGGATTGCATCCCACATATCCACTGGCTATGCACTACAAGTGGGTGGTGGACTTGATTAGAATGCTAGTAGGTGTTTGGAAAATGAGATACATTGTTCTTGCCATAGAAGATCTTACTAATCAGGTTGAAGGCAGAGCTTTATGTACCAAACCTAGAAGTTCAATATACAAGTTCTTGCTTGAAGATGTGATTTCCAAGTATGGATGTTGGGGCATAATTACTATTGATAGATGAGATATGGATGTAGATGAACCTCGTGATTTCTTCGCTTGTTTGGGCATTAAATTGTCCCTTACTATAGCATACAATCCAGAGGGTAATGAAAAAAGAGAAAGAAGGCATCCACCTATTGTTAAATATTTAGCAAAGGCATGCCAAGGACATATTGATGATTGTCCTAAACTCTTACCATTTGCTTTGTGGTTTGATCGTACTACACACAGTATTTTTACAGGTTTATGTTGTTTAAGTTGATGTATGGGCAAAAACCCAATATGCCTACATAAGAGGCGGTTATGTCTTGGACTATAATGCCATAGGAAGAGGGTATGTCTACAAAATATTTGCTTGATTTTCACATTTTCCAACTCGAGAGACGTCATGAAGATATTCCCCATTATGCCTACAGAGGAGGTGGTTATGTCTTAGACTCTCATGCCATGGGAAGAGGGTATGTCTACTAAAGGTTTTCTTGCTTTACACATTTGGCAACTTGAGAGTCATCAATAAGATATTGAGCAGGCTAAAGTAAAGCTTAATAAGGCAAGGTTGAAGAGTAAATTAGCATTTGATGGAAAGCATAGACTACCGCCTTATGCTATCAAAGACGGTGACTGGGTACTTGTTTATGACAATAGGCTGGAGAACCAATATATTGCTATGCGAAAGATGGTTAAACGACTGTTTGGACCATATGTGGTGCTTCATTCTTATGATAATGCGACAAAATAAGTTATGTGAGCTTGATGGCACTATGCTCAAGGTGCCTATTGTTGAAGGCGAGATTCTTTTGGAAGATCTCAGTTCAGATCAACTTCAGAAGACAATGATATGTATGCATCAGACGATGTGTCTGATGATGCTTTTGAAAATGCTGATTAAGTGAAGACCAATTGGCACAGGCTGGAGGATGTATAGGTTCAGAGGGGATGGATGTCGTGCAGCTCCGCTTCCATGATGGGAAAAATATCATAAGGATGCACATTACACTTGATTGAATTCTACATGATTGATGACCACTAGTCAGGGCTTGATAACAAGCTAACTTTATACTAAATGTATGCCAGATGCAGCTTTAAAGGGCCAAAAGTTGTCTTGATTAATGCTAGATCAGAGTATGCTTGAAGTGATCATAGACGAGAGTTTACAGAGTAGAAAGTACTCAAGGTGCTCTACAAACCTGTCTTTACAACCCGTGGATTGGAGCTACGGAGAGGATGTTATGATAGTTTGAAGTTTGAGCAGTTTGCAGAATTGTACCGAATTGGGCAGATGCATATAAAGGATCAAGGATGAAGTAAGTGCATGGACCTGATGTTCTCATCTTGTGGAGCGCGTTGGTCTTTTGAGATTGGAAATCAGAGTTCTGGTTACCAAGATACTGCCAATTTAAGTTTCAGTGGGGGCGAGTTCTATACCAGATTGGGTCGCCTCGATTCATGTGCCATATGAGGTTTTTGGAACTTCACCAAGGTTTGTATGAGTTCTATGCAGTGTATGAAGGCCACAAAAAGTAACGGCCCATCAAACAGAGTCCAAAGCGATAAGATATTGGAGTTTGAAGTCGGCAACAGTTGCCGACGAGGATGCATCAGATGACTTTTCCCCGGTATTGTTACCTCAGTTGAAGGGCTCGAAAATGTCCAAGGTGGTGGGATCAACACAATCTAGCCAGCTAGCAAGAGTTTTGTTGAAAACTTACGGCTTGTCCATCATAGCTTGGAACATTGAGATAGTAAAATTTAAGCCGGCGGTAGTTATCGACAGTGCAGTGCCAAGTGATTTTTGCAGTTTTTGGGATCGATGGTTGGAAGTCTTGGAAAAACCAAAATATGGAAAGATTTACATGATTCAAAGTAGGAGAAGGGATGTTCCGATTGGCTTTTATGGCTTGATCACCGAGTTGATAGGCAATAAATTGCACGAGCTTCAAGTTGGTGGAAAATTTTTCTTAACAAGGGAATTTTTGAAGAATTTTGGAAGATGAGGCTCAAGTGATGTCGTGCTACCACGTCGCAAAGAAGGAGGGGGGAAATCTCATATGCGAGGGTAGAACGTGCAAATAAAGGCTATAAAGCCTATTTCGTGACCTATTATGGACAAGCAAATCGGAGAGAGAGCTTGGGCTATGGCGAACGCGGATCGATGTGGTGTTGGCGAGCGTACGCTGGTATGTTTTCATGACGGTGCCACAAGGCAGTGGCCAACGGTGGCCCTTGAGCAAGATGATAATGACGGCAACCAATGATACTTATAAGGGCCAGTAGCACCGGTGCTACGACTTCCATAAGGGAAGTGGTGCAGAATGCCAAGAAAATTTGGAGAGTGGTAGTTCACGTAGAGACGTGCTAAAAAGAGCCAAAAAACAGTCGGTAAAGATAGCAAGTGCCAAAAATAAGAGAAAACACACGCCCATAAAAGACATTTTTTGGAAGAAAGAGGGGTTCAAGTTTTTGGGGAGCAAACATACAGAGAAGAGAGGGTGGAGAGAGCTCTTATTTTTTGGAAATTGAAGAAGAGGAGAACAGGAAAAAGACACAGACAGAGAGAGCTTTCAGAAGCTCACGAAGCTAGATTTGGGGCTCTTCTTTGTGAAAAAAGAGGAGCTTCATCATCAACACCGGGCATTTAATTCCATTAATGGACGCTCAAAAACAGTGATCATTACTCTTATTGGGTTTAAACCCTTTGTAAATGAGGATAGACTCCTTAATCAAATGTTAATCTAATTTTTGATATCTTTAAGAGCACCGCTTGGGCAAACAAGTGTCGGTTCTCGTTTGTGGTTCTAGTTTCAATTGTTTTCATGCTTTGTTTCCATTGCAAAGAGGATATAGTCTATCATGCAGTGTTGTGCATCTTCTCTCTCACCTTTTTCTTATAGCCAAAGGCCTTGTGCCTTCCTGGCTCACCTTTTGAACCCAATATCCCTCGACAACGTGAACCAGAGCACACGTGCTAACGCGTCTATGAGCTATTTGTGGTCGTAAGTGTATCAAATGATGTTTGTTTTTTGTGTTCAAGTAGTCATTAGAATTGTGACGACATAAGCTACACATAGATACTCATAGATTTCAGTTTTGGGCACTTTTGAAATTTTGCTCTGTCTTCATAAGCGTTTTTCTTAGACGGGTTTGGAGAGAGGATTTTTTGTGTAGAGGCTTTGGGACAGGTGTATCCTAGTAAGGGGATGGTGTGCCTTAAGTTTCGTACGATTCTGGTATGGTTTGGTGAGTTTCCTTCCATTTGTGTGTATGTGGGTTGGGTGGTGTAGTTGAGAGCAGTGAGATTCTTGCTTGTGGTTTAGTTGGCCTTCCAGAGTGTTGTATGTGTGGGATGGTCTCAGCCTTACAAGATAAAAATATTTCCTATGTGCACTTATCGTGTCATCTGTGTCCTCGATTGACATTATGTTGATCTAGGTAGTGATGTATGCACTTTATAGGTGGTGTGGTTCGCTCCCGCAACATTGACAAGCATGTAGGGGAAGGTCAATTAAAGGTTGAGTTTTGCATAGCAACTAATCCTCTATATATGTAACTCTATTTTAATCAAAGAAATAATAGCGTGTAGTTTTATTGTGTTGGACCTCTCTCTCTCTCTCTCTCTCTCTCTCTCTCTCTCTCTCTCTCTCTCTCTCTCTCTCTCTCTCTCTCTCTCTCTCTCTCTCTCTCTCTCTCTCTCTCTCTCTCTCTCTCTGTGGCTGCCCTATGGGGGGCGTTAGGCAATAGCTTCACCCATTCTCTCCTAATCTACAGCTACTGCCCTAGTTCTATCCACAGCCGCAATAACTTCCCCAGCCTCACGCGGTGCTGCTCTGTCCACAGCCTCATGCGGTGTTGCTCCGTCCACAGCCCCACGCGGTGCTGCTCCGTCCACAGCCACACCATCCACAGCCACGTTCTACCCTGCTTGTGGTGATAGCGGCTGTTTCACCTTGGTTAAGGCTTGATTGAGTGCATCAGAGAAAGGGTCAGACGTCGATTTTTGCACTAAGAGTTTCTTGATCTATAGGGATGATGGCAACGAAGGGAAAGACAGCACCACCAAAAACACCCACGAGAATGCGACCTAGCTTTGGCACCGTTGTAGCGGCCCCGAACAAGGCTGACCGCATCGGAAAACTCGAAGAGGCCCTGGACCGATTTATAGAAGAGAATCACGACCTCAAGGCTCACCTTAGCAAACTTAAGGCACGATTTGACTCTATGGTAGATCTCATGATCGACAAGGTGAAGCAAGTTGAGGAAAAGGTCACGCGAGCCCACTTGGTCACCCATGCCATTAGCAAGGAGATTGACACTAAGGTCAATGCGGTTTTACAGGAACGTTGGCTACAAGAATCCCTTGGCCTCAAGGTTAGGATTGGGGGACTTCCTTCACCATGGTGCACTCATGAGGACACTCTTGAAGAAGCCATCTCCAAGCTCAATGATATTCTCCAACCAGTTAACATAAAGCCCGGAACCATCTCCTGGATCAACGGCACATGTAGGCAAGTACCGCCTAAACATTGTATCCTCACCTTCAAGGACAAAGATGAGTGGATGCCGTTACTACACCAATCGCACCTTCTCAAGGGACAAATTTTTTGGATTGCCGAAGAATTAACTACAAATCAATTGAAGACTAAAACAAGCGAGCTCAAGAAGATGCACGAAGCACCCAAATAAGGCAAATGGGCAGTCTATCGAGGCGGTAAAGCCGTCATCCAGGATTTTCGAACTCCCAAACTGGCCTCTCCCACACTTGACCCCTCTTAGTTTTACTTTTTGTTATTTTCTTTCTTCCTAGCCAATGGACCCTCGATCCTTAATTGATATGTACCCAATGCCACCGATTGTCCTGTTTTTGGTCCCATAGGTCATATGTGACCTTCGTGGACGATAATTCAATCTCTCTCTCTCTCTCTCTCTCTCTCTCTCTCTCTCTCTCTCTCTCTCTCTCTCTCTCTCTCTCTCTCTCTCTCTCTCTCTCGCGTTTCCTGCAGCTGCATGCTCTACAGAGCCGCCATGGACCCTTACCATTGCCATCCACCTTAGCCAACACCAAAAAAGCCACCAACAGAATATCACACCATAATGGTATGAGGAACTATACATACTTTTTGCTGATAGAGGTGTGAAGCCCTAGGTGTTCAAAGCCATAAAGAGGTAGCATGATAAAGTTAAAGATGGAGATGCTATCAAGCTCTGAATGTAAGCTACAATGGTAGCTTCATTACAATTATATCCTTATGTTGGAGGTGAACCCTTGCAACACCTACTCACCACTTACACCTCCTATTGTTGTGGCGTACAAGTCCTTTGAGCCCATCCTTTTGTTGCCTTCAAGAGTAGAGGTCCGCATGTAGTCTGAGTGAATGAAAGTAGGAGGAGGAGGATCTTGTTTCATGTTGCAATGGAGGTGAGAGAAGAGGGAGCAGCTCGAAAATATGTGGTGGACAGGGAGAAGAGGAGGAGGAGGAGGAGCTTGCTTGGTGCGACAATGGAGGTGGAAAAAAGCTAGTAAAGAAAGAATGTGTGAATATAGGGTGCATGTGGCTGTTGCATGTCATAATAATTAATATCTAATTCTCCTAAATGGTTTTCTCATGTTAAACTGATCATTTAATATGGGGAAGTACTAAGGGAGAAAAAGCTAGATTATTGGTAAGACTAGCAAACTGGTCACAATAAGGATCCAAAGGAGGGAAAATAGGGATCCAAAGGGGGACCATCTGGAGAAGATCAATGTGCAAGCAATGGGCTTCAAAGACCTAAGGTTCAGCCCATTAAGACTTCCAAAATGCTAAGGTTCCAAATTTCAAAGGGTAAGTCCAAATGGTCAAGCTTAAGGAAATTGGATGCTTTGTAATTGTTCACAAAGTCTTCCTAGATCCCTACATGGGAGGGGGCGAGCCCTAAAGGTAGGGGAAGAGAGAGAAAGAGGTGAGATAGCACACACACAATCAAAGGCTCCCCTTTACACAAAGGACATAGTGGACACATGTCAAGTTCCTAGCTCAGTTGCCCCCAAAGTGTATTCAAATCCTATTGGATGACCATAGAGGTGAACCAATGAGAATAAGGCTAGAGTAAATTTAGTCTAATTAATTTAAAAACACTTTATTAAAAGAACCAATGGTAATTAAGTCTCCTGGATTATTATTGGACAGCTTGCCAAGGGGTCCAATAGGAATTAAGCAGCCCAATGGCTTGCTTAATTCCTATGGGCCAGAAGGGGAAAAGGTCCAATGGGGATTTAAATGAATTAAGTTATTTACCTAAGCTCTCTCTAAAGGGGAAAGAGGGACACTTGTTAGAAGGCTCTTCATTTGACCCTTAATTCCTATTGTCTAAGCTTGGAAAGGTCCAATGGGAAGCTAGCAAGAGGAGTTAGCAAGAGGGGTCGACCAAGATGAGAGAGGGGGCTGATTTGTGAAGGCATTATTCCACACACTCTCACACTAGCTCATATGTGAAGTCAAGAAAGTCTATCTCCTTCTCAAGCTTTAATGTAAAGCTTGAGAAGTCAAGAAAGTCTATCTCCTTCTCAAGCTTTAATGTAAAGCTCATCATCTACTCCAAGCTTGTGAGAACGGAGGTCTACACCAACAAATCTTGGCTTTGTGATGCAAATCCAACCAAGAGCCAAGCTCCAATGCCTGCTCATCTCCTCTACCATGCTAATTACTAAGCTATGCTAAGCTTTTATGAGTGATTATGTGAGGAGAGATACTTCTTTCTCGTAAGACGACTCCTTCTTCCTCTCAATCTACTCTTATACCCCGCTAGCTCTCACCATCTTCGAAGGTGTGTGAGGTCTTGGGTCTGAGACCGTGAGGGAATTGATGTTGTGTTTTATAAGTGTGTGCATGGTGCTTGAAGCTTCCATCTTCATTGCACCAACAAGTTATTGAAGGAATACAAAGTATTGTATTGTAAAATGTCTCCCTTGATGGGGGAAACCTATAATACAAAGCCTTTTGGAGGGGGGACTGGCTCCATGTAAATCCGGTCCTCAATTGTTGTCAATAGCTTAATTTCTTTCTCTTTTGAAGTATTGTTCATGCCTATCTAACTAGGTGTTATGTTTTTTGTTGCTCTCTCCATCCAAGCACTCTTGCTATGCTCATTTCGAATCTATTCTAATGAAATGTTCACTATGCTTATGCTATTTTCCGCAACAAACAAGTTACTAGGCTATTAAATGTTGCATTGCAGCAATGGAGAGGTTGGGAAAAGGTTTGTAGAGGGAGAAAATCACTTTTTACTAAAGAACAGGTTTGGGAGGAATTTGGAGGTGGGAAGTGATGTTATGATTTTTTTTTCAGTTCTCATTTTTACTTGTAAAGGTCAAAAATGCTTTTTTGACCATAAAATAGGTCTGGGGGGCTTTTAAAGAAGGAAAATATGAGTTTTGATTTTTATTTTTTTTTGAAAATTTCAACTTTTTAGTGTATTTTTTAACATGGGCCAAAAAGTGAGGGAAAAGAGGTCAAAGTGTCCCCCCCCCCCCCAATCTGTTTTCCATAGCCACCTCCCTTACCTTCTCACTAGGTAAGAGGCCATTAAGAGGTGTAAGACTACATTGTCCCCCTACTTTTTTGAAAGTATAGAGTGTGTCCACTGCCCTCTTCCTATCGGCTAGCTTCAAATTAACCTTAATCCCAAAAGGCCTCTAGAGGGTTCATCTTTTTTCTAATGTTATTAGAGGAAGTTGGAGGCTACAACTCAGTTTTGAGGCAGTGGATATTTCAAATTTGGAAATTTTGGATTGTTTGCATACCAAAATTAGAGAGAAGATAGAATTTGGTGCAAATAGCCATGAAGATGCTTTCTATTTGATGAAGGCAAAGAGTTGAAAGGTGAAGAAGAAATTGGACATGGGCTTGTTAAAACGAGCTAACTAAGTTTTGAGGACGGTACAACCGAAGGTGGTTCTAGTTGTTTGGAGTGCATAGCCTCCCTAGGTAAGATTGTTGTCAATTATGCTCTATTAGAGTTTCCTACTTGCAATGTGTCCATACCAAGGGAAAACAATCTCATCAACAAGGATGAGGATTTTATTGAAGAGGACCTAGATGCAAACGGAATAGCAGATGCATATTCACAGGTGGCGGATGGTGAATTTAAGCATGTAGAAGAAGCCAAGCCGTATGTATAGATGCGAGAGTCCAAAGAGGATGCGAGGTTTGAAGAGAAACAAGAAGAAATTGCAGATTTAATGGACTTAAGCCCATAGAGCTAATGTAAGCTTTAAATCCCAATCTGTGCGATGAGCTTCCACCGTTTTGGTCAAGATAGAGATTAAGGTCTTGTTGGTGCTCTCAGCTTGGCCATTTGCTTGTGGATAATAAGGTGTGGACTTATGGTGAGCTATCATAAAGTTGGTAGTGAGTTCTTCTATTACTCCATTTATAAAATGAGTACCATTGTCACTCACAATCTCAAAGGGACAACCAAATCTTGTAATAATGTTCTCAAAGAGAAACTTGGCAGTTGACCTTGCATCGGCTTTACGTGTCACCCTAGCTTCCATCCACTTTGTCACATAGTCAGTGGAAACGATAATATATCGAGATTGAGTGCTACGAGCTGCCGGACTAATTGGGCCTACAAAGTCCAAACCCCATTTTTCAAATGGTTGAGTCACTTTAATAGGATGTAAGGGCATCCTATCCTTTCGTTGTGTGACCTTGTAACGTTGGCATTCATCACATCCTTTTGCAAAAAGTGATGCATCTTTGAATAAGGTAGGCCACCAATAGCCTGACTGCAACACCTTTCTAGCTGTTAGTTCCCCTGAGAAATGTCCTACGACTATACCCATGTGGGCTTCTTGCAGTATGTATAAATACTCATCCTCATGGGCACAACGTCTAAGAACATCTTCCTTCCCTAGCCTGTAGAGAGTTCCTGCAATGAGAGGGTAAGGTTCACATTCTTTTAACAGTTTTTGAGCTATGTCTTTACGAAGCTCTTTGGGTGGAAAACCATTAACTAGAAAGTTCACAATCTTCTCACTCCATTCAGATATGGTTTCGACTAGGAATAGAGAAGTATCGGGCAACTCATCATCGACTCTAGTACAGGCTTCACCATTGGGTATGCGAGACAAATGATCCACCATGACATGTCTTTTACCAGGTCTCACCACGACGGTAAAATCAAACTCAAGGAGAATTAACAACCATCGTGTAATTCTTCCCGTGGAATAAGGTTTATTTACTAGATACAACAAGGCTTGATGATCATAGAACACAAACTTGTTGGCCAGAAGGTAGTAGTGAAATTTCTTCACTACATAAATCATACCTAAACCTTCTCGCTCTGTAGTGGTGTAGTTTTTCTCGGCATCATTCAATTGACGACTTGCAAAGCTAATGGGGTAGTCTAGTTTATGTTCTCATGGTTGAGCTAGAACACACCCAATAGCAAAGTTCAATGCATCAATATGCACATGGAAAATTACATTCCAATCGGGCACGCATAGAATAGGAGTGCTAGTCAAGGTCTTTTTCAATGACTCATAAGCATGGTCACACTCCGCAGTCCATTGGAACTCAATAAGAAGCTTGTACAAAGAACGAGCTATCTCGACAAAGTTTAAAATAAACCGTCGGTAATAACCAACATGGCCCATGAACCTTTGAACTCCTTTATAGTTTGTAGGTGGTGGCAATTCAGCAATGGCTTTAACTTTGCTCTCATCTGTTGTTAACCCTCACGGCTCACCCTATCACCTATGACAGACATTGTATTATTTACTTGGTAGAGTCAGGTAACGGGCTTGTCGGTCCAATAGGAAAAGGATAAGAGTGATCACCAATGAGAGGCGCACTCTAACTGGAACATTCAAGGGATTAGTTGGCTAAGCATGGGCGCCCAAGTGTGAATGGGGCGAGCTCATATAAAAGTCAACTAAACGTAAAATTCACTCATTCTCTCATTTGTGCAACTGAAGAGTGCTCTTGCTCCATCTCCATCTTCTTCTTCTTCATGTCCTTGTGTGTGTGTGTGTGTATACGTGAGAGAGAGGAAGAGAGAGAGAGAGAGAGAGAGAGAGAGAGTGTGTGTGTGTGTGTGCGATCGAGCATTACGGCGGCACGATGGCGGCAAGGTGGTTGAGCGCGGCGTAGCGGCGTCTCCTTCTTCTTCGCGGCAAGGAATCCTCCACGACAGCAAGCGTAGATTAGTGAGTGACACACCATCGCCATCTTTGAGCTTACTAGTTTAGACTTGTTGTGTGCTTGGAGCCATTTGTGGCTCGCACACAGTGTATCGGCAAGTTCCTTGCATTGACAAGTACGATAGACGCGTACATTTTTGGCGCCGTTTCCGGGGATTTCCATACACTAAGCTTGAATGGCACTTCGTGCTTCTTTTGTGGTGCAATTTTAATTGTAGGAAAGGTAGGGAAGGAAGGTTTGTGTGTTGAGAAGAAGGATTTTGTGTTGCTATTGTGTATTTCTTTGTTAATGAAGTTTTGAAAGGTTACTGTGTTTTCTCTGTGCTAAGGTATTAGTATAAAGGTTTTTAGTTCTGTGTAATGTAAAGTACAATAAGTAGGAAGTAGATCTGTGAGAGCTAATGAAGTGTGTTAGTGTGTAATAGTAGGTGTATTAGTTGTAAGTAGGTAGGTAGAGTGTGTGTGTGCTTGCGCGCAGGCCGCAATGACCTTATCCCCAAAAAAAAAAGGTAGGACCGGGATCGGGAATATCTCTCAGACCCAAGCCCAAGCTCACGGTCAGGCTCAAGCTTCAGTCACCCTTTAAAATTATTTTTTTAGATTCACACGTACCTAAAAATCGACTTTTTTTAGGACCAACGGAGCGTCAGGTGACCGAACGTTGTGCTGTAAAGCACATTGCAACCCTCTGAGTGATATGCTTGTTTTGATCTATCACACACTTTAATCAAAAAATCTATCATTAAAAAAAAACATTAAAAAACGAGTGAAAACGGACGCGTAAAAAAGTAAGCGGTTAACCTTCGAGGTTATTCGCCGACGCTTGTAGGGTGTCAAAGGCATATGCATCTGCGCTCTGCTGGTCGTGTGCTAGAGACGGAGCAACTAGAGAGAATTTTGACTTACGTGAGTTCTCATTATCCACCTACTTTAGGTTCCGGGCCCTGGACAGGGACCCGAGGTAGTACAAACCAAGATCCGAACATAGCGGCTAGTGACTCTTCCTTTGACTACGACGTCATGGAGGGTTTTCCAATGCCTAATCCCGATAGCTCAAGCCAAGACATGCATGCCATGGGTCCGCGGTCCGGGCCGAGCGTGCTTAGCCGCTTGAAGGAAACCTTTAGTAGAGCCACTCGCTCCAAACATGGAGCTAATGATGTAAATGAGGGGGGTGGGGAAGTAAATTCTCCATTCATGACCAACATAGAGCCTATGCCCTTAGAGAATGTGCACGTGAAAACTTCATTCATTACACCTCCAGACTCTTCAGATCTATTCCCCTTCGAGGTCATATTACCTGATGGTAGAAGCCTTGCCGAAGTGCAAGAGGTTGAGCGATATATCACTGCGGCTAGGGAAAAGTAAGTCGAGAGCTTACGCAAGGCGGAGCAACCAACAGAGTTAAAAGAGAAAGCCCCTATGTCAATATCCTTGCTAAGAGAGCAATCGAGTGCTCCTGACTTAGCAATCGCTAATGGCCAACCCCTAGAAAGCAACATTGCATCTGGCTCAAAGGACACCCCTAGCACCTCAATCCTAGATGGAGCGTTCTTAAATGAAAACTGGGAGTACGAACTACAAACAAAAACTCTAACCGACCTATACACAGGTCACACCTATCACGTGGGTTGGTTAGATGTCCTACAATCCACAATGGGTGCTACTAGTGTGGAGGATCAACAACAAAGAGTTTGTGAGTTCATCCATAGTGTGATTGAGTTAGAGAGACAGAACAAGGGGATCCACATGCCTTCAACGGGTCTCATGGGAATCTTGGATACAGGAAAGGCTAAACAACTGACCTTATCGCAAATGGAGACTCCCTCGATAAGTTCGATGGATCTCCCATATGTTGTTTCGCTAGGGGTCTCGGTGCAATCTGAGCCCACAAGTGATAGCTTTACCTTTCCAAGTCTAGCTCATCTTTCCCTTGATGACACCACGGCTACCATGCCTACCCCAATGATGAGCATGCCGAGAAACACGCCATGGACCTTATTTGTTAGTAAAGCACCGCTACATGGTAGCTCAATGCATGCAACAGTACCTACAAGTGTGTGCCAATCGTATGCACCTATGGGTCATCACACTCATGTAGTCCCTACCCCTCCCGTTGTTTCAACAACCTATGATCGACAACCACAACACCCAAGTTCTTATTTCCATGGGACCATACCGGCTAGCATTAGCATGTCACATCCGATGTCTGATATGCCTAGGGCCACACATATGAACTTTGGGCCACCACATGGCACAACATTGTACCCAACGTGGAACCCAAGGGCTTCCTATGCGCCAAGCCCAATGCCAATACCTACTCCACATGTAATCTCTAGAGCGCCTTCACCCACGGTGCCTGCTCACTTAGGTGACTTGGCAACATTTGCTCAAGCTATTGGTCAATATATTGCTAAGAATATGCGTAA
The DNA here is from genome assembly GCF_014529385.1 of Adiantum capillus-veneris. Classification (NCBI taxonomy): domain Eukaryota; kingdom Viridiplantae; phylum Streptophyta; class Polypodiopsida; order Polypodiales; family Pteridaceae; genus Adiantum; species Adiantum capillus-veneris. The sequence continues at coordinate 163,606,818 of NC_140938.1, forward strand.
CAAGCCTGAGAGAGAGCCTAGAAGTAAGGCAGTACAAATAGCCATGCTCACACAAAAATATGCGTAAGACGCCTGAGAGAGAGCCTAGAAGTAAGGCAGTACAAATAGCCATGCTCACACAAAAATTTAGTGGAGATGGGGATGTGAGAAAGCATATCGAAGTGTTTGAACAAATATGCGATTCTCTAGGAGAACACAATGACCTGCATAAGAGTAATGCTTTAAGCCTAACCTCTAGTGGAAAGGCTGGGGATTGGTACAAAACCCTAAGGGTGGAAGAAAAAAGGATTTACCCTACTCTTAGGAGACTGTTCATAAAAGAATACATACGAGAGGGAGTGCTTTGGGGTGTAGCCTCTCAGCTCCAGAAAGCCCAACGAGAGGAAGGAGAGTCGGTGAGAGACTTTATAAGTCGCTTGAAGCATTTGAATTCTCGTTGTAATCCAAATGAGCGCTTCAACAATAACCAGTTTCTTGATAGATTCATTAGGGGATTACGACATGAGGATATCTACAATGGCCTAGTCATTAGAGGTATCACCACTTGGAAAGCAGTCACCACTAATGCGATCCAATTGGAGGATAATTTAATGATTCAAGGAGAAAGAGTGTCTTTTGAGCCTAAATCTATTAGCTTGCAAGCATCAGGGCATCAGCCAATGACCCTAAAGCCTATTGCTAAGGAGCCAAAGATATCTGAGATGACTTTAGCAGATCTCACCAAGGCTATTCAAGAGTCTTAGAGACAATCGTGCTCCATAAAACAATCATATGTATCCAAGAAGGGAGCAGCAATGGTGCTCAGTATGCTATGGACCGCATAGTACCAATAAATGCCCTACATTTAGAGTAAAATTCAATGGGAACTGCAATGCATGTGGGACGTATGGTCATCAAGCTAAGGATTGCATAGTATTTAAGCGCGTGATGGCCAATAGACCAACCTTATCATGGATAGACACACCTCGAGTGCATGCATTGATGCCGGCCCCACCTCTTGAACAAACAGCACAACACATGGTCCCTAGGGCCCAAAATGTTGTTCAAACAACACCCTTACCACCTCCAGTGCTAGGACCGCAACCACCACATCCAAGAATCACTTCTGTGAATCAAGTGGGTTGTGAGTCATTTATTGCTTATTTGGAAGGCTGTGAGGAAGATATAGATCCTAATATTGCCTATGGGATGGATGTGCTTGAAGAAAGTCCACAATACTACATGGAGTGTAAAGTGTGAACTTTGTCCTAAGGTGTGAGTCAAGGAGAGGAGAGTGGATTTATCCCACATACTGTGGAGCAAGACTGTAGAGCTACTTAAAGCTCATTTCATGAATGAATAAACAACAACTCTATTTTGCACTACATGCTTGTCTATGGTGAGCTTGTGCTAAGCTAAGTCAATACTCAAGACTGTGTTCATGATTAGGTTCCAAGCTAATTCTATCTTGGAACCTAATTCACTTGAGTGATAATCTTGCTTACACACACACTCATGCATTGACACTATGTTTCTCTTTCATCCACCCTAGATAGCACGATCCAATTCCTAACATTTGGTATCAGAGCCATGGTGTGCTAGCTAGGATTGTCATTATGCATTAGTGTGTGTTAATCATTAGCATCTCCATTAGATCGATTAGCCTTTCATTGTTACGGTCCATTAACATTTTCATAGTTAAGTTGCATATCTCACTAATTAAGCACTAATCTAATTATGTGTGGGCATGTCCTTGGCACACCCAAGAGGCCACTACCCTCCATGGCTAGATAGGCTTGATTAGGGAGAAGATTAGTATCCAATTTTTTGCATTTTCTAGTCATTCTGTGTCAATTTTCTAGTTGTTTGCATCTTCAATTAATCTTCCCGATTTTGTACTTATCAAGCTTTAATCATCTCATCTTGAATCTTTCCTCGCAAGCTTCCCATAGAGCCTTCAAGCTCTGCAATCCGAGCCCGAGAACTCCATTAAACTCACCCTTAAAATTGCCTAAAAATAGGTGTGTGTGTGTGTGTGTGTGTGTATGTAAACCTGCTAAGCCTGCTTAAGAACTTGCTTTTCGGAGCTCTTCCACAAGCAAGGCTCGTGGGCTTGTTGGCTAGCCCAATTTGAGCAACCTATATTTGGCCTTGAGGTCTCGGGGTCAACTCCATTGCTTATTGTGGAGGGAAGCGGGCGGACCCGAAATTGCATGCAAAAGAGGTTTTGTGGAGCTGGCGGGTCCGCAAGGGGGAGGTCCCACAGTCGACGGACATGATCTTGGCGCTCAATTGCTTTGAAGACCCAAATCGGGTCCGTTGGGGAATGCTCACACGCAGCATAGCCTTTTCGATCATGCCCGCGCTTGCCCGACGCTGTCCCCGCCTTGCCCGGCAATCTGCTCGCCGCCCGACCTGCCCCCGCCTTCCCGACGAGCTGCAAAAAGCCCTTTTCTTTTAAACCCCCTATCCCACGACCCTGTAAGAGCTCCTTCCAGCGGCCTTCATTTCCAATTCCAAAAGCCTCCAAAGCCACTAGAGTCTGTTCTCACTGCAGAGCACCGAATGCTCGTCCAGGCATAAAGTCGAGGCATTCAAACTATTAAGGCTTCATCAAGATTCACCAAAGCACTCAAAAGATCTTGAACACCCACTTCAACACCTTCAAAGAGGGAGTTCTTTCGAGCATCAAAAGAAAAAACAAAGAGTTATTTTCCCCTATCTGTGAAGAGGGGCTTCACCGACAGTGAAGAGGAGCTTCACATTGAAGGGAAATTCCAAAGTACACATTGATCTTGCAGCCAAGCACAACAAATTTCTTTCAATGTATATAATTGTATTTGTATACATTATGTGCTTTTGTAATGGTATAGACATTGGCATTGGAGAGTCTCCAAATTACTAAAATCTCTCTATGTGTGAAGATTTTGTGACAAAGTGTCTGAGAAACACCGCATGCTTGGGCTCTCGAAGTATGACCAAGATGGAAGAGAGAGCATTAATTTTTGCATAAACCTTTTCATATGATATTTTAGCATATTGTTGCATGTCATTATGATGCATGGAATAAAGCCTAATTGCACAACAAAAAGGGGGACAGAAGCACTCGTTCGAGGGGAGGATACGAAGTCAGACCATGAAGCAGTTGAAAGCAACAGCAGAAGCAACGAAGGCAAGAGACTTGACAGAGGATCGGCTCACATAGTAGAAGACAAAAAGGATGAAGACGAGAGCAACGTTGTCTTTTATGAAGACCCATTTTGAAGATGTAGACTCTCTACTTGTAGGGGAGGACTTTTTCCTGTGTGGATATCACCATCCTTTGTGGATTTTTCCTGTGTGGATTATCATCCTGTGTGGACATCACCATCCTTTGTGGATTTTTCTTGTGTGGATTTTACCATCCTGTGTGGATATCACCATCCTTTGTGGACTTTATTTTCCTGTGTGGATATCACCATCCTATGTGTATTTTGTTAGATTGTGTAGATCATGCATCTTCAGTATCTTGTCTTAGTCCAAAACTCAAGGGGAGGATTGTAAAGTGCGAGCTTTGTCCTAAGGTGTGAGTCAAGGAGAGGAGAGTGGATTTATCCCACATACTGTGGAGCAAGGCTGTAGAGCTACTTAAAGCTCATTTCATGAATGAATAAACAACAACTCTATTTTGCACTACATGCTTGTCTATGGTGAGCTTGTGCTAAGCTAAGTCAATACTCAAGATTGTGTTTATGAGTCCAAGCTAATTCTATCTTGGAACCTAATTCACTTGAGTGATAATCTTGCTTACACACACACACTCACGCATTGACACTATGTTTCTCTTTCATCCACCCTAGCTAGCACGATCCAATTCCTAACATGGAGGACTATTGGGGACAAGTCAAACTTGTCTATTAGGTAGCTGCTCTTGCGGCAAGAGACCAAAATATCAATTACAGTGCTAAGAGACCACCTCTTCAATGCTATGAGTATGGAGGTCCACATCATGTAGCTGAGTATCCTATTAGGCTACAAAAGAACGCCACACTAATGCAAACCAATCAAGCGAGCACGTCTACAATGCCAATACTCATGTGTAATCAATGTGGCATAGATCATTTGATTGCCCAATGTCCAAATAATCCAAATGCACCGAAGATCACGCTATTAAACTTGATTGAAGTTACCGAGGAGCCATCACAAAGTACACATGTGGTACCAGTAAACATACTCACACGATTTATGCTCCAAAAACAAAATTATATTCTTGAGGAAAGAGACACGGCATCAATTGCCCAATCTCAGAAAAAGAAGAAAACACGAAGGAAGAGATCGCAAAAAGCAGCGAAATCAGACCCCAGTTCAAAGGCCAACATAGGGACTGGTGACGACCTCGTACATATGAACGACGCTGAAGAGGTTCTGATTCAGGTGAAACCATGGAGACCAAAACGACCACTAAGATAGAAACCAACAAGGAAGATCTTTATGAGCCACAATGGCCAGGATCCAAGAAGAAGATAGGAACCTTTCCAAACCCTACAGAGGAGATTGAGCGAGTCAAGCAATTAAGGAGTTTGGTAGAAGATACCCAAAGGGATCTAGAACCAGCACCTAGGCAGATCCAGATTACAGACACCGTGTTCCCTACACAACAACAACCTCACCAAGTCCATAGACCCTTAGCCTTACCTAGTGTCATCCAAGAAGAAAGTGACTTAAAGTCATGGGAAAGTGGGCGTACTCACTTCCTGATGGAAAGAATGTTTACAGAGGGACTACCTAATCCTATCGGAGAAATGGAGATCCTATCTTCCCCACGTCAAGGGACTCAAGTCCAAAAGGTGCTGTTAAACATTGCCAAATTGATGGATTTCATGTCTTCAAAAGTTAGAACCACCATCATGTCCAAACTATATAAAGACCCTGAGCTAGTCTTAGCTCTTCGAGCCTTTCTCAATGGAGAACTGAAGTTTGGGCTACCACAATTTGCACAGATGGATGGAGTTTGGGAGATGCCAATAGAGGAGGAACGCTTAGATCCACAACCCAACCTAGATGAGAACCTTGTTATAGAAATACGTGTTAACAAGTTGGGACAATACTTTGAGGGTGATGAATCCAATGCGACCATACCAATCACTACTAACGGATTAACTGTGAAGGGAATCCTTGATGGTGGTGCTGGGGTTAGCATTGTGACTAAAAATTGCTAGGAAACTTCACCTTGCGACCACAACCATAGTAGTGAAGATGGCCAATGGGTCTATTGTTAAACCTATTGGGATGCTAGAAGATCTCAAGATCAAGGTCTTTGGACATAAAATAAGTATTACCTTCATTGTTATGAATTTCTCCAAACACACTATGGCATCGGAGATGATCTTAGGACGTCCTTTCATGAGGGAAGCAAAAATGGTGCATGACTGGTCTAAAAACCATGTCTACTTGCAGTTCCAAGATTCTGTCATTCAAGTGGATCTTGTGACTCGTCGAACACATCCTCTAGGAAACAAGTTTATAATTGATCATAGATCTGACACAACAGTTCACTCAGCCCCATTGCAGTATTGTTACACGTGTAAAGCGGACACTGATGTTGGGGAAGATTCTTCTTATATGGATGTACTACCTGGGATGACTGAGTCGGACAATGTGGATTGGGTACACCTAGCAGCAACCATAGACACTTGGGGAAATAGGGGGACAACCTGGGTAACACCTGAGGGGGATGAAATGCCCATACCCTTAAATATGCTACAGGCAACTCAGTCATCCCAGGTAGTACATCCATATAAGGAGAATCTTCCCCAACATCAGTGTCCGCTTTAGACGTGTAACAATACTACAATGGGGCCGAGTGAACTATGGTGTCAGATCTATGATCAATTATAAACCTGTTTCCTAGAGGATGTGCTCGACCAGTCATAAGAGCCACTCGAATGACAAAATCTTGGAACTGCAAGTAGACATGGTTTTTAGACCAGTCATGCACAATTTTTGCTTCCCTCATGAAAGGACGTCCTAAGATCATCTCCGATGCCATAGTGTGTTTGGAGAAATCCATAACAATGAAGGTAATCCTTATTTTATGTCCGAAGACCTTGATCTTGAGATCTTCTAGTATCCCAATAGGTTTAACAATAGACCCATTGGCCATCTTCACTACTATGGTTGTGGTCGAGGTCTTCCCATAGTTTCCCATCAACTTTTAGTCACAATGCTAACCCCAGTGCCACCATCAAGGATTCCCTTCACAGTTAATCCCTTAGTAGTGATTGGTATAGTCACATTGGATTCATCACCCTCAAAGTATTGTCCCAACTTGTTAATAGGTATTTCTATAACAAGGTTCTCATTTAGGTTGGGTTGTGGATCTAAGTGTTCCTCCTCTATTGGCATCTCCCCAGCTCCATCCATCTGTGAAAATTGTGGTGGCCCAAACTTTAGTTCTCCATTGAAGAAGGCTCGAAGAGCTGAGACTAGCTCAGGGTCTTTATATAGTTTGGACATGATGGTGGTTCTAACTTCTGAAGACATGAATCCATCAATTTGGCAATGTTTAACGGCACCTTTTGGGCTTCAGCTCCTTGACGTGGGGAAGATGGGATCTCCATTTCTTCTATAGGATCAAGTAGTCCCTCTGTAAACATTCTTTCCATCAAGAAGTGAGTACGCCCACTTTCCCATGACTTTAAGTCACTTTCTTCTTGGATGATACTAGGTATGGCTAAGGTATATGGACTTGGTGAGGTTGTTGGAGGGTTAACATTTTACTAGTTCAAGTTCAGCAAGCAAGTCGCTTTGGCTTAGTGTCATTAGTTGTTTTCTTTCCATTGAATTAGCTAACCGTCTTTCATTTTTAGAATTTTAGAGGTGGTGGCTCGAGTATCTCCTAGGAGCAGATTAGGGAGTGAGGGCTATTTTTCTATTGTGCTCGGATGTACTGAGGTAGGCATACTTTCTTAGATGTGCATTCCATAAGATTTCTCGCCGGTAGGCTGACTTGATGTGGAAAACCTGCTCCTAGGGATTTTCGGGGTCAAAGTCTATAGTTTTATTGGTCTGTTTATCCAAGTCATGGGATTCTAGCGAAGGTAGGGAAAACTGAGGTTTTCCCTATATATGCAACCGCCTTCTACTTTAGGCCATATCAGTGATTGCCAGAGAAATCAACATTTGGGACACACTCTCTCTCTAGTTTTTTCTCCTTATAAAGCGTATGTGTGCAATTTCTCTCTCCAATGTTTTTGTCTCGCTAGCGTTTTTTCCCTCTTTAGAATTTTTGCCTAGTGATAGCAGTTTTCTCTCTAGTGCTTCCTATTTCCTCTGCTCTACACACTTTGCCACTTGCAGATCGGCTACCCATGCCCATTGAGCGGGCAGTACACAATTGGTGGATGTTATTAAGGAGATCTATCGTGATAGATTTGAGACCCATTGGCTAGGTAGATATTCATCTTTTCTCCAAAGTTGGATTTTCATCTTATGTTTGTGCATGAGGCGTGCAAGCTAGGCATGGAGGTAGTTTTCACAAAGGATGTGGTGTCCATTCGGGATTGACCCTCCGAAAAGGGTGCCAGAAGAGGCATGTTGGAGAATGGTCTCTATAGGCTCTATGCTCTTTCTTTAGGGACTAGCACTCCCACAAGTGATTTACGGCATTAAAGGTTTGGTCATTTGAACATTGATGCTCTTCTTCGTGATTTTCCTGAGGAGATGATTGAAGGCTTACCAAATGTTGGGAGAAATCATGGGCAATGCATTACTTACATTTGTGGGACACTAGGAAGCAACATAGAGAAGCTATTGAGAAGCACTCCACACACCGAGCTACTACGGTTTTGGATGTGGTTCACACCAACCTTTGTGGACCTATGCAGACGCCATCTTTGGGTAAAGCTCTTATTTCATGTTGCTAGTGGATGATTTTAACCTATGTTCTTCCTAGGACATTGAGGGAGGACTGGTGACTCTTATTATCCTCTGTGTGGAAAATCTTGTGATTACAAGTAGCCATGTCGACCACATTCATAGTACTATGGGGACCTTGGCTAAGGATTTTGAGATGATAGATCTCGACTTGCTTCATTACTTTCTTGGATTGGTAGATAGAGAGGGGATCTTTCTCTCTCAAGATCACTATGCACAAGAGTGTTTGGAAGCATTTTGTACGACTGAGTGTAAAGCTATCTCATCTTGTATGGATCAAAACCAAAATTTGTCACAATATGACCTTTGAGATGTAGCAAATGCTACAAGTGATCAAAAGAAATTTGGTTCTCTTATTTGAGTGCTCAACACGCGATTTGATGTCAATTTCTTGATGAGACTTCTCAATTCATTCATGAAGAGACCCAATAAGTCACATATAGAGCAGGCTCTTTGGACTCTACGGTATTTAAAATAGTCACAGTCATTAGGCATTTTCTATGCGGTTGGAGGTACGGATTCCAAGATCATTCGTTGGGAATGGAATGATCCAAATTGGGGTGGAGATCCAAATGGACGATGGTCAACTACAAGTTATACCCTTTCTTTTGGCTCGAGAGCATTTTCATGGAGCAGTAAGAAATACCCTACAGTTGCCTTATCATCCATGTATAGGGTTGTGTGCCACATGTGACTAAGTGTGGTTATGGAGGCTACTTTCGGAGATTGGCTTTCCACAGCAAACAACCACGATCTACTTAGACAACAAGAGTTGTATAGCCAGTGGCGACGAGGAACCTGGTTTTTCATGCCCAACTTCTAAGCATATAGAGATACAATACCATTATGTTCGTGAGAAGACCAAGGATATATCTAGTTGACTAGAGTATGTTCTGGCATTTTACAGCCCTACCAATATCTTCACCAAAACTCTATTGCAAGAGACATTATCCTATCATGCTAGAGATCCCTTGGATCGGTTTCTCGTCCATGAGCTAAGAGAGGATTCATGTCTGGTGGTGGTTCCAATCTCCCAGGAGCAGATTAGGGAGTGAGGATTGTTTTGTGTCTATGCCTAGCCATATCTAAGATAGACAACCTTTCTCAGCGGTGCGTTCCACTATATTGCTCATCCGATAGGCTAGTACAAGGCAGAATCCCTGCTCCTAGGGTTTCCTTAGTTCAGACCTGAGGGGTCCACTCTTTATTGTTAGGACATGCCACCTACGAGGAGAGAGTCTTAGAAAACCCCCTATTTACAACTTGTATATGGTAATTATGATCCCCTTTATATGCTTATAAGATCTGCAATGACAAAATTTATCATATCCCTATCTTACCTGTTCTGTATGATCCTTTCTCGATTCTTGAAAGACATACTATGGCTAAAGTTGTTGTCCAATAAAACTCTCTTTTGTGTTTTTTAAACAAAATTCTCTTTATTCTTAAGATTTAAATAACCCTTACACATAAGAGACAACAAAAAACAAACCATATTCATTAGTTGATCTTTGATGGCAATGTGTGAGTACATATAAGCTTGGATTCATTTATGTGAAAAGAGTCTACGTCTTGTAATATCAAGATTTAGCTTTCAATTGACATCACATAGAAATAGCAACTAATGTACTAGCAATATTGGTATATGATGCATTCATCAACTCTCTATCTATATATGTCAATGGAGATATATAATATTGATGGACTCCATAAAGAGAATGTATGTTTCTTATTCCGATATATCCTTATCTCTTCTCCTTCCCCTTTCCCCCTCCCCCTCCCCCTCACCCTCAAGTGAGAGTTATACACCCCCCCAACCCCCAAAATAAATTTAGAAGCAAAACCTATTGGGGGTCTACCCCTAACTTATACCCTTATCTAGATTTTTTTATAAACCCCCTCTCTGCACTTGCGTGGTATGGTAAGTTTTTCATGGTCGATCCCTAGGGGTTATAAGTCTCTAGTGTTCTATAATTTTGCTCATAAAATGTGGGCAGTGACTTTTGTATTAGTAGTTATTGGTCCATTTATTCAAGTCGGGGGATTCTAGTTGTTAACCCTCATGGCTCACGGACACCCTATCACCTACGACAGACATTGTATTATTTATTTGGTAGAGTCAGGTACCTGGCTTGTCGGTCCAATAGGAAAAGGGTAAGAGTGATTGCCGATGCGAGGCGCACTCTAACTAGAACATTCAAGGGATTAGTTGGCTAAGCATGGGCGCCAAAGTGTGAATGGGGCGAGCTCATATAAAAGTCAACTAAACCTAAAATTCACTCATTCTCTCATTTGTGCAATTGAAGAGTGCTCTTGCTCCATCTCCATCTTCTTCTTCTCCATCTCCTTGTGTGTGTGTATGCGTGAGAGAGAGAGAGAGAGCGTGTGTGCGATCGAGCATTGCGACGACGGCACGACGGCGGTGAAGCGGTTGAGCGTGGTGTAGCGGCATCTCCTTCTTCTTCGCGGCGAGGAATCCTCCACGAAAGCAAGCGTAGAGCGGTGAGTGACACACCATCGTTATCTTTGAGCTTACTAGTCTAGGCTTGTTGTGTGCTTGGAGCCATTTTTGGCTCGCACGCGGTGTATCAGCAAGTTCCTTGCATTGACACGTGCGACATACGCGCACTTTTTTGGCGCCGTTGCCGGGGAATGCCATACACTAAGCTTGAATGGCACCCTGTGCTTCTTTTGTGGTGCAAATTCTATTGTAGGAAAGGTAAGGAAGGAGTGATTGTGTGTTGAGAAGAGGGATTTGGTGTTATACTGTGTGTTTTTTTTGTTAATGGAGTTTTCAAAGGTACTGTGTTTATTCTCTGTGTATTAAGGTTGTTAGTTTTCTTTGTTAATGGAGTTTTCAAAGGTACTGTGTTTATTCTCTGTGTACTAAGGTTGTTAGTTTTCTGTGTACAGTAAGTAGGAAGTAGATCTGTGAGAGTTAATAGAGTGTGTTAGTGTGTAACAATAGGTGTATTAGTTAGAAGTAGGTAGATGGAGACTCCCTCGGTAAGTCCGATGGATCCCCCATATGTTGTTTCTCCACGGGTCTCAGTGCAATCTGAGCCCACAAGTGATAGCTTCACCTTTCCAAGTGTAGCTCATCTTTCCCTTGATGACACCATGGCTACCATGCCTACCCCAATGATGGGCATGCCGAGAAACACGCCATGGACCTCATTTGTTAGTAAAGCACCCCTACATGGTAGCTCAATGCCTGCAACAGTACCTACAAGTGTGTAACAATCGTATGCACCTATGGGTCATCACACTCATGTAGTCCCTACCCTTCCCATTGTTTCAACTACCTATGCTCCACAACCACAATACACAAGTTCTTATTTCCATGGGACTATACCGGCTAGCATTAGCATGTCACATCCGACACCTGCTATGCCTAGGGCCACCCATATGAACTATGGACCACCACATGGCACAACATCATACCCAACGTGGAACCCAAGGGCTTCCTATGCGCCAAGCCCAATGCCAATACCTACTCCACATGTAGTCTCTGGAGCGCCTTCACCCACGGTGCCTGCTCATTTAGATGACTTGGAAACATTTGCCCAAACTATCGGTCGATCTATTGCTGAGAATATGCGTTACGCGCATGATAGAGAGCCTAGAAGTAAGGCAGTACAAATAGCCAAGCTCACACAAAAATTTAGTGGAGACGGGGATGTGAGAAAGCATATCAAAGTGTTTGAACAAATATGCGATTCTCTAGGAGAACACAATGACCTACATAAGAGCAATGCTTTAAGCCTAACCTTAAGTGAAAAGGATGGGGATTGGTATAGAACCCTAAGGGTGGAAGAAAAAACGATTTACCCTACTCTTAGGAGACTGTTCATAAAAGAATACATACGAGAGGGAGTGCTTTGGGGTGTAGCCTCTCAGCTCCAGAAAGCCCAACGAGAGGAAGGAGAGTCGGTGAGAGACTTTATAAGTCGCTTGAAGCATTTGAATTCTCGTTGTAATCCAAATGAGCGCTTCAACAATAACCAGTTTCTTGATAGATTCATTAGGGGATTACGACATGAGGATATCTACAATGGCCTAGTCATTAGAGGTATCACCACTTGGAAAGCAGTCACCACTAATGCGATCCAATTGGAGGATAATTTAATGATTCAAGGAGAAAAAGTGTCTGTTGAAACTAAATCTATTAGCTCGCAAGCCTCGGGGCATCAGCCAATGACCCTAAAGCCTATTGCTAAGGAGCCAAAGATATCTGAGATGACTTTAGCAGATCTCACCAAGGCTATTCAAGAGAGTCTTAGAGACAATCGTGCTCCGCAAAACAATCATATGTACCCAAGAAGGGAGCAGCAATGGTGCTCAGTATGCTATGGACTGCATAGTACTAGTGAATGCCATACTTTTAGAGTAAAATTCAATGGGAACTGCAATGCATGTGGAAGGTATGGTCATCAAGCTAAGGATTGCATAGTATTTAAGCTCACGATGGCCAATAGACCAACCTTAGCATGGACAGACACACCTCGAGTGCCTGCATTGATGCCGGCCCCACCTCTTGAACAAACAGCACAACACATGGTACCTAGGACCCAAAATGTTGTTCAAACAACACCTTTACCACCTCTAGTGCTAGGACCGCAACCACCACATCCGAGAATCACTTCTGTGAATCAAGTGGGTTGTGAGTCATCTATTTCTTGTTTGGAAGGCTGTGAGGAAGATATAGATCCTAATATTGCCTATGGGATGGATGTGCTTGAAGAAAGTCCACAATACTACATGGAGGACTATTGGGGACAAGTCAGACCTATCTATCAAGTAGCTTCTCTTGTGACAAGAGACCAAAATATCAATTACACTACTAAGAGACCACCTCTTCAATGCTATGAGTGTGGAGGTCCACATCGTGTAGCCGAGTGTCCTATTAGGCTACAAAAGAATGCCACACTAATGCAAACGAATCAAGCGAGCACGTTTACAATGTCGATACTCATGTGTAATCGATGTGGCATAGATCATTTGATTGCCCAATGTCCAAATAATCCAAATGCATCGAAGATCACGCCATTAAACTTGATTGAAGTTACCAAGGAGCCATCACCAAGTACACCCGTGGTACCAGTAAAACGTACTCACACGATCGATGCTCCAAAAACAAAATTATATTCTTGAGGAAAGAGACACGACATCAATTGCCCAATCTCAGAAAAAGAAGAAAACACGAAGAAAGAGATCACAAAAAGCAACGAAGTCAGACCCCAGTTCAAAGACCAACATAGGGACTGGTGACGACCTCGTACATATGAACGACGCTGAAGAGGATTCTGATTCAGGTGAAACCATGGAGATCAAAACGACCACTAACATAGAAACCAACAAGGAAGATCTTCATGAGCCACAATGTCCAGGATCCAAAAAGAAGATAGGAACTTACCCAAACCCTACAGAGGAGATTGAGCGAGTCAAGCAATTAAGGAGTTTGGTAGAAGATACCCAAAGGGATCTAGAACCAGCACCTAGGAAGATCCAGATTACAGACACCGTGTTCCCTACGCAACAACAACCTCACCAAGTCCATAGACCCTTGGACATACCTAGTGTCATCCAAGAAGAAAGTGACTTAAAGTCATGGGAAAGTGGGCGTACTCACTTCTTGATGGAAAGAATGTTTGCAGAGGGACTACCTGATCCTATCAAAGAAATGGAGATCCCATCTTCGCCACGTCAAGGGACTCAAGGCCAAAATGTGCCGTTAAACATTGCCAAATTGATGGATTTCATGTCTTCAGAAGTTAGAACCACCATCATGTCCAAACTATATAAAGACCCTGAGCTAGTCTCAGCTCTTCGAGCCTTCCTCAATGGAGAGCTGAAGCTTGGGCTACCACAATTTGCACAGATGGATGGAGTTGGGGAGATGCCAATAGAGGAGGAATACATAGATCCACAACCCAACCTAGATGAGAACCTTGTTATAGAAATACATGTTAACAAGTTGGGACAATACTTTGAGGGTGATGAATCCAATGCGACTATACCAATCACTACTAAGGGATTAACTGTGAAGGGAATCCTTGATGGTGGCGTTGGGGTTAGCATTGTGACTAAAAGTTGCTAGGAAACTATGGGAAGACCTCACCTTGCGACCACAACCATAGTAGTGAAGATGGCCAATGGGTCTATTGTTAAACCTATTGGGATGCTAGAAGATCTCAAGATCAAGGTCTTTGGACATAAAATAAGGGTTACCTTTATTGTTATGGATTTCTCCAAACACACTATGGCATCGGAGATGATCTTAGGACGTCCTTTCATGAGGGAAGCAAAAATGGTGCATAACTGGTCTAAAAGCCATGTCTACTTGTAGTTCCAAGATTTTGTCATTTGATGGGATCTTGTAACTGGTCAAGCACATCCCCTAGGAAACAGGTTTATAATTGATCATAGATCTGACCTAACAGTTCACTCGGCCCCATTGCACTATTGTTACACGTGTAAAGCGGACACTGATGTTGGGGAAGATTCTCCTTATATGGATGTACTACCTAGGATGACTGAGTCGGACAATGTGGATTGGGTCCACCTATTAGCAACCATAGACACTTGGGGAAATAGGGGGATGACCTGGGTAACACCTGAGGGGGATGAAATGCCCGTACCCTTAAATATGCTACAAGCAATGCATATAGCTTCTGACAAGACTCATCCTAATATAACAAAGAAAACATACAAGTGGGTTCCTAAATCTTCTTTAGAGACCATGGCTGATGCTAAAAAACCGAAGCCTTGTAAGAAATGTACCACTCGCTCCAAGAAATGTAAAGAAACGTTGCGTTGGATTCCTAAACTACTATTCGAAGCCCAAGGCTACTATAAAGGAAATGATCAAATCTGGGTGCCAAAACGTAAATTGTACTCTTACTTGTCACCGGGCCCATGTGATCTCAATCCCATAGCTCCAAAACGAATTGACAATCGCGGAAAGGAAAAAATCATGGAATGCTACATACCCGCTCCAGAGCTAGTTTGGGTACTGAAGAAAGAACGATTTGTTCCACCTAGCTTAGGAAGGGGGGAGTCCCATGAAGCTTCTAGCTCCTCATGTAATGTATCCATAGAGGTAAAAGCTTCTCCACAGCCTCCACCTACAATAGTGGACCCCCATGAAGCTACAAAGGAATCCACACCTCCCAGTGTTCAAGAATCACCTGATGAACCACTTCAAGTTCAATCCTGGGAGAGTACCTTACCACCCTTGCAACTCGATGAGGCACCTAAGGTAAGAGAAAACTACTGGCAAAAATCTCCACCTATTACCAACTAGAACAATTGGTTTCAAAGGGTGACAAGCTCATTTCAAACGGTATGATCTACCCAAGGAAGGGAGGAGTGTTTACTAACAATTATCATTCACTTGCTTCCCTCTCAACCTTCCTCCCTGACCTCTCAATCTCCCAATCTTAGGGAATGTATATATAAAGCCTTATACTCACAAAAAACAAAAAAATAAAGAGCAAGAGCAATTAGCAAATGAGTATGCACAATAAAAGTCAAAACATTGACTCAGACCTACACATTCGCATCCGGTACACTGAAACAGAAACCTATGCCATAAAACACCTTTGATCCTCATCACTCGAGTGATGGAGGATAGGTAGAATTAATACGATAGGAGTGTTTCTGTTTTAGAGTTGAGCGATTAGCAAAGTTCCTTTTTCCCACTGATGTGCCTCCTAGAGGTATTCTTTGTGTTTCTTAGTGTGTACCGGACCGTGTTGCTGTGGTTAGGATTTGGACCTTCATGGAATCTTTCTCTCGTTCACACTTCAGATCAAGCGCGACCATCAACACAAACAGGTGTTTCTTGTCCATTAGCATTGCCCCTTATCTTTTTCGCATCCATGTTTGTCTGCTTTGATTGTGATTAATAGCATAATATTCAGCGCATTTTCTTAGTACCAAACATTAAATTCAATGAATTTTTTGTCATAATCACTTGTCTAGATTTAAAAATCAAGTAGTCCGACTAAGCTAGTTTGACCAAGTTAGGTGTTAGAGATCTTCTCTTAATACCATGGGAATGCCTTCCTAATAATCAATGGTTACTTAGGTTCTTAATCCGATTTAGGCAGCATTGTGTGAAATGTACTAGGGCTTTCTAGTGGGCTTGACCCTATTGACCTTTAGCTTAAGTATTATAAAGGGAGTTTACTTGTGTGATGAGCCTGGGGAGGTGCATCAGTGTTATGACCCCCCAAAGTTACAAAATTAAAAGCTGAAAATAAACAAACAAAAAATCAAAGTGCCACAATGTAAAATCTTAAGCTGGAAGAGAAATCTCAGCTTGATTGGGTACTTCACTCACATGTATCGCCTATGGTACTAGAGCCCTAGAGGTTCCCAGTGTGGGCGCTTTTCCTTGAAAAGCAAAAAACCCAAAGCATACAAAATAAGCACACACATCAAAATTGAATCACTGTGAAAAGACTTCGGGGGCTCAAAGAAAAGGTAATCAGTCAGGCGATAATTTCATGAGAAATTCCTTTTATCATAGCTTAACTACAAGGTCTTCTAGGTATAGCCTCTAGTCAGCCCTCGAACATGAAATACTTGTCTCTCGCGATTAAACAACTTAATTGACTAGAGAAAATTAAGAATCTTACCCATGGTATTAATAGTCGATCTCTAGTGCCTTTTGACCGTTAAATTAGCGACCCCGGACTTGTTTAATTTTTTACCTTTACATCTGTTTATGCATTTGATTATATTGCAATTTAATGTTTATTGCTGACAAATTGTTTAAAATTCTGCTACCAATCAATTTGTCTGCCTAAAACTGCATATGATTTTTAATCGCTTATGAGAATGCAATTACTGTGCCAATGTTGTTTGATTTTGCAGTGACTGAAGAAGGCTAAGGACATTCATCTCAAATGCTCTTCCACCTCGACGAACGAGCTTCAACTCAATAGCTTCCGAGGACAAAATCTACATCAGGAAGGGGGGCATGTTAACCCTCACGGGTCACGGACACCCTATCACCTACGACGGACGTTGTAACCTACGACGGACATTGTATTATTTATTTGGTAGAGTCAGGTACCTGGCTTGTCGGTCCAATAGGAAAAGAGTAAGAGTGATCGCCGATGAGAGGCGCACTCTAACTGGAACATTCAAGGGATTAGTTGGCTAAGCATGGGCGCCCAAGTGTGAATGGGACGAGCTCATATAAAAGTCAACTAAACCTAAAATTCACTCATTCTCTCATTTGTGCAATTGAAGAGTGCTCTTGCTCCATCTCGATCTTCTTCTTCTCCATCTCCTTGTGTGTGTGTATGCGTGAGAGAGAGAGAGAGAGAGTGTGTGTGTGCGATTGAGCATTGCGATGACGGCACGACGGCGGTGAAGCGGTTGAGCGCGGCGTAGCGGCGTCTCCTTCTTCTTCGCGGCGACGAATCCTCCACGAAAGCAAGCGTAGAGCAGTGAGTGACACACCATCGTCATCTTTGAGCTTACTAGTTTAGGCTTGTTGTGTGCTTGGAGCCATTTGTGGCTCACACGCGATGCATCGGCAAGTTCCTTGCATTGACACGTGCGACATACGCGCACACTAGTAGAGCTAAGGCAAACTGAGATTTTCACTATATATGCAACCCCCCCCCCCCCGCCCCCCTCCCCCCCCTCTTTTAGGGCATATCAATGATTGGCAAAGCAATGAATGTTTGGGGCGCACACTTTCTCTAGTGTTCTCTCTCTCTCTCTCTCTCTCTCTCTCTCTAGAGAGAAAGGGTGTATGTGTGTGTGTGCAGTTCCTCTCTCTAGTGTTTCTCCCACATCGGTATATTTTCTCTCCCTAGCATTTTTGCCTAGCGACATCAGTTTCTCTCTGTAGCGCTTTCTATTTCCTTTCTCTCTACACACTTTGTTTGCAAATCCACTTGTAGATCGGCTACTCGTGCCCCTTCAATGGGCGGTACATAGTTGGTGAATGTTTTTGAGGAGATCTTTTGTGATAGATCCGAGATCCATAGGTTGCTTGGTCTCGAGAGAAGGTTTGCTTGTGGTTCTAGACAAGATCAACACTGATTCACCCTTTTCCATTGCACATGTGCCCATTCAATGGGTGGTACACAATTGGGGAACTTTTTGATGAGATATTTTGTGATAGATCCAAGATCCATTCACTGATGGTCCTAAGAGAAGGTTTGCTCGTGGTTTTAAACAAGATCAGCACTTCATCCTTTTCCATAGCACCTTTGACATCATTTTGTTCATACCAAGCTAGAAAAGTTTTCAATAAGTGGGAACAAGTGTTACCATCTACATGTGGTAGTGATGTGTGTGAACACACTAGGACCGCCGGGGCATTTTTTCCCTCTTTAGGAGTTTTTTCCCCCGTGCATTGTATATACGCCCATCACTCTAGGGCTATCAATCTTTCCATTGCACACTAAGTAACACACTCTCTATTGTGTGCCTTGAGCTTCCTTCGTCTTCTCCAAGCTGTGTGCGTTTCTCTGCAACCCTAATTCCAACAATTGGTATCAGAGCAGGTTGCATCCTCCCGGGCTTAGTCGCCAGTTGCTCCAGTACACGCCTGCTCACTTTCTCCAATTTCATTGAGCTTTGGCAAGCGTTCGCAGGTCGACCAATAATTCGGAAGAGCTCGTTGAGCTTGGTCTGCTCAGATTTTTGATTTGGGCTCATTTCGGCCTCCGTTTCCACTACAGGCAATACTGCACAGGCCATTTCGTCATTTTGTGCAGAATTTCTGTCAGTGCCGTTTTTTGCATAACAGGTGCCTTATAGTCTTCTACGGTTTGTGCTATATAGCATGTGTTGTTCTCGCTCCTTTCTCCTATTTTCTGGCAGTTTTCACATTAGGTGCAGCATTTACCATGGCTGACAACAACAACACAAATGTGTTCAAGATGTTTGTTGCTGAGTACATGTTGGATGGGGACAACTACCCTATGTGGTCTTATATGATGCAACATGTTCTTGTGTCAAAGGGCGTCTGGAACATTGTGCAAGGCATTGATGTACGTCCTAGTTCTGAGGATGTAGGCGATGTTGAGGATGTTTCAGGTCTTGCTGCAAGGATTGCTGCTGTTAGAGTTGTTTTGCCTACGACAGAACAAGCTCGTTGGGATGTAAAGGATGCGCAGGCTCATGTATTGATTGCGTTGTCTGTGAAGCGCACCATTGTTCCTCACATCCGTTCAGCAAAATCTGCAAAACAAGCTTGGGATATTTTGGCTGGTCTTTATGCAAGTCGCAATGAGGCTAAAATTGCTTTGCTGCGTAAAGAGCTGGAGTCAAAGATTATGCATGAGGAAGATGATATGGACACTTTCCTTGCTAGTGTCAAGGATATCAATGAGCAGCTTATTTCTGCAGGTGAAGTCATTTCAGACAGTTCCCTTGTGCAGACTGTTCTTGATGCCTTACTAGATTCCTACCATACTTTTGCTAGTACTTGGAGACTGATGACCCAAGGAAATCTTGAAGTTGTCAAGTTTGATACATTATGCACATTGCTATTGCAAGAGTCACTTTCTAGAAAAAACAGGACTAGGCAGCGTGCGGTTGAACAGGCTTTTATTGCTTCTCAAAGAAAGGGTGGTAACAGTAATGCAGCCACTTCTTATGGTTCTGCTGCAAGCGGCAAAAATACTGTTCCTAATGCTTCTGCTAGCAGCACTTCGTCTGGCAATTCTGGTGATAAGGGCAAAAAGAAGATACGTTGCCATTATTGTAAAGCTAATGATCACTTGATCAAGTCGTGTCCTAAGTTGAAGGCCAAAGAGGCTAAGAAGAAAGAGGGTGGTTCCACTGCAAATGCTGGTTCCACTACAAATGCAGCCATTGTTGAGTCTTTTGTGAAAGGAGACTGTGATGCTGATGTTGATGCAGAATGGGCTTTTAGCACAGGGTGCACTTACAATCCTGTTGTCCATGATGCATGCTTGTTAGTTGCTGCAGATTCACATGTGTGGTATTTTGCAGATTCACATGTGTGGTATTTTGACAGTGGTGCTACAAAGCACATTACCTCACATCGTGAATTGTTTACCTCTCTCAAGTCTGTCCCTCATGGGAATTTTGTCACTTGTGCCAACAATGCCTCTTATCCAATTCAGGGAGTTGAAAAGATTGTGCTTACTGCTGCAAATGGCAGTTCCTTCACACTTGTTGATGCACTTTATGTACCTGGGATCAAGAAGAATCTCTTGTATGTATCCGCACTTGCTAGACTTGGACTTGTAGTCAAATTTGTGGATGACAGATGTACAGTTTATGATCTCAGTTTTGGTGATGAAATTGCATCTGGCCTTTTGTACCGTGGGCTGTATAAGCTCACTTTGTATGACAAGAGTGGACAAAAATTTTCAAACGATGTTGCAGATTCAAGGGCTATTTCATATGCAAAACTTTGGCATGCACGTTTTGGTCATCTAAATTTTTCCAGTTTGTTGCGTTTGCAAAAATCTGATATGGTTGCTTCTTTGCCGCCTCTTGAAGCACCTATCAAACATGTTTGTGAAGGCTGTATTTTGGGTAATATGCAGCGTTCTAAGTTTCCAAAGGATGGTTCAGTTCGGGCCACACGCAGGTTGCAGCTTGTGCATAGTAATGTTTGTGGGCCCATGCAAACTCCGTCCTTGGGCAATTACCTGTACTTCGTGACTTTCATTGATGATTACTCCAGGCATGCATGGGTATTTCCGCTTAACGCGAAGTCCGAAGTTTTTATGTGCTTCAAACAATTTCTGGCTATGGCTGAAAATGTCTCGAAATGTACTATGGGCACCCTCCATTCCGATCGAAGGGGGGAGTATATGTCTCATGAATTTAACGCATTTCTGGCTAGTCGTGGGATAAAACACCAATGTATAGTGCCTTATACACCTCAACAAAATGGTGTTGCTAAGAGGAAAAATAGGTCACTTACTGAAATGGCACGATGTATGGTCAAAAGTCAAGCTTTGCCGCATTCTTTTTGGCTTGAGGCCATCATGTGTGCCACTTATGTACTTAACAGGTGTCCTACGAAAGCTTTGCAGTCTATTACTCCATATGAAGCATGGCACGATAGAAATCCTTCTATTGAGCACATGCATGTTTTTGGCTGTTTGGCATATGCTTTGGTGCCACAAGTGCAGTGCAAAAAATTGGATGATAAGGCTGTCAAATGTATTTTTGTTGGTTAAAGTGCTGAAAGCAAAGGTTACAGGTTGTATCATCCGCAAACAAAACGTATTCTGGTTTCACGGGATGTAGTGTTTGTGGAAGATTCTGTTCAGCCCTTGATGTCATGTACTAGAGACAGTAATGTAAGCTCACAGGACATTTATGACACTTTGTTGCCTCTTTTTAGTGGTGGAAATACGAATGTAAGTTCCAATGAGGCAAATGTACAGCCTATGGGGGTTTCTGAAAATGTTTTAGATCAGCTTATTACTGATGCAGATGTACATGATGTACTTGATGAGGAAAGGGCTGAAAATGAGCAGGCTAGAGGTATGCCAAAATGGCTGGTGCACACTTTGTGTGACAGAATTGGATGCGTCTTTGTCTAGTCGTACTCGTTCAGGCTCTCGCCATGCATCTTATGCATCAGATTGTTATGCTTTGGTTGTGTCTAGCTTACATGATGTTGAGGAGCCTCTGTCTTTTGATGAAGCACAGAATTCAAAAATTTGGATGGCTGCCATGCAATCAGAATATGATGCACTCATAGAAAATGACACATGGACTTCATGTGATTTGCCTCCTGGAAAAAAGGCCATTGGTACGAAGTGGGTTTACAAGTTGAAACGCAAGCCAGATGGTGAGATCGATCGCCATAAGGCTCGACTTGTTGCAAAAGGTTATGCACAGCAAAAAGGCATAGATTATGAAGAGACTTTTTCTCCCACTTGTCGTATGACTACTGTGCGTTTTCTATGTGCATTGGCAGCTCATTTTGGTTGGGATGTACATCAATCAGACATTGTTACTGCTTTTTTGAATGGTGACATATTTGAGGAAGTTTATGTAACGCAGCCTCGCGGTTTTGTCATAAAAGGACAAGAGGACAAAGTGTGCAGATGTAAGAAGGCTTTGTATGGGTTGAAGCAATCTCCTCGTGCTTAGTATGAGAAAGATGACACTCATTAGGTTAAACGAGGCTTTAGTAACAGTCCAATAGAAAGCACATTGTATGTAAAGCATGAGGGTGATGTACTTCTCATTGTGGTTCTTTATGTCGATGATTTACTAATCACTGGACCAAATGAGAGACATATTGCTGAATTTAAGGCTGATTTGAATGCTACTTTCAATATGAAAGATTTGGGGTTGTTGCATCATTACTTTGGTATACAGTTTAAGCAATGTGATGGTGGTATTGCCTTGTGTCAGAAAAGTTACAAAGAGACATTGCTATGTAAGTTTGGACTTGAGGATTGCAAATCTATTGCCACTCCCATGGAAAACAGGTTTGAAGTTGAATCTACATGATGCTGGCGATCCTGCCGATGTCACTCTTTACCAAACTGATGTTGGCTGCCTCATTTATGTATGCAACACGAGGCCAGATATTCAGTTTGCAGTCTCACAAGTCAGCAGATTTATGCATAGCCCAGGGTCTAAGCATTGGCAAGCTGTCAAGAGGATTTTCCGCTACCTTAGTGGCACTTTACATCTTGGCTTGTTTTATCCCAAAGGGGGATCATTGCCGCCAGACTTACATGCTTTTTCGGACTCAGATTGGGCTGGTTGTTTTGACACGCGAGTGTCCACAAGTGGTTTTTGTTTCATGCTTGGCAGTTCATGTATATCATGGTTGAGCAAGAAGCAACCTACTGTGGCCACTTCGAGTTGTGAGGCTGAGTACAGGGCCATCTTCACAGCTACGGTTGAGTGTGTATGGCTCAAACGCCTTATGGTTGATTTGGGTGTTGGACAGGACACTGCCAATACTATCTACACTGACAGTCAGAGCGCATTGGCAGTTGCGAGGAACCCAAGTTTTCATGCTCGCACAAAGCACATTGAGGTGCATTACCACTATGTCAGGGAGAGGCTCTCAGCAAGAGAGATCAGCTTGGCTTATGTGCCAACACAAGACAACCTTGCAGATCTTTTCACAAAGGCATTGTCTCGTGAGAAGCTTGAAGCTTTCCGCAAAGCTTTGGGCTTACTCCCCTTTGTGGACTGATCATGTCCTCAGGGCATGGCACTTCCCTTTACTCATGTGCCAGCTCTCGTTCACCGCATCACTCCAAGGGGGATTTGTTACCATATACATGTGGTAGTGATGTGTGTGAACACACTAGGACCGCCGGGGCATTTTTCCCCTCTTTAGGAGGTTTTTTCCCCCGTGCATTGTATATACGCCCATCACTCTAGGGCTAAGTAACACACTCTCTATTGTGTGCCTTGAGCTTCCTAATTCGTCTTTTCCAAGCTGTGTGTGTTTCTCTGCAACCCTAATTCCAACAACAAGGTGAGGCGGCACGAAGGCCTACTAAGTTAAAAGGGGAATGAAATTTATAAAGAGTAAGTTTGAATGAGTGGCTACAACCACATGGAATTTTTGTTGTGTTTTAATATAAATTATATAATCCATTATACATACATAATCACAAATGTTTTATATATTAAGAAAAGTCCCATTTCAATAACAAGGCGAAAGATGCACATTACACATTATCATTTAAAACCAAAATAAAATTAAAAAAAACATGATATTATTCATTATACATACATAATCATGAATGATTTATATACTAGAAAAGGTTCCACTTAAATAATTAGGTGAAACTTGCACATTATACAAGAAAATGAAATGAAAAGGAAATAAAATAAAAAGACAAATTAAAACAAAAACATTTTAATGTTTTCATAAGTAAAGATATCTTTAATAAGCATAGAGAAGAATGAAAGAATTTAAAAAATGAATCTTTGAAGTTCTAAAATGAAAGGACTCCTTGGATTCTATAGCTTAATTCGAGTCAGTGTTCGAGAAGTCTCCTTTATTAAGCAGCCGTCAACCAAGTTTCCTCCTCGCAAAGAAGCAAACCGAAAACACTAGCAAATTTTTTGAAATTTGCAAGATTTTTGAATTATTTTCTCACATATTTCACCAGTTTTTCTTCCCTTTACAATGGTTTGCAAGTTGAGGAAACCCTTTCTTCAACACTAATTCCAATTAAACTCAACCTAATGATTTTATCACTTTCTTGTTGTTTTAGAAACCCATCATGACCCTTTCACTTGTTATTTTCATTACCGATTGGACCTACCTTTTCATGTGAATAGTTCACATCTTTTTGCGTCTATGTGTCAATTGATGAATCTTTTCACTTAACATCGTTACGTGAACTTCCTTTCATTTTATTCATTTAGAATGTCAACGTGAACCTTTACCTTGTTAATTTTTGTTCTCTAAAGCTCTTTTCAGCATGCCGAAAATATGAATGTATATGTGGAAAATAGCATTAAAGGACATGATTTCTTTTTCTTCAAGAATTTTATGACTTTCTTGAGGGACACGTGTCACACAAATAAATTGAACGACCTTCACCCATATGGATACTAAGGCCTCAATAGATTTACACCCAACCTGATCTTAATATGTGGCAACGGAGATGAATGGAATTATTATGCGCATGCCAAAAAGAGCTTTTAATTTTTTATCATTATACTAGTTTCAATAAATATTCAATACCTAAACTATAGAGTGTCGTGGTGCACTTGGGGCCTAAAAAAAGCCAATATTTCTATGATTCTCTTCTATCATACTCTCTATGAATAAACTTTAGTCACCATCTTCCTCTCTTATATTTCTATATCTACATCTACATGGTATATGTAAGTAAAAGCAAACCATCTATGGTTTAGTTGCATGCACATTGCAAGTTAATCAAACAAGTATGTCCCTACGATTTTGGAAGAGCAAATTGAAGGAGAATCTTGGGAGATCCTCATGCTGAACTGCATGTAGAACACTCTCTCTCTCTCTCTCTCTCTCTCTCTTCGTGTTTTTTTAGCAAGGAGCCGCCTCTCTCTCTCTCTCTCTCTCTCTCTCTCTCTTCGTGTTTTTTTAGCAAGGAGCCGCCTCTCTCTCTCTCTCTCTCTCTCTCTCTCTCATGCGAGGGTTCTGTATTTCTTCGTAGGGCTCTGCACACTGAGGTCGTGTGTAGCGGTGGGGTGGAGATGGATGTGATGGGCAGGGCTTGGTCAACTTCGATCTCATGGGATTGCCGTTGCATAACCGGGCTGCCGAACAGGCGCAGAGGTGCAGGAGCACATGAGACAAAGGGTTGGACAACACAGGGCAGATTGAGAGCAAGGGCAACACACGATAGATAGAGGGCAATGGCAAGCGTAGGAAGAGAGCAGTTCGAGGGAGACAGAGATCAGACCAACGCACGCCAGCGGAGCCAGCGGTAGAAGAAAAGTGATGGGAAGAGAATATTCCCAAGTATTAGATTTTTAAAAGGGTGAACCAGTATGTATGTGCACTAGATGTTCGCAAAATCATGGCATTGTATGTTCTTTATCGCAATCATGTCCTTGACATTGACGAGGGAGACAAGCGTTGAAAGAGCTTCCTAATCACATACGCTCAAGTTTTACTCCCCTTTTGAAACTAATGAAGCAGTCAGAATGCTCATAATGCATGTGACCAGCTGGCGACCGGCGGAGGCAGGGAGCCAGGCTGGTAACATGCTTTATGGAAGGAAGGTCCCTTGAGGATCTTTCTCTCCCGTCAAGCGTCAAGGGAACGGGGACCATGCAGGCGACGTGACTGGAGGAGACTGCGAGCGAGGAAGACTGGAGATTGTCAAAATATTATAAGCGTTGACTTGGCATGCAACGATTGGAGCAGGTAGTGAGGTACTGAGCTGGAGATATACACTCGCTTGCAGACTGTCAACTGCGCTTTTCAGATTCTAAGCACTAATTTGTCAATCATCCGACAACGCTGCACCTTTATTCTATTGAGTAATGGAGGCAAGATGAACAGCAGACGACCCCCTACCTTCACGAAACCAAGAGGCAAAATCATATGATTTTGTATTGTGGGGCTTTGCAAGATGGAATGTTTGGCCTGATATTTTGCCTCACAACTTTCCGGTAATGCCAGATATATTATTCGTTCCCTTTGCCATTGATCTGACGAGGAAAACGCCGCGATGAGAGGGACGCCTGATCTATTTAAGACAATGTTTTTGACACGTAAGTTGGCTTTAACATTGCATGAATGCAAGCTTTCGGGAAATTGGGGCCTGGGGGGTTGCCATCTGAGCAGCCGAGAGAGATTTGACCATGAGACGCAGAGAGAGAGGCAGACGGGGTGCAGTGCGACACCATCGCTCTGGGGTCTGGGCCGGCTACCTTCTACGTGTGCCGGCAAGACACAATCACGAAAAACGCTCGTAGCCGCTCGAAGGTATCTCTCTCTCTCTCTCTCTCTCTCTCTCTCACACACACACACACACACACGCGCGCGCGCGCGCGCGCACAATTACGAAGACAGAGAGAGAGAGATGAAATTCTGTATTCTTCCTCGCTCTCTTCCTTGTTTCCGAAGCTCACCAACTGTAATCTCTTCTTAATATATCAGAAAATCCACACGCAGATTGAGGGACCGACCCAAGATACATTGAGTTAGAGAAGGAAACATTCCTTTCGAAAGAGAGCGACCATTGCATAGGTGGTCAAGGTTTGCATGCAGTTTTCTTCTTTTGAGCATCTTCATGGTTTTGGGTTCTCAATACAGTGCTCATCCAAACATGTTATGTCATGTCATTTCTGGTGTTGAAGCGTATCATTATACTTTGGAGCGGCAATGTGAATGCTCCCGACCATTGCATAGATGGTCAAGATTTGCATGCAGTTTTCTTCTTTTGAGCATCTTCATGGTTTTGGGTTCTCAATACAGTGCTCATCCAAACATGTTATGTCATGTCATTTCTGGTGTTGAAGTGTATCATTATACTTTGGAGCGCCAATGTGAATGCTCCAAAGTATGGTTGTGAGCATCACCCGGTTAAAATTTTGAGTGCTGGTTTTAAAGACCTAAAATATTTAAGGGCATTTTCTAGTGCCAGAGATATCATGGGAGCACCCTCCTAAATTGCATGGGGGCACATGTTTTTGTTGTTCCTACGTGTTGGATTTCTCTAAGAGACATGTGATGCTTCAAGGCAAGGTGTTGGATTTTTGGTTCCATATACATGAGTTGAGGAAATGCACCCCAAGACATGTGATCCGTTTCGCAGACTGTGTTTAGTACTAAGCTGAAACAGAAACTCTTGATGCCAGATATTTGTACTAATGTATGCT
Organism: Adiantum capillus-veneris; assembly: GCF_014529385.1. Classification (NCBI taxonomy): domain Eukaryota; kingdom Viridiplantae; phylum Streptophyta; class Polypodiopsida; order Polypodiales; family Pteridaceae; genus Adiantum; species Adiantum capillus-veneris. The sequence continues at coordinate 163,634,034 of NC_140938.1, forward strand.
CGTGTGTATGTGTGTGTGGCCCGTGTATATATGGTCACCTATTTCTAGGCCCGCTACTGTGACTTATGGTTGTCTTATGGATGACCATGAGTCTCAAACTTACACTTCCCTTTAAAGGTGATTTTTTTATTTGCCTTGACTTATATAAGGCACTTGTCTAGATAGTGTGCCTGGTATAATTTGGAAGTGTGGTAATTCCATTAAACCTGCATGAAGTGGTCCAACAAGAATGAGTCCATATTGTAATTGGTAGTTGTTTGACTCGCAGTGCTGAACACAAGCAAAGATTTTAGCCAAGAATTTGGCTACAATGGGGACCGATTACTATGATCGTGGTTCTTATGATGACAAACAAGCATCAAGGCGCAACAAGAACTTGAAACTGCGGGCTTCAGATGCCCTACCACTTCCAGTGTGGCTCACAAACCCTTTTTTTATCATTGTTTTTTTTGCTGCATCATCTCATCTCTTGAATCGGTGGGGGGAAAAGAAGCTTGTAGCCCCTACTCCCTTGTATGTGCTCAGCGTTTCGGACATGGTCGCATTTTTTGGCCTTGTTGCATCCCTTATATACCTTTTGGGGTTCTTTGGGATCGACTATGTTCAGAACTTCATCGGCAAGGGCTCAGATGGGCAATGGGATTTTGTAGAACAATCAGAAGGGCTTATTGGGGCAAAGCCCACAGACCTATTGCCACCATCAACAAGAACATCAGTCAACGCTGAAGTGAAACTAAATGGCCAGACCCTGAAGGAGAGCAGTGACGAAGAAATTGCATGTGCGGTCAATCGAGGCGTTATAGCCTCCCACACATTGGAAACTAGTTTGGACGACGCACGGAGGGCCGCAATCATAAGAAAGAGGTCGGTAGAGCTCATCACAGGCAGATGTTTGGAAGACCTTGCGTTTGGGGGTATGGACTACTCAGCTGTGGTCGGCCAGTGCTGTGAAATGGTCATCGGTCATATTCAAGTACCTACTGGTGTTGCAGGGCCCCTCCTCCTTGATGGTTGCGAGTTTATGGTACCCATGGCAACCACAGAAGGATGTCTTGTAGCAAGCACCAATCGCGGCTGCAAGGCGATCCATTTGTCTGGAGGCGCAACTAGTATTCTCCTTAGAGATGGCATGACAAGGGCACCGGTTGTACGCTTCCAAAGAGCCCATCGTGCCGCAGACCTCAAGTTCTATGTTGAGGACGTCAGCAATTTTGACACTCTGAGTGTTATCTTCAACAGGTAAATGAAGTCATGAGCAACAATGTGATTTTTGACAGGTAAATCTAGTAAAGCTTGTATCTTGTATTTGCAAGAGTTGAGGGATTGCAACTCATACATGTTTTGTGTGAATTTGCTCAGGACAAGTAGATTTGCTCGGTTACAATACATTCAGTGCGCTTTGGCTGGTCGCAACATCTATTTACGCTTTAGTTGCTCCTCAGGAGATGCAATGGGGATGAACATGGTTTCTAAAGGAGTCCAAAATGTTCTGGAGTACCTTCAGGACGTGTTTCCGGATATGGAAGTCGTAAGTCTTTCAGGTACAGAGGAAGAAGCCACTATGTTGATTTTCTCTTTATCTTGTGACTTCACTGCAGTTTTTTGCACTGTTGACGTAGAAATGCTTTGCTTTCTGGGTTAAATGCCATCTTATGCAGGAAGCTATCTAGCAGCATGCGCATCACCTTCTGTCGTATTTGTACACATCATGTGTAATCAGAACTTGTTGCAGGAAACTTTTGTGCAGACAAGAAAGCAACAGCTGTGAATTGGATCAATGGGCGTGGCAAATCGGTCGTGTGTGAGGCAATTATCACAGGACACGTAGTTTCGAAGGTGCTTAAGACGTCAGTCTCGAGTTTAGTGGAACTCAATACAATAAAGAATCTATCGGGCTCAGCAATTGCCGGTGCGCTTGGAGGCTTTAACGCCCATGCTGCAAACATTGTCTCAGCAGTTTTCATCGCAACAGGTCAAGACCCTGCTCAAAATGTTGAGAGCTCGCAGTGTATTACAATGATGGAGCCCGCAAACGCCGGGCTCGACCTACATGTTTCCGTCACTATGCCATCTTTGGAGGTAAGCCTCAGATGGACTACTTACGTCTAGTGTCTGAGATGTTGCTCGAAAAAACCTATGTTTAATGTAATCCCACCTACAAAATTCCAAGTTTACCTATAGATTTTAACTTGAAGGCAGGTGCCCAAAAAAGGCCTTCTTGACCTTGTTTTAAGATCAAATGAATAAGACATAAGACAATGGGGATTTATGCCCAAATCTAAGGGATTTATCAGGATTTATAACCAAAAGGCCCAATTTTTTACCTTGGGTATAAGGTCCAGTGAAATGAGAATCGAATTTTCATTTTCAATTGGGAAATTCACACCACAAACTGTATATTTGAGCACTGTTTGAAGGTGAGAAAATGTCCAAAATTTTGAGAAACTATAGTGTAAAGTTTATTAAATTGACCTCTTTTAAGATTTTGGGTGTGTAGGTTTGCAAATTTTTTGAAAAAAATTTATTTCAAGCACTCTCCTGTGAGTATGATTGAATTCAGTTTTTGTCATTGATTGTAGGTTGGAACGATTGGAGGTGGTACACAGCTTCCGTCGCAAGCTGCATGTTTAAACCTTCTAGGAGTAAAAGGTGCAAACACTGAGTTACCCGGTGCTAACGCACAGAAGCTTGCAAGGATAGTTGCTGGGGCTGTTTTGGCTGGAGAGTTGTCACTCATGTCGGCTTTAGCGGCAGGGCATCTTGTAAAGAGTCATATGCGGTACAATCGTTCTAGTAGAAGTTTGGCTCAAGAAGCACAAGCATGTGCTTGATTTCAATTTTGGAGACCATTAGGTTAGGGAGTGCTAAACACTACACTTCGTACCGTAGCTCCATAAATTCTCAGCTCCTAGACAAGATTATTTATTGACTTTCAAATTTTGTACGCATATCCGCTCATTGGATAGTGCAAAGGTTCTCTCTCTCTCTCTCTCTCTCTCTCTCTCTCTCCTCGTTGTGTGTGTGGGTGTGTGCGTGCACGTGCTAATAACAAGAGGAAAATGTATATCCCTTCTATCACCCAAGTGTGGTAGATTGGTTATTGCCATTTCCCTCTTGAATGACAGTTCTTGAGTTCAACTCTCCTCATCAGATAGATTTTAAGGTCTCTTGGGATACTTTCCTATGATGTTAAACTTCTCTCTTCTTCTCTCTCTCTCTCTCTCTCTCTCTCTCTCTCTCCCCCAGATGTTTTGGGGTTTGCTCCTACCCCAATTTATAGCTTGTTTACTGTATGAACTATGCAAAACATATATCTAAAAGTATGTGGGGTACTCGAACAAAGTGCACGTTCTTTTCATTCATGATGTATTTTCAGATGCCATGGGATGGAGGTAAAATGTCACAAAGTGTACATTGACGAAGAAGCAAAGCACACATTCTCACCTTTCGTGATGTTTTTTTGGATGCCTCGGGACGTAAAATGTCAAAACAGTGTACATTGCATTTTATGCCTAATGTTTTCTATCCAAATAGAACAAAGGGGAGCATCAGAGACAGCAATTGAATTTTAGTGAGATTTGCAGCTGTTAATATTTTTTATCACGTGTTTCCTCCAATTGAGAAACTTTTTACAAGAGTTTTTGCGTTTTGTACTTCCATCAAAATATACTTTTTACAAGAGTTTTCTTATCACTCAATGCACTAGCAATAGAAATATGCAGACTTGCTGAGCAAAGAAACTTCAGTATAAAAGGTTTTTTAATCTTTCCCGACATTAGGCATTGGAAATGTGCTTGCTTTTGCTTTTGCAGGAGACTGTGGGGGCAAATCTTATTTCTCATATATAATGTCATCACCTTGATCTAGCAATAGTAGTAAGTTGGCCTAGCAGTAAAGCAGAGGGGTTTCAAGTGTGCCTGTTATGGTTCAACCCTTGTGGTACGAAAAGTGGGGGTGGGTACAATCCCGTAAAACTAGCTGATGCCCTATCAGATTTGGTGGGGGGTGGGGGGTATGTGAACAAACGTAAATTAGTAGTTGACCATTTTCTTGCTTGATGTCTTGGGCCCTTTCACATCCAATAGCGGCTGTTATTATGGCCAGAGAGATTTATTTATTGAAGTTGAATCTAACACTGCCTATGCCTTTTCTGCTATCAAAATTTCAGAAAGGAATAGTGCAATGTCTTGGTAGACTTTCTACATTTCAAATACCTCAAGTGTCTTATATCATCAAGTCACTTCTACTACATTCTAAGTATGCCACAAGCTGAAGAAAAAGTTTCTCAAAATATGCTCAACAAGATGTTAGGCATAAGTGTTGTTGGCTCTTTTCAATGCACAAATTTGCGATCATACCATTGATAACTTGGTTCTAGAGTATAACAAGACCAAAGAGAGTGATGCCCAGAATTGCATGCGAAGGGCATCCTCAATCAACAAAGGAATACCCATCCAACACAACCCTCTTGTAGGCAGGTTGTTTCTCTTTGTTTCGGGTGTCAGCAAGAGAGAGGAGACGCCTATTTTCAGAATTGGGATGTTCCGAAAAAATTGAGGATGCCAAAATCAGGTTGAAACGACCCTTCACTAATCACCGCACGTGTCATTGCTAGGTTAACTTGTTCCGAATTGGAGGGAAGGCATCTTCAAAGATACATTTATGTAACACTCCTCTTGCATTATTGCTCTAGAGCAAGCTCACTATATTTCTATATATTTTTTCTATAAGCATATGTTTTCTCTGCGTCATCAAGGTTGACATGTTTGGTCACTTACCATCATTACACATACAAAGACGTGCACTACTACTCGAACTACAAAAATATAACGTACTGTGGATGTTATGTATGATTAAAAATGTTACTTTTGCCTCGAGTCAGCCTTTAAAGAATAAACATGAGGGAGAAGAGCTTATTGGGATAAAGGGCTAAAAAGATTAGAGCCCAGTTCATTGAACAAATTGTCCTATATGTCAAACATGAACAACCTTGGTGGTCCTCAAAGCCATTTGCGGCTATTGGACGTATGTTGTTAAAGCTAACAATTATCTGAGAAAAAAGCAAGAAATTTTATTTAGAGTAAAATAGGCCATATGATCCACTAAGAAAGAAAAACAACAGAGGTCAGACACTCACTCGATGTAAATGTGATGATCAACTATGCAGTTCAAAACACACCGCCAATTTTCCAACTCGGACAATGTTTGAAGCAATTTAGAACATAACAGAACTTCAACTTCTGCAGTTCAGAAAGATTACTGCTGTGGGTTGCAGTATATACATGTAGACCTCATCAATCGAACAAAACAAAACATGCGTAGAGGGCAAGAGGGATGACACTTGCACCGAAAGGAATCCACTGCCCCATTGTCCATAAGATCAACATATGGTAGTAGGCCTTCAATAGATAGCTGCACAATGCGAACCTTGACTTCTATTGATCTGTGGAAACCTATGACAGATTACTTTAAATTCAATCTCTCAATATAATCACAAACAAAAATTATGAGTTAGTAAGCCCTAGGCAAAACAGTGTGCCAGTTCTCGCAGACGACAACCCAACTTTCTATAGATATCTAAGGGCTTACTGTTCAAGGTCCATGGTATCATGCTCTCTTCATAGGATCATGCACCAAGTGTGAAGCCCAAAGATTTCTTCAAACGATGATCTAATCCCCTTACTTTTGTGATGAAACTCTCTCCTCAAGCCGGCGTATTGCATCACTGACTGCATCATGATCTGAAATACTCTCTTGTTGCTCATGCTCAGCATCTGGCTCGTCTGTTACCACAAATTTATCAACAGTAGACTGAAGCACACCTAGAAATAGCATCAAAAAAGATACTTAGATATCGCAGTAGTGTGTGGCAGATTCTTCTGGGTTTTCCTTAAAAAACTCACCTAGAGGTATTCCAAATGTTACACCAATTATTGAACCTAACAAAGCTGATCGCAATCGCCATTTTATAGAACCAGGCACTGGTGCACAAAACAGCCCGACAATCAAGGTGTTGTTGACATGCTCCTTACATCATCTCAAATGACTCAAAAAGATGCTACTAATACTTGACAATAACATCAATTATATACACATAAAATCTTAACACTGAGTTAAAATTGTTGCTTTCTGAACAGCAAATATATAGATTATGCTTGCATGGCATTCTAGCTATAACTTTTAACTTTATACAACCATAGATAAATCATAACTCAGATAGACTCCTGATTATCTTCTTGTTATTAACTATTCAAGCCATGATATACTGAATAGCAGCAACAGCCCTGTGGAGAATAAGGGGAAAAGGATGCTGTAATGATGCTCTATGTTTGTGTGGCCTTGAGAGAAGGATTCTGTAATGATGTTCTATGTTTGTGTGGCCTTGAGAAGTTTCATACCATTCTTTGGCCTGCAACTTGAGCACTCACGAGGTTTTTGTCTAAAGATCCATATATGGCTAAATTCTTGACCACTTTTTAGCTTGCATGTTTGTTTGGCTAGTGACGCCCCAAGCTAGGAAACCACTTGCCCAGTGAGATAAACTAGATTGATAGTAAACTCAGTGCATCAAAAGCTCCAAACGGATGAGATGACTATGCAGATCAACACTTTGGAATAATCAAGAGTCTTGACAAGGATGGGATGAGTAGGGAGATCACCATTCTGAAATACTGGAGAATGTGTTGTCTAGCAAGGATGGTTACTGGCATGTCTGCACAAAGTCAGTGATTGGATTTCTCTTTACCGGCAAAATCGCGGTCTTACACCTTTCTCTACTTGGTGATGTGGCATGTAGACATTGGACCCTACGAAAAAAGTAAGTGCCAAGACAATCAAACGCCGGATCCAAGGACCCACCTCTACATGAACTATCGGCACACGATGCCTTCCAAGTTTCATGTATTACTTTATTGATGACCTTCTCAAGTACAACTGCTGGGAGGAGCACTCATCCAAGTGAAACTTGTCAGAATAGGCAGCGGAAGAGGCAATGAAGACATGGCCTGGCCTCCGATCTGGTGGTCACCTCGACTCGAATCCGGCTCGACTCTCTGACACTAGAGATCACGTACAATGCCACATACATATACAAGGCAACTGTGGAGAAGAGAGATCACTGAGGTAGAAAGAGACAGGACGAGAGAGAGAGAGAGAGAGAGAGAGAGAGAGAGAGAGAGAGAGAGAGAGAGAGAGATCTGGGAAAGACTCTCCATGCTGATAACAAACTGTATATACAAGTGACCAAGGGTGGCACAACCAACCGCCCAGCATAGATCTAACATGCCCTTGATCAATAGACCCATGGTATGCAGTGTACACAACTGCTACTACAACTGCCATCTGCTCCTCCCCGGCAACAAGATGAATCTAGAGAGAGAGGATCCACAGCTCAAGGCTGTCGTTGTATGGCTGCCCTCTAGAGGAAAGGAAATCCTTAACTCTCCTAGGCCTGCCTTTACATGAAATCGCCCATCTATGAGCTGCCCTGAGGAGAACATGTCGCCAAGGTGCTGCTCCATAGCCAGATTTGAGTGTAACAGACTTGGGCACCCCAAGTCTAGAATCTGTCGCGACACGAGAGAGGGATTCACTGAAAATACTTCACAACTTTAAATCATAGTTCAATTTGAGATGACACGGCCCGGCGTAGTTCCATGCCCAGAGGTATTGGCCCCAAAACCTAGCACCCCTTTCGGTATTCTTTATTATATTAAATCTTGAGCAAAGTACAACTCTCGTAGGGGTCCTTTGCTCTTAGACTCAGCGTCCAAATGCTCTGAGAAGTGAGGCCCTTGGGGCTTATTTATTGATACAAGGGATGCCAAAAGCAGAGCCCCAAAAGCAGTAAACTCAAAAGCAATTGGTTCAAAAGTTACTGGTCCCAAAAGCTGGCAGAAAAAGCCACCGGCACAATTTACAAAAATCCGTACAGGCTGCCATATGAGCACTGTCAACGCAAAAAGCGGAATTCCGTACTGTTCTGCCACATCAGCAGTCACCGCGTTTCACGAGTGTCCGTATAGTTCTGCCATGTCAGCATTGTCAATGCAAAAAGTGGAATTCCGTAATGTTCTGCCACATCAACAGTCAGCGCGTTTTGCGGGCATGCGTACAGTTCTGCCATGTCATTTGGCTGTCAGCGCAATTGGCAGACGTCCGTACTGCCAGGTCACCAAATCTGCCACGTCACCTATCCGTACACTCTGCCCTATCCACGGGTGGTCATGCCACGTCATCATTTGTGACATACCCCCCCCCCCCCCCCTCTTGAAAGAATTGTAATCGCCTCGATTACGCCTGCATAACAGACAGAGGCCATAAACCAATTCAGTAGACACTGTCTCTTTAAGTACCAATGCACTAGACAACACACATCCAGTACCTGTACAAAGACAACAGTCACATCACATTCAGATCATATTTACATTCACATCACATTGAATCTACGACCGTGATTCCTGACGACGTATTTAGCAATCGCACCTAGATCCCCACTGGACCTCACCGATGTCGATTTAACTAATCCCATATCGCGATCATGTCCATAGATTCTAAGACCGAAATGCTGCAGTCATTTGGTCAAGCACTATCGTGTGCAAGTAATCATTTTCGGGGATCCCATGTCGAAGTACTTCTCTCATAAAGTCACTCGGCAGAATACTGTCAGCACATCGGTATCCTTGAAACCCAAAGGGCCATCCAGGTAATCTGTGACAAAGGAGTGAAGTTACTCCCCTCTTCTGCAGTTCCGCCTACACCAGATTCAACCCGCTGACTTGTCGGAACTCTTGGAATAGCCACAACTAAACCAAAAGCGTCAAGGTAAAGTTCTCCTCCATCCAATTCACATTTAATGCCGATGGTTCTTAACTAAGAACCACCACTTTACCATTCTCTTTCCTGTCTTGGAAAGCCAGTATCTATTCATGAACAAGTATCTTCTCGCTCTTTTTCAATTCAGGCTCATCTGAGAGCTATCACCGCTCCAAAGCCATCATCATCGTCTCATTCATAATCGTGTTATATGCTCACAAATAACAGGTTCTTCCATACAACATTGGGTTTCATCCAAAAATTCAAAGTCTTCTTATTTCATAAATTCATACAGCAAAATATTGCTAATTTATCCATAATGTTCTATCTAAAATCTATTCTGGAACGAGTATTCCCTTGTCCCGATGTATTTTCATTCTGTCAGTCGTCCTTATTCTTGTGCCTTGTTGAGGCACCGTGCAACGATATATCCTTGTTCTCCACATTCAAAACACTTTCCTCCTTTAAAATATTCATGTTTCTGGTCTTCTGTGAGTCGAGATCGTGTATCTGTCTGTTGTCTGTTTCTGTTCTTACTTGTCGAAGGTTCATCTGGTGGGTAAGTCAAGTTACCTAAATGCATTTGTCCTATCAGTTGTTGAATGTGATGAGCGCGCAGCGGTGTGTGCAAGTGATAGAGCACGCGAAGATGTGCAGGCCTTGAGGCTTGAAGCGGAGGCACTGTGCTGCAGAAGGGAAGCGCTAGCAGAACGAAGAGGGAGAGAGAGAGAGCTCACGTTTTTGGGGAAAACTCAATTAGTGAGTTTTGGGTTTTCCCACTTTTATTATAAGTGACCTTTAAAAAATGTGTCCAGGTTCAATATGAACCTGGACAAAGTATAAAAATGTACAAAAAGGGGTTATTTAGGCCTTTAACCCAACAACCTCCCACTTAAAGGCATAAATGACGCCTTTAAGTTAACCAACTCCCACCAGCTGTATGCAATGCTCATGTTGAGCCTTAGCACGACTCTTGGTGAGAACATCTGCAGGGTTATCCTGTGTATGGATCTTAGTCAAGCTGACTAGACCATCCTCCAATACCTGTCGTATGAAGTGGTGCCGCACATCTATGTGTTTGGTACGTGCATGAAACATGGCATTTTTGGCTAAATAGACAGTACTCTGGCTATCACAACCCAACACGGATGTATGAGCAGGCATGCCAAGTTCTTTTGCAAGTCTGCCCAACCAAATGGCCTCTTTTGAAGCCTCTGTGGCTGAAATATATTCAGCCTCAGTAATACTCAATGCCACAATTTTCTGTAACCTAGAACACCAAGAGACTGCACCACCAGCAATGGCAAATACATATCCACTGGTAGATTTCTTGGTATCCATGTCACCTGCCATGTCTGCATCACAATATCCCTGCAACTCCAAGTCACTTTTGCCATAACAGATACACTTTGATTGTGTACCTTTCAAATATCTTAGAATGCATTTGACAGCTTCCCAATGCGCTTTGCCAGGATTCGGCATGTATCGACTAGCAACTCCCACTGCATAAGCAATGTCGGGACGAGTGGCAACCATAGCATACATAAGAGAACCACAAGCTGATGCATAAGGGATTCCCTTCATTGCTTTCAATGTTACCTCATCCTTTGGGCAATCTGCTTTGCTAAGCTTAGTGTATGGAGGTAAAGGTACTCCAAGAGGCTTAGCATCAGCCATATTAAACCTATCAAGTACTTTTGCAACGTACCTTTCTTGACATAAAAACAGCAATTTCAGCTTTCTATCTCTTTTAATACGCATGCCCAAAATATGCTCTGCATCACCCAAATCCTTCATAGAAAATGTTGAATTTAGCTTACGTTTCAGAGCATCAAGACTAGTCTTATGTTTCCCGGCAATCAGCATGTCATCAACATAGAGAACAAGTATGATGGGACTACCATCTTCATCCCAATGATATGCATGGCTGCGTTTAAAGCCTTGAGACAGCATAAAAGTGTCAAACTTCTTATACCACTGCCGTGATGATTGTCTCAAACCATACAAAGCCCTTTTCAGTTTGCATACAAGTTCCTCACGTGTAGGAACTACAAAACCTTCAGGTTGTTTCATGTATATGTCCTCTTCAATGTCACCGTGCAAAAACGCTGTCTTTACATCCATTTGATTCAATTCCAAATCAAGCACCGCAACGAGAGCAAAAAGAACACGTAAAGTTGTAAGCTTTACAACGGGAGAAAATATTTCTTGAAAATCAATTCCTTCTTTCTGTGCATATCCTTTTGCAACCAATCTTGCCTTGTACTTGGGTTTTTCATCCGCAATCTTAATCTTGTATACCCATTTGTTAGGAAGAGCCTTTCTCCCTTTGGGCAATGGTACAAGATCCCAAGTATCATTTGCATACAAGGATTTCATTTCCTCTTGCATTGCAAGCTCCCACTTACTGCTTGACTCACATATCTTTGCCTCTTTCTACGTAAGAGGCTCTCCCAACATAACATGATGCAAAGAGGGCTCAAAGCGCTGTATCAACCTTCTGACACGAGTAGACCTGCGTACCCAATGATCTACATTCTCAAGCACAGGTTCTACATCAAGAGGCAACTCATTTTCAACATGCTCATGCTGATGAAAATCATTTTCAGCCATGACAGGTGGCTGTCCATCCTCATTTGGAGCATCTAAATCATGTCCTACCTCTTCTGGCTCAAGGTTAACCGGCTGACTATCAATTTCAGCTTGCGGTAATGCATCCTGAGGCTCTTTTTCAACATCAATAGGTGGCAAGAGAGGCTGAAATTTGACCGATTTCTTGTCAATTTCAGAAGATGTAGCATTTTTCAGCAATTTAGCCTCATTGAACACTACATCTCGGCTGCGTACTACCCTCTTAAACTTAGGCAACCATATCCTGTAGCCCATTTCACCCTCTTCCCCATAACCTAGGAAGAGTCCTTGGATGGACTTGGCATCTAGCTTTGTCCTCAAGTCATTACGAACATAGACAAAAGCCTCGCAGCCAAACACTCTCAAATGATCATAAGAGGCAAGTTTGCCAAACCAAACCTCCTCTGGAATGTCATTTTTCAGCGTACTGTTAGGAGAGCGATTGCATACATGAACTGCAGTTTTCAAAGCCTCTCCCCAAAACCCATGAGGGAGATTAGCCATGGACAACATGCAACGCACTCTCTCACATAAAGTACGGTTATACCTCTCAGCCACACCATTAGAAGATGGATTATAAGGGGCCATCAACTCCCTTTTAATCCCATATTCTTCGCAATAACACTGAAATTCAGCAGACGTGTACTCCCCCCCATTGTCAGATCTCAGACATTTAAGCTTACTACCCTTTTGTGTGCTCGCAACAGCATGAAACCTCTTAAATGCATTAAATGTCTCACTCTTATTCTTTAACAAATATGCCCAGCCTTTCCTAGTGCAATCATCAATGAATGTAACAAAGTATAATGCACCACCAAAAGACTTAACAGGCATTGAACATACATCGGAGTGAATTAAATCAAGAGCATTAGGTTTGCGCGAGACACCAGAATAATAAGAAGACTTCTTTTGTTTACCATACAAACAGTCATTACAAAAATCTAACTTGGTGCCCTTTACATCAACCCTCTTCAAAGAGGAGAGCACATCAAGTCCCTTCTGGCTCATATGGCCAAGTCTTTTGTGCCACAACTCCAAATGAGAAGCAACTTCGGCCACTGCAAGAAACTTACCAGGCAAAGCTTTGCCATGTAAATAGTACAATGTACCACTCTTGCATCCCTTGACAATGAGCATTGATCCCTTAACCAACTTTTTTTTTTTTTTTTTTCAAGAAAAAGATCCTTCTATTAGTTAATGAAAACTGCCCATAGGGCTACATCCACCTCTGCAAGAGAGGGCTACAACAAGCATGATGGGGAGACTCTCCCAATGAAAAAACATCATATATACAATGGGGCTAAATCAAGAAATGGGAGGAGGGAAGAGCCACACAGGTGGACAGTAGTGCCATCTGAGCACCCCCTGGACCATGGTGTAGAAAGGCCCAGGGCGCCAGAGTCGAAGGAAAGCCTCGCGGCGCTCCCGCATGCGGTCGGAGCTGCCCTGTAGTCCCTCAAGCTGTCCTCTGAGAGTATGGATCAGCTCTAGCCAAAAGTCACGAACAGTCTCTGCTGATGGCATAGGGCGAGCCTCAAAGATGCGGAAACAACGGGCCTGCCAGATGAACCAAAGAGCTAGGCCGCTGATGAGCTCCCAGCACTCCTCTCTCTCACTGCACCACTCCTGTGGAGAAAGGTCTGTAGCAGGCTGGAGTGCAGGTCGCCCCCCCTGTATCACTATCATCCTGCTGGTGGAAGATAGCTCAAACTGTAGTGCCGGGCCCGTGAGGGTGGACCAAGCCGCTACCCCCCAGGTGTGCTGTCGAGCCGCGGAGAGGGCAGGCATCAGCCGAAGAACTCGTAGCCACACCTGCGGGGCCGAAGGACAGTCCCAAAGACAGTGTCGCTGACTCTCCATCAACTGGTCACAGGCTGCACATGCGGCCGAGAGACCACTATGCACAAGCCAGCTCCCTACTGCTGTGGCTCTGTGTGCAACCAACCACTGGAACAAAGTGACGCGCCTCAGCTGTCTGGAGTCCCACAGCCTTTGCCAAAAAGCTGCCAAGAACTCAACTGTGAGACCCTCCTCCTGCAAATGACGTGCTGCAGCGGGGCGGGCCTCTCTCTGCGCTGCAAGTATATGACGTCCAAGCCGAACAGTGTACTGAAAGAAAGGGACTCCTGGGCGGTCTGCAGAAGAGAGGGGGTCCCTCCATAGCCACTCACCAGGATCCCACTGTACTCGTACCAGTGGACAACACTCCCAAGCCCATAGCCTCCAGTGTCCTGCCTCGAGAGCTACTGGGTCAGGGTCTATGACGCAAGTCCTCCCACAGATGCCCACAACTCGGATCCTCTGGAAACAGCACTCTGCTACCTGCGGGGCCTCTACTGTAACTCGTTGTAATCGTCCCCCACCCTGAAGCTCAAAGAACAGGGCTGGGACAGTCTCTGAACAAGCCCTGACTGAGATGAGAACATCCAGTCGTGTGAAGGCTCCCATCCATCGGGGTGCTACAGGCTCGAGAGGCGTGAGCCACTCAGCTGGAACTGACTCTGAGATGTCATGATACATGCTCTGAACCCCTCTCATGCCCTGTAGCTGGACACCCTGCACCTCCTCTGACAAACCTGTGAACTCTAGCCAGTCACCTAGAGAGCGCGATGGACCTGCTGCCATGGGACCCCATGAAACATGAGGCCTACTCCCAACCAGGTGGCCTCTCTGAGTGCTAACCATGGGGTTCCAGATGAGGGGCTGTCGTAGGCGCTCCTCCGTGCATGTCGGTTGTCTCTGCTCTAGGCCACGCCGTAAGAGCTCCCAAGAGCAAAGCAAACTCACAGCGAATCGGTCCTCCAGTCTCCTGCTCAAACCAACTCGGCGCAGCTCTGTAAAGATCCATCTGGTCGAAGGTTGCCAAGGGCCTCCTGACTGAGGCACCCTGGCACGGAGCCTCTGCAGCAAGAACTCTTTCCAGGGCTCCTCGCCTGGAAGAAGTCCTCTGACGACGAACTTCCCAAGAAGGGCTCTGCTCTGCTGTGCTGGATCAATGATCCCAAGCCCTCCCTGAGAACAAGGAAGTGTGATGACCGACCAAGCCACCTTGGCTCGGGCAACCTGAGTGTCGCGACCTGACCAAAGGAAGTTCCTGATCAACCTCTCTACCTGGCTGATACAAGAACTCGAGAAGATCCAGCAAGAAGTGATGTACCACATAGTTGCCAACAACACCTGGTTGGCAACTACTACTCTACCAGCCAGCGAAAATCGTGATGAGCTCCAGTGGAACACCTTTCTCCTGATGGACAAGAGAAATCTGTTCCACTGGAGAAAGCTATTCGGGGGACAAATCCAAACCAACCTGACAACCCAAGTATCGAACTGCAGTCCCTGGGGGAATCCACCTGAAACCCTCTCCTGGCATCCACTCTGGCACAGGAGCACTGCCAACCGAGAAAGCCACTGTCTTTCTCCAGTTGATCAATGCGCCCAATGCACAGCAGAAGGTCTCAAGAGCCTGCCCACACCTGTGTAAATTGGCCTCCTGGACCTCTAAGTACAAGGATGAGTCGTCGGCAAACTCAACGTCCAGAAGCTCATCTCCCCGTATCGGGAGTGCTAAGCCCCTCAAACCAACCTGCTGTGACACCAAAAATCTGCTCATCGCCTCCGCATAGAACAGAAAGAGAACAGGGGCAAGAGGACAACCCTGTCTGACCGATCGTGTGAGCATGAAGCGCTCACCTCTACCTCCTGCCAAAAGCACCTGACTGTGAGCCTGTCTGTACAAAGCCGACACCCCTCTGATCCAAGCATCTGAAAAGCCCATCCTGCGGAGCGTGCCCTCTAGAAAGTCCCAGTCAACTCTATCGTATGCCTTCTCAAAATCGAGAAGAAGAATCACAAGGTCCTCCCCACGGAGACGTGCCAGGGCAGAAGCCTCCCAAAAAGTGAAGATGTTGTCAAGGATACTGCGTTCCTTGACAAAACCTGTCTGAGTCCCATGTATAAGGCTCTCCAAAAGTGGCTGAATCCTCAAACTCAAAGCCTTGGCAAGAATTTTGTAGGCTGAGTTGATGATGGTGATGGGGCGCCACTGTCGAATCTCATCCAAGGAGCCACCCTCCTTTGGAATGAGGTAAATCAGGCCCTCACTCATGCTATCCGGCATCACTCCTGTGTGCAGAATGTACTGAAAGGCACTACAAAGATCTGGGCCAAGCAAGTCCCAGTACTCCAAGAAGAAGCTGGGAGTCAGCCCATCCTCACCTGGACAACTACCACGAGGAAGGGCCCTAAGAGCCGTGTGCAGCTCCTCAAGCTGAAGAGGTATCTCAAGCCTCTGGCGCATCTCCTCAGTCACAAGACAAGGCATCTGCGCCCAAACCTGCTCCCTACATGCATCCTGTCTCTCTGACTGGGGCTCAGCCGTCAGTAGCTCACGGTAAAAGTCAGTAGCAACTGCACGCATATCCTCAGGCTCACAAGCAACTGACCCATCGGGTCTCCTCAGCTGAGTGACCTTGGCATGCGAGTGCCGAGGTCCTACTGACTCAAAAAAGGCACCTGTCACTCTGTCACCTACCTGAGTCCACTGAGATGCCTGTCGATGAAAGGCAAACTCATGGCGCCTCTCCTCTGTGCAAGCAAGCTCCTGTCGAGCCTGTTGTAACTGCTCCTCCAACCATGGACTGTCTGGATGCTGCTCCTGCATCCTCTGTAGTGAAGCAATGCCTCGTCTGAGACGCTGCTCCTCCTCTCTCGCTGCGGCCCATCGAGCCAAAGACTCCTGGAGAAAAAAGTGGCTAAGCTGAGCTAGGCCTAAGGCCACTCTGTCTGCCAGTAGAGCCTGGCTGTCCATACCCTCTGTCCAAAGAGCCTCTACCCTCTCTCTGAGTGCTGTGTCCAATAAGACCCGCTCTGGGATGCGAAGCATCGTGCTCCCACTCCTCTGCCTGTCTGCCACTGTGAGGATCACTGGTGCATGGTCCGAGAAGGATGTCCCTGCCACGATGCCGACTGATCCCCCCAAGTCACTGAAGTGGTCACTAGTGTAGAAACGATCTATCCGTGATAGATTCACTCCTCCCACTCTGCGGTCTGATCTAGAGAAGGCAAGACTCTCTGGAGGCCTCACAAAGCCAGAATGCTGCCATGTATCCGAGACCCTCAAGGTCATACACAACCTCTCCCAAGCTGCTAACTCGACTCCATGCACAGTAGCATGGCTGCCTCCGATCCTGTCAGAAGGGTCCTCCAACATGTTGAAGTCCCCTCCTACACACCAATGGTCAACCTGTGGCAAAGACTCAACAATCTGTGACCAAAACTCTGCACGAGCACTCGCCACATTGGGCGCATAGATGTTCAGGAAGCCCACAAGGCCACCCTGAACCTGCAAAGTAATCCACTGAGCCCTGCCTGGCACAATAATCCCTCTGCCCACAATGGCCTGCTGCAATGAGTCCACAATAGTCATACATACCCCACCCTGGATGCCTCCAGGTCCAAAAGCAGCTGACCAAAAGGTATCATAACGTCCACGCAAAATCTGACCACAGCGCCGGATGCGGCTCTCAGACAAATGGTGCTCCTGAAGCATAAGGAGATCAATCTCTCCTCCCACAAGGCAACGCTGAAGCTCCTGCCGCAATCGGCCCCGCCGTCGCTGAAACTGGGGCCCACCTAATCCCTGCACGTTCCATGAGACGATCCTCATGGGGAGCGAGAGAGAATAGATGCTGCAGCAACAGCAAGACGGGCTATCTTCGAGGCAGGCTTGGATGGGGAGTAATCCGCATCCGAGCGTCCTCTAGATAGGCGAGCCTGTAGTGAGTGCCTGGCCCAAGCCCAAGCAAAGCGAGCCGAGCGGAAAGCAACCTCCTCTGTCCAGGAGTCCTCATGTATGTATACATAGCAAGGCAAACAGTGTATCAGCAAAAAAGTATACCACAATGTGCCTACATCCTGCTAAGTCTGGGGGTGTCACCGCAAACTTGGCCAGTGGCCACAAAGTCTGCAGCAAATCTGTAACTCCAAGTTCTCCCATGTGGTGAGAGAACTCGAGAACCTGTGTATGCAACCATCCCACCACTGAGTCGAGGGACCACTCTGTCTCGGTCCTACCGCAGAGAGGAAAGGAGAAACCAACTGCTGAGTCCAAGGCCTCTGTCCCCCTAGCGGCGAGGAACAGAGCGTGGACCCTGAAGCAGGCTGCCTAGTGGTCTGCTGCGGAATCGCCAAGAAAGCGAGTGAATCCGTCATCGAAGAAGTCCCAGCGGCGTCGGAGGTCAATGCTCGTCAGACCACGAGGGATAGCTGCAAGGGAAGATGTCTGAATCTGCAAAGGGGGCCGCAAGAAGGGCTGACCCTCTCTCGCTAGGCGACTCGTGGCAAAAGCACTGCCAAGAGATCTCCTAGCCGCCGGCGAGGGACCAGTCTCTTGAGTCGACTGTGGTACTGAAGCAGGAGGAGGGGGAGAAGGAGCTGGGGGGGGGGGGGGGGGGGGGGGGAGGAGAGAAGAGAAGCGGGGCGGGACGACAGAGACAGGGGGGCGAGGTGGGGAGTGGGCGGGAGCAAAGGACGGGGGAAGGGATGAGGAGGAAGAGGGGAAATCTGAAGGTGGAGGGGCTGGCGAGGGTGAAACGGAAGAGAAGGCTGGCGTAGGAGGCTCCTCCTGCTCAAGAGGACCAAAGCGGTTCCCCGTGGGAACCCACTGCTGCTAAGTAGGCACCTGAGGGCCACTCTTAAGTGCCAGGCTGACGCTGTGGCCCCTGGCGTCGACGGCCACGGGCCTGCTGCCACCCCTCCTCCGCTGGAGCCCCACGCTCGGAGGGTGGCTCAGAATCTGTGCGCTGTCGCTGGCTGAGGCTGAGGTGCAGGTCGTGGTCTCCTCTGTGGACAGGCCTTCGCTAGGTGGCCCATCTGTCTGCAAATGAAGCACTGGTTCGGGGGACCCGAGTACTCCACACTCTGCCTAAACCAACCCCCACTCACCCGAGGCAAAAGGATGACCTTCGGGAGCGTGTGGGTATCTCTGACCAAAACTCGAACTGAAGGGATGCCGGCTGCCTTGGCAGCTACTGATGCTGCCGTACGAGGTGTCTCCAGAACAGTCCGGATGGCAGAGCCAATCCTGGAGAGCAGTGGAAGGTACTCCCTCCGTAAACCCGGAAAGCAGACTGAGATGGGGATGTCTGTCTCCTCTACGAGCACATCCGAAGTCGGGTCAAAACCGTGTCGCCACTGTCGAAAGTGGGCGCGTGATGCTCGGATAGCCAATGGACTCATAGCTATGACCTTGGAGGCCATCTCGGAAGACTCGAACTCGATCTGGTAGTACCCCTGTCCGAGGATCTGGACATCCAAAATCTTGCCCACCTCTGCGAGAAGGCGGGCCTGGAGAAGGTCACGCAGCTCTCCTCTGCTGGGTCAGGTGCCGAGAATCTTGCAGATGACTGAGGTCGCCTGCAGACGCTCTACCTCATCGGCTAGGCTCGCTTGCTCTGTCGGTGAGAGAGCAAGTCGAATGGTGGGCTCAGCGGTGTCGGGCGAGGGGGCTTCGGAGGAGTCCCTCTGAGGTGGAGCATGAGCCTCCATTAGTGTCTGCTGCTCTGAAGGAGAAGGGCGGACGAGAAGGCCAACGCTTGAGAGCTCGGCAAGGAGAAACCAACTGAGAATCCACTGCCAGGCAGTTCAAACGAGGCCTTCGGAGGAGGGGGGGGTGGGGGGCGTGGGGCTAAGGGGCTGGAGAGGCGAGGCAGCGGACAGCGAACAAAAGGGGGGGCAGCGGGCGGGGCTGCACTTTGGCTGGGCTGCGCGCAGGCAGGGGCAGCGCAAGGGCAAGGGCGAAGGGGGGGCTATGGCGCGGGGGAGCAGGAGCAGGCGGCGGGGGAGGGGAACGCACAGGAGCAGCAGCGAGCGTCCCCTTAAGCAACTTCCATGAACCCCCAGCAAAAATGGTTGTATAACCCTGTGCATCCATCTGGCCAACAGACAATAGACTCTTCTTGATGCCTGGTACATACCTTACATCTTTAAGTATAAACTCTTGGCCATTGTTTAATGCCAAGCCCACAGTGCCCATTCCTTCAATGTCACAAGCATGGTTATCCCCAAGGTAAACCTTGCCATACTTGCCTGCATGATAAGAAGCAAAACACTCCACAGATGGAGTCACATGAAATGAGGCACTCGAGTCTACTATCCAAGATTGTGTAAGGCCATCATTTGCACTTAGCAATGCATCAATGACATCTCTACGTGAGATAAGCATGTCTTCTGCATTTGCTACAACAAAATCTGAGGGGCATGAAGCTGCAACCAAGATCTCCTCACTGTCAGATAACTCTGTGATAACCACACTAGAGGATACATTGACAGTCTTCGAATCCTTGGAGGAGGCACCTACTGATTTTCCCCCTTTCTTATCCTCTGTCTTCTTCTTCTCCTGTGATTCCTTCTTTCTTTCCTGCTCTTCTTGAAATACCTGCAATCTGGCTTCTTATGGCCTTTTCTGCCACACTGGTAACAAGTCACATCCTTATCCCTAGACTTGCTTTTGCTCCTGTTTTGAGTCTTGGTACCTGTATTTTGCTTCTGACTTCTGCCTGCCTCTCGCATTGTAAGCAGAACTGCCACCTTCCCCACCACTAGACTTGCGTCTAATTTCCTCATTTAAGATGGAGCCTCGCACTCCATCATATGTGAGGTTGGGGCTATTACTCAAAGAAACCACAAGCGTTTCCCAAGAGTCTGGCAAAGTCATCAACAAAAATATGGCTTTCAACTTGTCATCAAAAGGTTGAAGCCCAATATCCTGTAGCTGACTCATAACACTGGTGAAAGCACTTATGTGCTCAGAAGCCGACTTGGCTTCGTCAAGCATCATGTTCACCAGTTTGCGCATCAAATGCACCTGATTCACAGGGGTGGCATTCTCATAAGTGGCCTTCAACTTATGCCAAATTGCATGTGCAGTGTCCAAGCCCTTTATATCCACCAGAATGTCGTCGGTCACAGCCATTTTGATATAGGCCTTTGCCCTCTTGTTGAGCTTGGCCCAATCCTCATCCGGCATATCCTCAGGCTTTACAACCAAAAGGGCGTCCTGACAATCCTTGAGGAACAAAATCCCCTGCATCCTGTCTTGCCATAGGTCGAAACCTGTACCGTCAAATCGCTCGATTTCCATCAAGCTCTTGGCATCAAACGACGAGGAAGTAGAGGCCATTTGCACGGATAAAAATGCAGCAGTAAGTGTCTACACAAAATCTGAAAATTTTCACTGACCACAATGTACCGCACGTTGCATACAACGTGCTGAAAATTTCAGCAATTAACAAGTATCCCCAATGCGTACTTGCATAAACCCACAAAAGGCGTACATAAACCTCAATTTGTGTACATAAAAACAGTCCAATTCTGAATTTTCTGCAAATTTACTGTTTTGGCGCATCAATTTGCATCAAATGGACCTGTTTTGAGTGGGAAAAGCAAGGGGCATTCACGGGAATCGATTTAGAACACCTGCGTTTTGCTGTTTTGACCTGTAATTTTCTGGTTTTTACCTGTTGTGACCTAATTTCAGTCTGTTTTAGGCTGTTTTGGAAACCCTAATCACCCTAGGTGACACCGGAAGCAAGGGGCTTCGCGATGAAAGCGGAAATTTGACGCGAGAGAAGCCTTTCGCCTGCTGTCCAGCCTCCTGCGCAAAGCTTCTGAAACCCTAATCTGGCTCTGATACCAGTTGATGAGCGCGCGGCGGTGTGTGCAAGTGATAGAGCACGCGAAGATGTGCAGGCCTTGAGGCTTGAAGCGGAGGCACTGTGCTGCAGAAGGGAAGCGCTAGCAGAACGAAGAGGGAGAGAGAGAGAGCTCACGTTTTTGGAGAAAACTCAATTAGTGAGTTTTGGGTTTTCCCACTTTTATTATAAGTGACCTTTAAAAAAATGTGTCCAGGTTCATATTGAACCTGGACAAAGTATAAAAATGTACAAAAAGGGGTTATTTAGGCCTTTAACCCAACAACCTCCCACTTAAAGACATAAATGACGCCTTTAAGTTAACCAACTCCCACCAGCTGTATGCAATGCTCATGTTGAGCCTTAGCAAGACTCTTGGTGAGAACATCTGCAGGGTTATCCTGTGTATGGATCTTAGTCAAGCTGACTAGACCATCCTCCAATACCTGTCGTATGAAGTGGTACCGCACATCTATGTGTTTGGTACGTGCATGAAACATGGCATTTTTGGCTAAATAGACAGCACTCTGGCTATCACAACCCAACATAATGGACTCTGACTTCTTCTCAAGACAATAGTCTCGAATTTCTTTGGGAAGTCCACAACAAAACCTCTCAATCTGCTCCTTAAAACTGAAAGAAGAGGTCGAAAGGAAAGTATCTCAAAATCTTTCACAATAATCATCCAAAGTGTCACCTCTGATCATCCGAAGGTGGTTCCAATGGATTCTCACATCTTGTTCATAGGCCTCCAGAAAATGCTATATCAAACTATTGGATAAAGGCTAAAGCCTTGGGAGCATCTCGAAATCCTGAAAATGTTTCAAACTTTACTGCTTGTCCACCCTCTTTGAATTCCTTGGCCTTCTTTCCCTTGTCGTCGAGAAAATCATACTGATCAGCTCTATAAAAGTGCTTCCTTTTTTAATAAAACATATAGTCCGCTCGTCGTTTCTTGCCCTTTCTGTCCTCATCACTTTTTCTGTTTTGTTTTTGGAGTCGGGTAGGGCACGCCCAACCGCTCCCCTTGTACACCAAAAAAGTATAGAAGAAGAACGACCAGGACTATGCACCCAGAAACCGAAGGCACACTTTTGTCACTAGTTTCCTCTGGACTACGGGAGTCCAAAATTATCTACACTCTTAGGGCCATGACTAATCCCTTGAGAGACCCACTTCACCACCTGGATTTGGGCGTGACAGCGACCAAGTACCTCTGTTCAGAGGCCCAAGTACTGCGGGACTTGCTTCGGTCTTCCCTTTGGAGTTGCCTCCTCCAGGTAACTTATCGCTCACCTCACTAAATTGCCTTTGAAACCCGATGGTTTTCCCCTAGGAAATGCCATACCCGCTTGGAAGGGCGTCGGCTCACAGGTGGCGTCCGCTGAGGTTGGTGGTGTCTCCCGTTTGCACCTCCCAACCCCTTTTAGGTGAAGTTGACCCCCCCCGGGGAGGAATGGCACTTGGACGCTCTTGTAGCTCATTTGGCTTCACTTGGGGAGAATTACGTCATTTCCCTCGGAAGGGATCGGATTCAAAATAATAGCATAGGAAGGGGAGCATTATCTCCCCATCCACCTATGCACAGCACCCAAATACCAGGGTACAACTTCACCGAGGAACTTCGCCACAGGCACGTGCCCTGCGGTTCCGTCCCTCGAGTGCGGATCACGGCGTACCCAAAAGGGCATCCGCTTCCCGCGAGCCTCCCCACCAAGGAGGATAACGGTCCTTTCTTCAGGGTCCAACGAAGGGTCGATTACGTTGAAGGTGGAGTTGAATCGATTTAGCCAACGCCCCCTTGCTTCATCTACCGCCGAACAGTTCATCAGCAAATGCGAAAGCGAACGACCCTCTAACTAGGAGCACAACGTGCAAATGCTGTGTCCGCGCATGTAACTATCAGCCAATTTGAGCCCACCTACTCTCGCGAGAGCCAGCATTCTCTCCTCCTTCCTATTCACTATAGTGCTCCTATTGAGCTGCAGCAGGTATCCACGTGTTTGTTCAAAGCCGGCCTCCTTATAGGGCTCCAACGCCAGGCACGAATGCCTCTCGTCCCACTTGTCCCATGCGTAGTAGCGAACTAAGCTAAAGTCAGCCGTTGGGATATACTTATTCATCCAGCTCTGGGTTCTTGTCGTCCAAGTCCACTTCACTCTAGTCAGATAAGGATGAGTTATCCGAGCTTCAGAAGAAGATGAGGACGAACTGGACAATGCTTTCTCAAACAAGGATTTTTGGCCCAAGTAACCAAGGAAGTCAATTCCCTTGTTACATTTCTTTAATTGCTTCTCCTTTGACCCAAATAGTTGGTTGACTCGTTTTTTGACAATGTCCTCGAGTTCATCTTCAGTAAACACCCGTGGGACAGGAGGTTTCTTGATTGTCGGTTTTATTGGTGACTCCATGGCTTTCTGCCAATGAGTATGCACTTCATCCATCGGGTGCCGGGTCAAAAATTTGGTATAATCTGGATCCTTGGCAAACTGAAGCATCTGCTTTGCGCACTCGTCAACCTGTTGTTGGAATTGCATCTCCATGAGTTGATATTGCGAAGGCCGAGGTGGCCCGTACTCATTCTCTGCTAATCCGCTTGAATTTTCCGTATTGCCTCCCACTTCAGAGGTGGCAGATAGAGTCGTTTGATTCATTTCAGAATCAATATGTGCCGCGAGGAGGAGGATCGGATTTCCCGGTAGAAGAGAAATGGGTGGTGCTCTGATACCATTGTAACAGACTTTGGGCACCCCAAGTCTAGAATCTGTTGTGGCATGAGAGAGAGATTCACTGAAAATACTTCACAACTTTAAATCACATTTCAATTCGAGACGACACGACCCAGCGTAGTTCCATGCCCAGAGGTATTGGCCCCAAAACCTGGCACCCCTTTCGGTATTTCTTTATTATATTAAATCTTGAGCAAAGTACAACTCTCGTAGGGGTCCTCTGCTCTCAGACTCTGCGTCCAGATGCTATGAGAAGTGAGGCTTTTGGGGCTTATTTATTGATACAAGGGATGCCACAAGCAGAGCCCCAGAAGCAGTAAACTCAAAAGCAATTGTTTCAAAAGCTATTGGTCCCAAAAGCACATATCAGCAGGACCCCCCAACAGACCTAGAGTTTTTACATCAGCAAGACGCTATCGTTTTTGCTTTGAAGACCCGCCTTGGCGTTTGCATTGCAGATCAGCCCCGGCGGCAGCAAGATAGTAGATTCCCACAGCAACACAGCAGATTCCCTAGCGTTAGCAAATTTCCCTCGCAGAACAGTTTTCAGCCCTAGCGTTTTTGCATCAGCATGGCAGATCAGCGTTTTGTAGTTTCTCTACGATAAGATCCACAATAGCACCAACGTTTTCAGTTCTCAACAGTCAGACATTGCAATAGGACCCCCGAACCTCGCAGATCTCACCTTCCCGCAGCAGATCCTCGCTACACGGTCAGATCCCGCACAGTTTGCAGATTCAGCCCGGAAAACGCAGATTTCAGCATCTGCGTTTTCAGGTCGTCATCGTCGCATCCCCACCATCGATATCGTCACCGACATAGAGTCAGAATTCAGCAGATAGAGATTTACAAATTTCAGCCCTTAGCATTTTCAGATTTCAGCCCGTCTCGTCGTAGTCCTCATCGGCGTCGACATCGTCGGCAAGTCCAAAGCATTGTCGTCGTCGCCTCGACATCGTCACCGACATAGTGTTATGTCCCGCTCATAGGAGAGGGGATCTAGCCCAGATGCCGTTGGGATGGGCGTCCAGTGTCCGGGCGGATGTAGTGTGAACCCGGCCAGTGTGGCCGGCCATTATTATAAAAGGGAGGCCAAGGCCTCATTTACAGTTATCGACCCCACTGGCAGAGTGCCAGTGGTTAGCCCGCGAGGCTAGGAGTGCGCGAGGTCACCTCGAGGAGGTGAAGCCGGGTGGTATGGGACGCTCGATCTTACAGGTGCACTCCTAGTCCTCGGACGCTGGCCCCAGCACGGGGGAGTTGCCGGATGGTGGCTATGGTCGGGTGGTTCGTCCGACGCGCATCTGTAGGCGGTCCGTGTGGCCGGGGGATCCTTTCTCCGCGTACATTTCATGGTATCAGAACCGGCTTGGCTGCACGAAGGACCGAGTGCACACTTACAGACTGGTTCAAGTCGGATAATCACTGTTTTATGTCATTTTTTATGAATTAACTGTTTAATTGATTATTTTCTTCTCATAAGCTTGTGTGCAAGTGAAATTTAATGCTTTGCTCGCTGATTTTTTATAAAATTCAGCAGCCTAGCAGGTGGAAATCCGGAAAATCACAGTATTACTAATTGATTTTACTGGTTTTTCGATGAAAATCAGTATATTACTCATTAATTTGCTGTTTTGGATTAAAATTCAGCAATTCATCTCTCTGTCAATTCCTCTCTCTGTAAGTCTCTCTGTGCGAAGCATAGAGAGAGAGAGACCTCTCTGTGTCTGTTTCCTTCAGTTTGCAGGGAACGTTGCGAGAGAGAGAGAGAGAGAGAGAGAGAGAGAGAGAGAGAGAGAGAGAGAGAATTTGCGTGAGGAGAGAGAGAGAGAGAGAGAGCCAGCGTGGCCTCTCTCGCGTGGATTGCACACGCGAGCAAGCTCGTTCGTGTGTTAGTCACAAGCGGCCACAAGCCTTAGCGATCCTTCCTCTCTCCACGCGTCCGCAGCAGATTCCTCCCAACGTTGATTTTTTTTTAACGCTACCTCTCTCTAAGCGTTGGTTTTAACGCTACCTCTCTCTAAGCGTTGGTTTTTTTTTAAACCCACTTAGGACTTTATTTAAGTGGCCTCTTTTATTTTAAAAAGGGCCAGGATACTTTGATCTTTTTTAAAGTATTGGTCTGAAACCTGCAATTTATTAAAAACTCACTTACACAGAGTTACAGAGCTTACAGAAACCTCCCATTTGCTTCTCCTGCTCCTCTCCAAAGCCTACTCTCTCTCACCTGCTCGCGCTCCCGCCCTCCTGCCATCACCTGCTCGCGTTCCGACGCTCACGCCGACGCGTAGAGCTCTTCAAACTTTGACTTTTCGCGATCAAAAAGTGCCGAAAAGGCTCGGTTTTGCGTGAAAATTCCAGTTTTTCACGCTCTTCACCATGGATTCCTCCAGCTCAGATGTGCAACGTGACGACGTGCCAGGTAACATCCAAATCCCATTCACCCATGCTCTCTATACATGGATTACAACTACTTTCCAGAGCTTCGACCAGCGTGTTACTGCTCTGGAAAACGCGAACGGTCAGACGAACATTCGCCTGGCCTCTCTCGAAGGGGTCGTGCAGGGGCTCAGTTCCCGCCTCTCTACTCTCGAAAATATGGCTCAGTCGACGACTGCGCGTACTTCCGAGGGCGAAACCCATCTCCAACATTTGCGGACGCAGATTGCTACTTTTGGGCGTTCGCAGGGTGGTCCGACTGCCACAATTCCGTGTAAAACTACAAATTTCTCAGGTGAAGAGAAGGAGTGTACGGAATTGGCTGTAAATAACTGGCTGCACCAGTGGACCACATACTTTGATCTCCGTGGGGAGCATGATGAACGGAGGATTCAGACGATTCCTCTTTATCTGCGCAGTAAGGCGCTTACCTGGTGGCGTGATATGACAGAAAAGCCTACAACATGGGCTGATTTCTGCGTGAAATTCAAGAAGGATTTCGCTAAAATGGACCCTTTGAAAGCTTATGCCAAACTGCACAGTCTTTCGATGAAAACTCTCTTTTGATAAGTATACGACAGCTTTCAAAGAGGCGCTCACCTTTTGCAAGGTGGATTCCACTCACGCCGTGCACATGTACTTGTTGGGGTTACATGAAGATTACCGTTGGGCCTTAATCAAGGACAAAGCCCTAACTGATGTCGAGGATGCAGTGGCCAAGGCCAGAAGTTCCATTTGATAAATGGAGCGAATTATGAGAAGAAGAGAATTGCAGACCATCAATCCGGTGAGGGTGCTTCGAGGAAGCCACCCCGATTCCAGCATAAGTCCAAATCACCGCCAAGATCTTCTCAGGAGAAGAAGAAAGCCAGGAATGCTTCCAGTGCAGAAGGGGGCTTGCTTCAGATGTGGCCAGATGGGTCACCAAATCAAGGATTGCCCTAAGAAGAAAAAGACGCAGAAACCGCAAGGCCGTCCTTCGGTTCAGATTCACGAGATCTCAAGTAACTCTGATGTTGTTCAAGTTGAAATCCATCATTTAGCGCATAGTTCATGCACAAATTGTACTTTTAGCACCAAAGTGTTTGGTAAGCACGATCTTCTCCGTTTCCCCGGGAAGATCAAAGGTCACGACGTGACCATACTCCTTGATAATGGAAGCTCACACAATTTTGTGGATGCAAAATTGGTGCAGAAACTGAACCTACGGACGCAGGACAGTGACCATGAGTATCGCGTGAAGATGGCTCGTTGCGTGGATACGGATGTATGGAATCGGATGGTTCCAGACTTGTCGCTCGAGCTGGCTGATTACAAAGAGAACCTGGATTTCCACATCATGCGCCTGGATAGAGAAGATGTTATTTTAGGACTTCCATGGTTTTATGATAAATAGGACTCATTGTATATAGACTATGTACATCACTCTCTTGTTTTTTTTAAGCAGAACATGCCTCATGTATTTGTGTCGCTTTGTAATCAGAAGTCTGTAAATAATGGTTTTGCAATACCAGTTGTTACTACTTTGGAAATGTATAAAGAAATAAAGTCTTCTGATGTTGACTTTTATCAATGTGTACCATCTGCTTGGTTTGATTCATTAGTGCTTGGTACTTCTGTCACTGAATTTCGTAAAAATGTTTCATGTTCTTCTGTTGAACTTGGGGATTCCGACGAATCCAACCTTATCCGAGAAATCATGACTGATTTCAAGGATGTTTTTCCTGATGATCTACCTCCTAGCTTGTCGCCTTCGAGAGAAGTAGATCATGGCATTGAGTTGGTGGTTGATAGTCAGCCCTTCTCAAAGCAACCCTATCGGTTTAGTAAAACCAAGGAGGACGAGATTCAACGACAGCTGAAGGATTATCTCGACAGGGGTTTTGTTCGGCCTAGCAAATCCCCGTGGGGAGCGCCAGAAGAAGGATAACACTATGCGCTTCTGCGTGGATTACAAGGGGTTGAATAAGCTCACTGTCAAGAACAAGTATCCGCTCCCGCGCATGGACGATCTGATAGATCGGCTCCATGGAGCGTTGTATTTTACGAAGATAGACCTGCGATCAGGCTATCATCAGATACGGATCAAACTAGAAGATGTTCCTAAGACACGCTTCCATACGCGTTATGGTCACTACGAGTTTTTGGTCTTGCCTTTTGGTTTGACCAATGCTCCAGCTACGTTTCAGCAGATGATGAATGATCTGCTGAGACCATTTTAAGGCAACTTCGTTGTTGTATTTCTCGATGATATCTTGATCTACAGCCGAAGTTTGTCTAAGCACCTAGTGCATATACGTACTGTTCTCAAAGTACTGAGAACTGAGAAGCTTTACACTAAGGCTTCTAAGTGTGAATTCTTTAAGAAAGAGCTTCTGTGCTTGGGTCACATCATTACTCGCGATGGAATTCGCGTCGACCCTGAAAAGTTAGATAAAGTGCGAAATTGGCCCATTCTGAAGAATGTACGCCAAGTAAAGTCCTTTTTAGGCTTTACTGGATTCTTTCGCAAGTTTATCAAGGATTACTCCAAAGTTGCTGCTCCGCTTACGCAACTTTCAAAAGGAGGGGTGAAAGGGCCGAAGAATTCGGGTCCTCATCGTAAAGGTAATCCCCCTGTTGTCTGGAATGAGCATCTCGACGAGAGCTTTCGAACACTAAAGCACTTGGTGACTACTGCGCCAATATTGCACATTGTGGATCCTAGCAAACCGTTTGTGGTTGAAGCAGATGCTAGTGATTATGCTATTGGTGCGGCGTTATACCAGGATGGACGTCCTGTTGCGTTTGAAAGTAAGAAGCTTTCTGACGCTGAGATGCGTTATCCAACGTATGAAAAGGAGCTTTACGCCGTAGTCCACGCCCTGAGGAAATGGCGGCACTACTTGTATGGCTCTACGTTTGTTGCATGGACAGATCATCACTCCTTGCGCTATATCTGTGATCACGGTGATCTCAGAGGCCGGAAGGCTAGATGGGTTGAGCTTATGCAAGAGTTTGACTTTGAGATCCGTTATAGAAAAGGATCCAGCAATCGAGTTGCCGATGCGCTCAGCAGGATTCCTGAGGTCAATGCCTTGTCTATGGCTGAAATCTCGACGGAAATGGCGGCACTACTTGTATGGCTCTACGTTTGTTCCATGGACAGATCATCACTCCTTGCGCTATATCTGTGATCAGGGTGATCTCAGAGGCCAGAAGGCTAGATGGGTTGAGCTTATGCAAGAGTTTGACTTTGAGATCCGTTATAGAAAAGGATCCAGCAATCGAGTTGCCGATGCGCTCAGTAGGATTCCTGAGGTCAATGCCTTGTCTATGGCTGAAATCTCGACGGATTTCTATCTCTCTCTCCGAGGGCTTTGTCGTTCCGATGGCCATTTTGGCAAGATATGGAACGAGGTCGAAGTGGGGTATGATTCGCATACAGACTTGGGTGGTCCGGAGATCCAAGTGAGTCGTGCTGGAGTGACGAGACAGCGACAATATTCCATTAGAGGTGGACTATTGTTTAGAAATAGTAAAGTCTACATGCCGGAAATCGATGAGATTCGACAAAAGATTTTGTGCGAATGCCACAATGTTCCTAGCGCTGGGCATCCAGAGAACTTTGGCTTTGGTCAAGCGATATTTCTATTGGCCAAGGATGCACTCTTACATAGAGAGCTATGTGAAGAGATGCGCTCAGTGTTAGGTCAATAAGGCAGAGCGCCTTAGGAAAGCTGGCCTGCTACACCCATTGGAAATTCCAGATGCCAAGTGGCAAAGTATTTCCATGGACTTCATCGTTGATTTGCCAAATACTAGTCGGGGCAATGACGCTATTTGGGTTGTGGTCGATAGACTCACAAAAATAGCGAAGTTTATACCAACGAAGTCGACAGTAAAAAGCCATGAGTTGGCGGTTTTATTTGTCGATCAGCTTTATAAGCTGTATGGTCTCCCAGAGGACATCGTCAGTGATCGAGATACTAAGTTCACTGGCCGTTTTTGGCGAGATGTGTTCGCTCATCTTCAGACGAAGCTGAGTATGTCGTCTTCTGACCATCCTGAGTCCGACGGACAAACTGAGAGGATGAATCAAACCTTAGAGGACATGTTGCGAGCCTATGTCTCTCATAGGCAATCTGATTGGGAAAGGCATCTCCCACAGTTAGAGTTTGCCTATAATAGTAGCAAGCATTCTGCCTACTGGATTTAGCCCGTTCATGCTGATGTATGGATTTGAGCCTAAATCCCCAATTGCCATTGGCTTGGAGAAAGTCAAGGAACGCCAAGCTCGTGATTTCCTGTATGACATGCAGAAAATGCTCGAATTGGCCAAGGATAGCATAAGAACGGCTCGTGATTGAGTCACTACTTATGCTAATCAAAGAGGTCTCCAAGGACTCTAGATGTGGGACAATGGGTTTATCTGAAGATACCCAAGGATTCCAAGACTATGCGAACAGGAAAGCATTATAAGCTTTCAGCTAGATATTGTGGTCCGTTCTTGATCACAAAGAAAATTGGGCAAGTTGCCTATAAGCTGGCTCTTCCTTCGGATGTTAGTGTACATCCAGTGTTTCGTGTCAGCCGCCTTAAAGTGAAATTGGGCGAAGCCAACGTTGTGGTGCCTATCGAGGAAAATGTATGGCAAGATATGCAAACTGAGTATATTCCTCGAGAACCAGAAGCAGTTTTGGATCATCGTACCCGTCATTCTCGCCACAAGGCTTATGACGAGTACTTAATTAAATGGAAGGGTCAATCTGAAAGGTTTGCTACTTGGGAACCTGTTAGAGCTTTGAAGGCTCAGTATCCCCACTTCATTGATGAGTACATCAATGGTTCTTAAGGGGGGAAGTGTGTTATGTCCCGCTCACAAGAGAGGGGATCTAGCCCAGATGCCGTCGGGATGGGCGTCCATTGTCTGGGCGGACGTAGTGTGAACCCGGCCAGTGTGGCCGGCCATTATTATAAAAGGGAGGCCAAGGCCTCATTTACAGTTATCGACCCCACTGGCAGAGTGCCAGTGGTTAGCCCGCGAGGCTAGGAGTGCGCGAGGTCACCTCGAGGAGGTGAGGCCGGGTGGTATGGGACGCTCGGTCTTACAAGTGCACGCCTATGTCCTCGGACGCTGGCCCCAGACGAGGGAGCTGCCGGATGGTGGCTATGGTCGGGTGGTTCGTCCGACGCGCATCTGTAGGCGGTCCGTGTGGCCGGGAGATCCTTTCTCCGCGTACATTTCACATAGAGTTAGAATTCAGGAGATAAAGATTTGCAAATTTCAGCCCTTAGCATTTTCAGATTTCAGCCCGACTCGTCGTCGTCCTCATCAGCGTCGACATCATCGGCAAGTCCAAAGCATTGTAGAGATTTTTGCAATCATAAGTAGACCGCTCTCGCCATAGAGAATGGGGCCTTCGGAGGAGGGTTTGACAACATTCTGGTGTCGTATTCTTCTCTCTCTATCTCTCAATCTCAATACCTTCATTCACAGTGTTCATCCACTTTGTTTGTGTCCATTGCACTCTCTCACTAAAGGAACGGAAGGCTCTCCCTTCCGTAAGTAAAAGAACCTTGAGCATAGTTCGGAGCACTCATCTTGAGCAAAGTTCAACATTCACTTCCGCTGCACCTTACAAAGACCAAAGTCTCTGACCAACCGGTCAAGCCAAATAGCTTTCTTAGAAGCCTCTGTGGCTGAAATATATTCAGCCTCTGTAGTGCTCAGTACCACAATCTTCTGTAACCTTGAACATCATGAAATAGCTCCAGCAAGTGTAAATACATACCCACTGGTAGACTTTCTAGTGTCAAGATCACATGCCATGTCCGATACACAGAATCCCCGCAATGATAGTGTATCCTTGCCATAACATATACATGCCTCCAGTGTACCTTTTAAGTACCTGAATATTCTCTTCACTGGTTCCCAATGGGGTTTGCCAGGATTAGACATAAACCTACTAACAACTCCCACTGCATAAGCAATGTCTGGTCGTGTAGCAACCATGGCATACATCAATGAACCACAAGCTGAAGCATAAAGAATGCTTTTCATAGCATGAGCAGCTACATCATCTTTTGGGCAATCAAGCTTGCTAAGCTTTGTGTGTGGTGGTAAAGGCACACCAAGAGGCTTAGCATCAACCATATTAAATCTCTCAAGCACTTTCTTGATGTACTTGTCTTGAGAAAGGAATAAAAGACGCTTCTTTCTATCCCTCGTAATACGTATACCCAAAATATGTTTAGCTGCACCCAAATCTTTCATCGACAAAGCTAAATTCAGTTCCTTTTTCAAAGCATTCAAAGTCTCCTTATGCTTGCCAACAATCAACATGCCATCCACATATAGGACTAGCACAATAAGACTACCATCATGAGCCTTTTTAGTGTAAAGACAGTGATCTTCTCGACTGCGTTTGAAACCATGATTGAGCATAAAAGCATCAAACTTCTTGTACCACTGTCTAGGGGCTTGTTTCAGCCCATACAAGCTGCGTTTTAGTTTGCATACCAAATGCTCTTTCCCTGGAATGACAAAGCCCTCAGGCTGCAGCATATACAACTCCTCATCCAAGTCACCATGTAAGAAAGCAGTGATCACATGCATTTGATCAAGCTCCAAATCCAAGATAGCACATATAGCAAACAACACACGGAGAGTAGACATCTTCACTACAGGTGAGAAGATTTCCTGGAAGTCAATGCCTTCCTTCTGTGCATAACCCTAAGCAACTAACGCGCTTTGTATTTGGGTTTATCATCAACACATTTGACCTTATAAACCCACTTGTTAGGAATAGCTTTCCTACCTTTGGGCAAATGCACAAGCTCCCATGTATTATTTGCATACAATGATTGCATCTCAGATTTCATAGCAAGCTCCCACTTACTTTTGTCTTCATAAGACTGGGCTTCTTTATATGTAAGAGGCTCTCCCTCATCAGTCAACAAAATACAATCCAAAGATTCTCTGGTTGACGTCTCTGACGCGTAGATCTCCTCACCCAATGATCTACATTAGCAGGTAAAGGGTCTACATCCTCAGGAATGATTCTGTTATCGTTTAGCGGCTGATTTTCAGCATTAATACCCTGCTGTAAATCATTTTCAGCCTGCTGGTCATTGAGCTCTACCCCATTTTGTGCATCCATTTGCTGTCCATTCTCTTATGGCTGTTGCACAAATGGTTGCTGCTCATCTTCAGCATCAATAGGCACCATATTTTCAGCCAAAGATGGCTTTATGGCTAGCTGGTTATTATGAAATTTGACCCTCCTTTTGTCATGGTCTACATGTGTAGCATTTTGTAGCAATTCAGCCTCATTAAATGCTACATCTCGGCTGCGTACTACTTTCCTCTAATCAGATAGCCATACTCTATAACCCATCTCACCCTCATCTCCATGACCCATGAAGATGCCTCTAATGGATTTCATGTCTAGCTTAGTCCTCTGATCTACAAGCACATGCACAAACGCCTCACAACCAAAAACACGCAAATGGTCATACGAAGCAGGTTTGCCAGACCAAACCTCTTCAGGGATGCCATTGCTAAAAGCACGATTTGGAGAACGGTTGCATACATGAACTGCAGTTTTCAAAGCCTCTCCCCAAAATTCTTGTGGAAGGTTAGTTGTGGACTGTTAACATGCCACGTATCCTCTCACAAATTGTGCGGTTATACCTTTCAGCCACACCATTAGATGATGGATTATAAGGGGCTGTTAATTCCCTTTTAATACCATGCATCTCACAAAAAACATTAAACTCACGTGATACATACTCTCCCCCATTATCTGCTCTTATGGCCTTTAACGTAAGACCCTTCTGTGTGGTCACAAAAAAGCATGAAATCTTTTAAAAGCATCAAGAACATCACTCTTGTTTTTAAGTACATACACCAAAGTCTTTCTACTGAAATCATCAATGAAAGATACAAAATAACGTACACCACCATGTGAACTCACAGGCATAGTGCAAACATCTGAATGTACTAAATCAAGAGCATGCAACTTTTTAGAGACACCAGACGAATAAGAGAACTTCACTTGTTTTCCACAGATACAATCTTTACAAAATTCAAGGCCACGACCTTTTACATCAAATCTCCCAGGAGAGGAGAGAAACTGTAGTCCTTTCTCACTCATATGGCCAAGTCTCTTATGCCAAAGTTCCATTGGACAATGAACTTCAGCCATAGCAACAAACTTGCCAGGTAAGGCCTTGCAATGCAAATAGTATAAAGTTCCCTTTTTACTACCCTTTACAATCAGCATAGAACCCTTTTGTATTTTCCAAAAGCCACCACCAAAAGTAGTGAAGTAGCCTGTGACCTGCTCTCTAGCTCGCTACTGCTGCCCACCTGCGCACGCCTAGCTTCAACCCCCCCCCCCCCTCAGCCCGCTGCCTCTCCCCCCTCCCCCACTGCCTGTCATCCTGCGCCGCCCCCTGCCTGCCCACGCGCTGCCTGCCCTCTGCCACCCGCTGCCGCCCCCGGTTTCTCCTCGTCATCCGCTGCAGTTCGGCCTCCTCGGCATTGCTTCGTTTTTGGGGCAGTGTCTCCTGCGCGCCTGATTGCAGCGTCCGCCCGTCGACCTCTTCTTACGGCACAGCAGTAGACACAGATGGAGGCTCCACCTTCGCCACAGAGGGACTCGCCAGAAGCCCCCTTGCCCGACCCCGCTGAGCCCACCATTCCACTT
The DNA here is from genome assembly GCF_014529385.1 of Adiantum capillus-veneris. NCBI lineage: Eukaryota > Viridiplantae > Streptophyta > Polypodiopsida > Polypodiales > Pteridaceae > Adiantum > Adiantum capillus-veneris. Next base: position 163,669,029 of record NC_140938.1, read on the forward strand.
GCTCTATCGCCGACAAAGCAAGCGAGCCTAGCCGCTCAGGTAGAGCGTTTGCAGGTGACTTCGGTCATCTGCAAAATTCTCGGCATCCGTCCTAGCAGAGGAGAGCTACGAGACCTTCTCCAGGCCCGCCTTCTCACAGAGGTGGGAAAGATCTCGGATGTCCAGATTCTCAGACGGGGGTACTACCAGATTGAGTTCGAGACCTCCGAGATGGCTTCCAAGGTCATAGCTATGAGTCCACTGGCCATCCGAGCATCACGCGCCCACTTTCGACAGTGGCAACATGGTTTTGACCCGACTTCGGATGTGCTAGTAGAGGAGGCAGACATCCCCATCTCAGTCTACTTTCCGGGTTTACGAAGGGAGTACCTTCCACTTCTTTCCAGAATTGGCTCCGCCATCGGGACTGTCCTCGAGACACCTCGTACAGCAACATCAGTAGCTGCCAAGGCGGCTGGCATCCCCTCAGTTCGAGTTTTGGTCAGAGATACCCACACGCTCCCGAAGGTCATCCATCTGTCTCGGGTGAGTGGGGGTTGGTTTAGACAAAGTGTGGAGTACTCGGGCCTCCCGAACCAGTGCTTCTTTTGCAGACAGATGGGCCACCTAGCGAAGGCCTGTCCACGGAGGAGGCCACAACCTGCACCTCAGCCTCAGCCCCAGCCTGCCAAGGCTGGGCCGCAGCCACAGCCAGCGGCACAACGCACAGATTCACAGCCACCCTCCGAGCCTGGGGCTCCAGCGGAGGAGGGGTGGCAGCAGGCCCGTGGCCGTCGACGCTAGGGGCCACTGCGACAGCCTGGCACTCAGAGTGGCCCTCAGGTGCCTACTCAGCAGCAGTGGGTTCCCACGGGGAACCGCTTTGGTCCTCTTGAGCAGGAGGAGCCCCCTACGCCAGCCTCCACCTCCGCTTCACCCTCGCCATCCGCCCCCCCTTCAGAGTTCCCCTCCTCCTCCTCATCCTCCCCCCCGCCCTCTGCTCCCGTCCACTCCCCACCTCGCCCCTCTCCCTCTGTCGCCCCACCCCGCTCCTCTTCCCCCCCTCCCCCCCCCCCCCCCAGCTCCTTCTCCCCCCCCCTCTTGCTCCAGTTCCACAGTCGACTCAGGAGACTGGTCCGTCGCCGGCGGCTAGGAGATCTCTTGGCAGCGCCTTTGCCACGAGTCACCTAGCGAGAGACGGTCAGCCCTTCTTGCGGCCCCCTCTGCAAATTCAGACATCTTCCCTTGCAGCTATCCCTTGTGGTCTGACGAGCATTGACCTCCGACGCCGCTGGGATTTCTTCGACTACGGGCTCACTCGCTTTCTCGGCGATTCCGCAGCAGACCACGAGGCAGCCTGCTTCAGGGTCCATGCTTTCTTCCTCGCCGCTAGGGAAACAGAGGCCTTGGACTCGGCAGTTGGTTTCTCCTTCCCCCTCTGTGGTAGGGCCGAGACAGAGTGGTCCCTCGACTCAGTGGTGGGATGGTTGCATACACAGGTTCTCGAGTTCTCTCACCACATGGGAGAACTTGGAGTTACAGATTTGCTGCAAACTTTGTGGCCACTAGCCAAGTTTGCGGTGACACCCCTAGACTCAGCAGGATGTAGCCACATTGTGGTGTACTTTTTTGCTGATACGCAGTATTTGCCTTGCTATGTATACATTCATGAGGACTCCTGGACAGAGGAGGTTGCTTTACGCACGGCTCGCTCTGCTTGGGCTTGGGCTAGGCACTCACTGCAGTCTCGCCTATCTAGAGGACGCTCGGATGCAGATTACTCCCCATCCAAGCCAGCCTTGAAGATAGCCCGTCTTGCTGCTGTGGCAGCATCTGTTCTCTCTCGCTCCCGATGAGGATCGTCTCGTGGAACGTGCAGCGACTAGGTGGGCCCCAATTTCAGCGACAACGGGGCCGATTGCGTTAGGAGCTTCAGCGTTGCCTTGTGGGAGGAGAGATTGATCTCCTTATGCTTCAGGAGCACCATCTGTCTGAGAGCCGCATTCGGCGATGTGGTCAGATTTTGCGTGGACGATATGATACCTTTTGGTCAGCTGCTTTTGGACCTGGAGGCATCCAGGGTGGGGTATGTATGACTATTGCGGACTCATTGCAGCAGGCCATTGTGGGCAGAGGGATTATTGTGCCAGGCAGGGCTCAGTGGATTACTATGCAGGTTCAGGGTGGCCTTGTGGGCTTCCTGAACATCTATGCGCCCAATGTGGCAAGTGCTCGTGCAGATTTTTGGTCACAGATTGTTGAGTCTTTGCCACAGGCTGACCATTGGTGTGTAGGAGGGGACTTCAACATGTTGGAGGACCCTTACAGGATTGGAGGCAGCCATGCTACTGTGCATGGAGTCGAGTTAGCAGCTTGGGAGAGGTTGTGTATGACTTTGAGCCTTGAGGGTCTCGGATACATGGCAGCACTCTAGCTTTGTGAGGCCTCCAGCGAGTCTTGCCTGGACCGCAGAGTGGGAGGAGTGAATCTATCGCGGATAGATCGCTTCTACACTAGCGACCACTTCAGTGACTTGGAGGGATCAGTGGGCATCCTGGCAGGGACATCCTTCTCGGACCATGCACCAGTGATCCTCACAGTGGCAGACAGGCAGAGGAGTGGGAGCACGATCCTTCGCATCCCAGAGCGGGTCTTGTTGGACTCAGCATTCAGAGAGGGTAGAGGCTCTATGGACAGAGGGCATGGACAGCCAGGCTCTACCTGCAGACAGAGTGGCCATAGGCCTAGCTCAGCTTAGCCACTTGTTTCTCCAGAAGTCTCTGGCTTGACGGGCTGCAGCGAGAGAGGAGGAGCAACGTCTCAGACGAGGCATTGCTTCACTACAGAGGATGCAGGAGCAGCATCCAGACAGTCCATGGTTGGAGGAGCAATTACAGCAGGCTCGACAGGAGCTTGGTTGCACAGAGGAGAGGCGTCATGAGTTTGCCTTTCATCGACAGGCATCTCAGTGGACTCAGGTGGGTGACAGAGTGACAGGTGCTTTTTTTGAGACAGTGGGACCTCGGCACTCGCATGCCAAGGTCAATCAGTTGAGGAGACCCGATGGGTCAGTTGTTTGTGAGCCCGAGGATATGCGTGCAGTTGCTACTGACTTTTACCGTGAGTTACTGTCGACTGAGCCCCAGTCAGAGCAGCAGGATGCATGCAGGGAGCAGGTTTGGGCACAGATGCCTTGTCTTGTGACTGAGGAGATGCGCCAAAGGCTAGAGATGCCTCTTCAGCTTGAGGAGCTGCACACGGCTCATAGGGCCCTCCCTCGTGGTAGCTGTCCAGGTGAGGATGGGCTGACTCCCAGCTTCTTCTTGGAGTACTGGGACTTGCTTGGCCCAGATCTTTGTAGTGCCTATCAGTACATTCTGCACACAGGAGTGATGCTGGATAGCATGAGTGAGGGCCTGATTTACCTCATTCCAAAGGAGGGTGGCTCCTTGGATGAGATTCGACAGTGGCGCCCCATCACCATCGTCAACTCAGCCTACTAAATTCTTGCCAAGGCTCTGAGTTTGAGGATTCAGCCACTTTTGGAGAGCCTTATACATGGGACTCAGACAGGTTTTGTCAAGGAACGCAGTATCCTTGACAACATCTTCACTTTCTAGGAGGCTTCTGCCTTGGCACGGCTCCGTGGGGAGGACCTTGTGATTCTTCTTCTAGATTTGGAGAAGGCATACGACAGAGTTGACTGGGACTTTCTAGAGGGCACTCTACGCAGGATGGGCTTCTCAAATGCTTGGATCAGAGGGGTGTCAGCTTTGTACAGACAGGCTCACAGTCAGGTGACTTTTGGCAGGAGGTAGAGGTGAGCGCTTCATGCTCACACGATCGGTCAGACAGGGTTGTCCTCTTGCCCTCTTTCTCTTTCTGTTCTATGCGGAGGCGATGAGCAGATTTTTGGTGTTAGAGCAGGTTGGTCTGAGGGGCTTAGCACTCACTATTCGGGGAGATGAGCTCATGGACGCTGAGTTTGCCGACGACTCAGCCTTGTACTTAGAGGGCCACAAGGCCAATCTACACAGATGTGAGCAGGCTTTGGAGACCTTCTGTTGTGCATCGAGCGCACTGATCAATTGGAGAAAGACAGTGGCTTTCTCGGTTGGCAGTGCTCCTGTGCTAGATTGGATGCCAGGAGAGGGTTTCAGGTGGATTCCCCCAGGGACTGCAGTTCGGTACTTAGGTTGTCAGGTTGGGATGCCAGGAGAGGGTTTCAGGTGGATTCCCCCAGGGACTACAGTTCGGTACTTGGGTTGTCAGGTTGGTTTGAATTTGTCCACCGAGCAGCAAATTGCTCCTCTTCTCCTGTCCATAAGGAGAAAGTTGTAACCTTGGAGCTCCGCACGACTTTCGCTAGCTGGTAGAGTAGTAGTTGCCAACCAGGTGTTGTTGGCGACTATGTGGTACATCACTTCTTGCTGGATCTTCTCGAGTTCTTGTATCAGCCAGGTAGAGAGGCTAATCAGGAACTTCCTTTGGTCAGGTCGTGACACTCAGATTGCCCGAGCCAAGGTAGCTTGGTCGGTCATCACACTTCCTTGTTCTCAGGGAGGGCTTGGGATCATTGATCCAGCATAGAAGAGTAGAGCCCTTCTTGGGAAGTTCGTCGTCAGAGGACTTCTTCCAGGCGAGGAGCCCTGGAAGGAGTTCTTGCTGCAGAGGCTTCGTGCCAGGGTGCCTCAGTCAGGAGGCCCTTGGCAACCTTCGACCAGATGGATCTTTACAGAGTTGCGCCGAGTTGGTTTGAACAGGACACTAAAGGACCGCTTCGCTGTGAGTTTGCTTCGATCTTGGGAGCTCTTACGGCGTGGCCTAGAGCAGAGACAGCCGACGTGCACGGAGGAGCGCCTACGACAGCCCCTCGTCTGGAACCCCATGGTTAGCACTCAGAGAGGCCACTTGGTTGGGAGTCGGCCTCATGTTTCTTGGGGTCACATGCATAGTTGTCACCCAAGTAAAATTTACCCAGGCTACCTACAATGTATGTGGCAAAAGACTCCAAACACGGAGTTACATGATATTAGGCAACACTGTCTACTATCCAAGACTGAGACAACCCATCATGTGCTGAAAGCAAAGCGTCAATAAGATCTGGCTTTGTGATGTACATATCACTTTCCATAGCCATAACCTCATCAAAAGTACTCGAACCTACGACAAGTGCTTCATCCACATCAGCAATTTCCTCTATGACAACACTGGAGGCCACATTGGCCTTGCCAACATCCTTAGACGAAGAAGAGGTGTCATCATCACCTTTAGCATCTTTTGCATCCTTCTTCTTCTTACCCTGTTGGCTACTTCTTCCTCTCAAGCTCTTGCCTGTAAGACCTGCAATCGAGCTTTTTATGCCCTTTGCGTCCACATTGATAGCAAGTTATGTCTTGAGATTTTCCCTTGCTCTTACTCCTACTCTTGCCCCTATTGGCCACATGGTTCCTTTTCTCTGACCTGCCCCTTACATGATAAGCTGTGCCACTGCCTTCACCACTTTCTTTCCTCCTAATCTCCTCATTGAGAATGGAGCCTCTGACACCATCATAGGTTAAAGCAACATTGTTGACAATGACACAAGCAGCGCTTCCCAACTGTCTAGCAAAGTCATCAAAAGAAAGATCGCTTTCAACTTGTCATCAAATTGCTGCAGCCCTGAATCCTTAAGTTGACTCAAAACACCTTATAAACGCATTCAAATGCTCAGATGCAGGCTTTGCCTCATCTAATTCCATGTTTACAAGTTTCTGCATGAGATGAATTGATTCACAAGAGTTTTATTCTCATACGAACTAGTCAACTTCTGCCAGATAGCATGTGCAGTGTCAAGATGCTTAATGTCAGTAAGCACATCATCTGACACAGCCATTTTGATATAAGCAATAGCCTTTTTATTCATCTGCATCTGACAAGTTTTCAGGTTTAGCTGCGAGCAATGCATCTTCGCAATCTTTAAGGAATACAATGCCTTGCATTCTTTCCTTCCACAAATCAAAACCTGTGCCATCAAATTTTTTGTTTTCCATCAAAGATTTTGACTCACTGCTACTGGTAGATGCATTGAAAGCCATTTCGGTGCAAAATAGACAAAAAATTCACTCCTGTAATTTTATAACAGCAGGCTGCAAGTTGTAACTTTAGCCTCTTATAGGCTATGAAAACACTGTAAAAGTGCAAGGGAACGTAACAATGCGTTACAAACACTTTATCCAAAGTGTACAGCAATAAAAGAGGTAAATTTCAATAATAAATACTGAAATTACAGCACACACATAAAGCATACATCCTGTGCATGAATGCTCCCACTTCAGTAGTAAAACCAAAGTGCATTTGCAACAACCTCAAGTCTGCAATTGAGGTAAAAGCTGCTGCAAAATGTATTTTCAGCAATACATAGACTCAATGGGAAGCATCCGCAGGTAAATACATGTGTTTATTGTCACATAAACCTCCTATATATGTGAAAGAATTCTCAAACTCTGCTTAATTGGACCATAAATTGTAATACATGCTACAAATTGTCCAGAATTGCATCACATTTGCAAAAGCCCCAAAAGTTACTACGCAATTTGATGAAATTTCTGAAAAAACAGCAAAAACCCCTAAATTTTCCAACTCAAGTCCCCGAAATTTCTCTTGTAATTGCACCTGTAAGGCGTAAACTTGAATAATCTTGCACAAATGTGCAAAACCCCCAAGTTTAAAGTGACAATTTGCTGAAATTTATTGAAAGGGAAAAACCCCCAATTCTATGGGTGAATTGGTGTTGCCCAAAGTGTCCCAAATGTACCTGTAACACCTGTGCTTGCTGTAATTAACAGAAAAAACCTGTTTTTGAAGAAAAACAGCCCCAAATGACTTGTTTCCAACCTGTTTTCACCATATAAGCACCTGTAGGCTGAGGACCGAGGTATCGTCGTCCTCGAGTCCAAGAAGAAGAGAGAAAATACATGCGCTGCTGTTTTTAGAGAGAGAGAACTGCGCAGGAGAGAAAATGAAGATTTCTCACGAGGGGATGCGCCCGGGAGTAGAGAACTTGGCTCTGATACCAATTTGAAGGAAGAGAGTGGCTGGCGATGGATGCAAACAAGCCCACGAACAGAGCGAGAGAGCTGCTACACACACACACACACACACACACACAGAGAAGATTGTACACTGGTTTCGTGTGTTTGATTAGGCACACACTCAAAAGCCCTGGGTTTTATTATGTGGGTACATTTTGAGGGTCACTTAAGTGACACTAAGGGTGGTTCACACCCAAGGTATAAAAGAATGAAGAAATATATATGAGAGGTGGTTAAAAGGGCCCTTAGACCCAACAAAAGTATCAACTAAACCATCATCCTTGTGAACATTTGTCACGTGATACATCCAACCCTATGTGTCCGTGGACAAGCTACTTCATGACAAGGATTCAGTTCAGTCAAGTCAGTCTAGAATAGGAAGTGATCTGGTACTTTTGTAAGTCTGTTCGCAGACCGTGCATGTCCAGACACTTAGAATAGATGCATATCCTCTGGTTGCACACAGCATGATCATCAGATTACCATCGGAACCCATCAGGAGCATTTTTACAGTGCATAGACCTATTTTCCCTATTTTTGACAATTTTCACTTATTATTTTTTTAAGTGACTTTTGTTGGGAACTAGGTAGGGCAATTTTGCTAAGTTTGTATATATAGAAACCTAGCGCTACCACTTTCTAGCAGAAGAGGCAGCAGGAGCGCTTGCTCACAGTCAACTTCTCAGCAAGACCCCGAGTTTCTCTAGCGTTTGTACATCACAGCAACAAAAGAGCTAGCGTTTTTGGACAAGAACCCAGAACAGCCAGTGTTTTTGCATCTGCATCAGCCTGGCGACAGGAAAGAACACATCAGCACTAGCGTCAGTGGTTTGCACCAGCAGATTCACAACGTGTTTGCAGTAGGACCCATTTTCAGCCCTAGCATTTTTGGTTTGCAGATCAACCTCAGCGTTTTTGCAGATCTTCGCGACGGAATCAGCCCTAGACTTGGCGTTTTCAATTTTCAGCAGTCAGTTTCCACAGTAGAACCCCCGAACCTAGCAAGTCTCACCTTTCCGCAGCAGATCCTCGCCGCACGATTAGATCCCGCGAAGTTTGCAGATTCAGCCCAGAAAACGCAAATTTCAGCATCTACGTTTCCGACGCGTCGTCGTCGTACCGTCATCATCGACATTGTCACCAACATAGAGTCAGAATTCAGCAGATAAAGATTTGCAGATTTCAGCCCTTAGCATTCTCAGATTTCAGTCCGTCTCGTCGTCGTCTTCATCGTCGGCAAGTCCAAGCATTGTAGAAATTTGTGCAATCATAAGTAGACCTCTCGCCATAGAGAGTGGGGCCTTCGAAGGAGGATTTGACAACTTGTTTGGTGTCGTATTCTTCTCTCTCCATCTCTCAGTCTCAGCACCTTCATTCACAGTGTTCATCACTTTGATTGTGTCCATTGCACTCTCTCACTAAAGGAACGGAAGGCTCTCCCTTCCGTAAGTAAAAGGAACCTTGGGCACAGTTTGGAGCACTCATCTTGAGCAAAGTTCAACATTCACTTCCACTGCACCTTACAACAATCACATCTTTATCATGCAAATCATCAAGCTTATCATTATCATGCAAGTCATCATGCTTATCCTAATCATGCAACTCATCATGCTCGTGAATAATCACATCTTGCTCATACAAATCATGTGTGTCGTGCTTTGGAGAAGACGAGACTGAGAGAGTCTCCTTCTCTTTATTCTTTTCAATCTTCGCCTGCACATTAGAAATGAGAGATGAAGAATGAACAACTTGCTCCCCATGAATGACAATGGGAGAGTCACTCTTGGCATTGAAAGTGAAAGTATTAGGTGCCCAATCAATGAGAGGGTTATGCTGACGAAACCGTCAAATGCCTAAAAGCATATCACATTCTTAAAGAGGAGAGACTACAAATTTTCTGCAGAAGGACACTTGTTAAACAGTGAACAACACATCAAGGCACTCTTGCATGATGAGAGAGTCCATATCGCGAGCGAAGTCTGACACCTCGAAAGGAGATGTCTTGCTAACCTCCAAGCGGGCTCTTTCGACAAGAGAGGCACTAATCACATCATGCATACTACTTGGGTCAAACAATATGACAAAACACTGACCCTTCACATGACCATAACACGTCATGAGAGACTCATCAATGGGAGGATCATGAGAAACTTGGGTCACACTCGTGTTCTCATTTATTGCATTGACTGAGGAAGTGGGTTTTGTGGGTTCTTTAGATTCATTAGATTCAAGCTTAGGACATGTTCTTTTTATGTAACCCTTGATGTGACAATGATAACAACGACCTTTCTTAGAATAAATGCTTTGCTCTTCCGACATGATGTATCCTCCTAAAATTCCTTGTTCTACCTTTTCATCTGGAGTGAGCTTAGGTTTAGCAATTGTGTGTGCTTTACCCTTAGGTTCATTTGGAGAGTTCTCTTCTGAGAGACTAGAGGAAGATTGGTTAGAAAAGTTGCCGTTCTTACCATTCTTACCATTCTGAGGATTCTGAGAGGTACTTTGAGAAGTCTTGTTCTCCTTAGGCTATCCCTTGTTATGCTTCATCTCTTGTGCGAGAGCAATCGCTACCACCTTGTTGAGATCTACGGCGTCGAGGACTTCGACATCAAACCTGATATAGTCGTCCAACCCGAAAACACAAGCCTCTTTGCCCTTCGCATCCAATTTGCGTAATTGGGTGCCAAGCTGCAAAACACGATTAGAAAAACATATGACTGGAGTACCATTTTGCTTAAGATTGCGCCAATCTTCTTTTAATCGCGCTAGGTATTGAGGTGGCAAGAACCGCGCCTTGAGCTTGTCTTGGAAGTCGGCCCAAATGAAAGACAAGGGCACGCCTACCTCGGCTTCCTCTAGGTGCGCGGCAAATTGCTCCTCTTGCCATGCTTTATACCAATTGATGGTATAACCGACAAGATACATAACTGCTATCGAAACTTTGCTATTCCGTATCTTCTTAGTTGTCGCAAAATAAGCATTAAATTGATGCAACCAAGAATGAATAACACGAGCATCCATCTTACCGTCATACTTACTGAACGTCAACTTCTCGGCGACGGGGTTGTTGGAGTCCGAATCTCGGCTTGTGCCACTTGATGAACCACCAACATCTATTGCCAGCTCGGGTTTCGAGGCAAGGACCTGTAGGACCAACTCTTTCATGCGTTGGTCTCTATGCACCTCACGCTCTAACTCCAAGGCCAGTCGTCTTTCTTCGGCCGCCACCTTTCTTTCGTCAGCCGCCGAGCGCGCTTGCTCACGCTCACGCTCAATAGCTGCCTCTCTTTCTTCGGCCGCCAAGCGCGCTCACGCTCCATGTCGGCCTTTCTTTCTGCTTTTCTTTCTTTTCGTTCCTCGACCGCCAAGCGCTTGTTCACACTCGCGATCCAAGGAAACGCGTTGCGCTTCTTGTTGTAACAGCATGTCCATCATTATCTTGACCAAAGCCTCCATAGGATTTGGTGCAATCCTTGGCGTAGATGGGGAAGGGGGAGGAACGGAAAAACCTCCTGGTGGGGAAAATTCTTCTTCGCCACTTCCATGCTCATCACCTCCATGTGAAGTATCCATTCCGCTTCGGGTAATGACCATACACTGAAGTCTTGGGTTCTTAAGTTCACAAAGAACTTGGGGTCTTGTGGTTCTCGGGTTCTTGAGGTTCTTGAGTTCTTGAGGGTCTTCAGGTTCTTGAGGTTCGTCTGTAGCTTGCAATCTATGTTAGAGAAGGATCTTCTCTTACCCGAGCTCTTTCTTTCCCGCGGGCACACCCTTGGCGGCCTTGCGCTCACACTAGGTTGCTTTCTCCCACCTCGTGTCGATTGGCCTACCGCTAAGTGCACAGTTCGCTCTCGATGAGTGAAAAGAGATACAAGGGGAGGCTCGACAAGCCCTTCTTTCTTGGATTTCCTGTCACTCTTCAAAAACATGATAAGTAATCGACAATCCCAAGAGGACTTGGGTTACGTGCGACCACAACAAGCAAAAAATATTCTGGTGGTTCTTTCCTTGAGTGATACAGAACACTGCCAAAGCTTTGATACCCATGTAAGGTGCAGCGGAAGTGATGTTGAACTTTGCTCAAGATGAGTGCTCCCAACTGTGCTCAAGGTTCCTTTTACTTACGGAAGGGAGAGCGTTCCGTTCCTTCAATGAGAGAGTGCAAATGATGACAAACAAAGTGGCAAACACTGTGACTGAAGGTGCTGAGACTGAGATAGAGAGAGAAGAATACGACACCAGAATGTTGTCAAACCCTCCTTCGAATGCCCCACTCTCTAGGGCGAGAGTGGTCTACTATTGATTGCACAAATCTCTACAATGCAATGGAATTGCCAACGATGTCGACGACGATGAGGACGGCGACGAGACGGGCTGAAATCTGAAAATGCTAATGGCTAAAATCTGCAAATCTTGTATCTTCTGAATTCTGACTCTATGTCGATAAGGACAATGATGCGACGACGACACGCTGAAAACGCAGATGCTGAAATCTGTGTTTTCCGGGCTGAATTTGCAAACGTTGGCTAATCTGACCGTGCGGCGAGGATCTGTTGCGGGAAGGTGAGATCTGCAAGGTTTGGAGGCGGCGGTGCGAAGTCTAGATGCTTAAAACTGAAAACAATGATGCAGAGAAGGTTATGACGCCGGAAATCTGCAAAAACGCTAGGCTGAAATGCTGGTCCAAAACGCTATGGTATCTGTTGTGTATCTGCTACCGCCGGCTGATCTGCAATTGCAAAACGCTGGGGCTGATCTTTGAAGAAAACGCTAGCTGTGCTGCTGCAGAAAAAGCTAGGGATGTCTGCTGCAAAAACGCTAGGTGGTCTTGTTGGGGTCTTGCTAAAAAGATGCTTGTCAAACGCCGGGTCTCTGTTGCCTCTTCTGCCAGAAATCACTAGTGCTAGCTTTTCTTATATACTGGCTTGGGTAAATTGCCCTACCCACTTTCCCAACAAAAGTCACTTAAGAATAATAAGTGAAAAATGGTTAAAATAGGGAAAATAGGTTTTGTGCACTGTAAAATGCTCCTGATGGGTTCTGATGATCATGCTGTGTGCAACCAGAGGATATGCATCTACTCTAAGTGTCTAGACATGCACGGTCTGTGAGCGGACTCACAAAAGTGCCAGAACACTTCCTAAGCTAGGCTGACTGAACCCTTGTCATGAAGTAGCTTGTCCACGTACACATAGGGTTAGATGTGCACGTGACAACTGTTAGTAACCATCATGAGCATTTTACAGTTCACAGAACCCATTTTCCCTATTTTATCCATTTTTCACTTATTATTAATCAGTGACTTTGTTGGGAAACTGGGTAGGGCAAATTTGCTAAGTTCTATAAAAGAAAATGTAACAAACTGCTCACGTGTCAAAGCCCTGAAGAAGGGAGTCAACTTGCCAATGTCCGCCGAGGGGCCTCAACCCTAAGAAGAACAAGTAACAGAAGAAGTCCTCCCAACTTATGGGGACCCCGTCCGATGGGGCCCCAAGTGACATAAAGGATTAAAATAAAGCAGGACCCGCACACGCGCAAAAACTGATGATGTGGCAGATTTTCAAAAATTGCGCTGGCATGATGACGTGGCAGGTTGTATAGATCTCCGCGTTTTGTGCTGATTGCTGACGTGGCAATTGTACGGAATTCCGGATTTTACGCTGGCACCTTTTGAGCATTGCTTTTGGACCAGAAGCTTTTGAGTTTTGAAGGCTTTTCACTGTAATTGCTTTTTAGGCCAAGGGCCTTTAAATATAAGGTTAGGGCTCATTCTCTGGCATGCTTCCTGGAGAAGGTGCAGAGTCTCAAGTACCAGCTTGTACTATGTTGATGCAATATAAAGAAATACTGAAAGGGGCACCAAGGTTTGGGGCCAATACTCTCTGGGGTGGAATTCCACCACTCCATGTCGCGTGTTGTCTCTCTCTCTCTCTCTCTCTCTCTCTCTCTCTCTCTCTCTCTCTCTCTCTCTCTCTCTCTCTCTCTCTCTCTCTCTCTCTCTCTCTCTCTCTCTCTCTCTCTCTCTCAGTGTTCAGTTGTTAATGAAGTGCTAAAAGTCTGTTCAGTCTATTCTTTTCTATTGGCACGTGGTGCCCGTCTTGTGACAGAAACCTAGCGCTAGCACTTTCTGGCAGAAGAGGCAACAGAAGTCTACCAACTTACAGTGCACCTTCTCAGCAAGACGGGCAAGACACTTAGCATTTTCAACCACAAGACAGCCTTGCGCTTTGGATTCTTGCATTTTCTAGATCCCAGCCCTCGCGTTAGCAGATTGCAAATCAGCACAGCGTTTTTTCAACAGAATCGGCCTACCATTTTTCAACAGATCAGACTCGGCATTTTGCAATTCCCTGGCGACAGATCAGCCTATTGCCTCAGCATTTTCAGTTTTCAACACTTAGACATAGCAGATCCCTTCCCTAGCCTCGCAAATCTCACCTACCCGCAGCAGATCCTCGCCACACCCTCAGATCAGCCAGTGTTTTCAGATTCAACCCGCTATCCCCGCAGATTTCAGCATCTACGTTTTCAGCGCATCGTCGTCACGTTGTCGTCGTCATCGCCGTCCTTGCCGACAACAATTAGCAGATTTGTAGATTTCAGCCCTCGCGTTTTCAAATTTCAGCACGTCCTCGTCCTCATCATCATTGTCGTCGACATCGTCGGCAAGTCCATTGCATCTAGACCATTGTACCATATTTGTGCAATCAATAGCATAGACCTCTCTCGCAATAGAGAGGGGGGCCCTTGGAGGAGGGTTTGAGAACTGTCTGGTGTCGTATTCTTCTCTCTCTCTCTCAATCTCAGCACCTTCATTCACAATGTCATTCACTTTGTTTGTGATCATTTGCACCCTCTCACTTAAGGAACCGAAGGCTCTCCCTTCCATAAGTAAAAGGAACCCTTGAGCACAGTTCGGAGCACTCATCTTGAGCAAAGTTCAACATTCACTTCCGCTGCACCTTACACTGTCGTTTGGCACCTCACCCTTGAAAGGTTTCAAGAGACTCACATGAAAAGCATTGTGAATCTTCCAAGTATCTCTTAGCTTCGGTCTAAAAGATACATCACTTATCTTCTCTTGAATCTAGAAAGGGCCATAATATCGCATACTTAGCTTTGGAAAAAACCGCTCTTTTCCCTTTCGTTTCCTTAGGTGTGCCTTCTCGAATCGTAAGAGCACACAATCATCTTCATTCAATTGCAAGTCGCGTCGATTCTTGTCGGCTGCCTTCTTATACCGTGCTTGAGACTTCTCAAGAACATCGTGCACCTTGGCAAAAGCAGTATCTAGATCTAGATCATACTAATCTGCGTCAAAAATCTTATCCTTCGTCTAGGGAATTCTCTGATCTACTAGCGGATTCCCTTTTCCTTTTCTTTCCTTGTGCCCCGGTACCTGTGGGTATCTTCGCTAGCTTCCCCTGTCCATCGGCACATCAGTCTCAATCATTAGAACCTTGAGACGCACTATCATCTGATCCCCTTTCTCCGAAATCCTCTGATGAACTTGCATCTTTGTTCTCTTAGTTCATCGGAACCTTCAGATGTGCTACCATCTGATTCTCCAGAATCATGTGATGAGCTGTCATCCAATTCCCCTGATTCATTCTTTTCACTGGCAGACTCTTGCGCTGTTGAGATGGATACTATTTTGTCCATAGGATAAGTCAATGAGCAGGCATGTGTCACAAACCGGTGACGTGGCATGCTGGACACACACACACACACGCACACATTCCTCTGGCTGACACCACCGGAAAAAACGGCAACAGGCTGACGTGGCAGTACCGTACAGATTTCCGCATTCTACGCTGACTGCTGTACGGAATCCCGATTTTTGCGTTGCACTGCTGACGTGGACAGGCTATACGGAAATGTGCTTTAAGCGCTGGCTGATTTGCGTAGGCTGAAATTAGCAGCTTTTGGAGTCCAATTGCTTTATTTTGCAAGGCTTTTCACTGAAAGCTTTTCGGGCTCTGCTTTTGGGCATCCCTTGTAAACTTATACATAAGTGGGTAGGGCCCTCACAACTCAGAGCATCTGGACATAGAGTCTGAGAGTGAGAACCCTCCCACTCTCTTGTACTTTGAACACAGATTAATACTAAAAGAAATACCAAAAGGGGCGCAAGTCTTTGGGGCCAACATCTCTAGGCACGGAACTCCGCCGGTGGGCCATGTCGTATCAATTGTGAATTGTGAACTGTTTTGAAGTGAATCTTTGTTGTGTCGCGGTAGAATCTTGACTTGGAGTGTCCAAGTTTGTTACGATGGTATCAGAGCACGGCCGATTTCTCTTCTACCGGGAAATCCGATCCTTTTCTCGCCGCACTTATGGATTCCAACAACAAACAGTCAACTTCCTCTGCATCTGAGGATGCGAGAAGAGATCACGAAGAGTGCGGCCCGCTTCGGCCTACTTAGGCGGAGATTAAAGAGATGGAACGTGAGCAATTGGTTGACAATGCGACAAAGATGATGATCAATCTTGCGAAGGATCCGAAATTTGAAAAAAAATTGACTCAGACGTCCTTCGAGGAAGTGCACGCCCAAGTGGCAGAAGGCCACAGAGACACCCCTCAAACCAGCACTCCAAAAACCTCTTGCTCCGAGGATGTTTACAGAAGAAGAATTGGAAGAGGTTATTAATACACGGATTACTCAGCTTTTTGACGCGAACAATAAAGCTTAAAAGCACGACAAAAAAAGGCTCGCTGCTGCTGTGAGCTTCCCCGCTCGCCATCGCTGTCCCTCTCCCCCCTTGCGTAGCTTCGCCCCTGCCTTGCAACACGCACCCACACGCCCCCCCCCCCCCCCCCCCCCCGCCCCTTTGCCCTCACGCGCCAGCCTGCTCCCCCTCCATCCTGCTGCCTCGGCCTGCCCTCGCGCGCCAACCCGCTCCCCCCCCCCCCACATCCCGCTGCCACAGCCGTTTCCGCCGCTATCGCCTCCCCCTAGCCCGCAGCCCTTTCAGCCCGCCTGCCCAACCCTCCTTCTCCACACATCCCCGCCCCCCCTTTAAGCACCTTTAGCCCCCCCCCCCCCCCCCCCCGAAGGCCTCACTTGTTCAGCCCTATAATGGAGTTCTCGTTGGGACTTTACTCGCCGAGTTCTCATGTGTTAGTCTTCACGCCCCTCCCTTTCCTACATAGCAGCAGACACAAATGGAGGCTCATGCTCCGCCCCAGAGGGACTCCTCAGAAGACCCCTCGCCTGACCTTGCAAAGCCCACCATCGGACTTGCTCTTTCACCGACAGAGCAAGCGAGCCTTGCAGCAAAGGTGCAGAACCTCCAAGCAACCTCCATAATCTGCAAGATTCTCGGCACCAGACCCAGCAGAGGAGAGCTGCGTGATCTTCTCTAGGCCCGCCTTCTCGCAGAGGTGGGCAAAATCTTGGACGTTCAAATCCTCGGACGAGGCTACTATTAAATCCAGTTTGAGACCTCCGAGATGGCGTCCAAGGTCATCGCCATGAGCCCCTTGACCATCCGAGCAGTTCGAGCCCACTTTCGATGGTGAAGACATGGTTTTGACCCTGCTTCAGATGTTCTAGTAGAGGAGGCAGACATTCCCATCTCCGTCTGCGTCCCTGGTTTGCGGAGGGAGTACCTACCACTTTTGTCCAGTATAGGCTCAACGATTGGGACTGTCTTGGAGACACCTCGCACGGCAGCCTCAGTAGCTGCCAACGCGGCCTGCATTCCCTCTATTCGCGTTCTGGTTAGGGACACTCACACTCTCCCGAAGGTCATCCTACTTCCTCGGGTGAGTGGGGGTTGGTTTAGACAGAGCGTGGAGTATTCGGGCCTCTCGAATCAGTGCTTTATTTGTCAACAGATGGGCCATCTTGCGAAGGCCTGTCCACGGAGGCGGCCCCGACCTACACCACAGGCCCAGCCCAGCCTTCAAGGACTAGCCAGCAGCCACGGCAGAGACACAAAGCACACAAGCAGAGCCACCCTCCAAGTCTGGGGCTCCAACGGAGGAGGATGGCAGCAGGTTCGTGGTCCTCAGGCGCCTACCCAGCAGCAGTGGGTTGCCACGGGGAACCAATTCGGTCCTCTTGAGCAAGACGAGGTCCCTGCTCAAGCCTCCACCTCAGCTTCACCCTTGACAGCCCCCCTTCCCTCCAGGTTCCCCCCTCCTCCTCAGCCCCCCGCCTCCTGCTCCTGCCGCCTCTCCTCCTCGCCCCTCTACCTTTGCCGATCCCCCTCGCCCCTCTTCTCCCATGCCTCCCCCTGCTCCCACACCCCCCCTCCCGCTCGAGTCCCATAGTCGACCTAGGGGGCAGGGCCATCCTCGGCTGCTAGGAGATCTCTTAGCAGCGCCTTTGCCACGAGTCGCTCGGCGAGAAAGAGATCCTTTCTTGCAACCCCCTCTTCGGGTTCAGACGTCTCCCTTTGCAGTAGTCCCTCGTGGTCTGACGAGCTTCGACATTCGGTGCCGATGGGACTTCTTTGCCTACGACTTTACACGCTTTCTCGGCGACTCCTCATCAGACCTTGAGGCAGCCTGCTTCAAGGTTCATGTTTTGTTCCTTGCAGCTAGGGGGATAGAGGCCTTGGACTCAGCGGTTGGCTTCTCTTTTCCCCTTTGCGGCAGGGACAAGACTGAGTGGACACTGGACTCAATGTTGGGGTGGCTACAGACACAGGCCCTAGAGTTCTCTCACCACATGGGAGACCTAGGAGTTACAGACATGCTTCAGACTCTTTGGCCATTGGCCAAGTTCGCTGTGACCCCTCCACATGCAGCAGGATGTAGACACATTGTGGTTCACTTCTTTGCTGATACGCAGTGCCTGCCATGCTATGTACACATTCATGAGGACTCCTGGACAGAGGAGGTTGCTTTACGCACGGCTCGGTCTACTTGGGCTTGGGCCAGACACCCTTTGCAGTCACGCCTATCTAGAGGACGCTCGGATGCGGATTACTCCCCATCCAAGCCAGCCTCGAAGATAGCACGTTTAGCTGCTGCGGCAGCATCTGTTCTCTCTCGCTCCCCATGAGGATCGTCTCATGGAACGTGCAGGGATTAGATGGGCCCCAGTTTCAGCGTCAAAGGGGCCGACTACGTTAGGAGCTTCAGCGATGCCTTGTGGGAGGAGAGATTGACCTTCTTATGCTACAAGAGCATCATCTGTGTGAGAGCCGCATTAGACGATGTGATCAGCTTTTGCATGGACGATATGATACTTTTTGGACGTGGAGGCATCCAGGGTGGGGTATGTATGACTATTGCGGATTCTTTATAGCAAGCCATTGTGGGCAGAGGGATTATTGTGCCACGCAAGGCTCAGTGGATCACTATGCAGCTTCAGGGTTGCCTTGTGGGCTTCCTGAACATCTATGCGCCCAATGTGGCGAGTGCACGAGCAGAGTTTTGGTCACAGATTGTTGAGTCTGCCGCAGGCAGAGCAGTGGTGCATAGGAGGTGACTTCAACATGTTGGAGGACCCCTCTGACAGGATTGGTGGTAGCCATGCTACTGTGCATGGAGTTGAGTTGGCAGCTTGGGAGAGGTTTTGTATGACTGAGGGTTTCGGATGTGTGGCAGCACTCTAGCTTTGTGAGGCCCCCAGACAGCTTGTCCTTCTCTCGTTCGGACCGCAGAGTGGGAGAGTGAATCTATCGCGGATAGATCGCTTCTACACTAGTGACCACTTCTGTGATTGGGTGGGACAGTTGGCATTCTGGCAGGGACTTCCTTCTCGGACAATGCACCAGTGATCCTCACAGTGGTAGATAGGCAAAGGAGGGGAGCACGATGCGTCGCATCTCTCAGAGGGTCTTGTTGGACTCTACACTCAGAGAGCGAGTGGAGGCTCTTTGGACAGAGAGCTTAGACATGCAAGATTCTCCTGCTGACAGAGTGGCCTCAGGACTAGCTCAGTTTAGTCGTTTCTTTCTCCAGAAGTCTTTGGCTCGCCTGGCTGCAGCGAGAGAGGAGGAGAGCGTCTCCGACGGGGCGTTGCTTCCTTGCAGAGGATGCAGGAGTAGCATCCAGACAGTCCTTGGTTGGAGAAGCAGTTACAGCAGGCTCGCCAGGAGCTTGTCAGCACAGAGGAGCGGCGCCATGAGTTTGCTTTCCAACGACAGGCTTCTCAGTGGACGCAGGTGGGTGACAGAGTGATTGGTGCTTTCTTTGAGGCAGTGGGACCTCGGCATACGCATGCCAAGGTCAGTCAGTTGAGGAGGCTTGACGGGTCAGTTGCCTCTAAGCCAGAGGACATGCGTGCAGTTGCTACTAACTTTTACCGTGAGTTACTGTATGCAGAGCCTCAGTCAGAGCGTCAGGATGCATGCAGGGAGTAGGTGTGGGCACAGAAGCCTTGCCTTGTGACTGAGGAGATGCGTCAGAGGCTTGAGCTGCCACTTCAGCTTGAGGAGTTGCACACAGCTCTTAGTGCACTCCCCCGTGGTAGCTGTCCAGGTGAGGATGGCTTGACTCCCAGTTTTTTCTTGGAGTACTAGGACCTGCTTGGCCTAGATCTCTGTAGTGCTTTTCAATACATCTTGCACACAGGAGAGATGCCTCACAGCATGAGTGAGGGCTTGATCTACCTCATTCCCAAGGAGAGTGGCTCCATGCATGAGATTCGACAGTGGCGCCCCATCACCATCCTCAACTCAGCCTACAAAATTCTTGTCAAGGCTCTGAGTTTGAGGATTCAGCCACTTCTAGAGAGCCTTATACATGGGACTCAGACAGGTTTTTTCAAGGAGCGTAGTATCCTTGACAACATCTTTACTTTTTGGGAGGCTTCTGCCCTAGCGCGGCTCCGTGGTGAGGATCTGGTGATTCTTCTTCTCGATTTTGAGAAGGCCTACAACAGAGTTGATTGGGACTTTCTGGAGGGCACTTTACGCAGGATGGGCTTCTTAGATGCTTGGATCAGAGGGGTGTCATCTTTGTACAAAGACGGGCACACAGTCAGGTACTCTTGTCAAGAGGTAGAGGTGATCGTTTCATGCTCACACATTCAGTCAGACAAGGCTGCCCTCTTGCCCCTTCCTCTTTCTGTTCTATGCCGAGGCGATGACCAGGTTTTTGGTGTCGTAGCAGGTTGGTTTACGGCACTTAGCACTTCCTATTCGGGGAGATGAGCTACTGGACGCTGAGTTTGCAGACGACTCAGCCTTGTACTTGGATGGCCAAGAGGCCAACCTTCACAGGTGTGAGCAGGCTCTAGAGACCTCTGGCACACTGATCAATAGGAGAAAGACAATGGCTTTCTCGGTTGGTAGTGCTCTTGTGCCCGATTGGATGCCACGTGAGGGTTTCAAGTGGATTCCCCCAGGGACTGCAGTTCGGTACTTGGGCTATCAGGTTGGTTTGGACTGGTCTCCCGAGCAGCAGATTGCTCCCCTCTTCCTCTCTGTCAGGAGGAAGTTGTTACATTGGAGCTTCGCACGACTCTCTGGCAGGTAGAGTTGTAGTGGCCAACCAGGTGTTGTTGGCTACTATGTGGTACATCACTTCTTGCTGGATCTTCTCGAGTTCTTGTATCAGCCAGGTAGAGAGGCTGATCAGGAACTTCCTTTGGTCAGGGCGTGACACTCAAATAGCTCGAGCTAAAGTGGCTTGGCAGGTCATCACTCTTCCTTGTTCTCAGGGAGGGCTTGGGATCATAGACCCAGCACAGCAGAGCAAAACCCTTCTTGGGAAGTGTCACGTGACACATCCCAACCCTATGTGTCCGTGGACAAGCTACACCACAGCAGGGTTCAGTCAGTTTAGATTAGCAGTGATCTGGCACTTTTGTGAGTCTATTCGTAGACCGTGCATACCCAGTCACTTAGCATAGATGCATATCCTCCGGTTGCACACAGCATGATCATCGAAATTCCCATCAAAATCCATCAGCATCAATTAGGGAAATTTTCCAGTGCATTTAGCCTATTTTCCTATTTATTGGGTTTTTCACTTATTATTTTTAAGTGACTTTCCAACAAAAGTAGGTAGGGCAATTTTGCTAAGTTAATATATAAGCAAACCCAAGTTAGCACTTTGTGGCAGAAGAGGCAACAGGAGCTTCCCGCTCAACAGGAAACTTCTCAGCAGTACCCCCCCTCATGACCCCCAGCCGCCATTGGAGTTCCCCCCCTTCTGGCGTTAGTTCCCCAACAAGACAGCCCGTCCTTGGCGTTTTTCCACGACCACTCACTTCAGCCCTGGCGATTTTCCCTGCATGCTCAGCGTTTTTGCATCAAATCACTAACGCTAGGGAGCAGTAAGACCTCAGCGATTTCAGCCTTAAGTGCCAGCGTTTTGGAGCCGACAGGACCTCAGAAGAATCAGCGTTTTCATCATCAGATGCAGCAGACCATCCGCAGCCGATAAGGGTTCATTAACGCTTGCAAAACCAGTCATTTTCAGCAAGAAGGTTACTGCTGTCCCAGCGTTTTTTCAGCAAGAAACTTCCATCTAAAAACGCAGCCAAAGAGCAGAATTCAGCAGCGTTTTTGTTCCTAATATCAGCCCGGCAAAGACAGTAAATTTCAGCCATAGAACCAGCCCGAAACAGTCATTTCCAGCCACCAAGAAGATCCCAGATTTCAGCCTAAGTCGCCGCCGTCACCACCGTCGTCGTCATCGGCATAGTCCCATTGCATCAGTCCACTGCATTCGCATTGTACACCTTTTGTGCAATCAAGTAGACCACTCTCGCCGACGAGAGTGGGGCCTTCGGAGGAGGGTTTTACAACCTCTCGGGTGTCGTATCTCTTCTCTCTCCTTCTCTCAGTCTCATTCATTTGCACGCACAATATCCACTCACTTTGTTCGTGACCACAACACTCTACAAGACGGAAAGCTCTCTCTTTCCCTAAGAACTAAAAGGAACCCTGAGCGATAAAGACCACTAATCTTGAGAAAATACAACATTCATTCCGCTGCACCTTACATTGGTATCAGAGCTTTGGAAGTGTTCTGCATTACTCAAAGAAAGAACCACAAGAACCACAAGAATTTTTTTGCTTGTTGCGGTCGCACGAACCCCAATTTACTTGGGCGTGGCGATTCCTGATCGTGTTTTGTTGAAGAGTGATAGAAATCCCAAGAAAGAACGGCTTATCCAGCCTCCCCTTGTGTCTCTTTTCACTCATTGAGAGTGGACCGTGCACTTAGCGGCCGGCCAATCGACATGATATGGGAAAAAGTAACCTTGGTGTGAGCGCAAGGCCGCCAAGGGGTGCGCCCGTAGAAAGGAGTAGAACTCGAGTGAAGAGAAGATCCTTCTCCAACGCGATTTGCAAGTGAAAGAAAACCTCAAGAACCCCAAGAACCCAAGACCCTCAAGACTCCAGAACCTCAAGAACCCAGGATTCTCACGAATCAAGGACCTCAAGAACCTCAAGACCCTCAAGAACCCAAGTTCCTCGCGAGCTTAAGACCCCAAGATCCTAGTGCATGGTCATCACCCGAAGCGGCATGGATACTTCGCATTCAGCTGACGAGCATGAGAGAGGCGACGAAGGATTCTCTCCACCAGGAGATTTTTCCAACCCTCCCCCTTCGCCATCTACGCCACGAGTTGTCCTCACTCCTATGGAGATGATGGTCAAGTCGATGTTGGACATGATGGCACAACAACAAGAAACGAATCGAGTTGCCTTGGCACAACTCGCAAGCAAAGCAGAAGAACAAGCACCAAAGGACCATGCACAAGAAGCCAAGGACCACGAGCGCGATGAAAGAAACGACAAACTTGCTGCAAAACAAGAAGAAAATCGACTTGCTCAGGAACGTGAGCAATTGCACTTGCCGCAAAACAAGAAGAACAACGACTTGCTCTCGAACGCGAGTGCGCTGAACGAAAAGAACGCAAAGCAGAAAAGGAGGCCGAGCGTGAAGCTCAAAGGAAGCTTCACAATCAAGAATTTATAGCCCAAATCCTAGCCTCGAAGACCGAACCATCCAAAGATCGTGGGAGTTCGTCAAGTGGCGCAAGCCACGATGCGGATTCACACAATCCAGTCACAGAGAAGTTGACTTTCAGTAAGTATGACGGTAAGATGGATGCTACTGTTATTCATTCTTGGTTGCATCAATTTAATGCTTATTTTACAACAACTAAGAAAACAGGAAATAGCAAAGTTTTGACGGCATCTATGTACCTTGCCGGTGATGCCATTAATTGGTACCAGGCATGGCAAGAGGCACAGCTAACCGCGCACCTAGAGGCAGCCGACGATTTCACGCCCCTCTCTTTTAGTTGGGCGGATTTCCAAGACAAGCTCAAGGCGCGGTTTATGCCACCTCAGTACCTTGCACGATTGAAGGACGATTGGCGAGCTCTCAAGCAAAACGGTATGCCGGTTATGTCTTTCTCTAATCGTGTTTTGCAGCTTGACACTCAATTACGCAAATCGGATGCGAAGCACAAGGAGGCATTTCTTTACGGATTGGATGAGTATATCAAGTATGATGTCGAGGTACTCGATCCAATCGATCTCAACAAAGCGGTAGCAATTGCTCTCGCCCACGAGATGAAGCACAACAAAGGAAAGCCTAAGGAGAACAAGACTTCCACAAGTCCCTTGCAGACTTCTCAGAACCCGCAGAATGGTAAGAACGGTAAGAATGGTAAGAATGATAACTCTTCTAACCAATCTACCAACAGTCTCTCATCAAAGAATTCTTCCAATGAATCTAAGGGTAAAGCTAACACAACTGCTAAACCTAAGCTTACTCCAGATGAAAAGGTAGCACAAGGAATTGTAGGAGGATACATCACTTCGGAAGAACAAAACACGTATTCTAAGGAAGGACGTTGTTTTCATTGTCACATTAAGGGTCACATAAAACGAACATGTCCTAAGCTTGGATCGAATGAATCTAAAGAACCCACAGTACCCACTATATCTGTCAATGCAATGAATGATAACACGATTGTGCCCAAAGTTTCACAGGACCCTCCCATTGATGATTCTCTCATTAAATGTTATGGTCGTACGTCGGGGCACCGTTTTGTCATATTGTTTGACCCAGGTAGTATGCATGATGTGATCAGCCCCTCTCTTGTTGAGAGAGCCCGCCTCGAAGTTAGTCCGAGATCTCCTATCAAGGTCTCTGGCTTTCGTCCTGGTATGGACGCTCTAATCACGAAGGAATGCCTTGATGTGTTGTTTGCAATCCAACAGACTGCCTTCACTAGAAGATTTGTTGTTTCTCCTCTCTCAGGATGTGATATGATTTTAGGCATGAAATGGTTTCGTGAAATGAACCCTCTCGTTGATTGGGAGGCTAGCCAAAAGTGATTCCCCTACTGTCTTTCATGGAGTGGATACTTCTCCTTCTCCATCTCTCATTGCTAATATGCAGGACAAGGTTGAAAGGATTAGAGATAAGGAGACTCTCTCAGTCTCTTTTTCTCCACAGCATGACACACAGGATTTGCATGATTATGAGAAGCATGAGGATTTGAATGATAATGATTTGTATGATGATTTGGATGAAAAAGACAAACATGATAAATTGCATGAAGATGATGTGATTATTCACAAGGATGATGTGTTAGTGGATGCTTTTCCTAGCGAAGCTAACCTCGTTGTAGATTCGATCAATCACGAAGATCCGATCTTGGCTTTCGAGTCGAGGTCCAAAGAACCCCTACAAGACGATTCGATCATTCAAGACGAACCGATCTTGGCTCTCGAGCCTTGGTCCAAAGAACCATCACAGGAAGTATTATGTGTTCGCATGATTGATACGCACGCATTCTTCGAATGTTTCATTCGTGAAGGCTTCCTGTATTTTAGTCAGCATCGTTATGTGATCCCTTTTCCTAGGCATGACATATTGTATGTTGAGCACGTTTCTCTCATGGATGAGCACGAATGTATGCGGATTGTTCATGAAAAGCTGAAAAGTTTGTATGTCAGGAAGTCGCATTCCATGTCTCTTCCTTGGCATGACATAGTTTCCAAGAGAGCACATGATTGTATGAGCACCAAGAATAGGCATTTCCATTGTGATTTGCCACAGTTGATTGATTTTGATCAAACAGAAAAGCTTCGAGCGCATTGTTTGCATGTGTTTGATGAACGGGTTGTCACTCCGTCTCTATGTTCATCTACATTGCATACACAGTCTTTAGAGAAGACAAGATTTTTTTCCTTCACTTTACATGGAATAGGTATGTTCATGGTTTTCTGTTGGAGATGGTTTCAGGAATTTTCAGCCATGGAGATTCTTGAAGACGAAAGAAGCAAGATTCTAGACGAAGTTATAGCAAGAAAGGAGATTCAAAAGACTTTGTGTCGCTTTCGGCGCGGCCCAAAGAAGCAAGCGTTGCAGACCTTTATGAAGTTCAAGTACCGCACGACCCACACAGCAGAGTGGGCCGGCGAAGAGTCCCTTCCAGGATTCCTGATGCGGTTGGCGATCTCCCTCGACGCCATACAATTCGGTACCAGTACCTCACTTTGAAAAGGAGGGGATGTCACGTGACACATCCCAATCCTATGTGTCCGTGGACAAGCTACACCACAGCAGGGTTCAGTCAGTTTAGATTAGCAATGATCTGGCACTTTTGTGAGTCTATTCGTAGACCGTGCATGCCCAGTCACTTAGCATAGATGCATATCCTCCGGTTGCACACAGCATGATCATCGAATTCCCATCAAAATCCATTAGCATCAGTTAGGGAAATTTTCCAGTGCATTTAGCCTATTTTCCTATTTATTGGGCTTTTCACTTATTATTTTTAAGTGACTTTCCAACAAAAGTAGGTAGGGCAATTTTGCTAAGTTAATATATAAGCAAACCCAAGTAGCACTTTCTGGCAGAAGAGGCAGCAGGAGCTTCCCGCTCAACAGGCAACTTCTCAGCAGTACCCCCCCTCATGATCCCCAGCCGCCATTGGAGTCCCCTCCTTCTGGCGTTAGTTCCCCAACAAGACAGCCCGTCCTTGGCGTTTTTCCACGACCACTCACTTCAGCCCTGGCGATTTTATCCCTGCATGCTCGGCATTTTTGCATCAAATCACTAACGCTAGGGAGCAGTAAGACCTCAGCGATTTCAGCCTTAAGTGCCAGCGTTTTGGAGCCGACAAGACCTCAGTAGAATCAGCATTTTCATCATCAGATGCAGCAGACCATCCGCAGCCGGTAAGGGTTCATTAACGCTTGCAAAACCAGTCATTTTCAGCAAGAAGGTTACTGCTGTCCCAGCGTTTTTTCAGCAAGAAACTTCCATCTAAAAACGCAGCCAAAGAGCAGAATTCAGCAGCGTTTTTGTTCCTAATATCAGCCCGGCAAAGACAGTAAATTTCAGCCATAGAACCAGCCCGAAACAGTCATTTCCAGCCACCAAGAAGATCCCAGATTTCAGCCTAAGTCGCCGCCGTCACCACCGTCGTCGTCATCGGCATAGTCCCATTGCATCAGTCCACTGCATTCGCATTGTTCACCTTTTGTGCAATCAAGTAGACCACTCTCGCCGACGAGAGTGGGGCCTTCGGAGGAGGGTTTTACAACCTCTTGGGTATCGTATCTCTTCTCTCTCCTTCTCTCAGTCTCATTCATTTGCACGCCCAATATCCACTCACTTTGTTCGTGACCACTGCACTCTACAAGACGGAAAGCTCTCTTTCCCTAAGAACTAAAAGGAACCTTGAGCAATAAAGATCACTAATCTTGAGAAAATACAACATTCATTCCGCTGCACGTTACAGGAAGTTCATCGTCAGAGGACTGCTTCCAGGTGAGGAGCCCTGGAAGGAGTTCTTGCTACAGCGGCTTCGTGCTAGGGTGCCTCAAGCTTGAGGCCCTTGGCGACCTTCGACCAGATGGATCTTCACAGAGATGCATAGAGTTGGCTTGAGCAGGAGACTGGAGGACCGCTTCGCTGTGAGTTTGCTTCGATCTTGGGAGCATTTACGGCGAGGCCTAGAGCAGCATCAGCCTACTTGCACGGAGGAGCGCCTGAGACAGCCCCTTGTTTGGAACCCCATGGTTAGCACTCAGAGAGGCCACTTGGTTGGTAGTCAGCCTCATGTTTCCTGGGGTCCCATGGCAACGGGTCCAACACGCTCTTTAGGTGACTGGTTACAGTTTTCAGCTTGTCACAGGAGCTACAGGGCTTTCAGCTATAGGGCATGAGAGGGGTGCAGAGCATGTGTGCATCTCCGAGGCGGTGCCAGCTAAGTGGCTCACATCTCTCGAGCCAGCAGCGCCCAGATGGATGGGAGCCTTCACGCGATTGGAGGTTCTTATCTCAGTTCGGGCTTGCTCAGAGACTATACCTTCCCTGTTTTTCAATTACAGGGTGAGGGACGCTCACACCGCGTTGTAGTAGGGGCTTCGCAAGTGGCAAAGTGTTGTTTTCAGAGGATCCGAGTGGTGGGCATCTGTGGGACTTGTGTCATCGATCCTGACCCAGCAACTCTTGAGACTGGACACTGGAGACTATGGGCTTGGGAGTATTGTCCACTGGCACGAGTACAATGGGATCCTGGAGAGTGGCTTTGGAGGGACCCTTTCTCTTCTGCAGACCACCCAGGTATCCCTTTATTTCAATACACCTTTCGATTGGGACGTCACATACTGGTAGCACAGCGAGAGGCTCGCCTTGCTGCAGCACCTCATTGGCATGAGGAGGGTCTCACAGCTGAGTTCTTGGCAGCTTTTTGGGAGAGGTTGTGGGACTCAAGACAGCCGAGGCGAGTCACTTTGTTTAAGTGGTTGGTCGCACAAAGAGCTACAGCAGTTGGGAGCTGGCTTGTACATAGTGGTCTCTCGGCCACATGTGCAACTTGTGACCATCTTGTGGAGAGTCAGTGTCACTGTCTTTAGGATTGTCCTTTGGCACAGCAGGTATGGCTTCATGTTCTTGGGCTGATGCCTGCTCTTTCTACGGCTCGGCAGTACACTTGGGGGCAGCTGCTTGGTCCACTCTCACGGACCCGACACTTCAGTTTGAGCTATCTTCCACCAACAGGATGATAGTGAGGCAGGGGGGCGACCTACACAACAGCCTGCCACAGAGCTTACTCCACAGGGGTGGTGCCGTGAGAGAGACGAGTGTTGGGAGCTCATCTGTGCCTGACACTCTAGTTCATCTAGCGGACCCGCTGCTTTCGCATCTTTGAGGTTCGCCCTATACAACCAGCAGAGACTCTTCACGATCTTTGGCTAGAGCTGATCCACACTCTCAAAGGACAGCTCGAGAGACTCCAAGGCAGCTCCGACTACATGTGGGAGCGCAGAGAGGCTTTCCTTCGACTCTGGCGTCATGGTCTTTTTTTCACCATGGTCCAGGGTGTACTCAGATGGCACTACCGTCCACCTATGTGGCTTTTCCCTCCTCCCATTCCTTGATTTAGCCTCATTGTACATATGGTGTTTTTTCATTGGGAGAGTCTCCCCATCATGGTTGTTGTAGCCCTCTCTTGAAGAGGTGGTTGTAGCCCTATGGGCAGTTTCATTAACTAATAGAAGGATCTTTTTCTCGGGAAAAAAAAAAAGCACGACAAAAAGCAAAAGAAAGGAACTGACTTCCCAGGTTATTGGGGTCGTCAATCTACTTTTGCCTCGGCAAGAAAGTAGATGCAGCATGTGCGATTAGAAGGAGCATCCACTTCTTCTTCTTCTGTACAGTTCTTCTAGCTCTTCTGACTCGAGCGAAGAAGTCAGGAAAAGGAAAAAGCGAAGCAAAAAGCAAAGCTTTGGAAAGGGCAAGAAAAAGGCAAAGAAGCCTAAGTTTCGCCCAGCTTCTGATGTCACGCGCACATCTAACCCTATGTGCATGTGGACAAGCTACTTCATGACAAGGGTTCAGTTTAGCTTAGGAAGTGTTCTGGCACCTTTGTGAGTGTTCGCACAACATTCTGGTGTCGTACTCTCTTCTCTCTCTATCTCTCAGTCTCAGCACCTTCATTCACAGTGTTTATCCACTTTGTTTGTGATCATTTGCACTCTCTCATTAAAGGAACAGAAGGCTCTCCCTTCCGTAAGTTAAAGGAACCCTTGAGCCTAGTTCAGAGCACTCATCTTGAGCAAAGTTCAATATTCACTTCTGATGCACCTTACATTGGTATCAGAGCTTTGGCAGTGTTCTGTATCACTCAACGAAAGAACCACATAATTTTTTTCTACTTGTTGCGGTCGCACGTAACCCAAGTCCACTTGGGCGTGTCTATTCATAATCGTGTTTTTGAAGAGTGACAGGGAAAGAAGGGCTTGTCCAGTGTCACGATTGTGACTATGTTAACAGCAATACATCTACTCCTAGTTGCAAATACGCGAAGTGCCATGCCAGATACGCGAAGTGCCATGCCAAGGAGGACCCCTGCTGTCACGAGGACGTGGCAGTTATTAACCATGTCACAGAGATGTGGCAACTGCTAACCTTGGTTGTTGGTTTCTTTCCAATGGGGTTTATTTTATTTGTTTTGAGACCCTCTTTTTGAAGTAGCAAACGGTCGGCCATTGTATGGCCAATGTGAACGGTAGATTCACCCACAGACGGGAAGTGGTCGGCACTGGAATTCGTATGGTAAGAGGATGTCTAGGCTCAGAGCAAGATCATATAGGTCCCCCCGTCGCACTTAGCAAGTTGGTGGATACTAGGAAGTGAACTCAATTAAGGCGTAAAGTCAAGGTGGGACTACCAACAAAAAGTATCCGACAGTTGGGCCACATTGCATTTTTGGATGCGGTCCCAATGAGGATAGATGGTCAGAAGACCAGTGGGAGCCCAACGGAAGCATCTCCTAAAATTTAGGGAGCTGCTATTTTGGGCCACGAAATGTGTTCGCGTCATTACCTTCGGTATGACTAGGGGAACACTTTACAACTCTGCCGCGAAGTCAACTGACGCACCAGTTGAGATATTTTTAGCAGGGAAAGCCCAAACTCGGAAACTGGGCGACGTGTCAGCTTGTGAGCGATTCTGCCACTCTGGGAGGCAAAAACGAGCTGCATATCATCAAAGGGGGCGCCATTTTCAGCCACAGGCGGATTGCAACAGGTACAGAAGCTATGGAATGCTTACCTTGCCCTCTATGCACAGTATGGTGACGGGAGTGATGCCCCGCACGCTACATACTGCTCTCTTTCTCCCCTACGTGCAGTTATGTGATGCCCCACAAGAGGGCTACTCATTTGACTGATGTACAGTTGTGTGGGTTCATGCTTTTGTGCTGAGGCAAGAGCCTCCTTGAGCAGGAACAGGGGTAGCTAACTGCTGCTCCAAAGCAGGCACTGGTGAGGGTCATAACCTCACCGTACAGGTGCAAAATCAGCGCTGTGTATGCGCTGTAATTTGACTGTTTTTCAGCCATACGGACGCCAGGATCATTGGGAATCGTGCCCCACTGGCAAAGGACAGTTAGGGGACTGTTTGGGGCTGAAAACAGGGCAAAAACCAGTAAATACAGCGTGCTGAATTTACTGTTTTTGGACAGGAATCAGAGGGTATACGACAGTGCAAGCGAGTTCCAGCAGGGGAATTGGTTTCGCGCAAGTTTTGGGGCTGTTATGCTGCCGAAATTTGGCCAAATCAAATGGTATCTAGGTGGATACACGTGAAGGATTCCCAGGACCTTACCTTGTAATTTACCCTCCTAAAGAATAAAGAAATACCGAAAGGGGCGCCAATTTTGGGGCCTACAGGTTGTCGGCGTCTGCTCGGAGCATTCTAGCTTCCGAGCCGTGTGTGTGATGAAGTGTTAATTCTCGTTACAGGTCTCCTTTGCAAAGTGCTCTGTGTGTGTGTTTAAGTAAAGAATTTCGGGTGAAAGCCAACGCCTACCGCCCTACGGGCCGGTTTCATGGTTCCATTGCCGGGATATCAATCACTTTTTCCTCAAAGAGTGAGCCTGGATTGTTCAGGGTAAAGACACACAGTGCAAGAACACGCGGATTACACTATGGCCGACAAGGGGAAGGGAATTATGGAAGAGGGTTCCTCTCAAAAGGACAGGCAGGAGATTCCTATGGTTTTTGAGATTGGCGAGAGCTCACGGCCACGTCAGTCTGTACCTCCTGTCAACGTGAATGTCCCTCCAGTAGTACAGGGCTTTATGACAGGGCAACTTGAGGATGATGCGTTTAAGACTCAGTTAGTTGCCGCCGTGAATGTCTTTTCGCAACTGGTGCAGAATCCGAGGTTTATGGAATTCTTACAAGCGCCACCAGTGCAACAGCAAAATAGACAACCTACGCCGCGTACGGAGCTTGTTGAAGCTCAAGCCCAGGTACTTCATGAGGCGCAGGAGGAAAGGGAACACTCGCATGTTGCGGAGTCGGGGGCTCCAAAGCAGGTTCCTCCCGTGCTTGAACAGGTGGCTAGAACGCCTATTCCACAGGTTATGCCAGTTCAGCCCGCCACCTTTCAGAGCCAGCATGCTGTCTTGAATGGACAGTGAGCTGGATACCAGGCTATGCACTCAGTTTTTCCACCACCCACGGTACATCCTGGGTATTTCGGGGGTGGATCAATGTTCCAAAGTATGGCTGGTTATGCGTCTGGAAGTCAGCCGTACATGCCAGGAACAGTGTTCGGGGGTATGCAAGGCATCATGCCAAACCCCATGTATGGTACTATCGGCATGCAGCAAGGTTTCCACGGCAACCAGGGCCAGTTTGGGGTGCCACAGGGTTATTTTGGCATGGCTGGTTTTTCTGGACAGCAGCCAGATATCGCACCTCTGACGCAAAATGTGAATGGCCAACACGTGCCGATCATACCTAGTACAGTGCCCATGTTGCAGACCATTCCGTATGACAACTTGGGGGCACTAGAGAAGCCGAAGGCTTACAAAGAGGGTGGTGCAGCAGTAAAGTTCAGTACCTTCAGTGGTTTCGAGGACAAGACAAAGGCACTCACTTTCCTCCAGCAGTTTGATACAGCTTATGCGGGAGGGAATTTTACAGAGGCCTCGAAGGTCAGGAAAGCTGCCACTTTCTTAAAGGACAATGCGCTTACATGGTGGACGACATTGTTAATGCAAGGACAGGCACCCGCCACTTGGGTTTACTTCAAGCAAATGTTTGCATCTGCTTGGCTATCAAATGAATTTGAAGCCGATGTCTTGACAGATTGGCACCAGCTTACGGCAGCTTCGTGCAAGAGCTTGCTGGAGTACAATAGGAGGTTTTGTAAAGCATTACTCTCAGTGACCTCCTACAGATTTGTGCCACTGACAGAGCAGATAGAGAAGTATTGTTGTGCGTTGCCTAAAGGGCTTCGCGATTACTGTACAAAGAATAGAGTGGCTACCCTTACTCAGCTTATGGAAGTTGCGAACACTGGTCTTGCCCTGTTGAAAGGAGAGGACAGTGGATTTCCGAGCAGTGATAAAGGAGGGCAGCAAAAGAAAAATTCAGCGAAGAAGCCCTTTGTGAAGACGGCTCCTGATGCGTCACAGGGGTCAGAACAGGCCACCAAAGACAAGGATTCAGCTGGGACTTCTGGAGCGCAGGCAAAGAAACAGAAAAGGAAGCCTTTTGTGCGCAAGTCGCTCGAGGAAAAGAAGGTCCTAATGGCTGAGAGCAAATGCTTTATATGCGAGCAGCCTGGTCATATTTCTATAAATTGTCCACAAAGGAAAAGGCCAGCTGACTCAGAGGATAAAGAAGACCAGAAAGGCAAGAAGCCAAAACCCACGGCAGGTTTAGTGCCAGACATGGTGGGTGACAGGCCCAGCACAGATGCCAGTGAGTTATGCAGGGCATGGGGTAAAGTTAGGGATCAGACGGCACTCATCTTCTTTGATCCAGGTGCCAAAGCCAACTTTATCTCACCAGAGTTAGCTATGAAGCTCGGCATCAAAGCTGAAGAGATGGGGTACACCGCAGAGGCAGGGTTGGCATGTCCTGGCCACTCAGAGTGTGTTACTCCCATCATTGGAAAACTGCGTCTGCATATTCAGTCGTATGTGGACACTGAAGAGTTTTACATCATGCCGCTGGAAGGTTGTGACGCCTTGTTGGGGATCCCGTGGATGTTCCGAGTGCATGGAGTCTTGGATGCCTACAACAAAAAGATCACTGTACAGCATAGGGGCAAAACTCACATCTTGGATGTAAAGCTTAAAGGAGAGTCAGTCCCTATTGTATCTGTTTCTGCTATCACTTCTGTAATAAAGAATCATCTTTTTGCGTACTTAATTTTTGCACGTGATGTCTCAGATAGGGATCAGTCAAATTTATCTGTGTTAGATAAAGAAAGGTCAGCATTTTTGCAAAAGTTTAGTGACTGTTTTTCTGATTCATTACCGTCGCAATTACCGCCAGAGAGACCTGAGGACCATCGGATAGATTTGGTGCCAGGGTGTAGCCCACCAAATAGACCTCCCTACAGGGTTAGTGCGGCGCAGCAGAAAGAGATTATGGACCAGGTGGAGGAGTTATTAGAGAAGGGGCTGATTCAGCCTAGTTCTTCACCCTTTTGCTCCCCAGTGCTCCTAGTGCAGAAGAAGGATGGCTCATGGCGCATGTGTATTGATTACTGTGCGTTGAATAAGAATACCATCAAGAATAGGTTTCCTATTCCTCGCATTGATGATATTCTCGATCGTTTAGAGGGTGCTGCAATTTTCAGCAGGATAGACCTGAAGAGTGGGTACCATCAGATTCGTATAAGCCCAGAGGATGTGCACAAGACTGCGTTTAGAACGACATTTGGTCTTTATGAGTTTCTAGTGATGCCATTTGGGCTAAGAAATGCTCCAGCCACGTTCAACAGAATGATGGACCGGATTTTCCGCTCGCATCAACAGTTTGTTGGAACATTCTTCGATGACATGATTGTGTATTCGAAGAATGAAGAGGAGCATAGGCGTCACTTGACCATTGTGTTCGAAGAGCTGCGCAGTCACAGGTTACTTGTCAATCCTAAGAAAAGTGAATTCTTCCTTGAAGAGATCCACTTTCTGGGCCACATAGTCTCAAAGGATGGTGTTAGAATGGATCCCGCAAAGGTCGAAGCTATCAAGACATGGCCAGACTTGAAGACTGTGCACGATGTCAGAAGCTTCTTGGGATTGTGTTCCTACTATAGAAGGTTTATCAGAAATTTTGCAGAGATAGCATCGCCTCTTCACGCATTGCAAAAGAAAGAGGTCACTTTCAGATGGACCCAAAAAGAGATTTCAGCTTTTAGTCTCTTAAAGGAAAAGTTGACTTCAGATCCAGTTATTGTTTTGCCAGATCTCAGGAAGTCATTTGTGGTCCAATGTGACGCGTGTGGCAGTAGCATCGGAGCAGTGCTAATGCAAGATGGACGGGTAGTAGCCTATGAAAGCCGAATTTTGCAAGGGCCAGAGAGGACTATGCAAGTCTATGAGAAAGAACTCTTGGCCGTGATTCATGCGCTTTCTAGCTGGAAGCACTACCTCTTAGGTGCTGATTTTGTTGTCCAAACAGATCATCAGACCTTGCGATACTTCTTGACACAGTCAAAGTTATCCGAAAAGCATATGCGATGGGCAAACATTCTTTCCATGTTCCACTTCCAGATTATGCATGTGGAAGGCAAGAAGAATGTTGTGGCTGATGCGTTATCAAGAAAGCCACAAATTTCAGCTGTGTCAATTCCTTATCATCATGAGTTAGATGACATGAAGGAACAGTATACTGCTGATGAAGATTTTGCAAGGATCTTTGAACAGTTACAAGAGGGGCAACATCACGAGCACTACCTCCTCAGAGACGGTTTTATGATGATGCATGGCAGACTTTGTGTCACTAGG
Source organism: Adiantum capillus-veneris (assembly GCF_014529385.1). NCBI lineage: Eukaryota > Viridiplantae > Streptophyta > Polypodiopsida > Polypodiales > Pteridaceae > Adiantum > Adiantum capillus-veneris. The sequence goes on from NC_140938.1 coordinate 163,703,788, forward strand.
CCACTGCGACATAAGGTCATGGAAGAGAGTCATGTCCCACCGTATGCAGGGCATCGTGGCATTGATGCAACAGTTAAAGCGGTAGAGACATTCTTCTATTGGCCTACCTTGAGGAGAGATGTGGATGCCTTTGTGCGAGCATGCATAGTTTGCCAAAAGGTCAAGTTTGACAGGCAAAAGGCACCAGGGTTGTTACAACCACTGCCGATTCCGGATAAGCCATGGGAAAGCATTGCTATGGACTTTATCTTTGATCTTCCAAGGACGCCAACAGGGAATGATGGTATATGGACCATTATCTGCAGGTTCAGCAAGCAGGCCCATTTTATCCCTGTCAGGAAGAAGATAAAATCTGATCAGATGGCACGCTTGTTCATGTACAATGTGTTTAAGTACCATGGTATGCCACAATCGATTATCAGTGATCGTGATCCTCGCATGACCAGTTTGTTCTGGAGAGGATTGTTTGAGAACATGGGTACTACGCTCAAGTTCTCGTCTTCGTTTCATCCACAAACTGATGGACAGTCAGAAGAGGCCAATTCTACTGTCTTAGATCTGCTGAAATGCTATGTGTCAGATAATAAGGGCAAGTGGGAACAATATTTGCCTATGCTTGAGTATGCGTACAATAATACGGTGCATTCGTCTACTGGCAAAGCACCTTTTGAAATTGTTGAAGGCGGCAAAAAGGTTCCTCCCATTTTGCATACAAAGGACAAGATCTTTGAGGCAGATCGATATGTTGAGAACATGGATGAGATGTATAAGAAGATTAAAGTTGCCTTGGAGAAGACTCAGGCAAAACAGAAAAAGGCTGCTGATCGTCACCGTCGTGAATTGCTATTATCACCTGGTGATTGGGTTCTCTTAAGGTTCGAAAAGGCAAGATTAAAGAAGATGAAGGGCAAGGAACGGCTGTTTCCTAAGCTCAGCATGCGTTACTATGGGCCTTTTCAAGTGCTTGACAAGATCAGCGATGTGGCTTACAGGCTGAAATTGCCTGATGCGTGGAAGATTCATAATGCGTTTCACGTGAGTCTTCTAAGACCCTTCGTGGGTGATGTGCCAGAAGATATGCCAGTTGAGGATCAGCCAGAAGTTGAGGAACTTGATGAGATCCTGGTACCTGAGCAAGTTTTGGCACATAAGGACAGAAAAGTTAAAGGACAAGTTGCAAGACGCTTTTTGGTGAAGTTCAAGAACTATCCGCCTATGGATGCAAAGTGGATGGAAGAGCATGAACTGTCAGAGTCACCAAATGTATTGCAGCTTTACCTTGAAGCCTTTGGGTTACATCCTACTTATGCCCCAACCCAACGTGTGCAAAGGAGGGGTAATGATAGAGCTAGTACATCAAATGTACATATGAATTCAGTGCCATAGATGGAAATGGCAAAAGTATGAAGGCCTCATTAAGTCATTTGTATCTATGTATGTTACGACCTTTCTTGCGGATACATGCGATGATAAAAGAGTGTTAATAGCACAAGATCATCAGTGGCGTGTATTTATGGTATGCAATCGAGGACGTTTGCGATTTCAAGAGGGGGGTATGTCACGAGGACGTGGCAGTTATTAACCATGTCACAGAGATGTGGCAACTGCTAACCTTGGTTGTTGGTTTCTTTCCAATGGGGTTTATTTTATTTGTTTTGAGACCCTCTTTTTGAAGTAGCAAACGGTCGGCCATTGTATGGCCAATGTGAACGGTAGATTCACCCACAGACGGGAAGTGGTCGGCACTGGAATTCGTATGGTAAGAGGATGTCTAGGCTCAGAGCAAGATCATATAGGTCCCCCCGTCGCACTTAGCAAGTTGGTGGATACTAGGAAGTGAACTCAATTAAGGCGTAAAGTCAAGGTGGGACTACCAACAAAAAGTATCCGACAGTTGGGCCACATTGCATTTTTGGATGCGGTCCCAATGAGGATAGATGGTCAGAAGACCAGTGGGAGCCCAACGGAAGCATCTCCTAAAATTTAGGGAACTGCTATTTTGGGCCACGAAATGTGTTCGCGTCATTACCTTCGGTATGACTAGGGGAACACTTTACAACTCTGCCGCGAAGTCAACTGACGCACCAGTTGAGATATTTTTAGCAGGGAAAGCCCAAACTCGGAAACTGGGCGACGTGTCAGCTTGTGAGCGATTCTGCCACTCTGGGAGGCAAAAACGAGCTGCATATCATCAAAGGGGGCGCCATTTTCAGCCACAGGCGGATTGCAACAGGTACAGAAGCTATGGAATGCTTACCTTGCCCTCTATGCACAGTATGGTGACGGGAGTGATGCCCCGCACGCTACATACTGCTCTCTTTCTCCCCTACGTGCAGTTATGTGATGCCCCACAAGAGGGCTACTCATTTGACTGATGTACAGTTGTGTGGGTTCATGCTTTTGTGCTGAGGCAAGAGCCTCCTTGAGCAGGAACAGGGGTAGCTAACTGCTGCTCCAAAGCAGGCACTGGTGAGGGTCATAACCTCACCGTACAGGTGCAAAATCAGCGCTGTGTATGCGCTGTAATTTGACTGTTTTTCAGCCATACGGACGCCAGGATCATTGGGAATCGTGCCCCACTGGCAAAGGACAGTTAGGGGACTGTTTGGGGCTGAAAACAGGGCAAAAACCAGTAAATACAGCGTGCTGAATTTACTGTTTTTGGACAGGAATCAGAGGGTATACGACAGTGCAAGCGAGTTCCAGCAGGGGAATTGGTTTCGCGCAAGTTTTGGGGCTGTTATGCTGCCGAAATTTGGCCAAATCAAATGGTATCTAGGTGGATACACGTGAAGGATTCCCAGGACCTTACCTTGTAATTTACCCTCCTAAAGAATAAAGAAATACCGAAAGGGGCGCCAATTTTGGGGCCTACAGGTTGTCGGCGTCTGCTCGGAGCATTCTAGCTTCCGAGCCGTGTGTGTGATGAAGTGTTAATTCTCGTTACAGGTCTCCTTTGCAAAGTGCTCTGTGTGTGTGTTTAAGTAAAGAATTTCAAGTGAAAGCCAACGCCTACCGCCCTACGGGCCGGTTTCACCTGCGCTTGGATGGTCACACCCCTTCGCCCAAGAGACGCGCCTCTTCGCCAAAAGCCACACTCCTTCGACGACTGGTCACACCCCTTCGCTCTACCGATGCGACTCTTCGCCGAATGGTTGCAGCTCTTCGCCGAAAGGATGTGTCTTTACGTCTAAAGTCGTGTCTCTTTACCAAGAGACGTGTCTTTTCATTTATGTCTCTTCGTCTCCTATATAAGGAGCCCTTGTATCACACATTCAATCAATCAAACACGGAGTCTTCTAAGTCTTGTTTCGAAGTGAAGTTCAGTTTCTTAAGTCTTAATCATGAGTTTAAGTACTTGATTAAGGATTAGCGCCTAGAATCCTCACAGTGGTATCAAAGCAAATTTTTTCCCGGGCCTTTGGGCTTAGCATCTACCTAGCCTCGCCGTTGCCGACCCTACCCGCGACACTCACCTCGTGTGTTGTATGGCCGCAAAGGAAAGATGGTGTACTTCTACTACGCGTATGAGGTAACTTAACTTTGTTTCTGTTCCAATTACATAAATAAAGACAAAACACAAATGTGTGTACGTGGCGTACCCGGAGAACCCTGTGTACCCCTTCATCGGATTGCACTCCTTCGCACCCGTGTGTTAGCCCCTCTTCATGTGAAAGGATAACACCTCTTCGCGAGAGGGCACCAAGGAAGGCAGCACCCCTTCCCCCAAATCGCGCCCCTTCATGGTATTATCCTCACAAAACCCCTGGCGCTAGCAATTCCCATGGTTGGCTTCTGTTACGTGATCTGCTGCAAGAAATAAATCCCACGCTGGACTGCAAAATCTGAAACGCTGGGCTGAATTTGCGCTAGGCTGCCGTTTCACTTAACGCTGGCTGAAAGTAACGCTTTGCTGAAATTCTGAAACGCTGCTCACTGGGCTGCCCCTTCGTCAAAACAATTCTACGATGGAGTTTTTATGCTACTACTCACAGCGCAAGACTTTATTAAAATCAGCCAAAGGGTTTTTTTTTTAATGGCCGGTCACACTTGGCTGGACTGCCCCAATTTTTTTAAAAACCCCATGTGAAAACCCCCAATTTTTTTAAAAAAGCCAATGCCAACACACCTTATCAATTAAAAAAAAAAAACCCCAAATTTATTAAACCCAAAGTGGCCAGCCAAACTCGGCTGGCCTACCCCAAAATTTATACACAAGAATTACGACCCATGTGCAACCATTAAAAGAGCCTTACAGTAAAACAAATAAGACCCATCGTCCGAGCAAAGCCTTCCTTTTCATCAACGGTTCATGCTCGAGTATGGACTCTCACCTCTCATTGTGGAAGCATCGGGTAGCCGCCTTGGAACAAGATATCTCCTCACTTACAGTGAAATTGGAGGCTATCCGGCGACAATTGCAACAACCTTTTGGTATCAAACAGTTTTCGACGGTTTCTCAGCAATCTATGTCTCACCCTCAGCATGTTTCTTCAGAGACAACCCAACACAAACTCACTTTGCTTGAGCAACAACGTGCTCAGAAGCAACATTCTTTGCAACATGACTGCTATAAACAAGCCTCAACCTCAAAATGGATCATCGGCAAAAAGCAAGCTGAAGAAAAGCAACATTGAAAGCATTTTCGAAAAGGAGCACATCTTTCCGACCTTCAAGTACTCAGTCGTGAACGCCGCAACGCTGGACAAGTTCCCCCTTGCGAGCCATGCCATGCTTCTCCTACTCTGGAAGCCTTAATACCCGCTGATAAAGCTGAAGATTCAAGAGATTTTGGTTCATGTGTGGCATCCCAAACGCACACAACTTCTTTGGTTGTGGTCCAGGCAAAAACAAAAGCCTCATCACCGCCCTTGCAGAATGAAGTCTTTGTTTCTGATGAGATAACTCATGTTGTGGTGAACGATAATTCTTCAAACTTAAAGATACCAATTCTTACCTTCAATGATACAAAGGATAAAACGGATGCAAAATCTTGCAGCACGACTTCAGTCGCTGCAATTGAATATTTGGACACAACTTGTTTCACAGATAAACCTTTACAGATGGATATACCTCCAAACACTAATCTGTCTCAGTCTACAACATCCCTTCAAAAGGATTTTACAGCTCCACACAAACCAATGGAATACCTTTTAGATTTCCAACCAGTGGTCTTTACTCAAAAGAAAACTCAAGTCAGTTTACCAATAATTTCACTTGAAGCAGATACAGACTCAATCATTTATTGGACAAAGTTCGAAGTTACAAATGACTTTGACAAAGGCAATAATCAAGTTGCAAATGTGATACTCATACTTTTGACAAAGATGAGACAAGTTGCAGATATGATCATTTCACAGTTTGGCAAAATAATCATGGTCAATAACAGTGCCATGACGTGGGACTTAACAGAAAGAGCTTTGGATGCAGAAGCACTACAAAAATACATTTCCTTCTTCCCGGAATTTCTTCAACCACCCTGGGTTTTATTTAAAGAGGGAGGGAATGTCACGATTGTGACTATGTTAACAGCAATACATCTACTCCCAGTTGCAGATACGCGAAGTGCCATGCAAAGGAGGACCCCTGCGCTTGGATGGTCACACCCCTTCGCCCAAGAGACGCGCCTCTTTGCCAAAAGCCACACTCCTTCGACAATTGGTCACACCCCTCGCTCTACGGGTGCGACTCTTCGCCCAATGGTTGCAGCTCTTCGCCGAAAGGATGTGTCTTTACGTCTAAAGTCGTGTCTCTTTACCAAGAGACGTGTCTTTTCATTTATGTCTCTTCGTCTCCTATATAAGGAGCCCTTGTATCACACATTCAATCAATCAAACACGGAGTCTTCTAAGTCTTGTTTCGAAGTGAAGTTCAGTTTCTTAAGTCTTAATCATGAGTTTAAGTACTTAATTAAGGATTAGCACCTAGAATCCTCACATCCAGCCTCCCCTTGTTTCTCTTTTCACTCATTGAGAGCGGACAGTGCACTTAGCGGTCGGCCAATCGACGTGAGGTAGGAAAAAGCAACCTTGGTGTGAGTGCAAGGCCGCCAAGGGGTGCGCCCGCGAGAAAGAGAAGAGCTCGGGTAAGAGAAGATCCTTCTCTAACACAGATTGCAAGCTAAAGAAGAACCTCAAGAACCTTAAGAACTAAAGAACCTAAGAACCACAAGAACCCAAGTTCCACGTAGACTTAAAAACTCAAGACTTCAGTGTATGGTCATCACCTGAAGCAGAATGGATACTTCGCATGGAGGTGATGAGCATCGAGGTGGCGAAGAAGAATTTTCCCCACCAAGAGGTTTTTCTCCCCCTTCCCCATCTACGCAAAGGATCGCACCAAATCCTATGGAGGCTTTGGTCAAGACGATGATGGACATAATGATACAACAAGAAGTGCAACACGCCATGTTGGAGCGCGAGCGCGAAGAAAGAAAGGCAGAATTGGATCGTGAACACGAAGAAAGAACGGCAGCCTTAGTGTGTGAGCGCGAGCAAGCGAGCTTGGCAGCCGAAAAAAGAAAGGCCGAATTCGATCGCGAGTGCGAAGAAAGACAGTTAGCCATGGAGTGTAAGCGCAAGCAAGCGCGCTTGGCAGCCGAAGACAGAAGGGTAGCCTTGGAGCGTGAGCGTGAGCGTGCGAAAGCACGCTTGGCGGCCAAAGATAGACGAGCGGACATGGAGTTAGAGCGTGAGGCGCAGAGAGATCAACGCATGCAAGAGTTGGTCCTGCAAGTACTTACCTCGAAACCAGAGGCGGTCAAAGATGTTGGTAGTTTATCAAGTAGCAGAGACTCGAACCAGAGTTACCCGGAACGCGGAACGGGAACGGCGACGGGCCTCCCTGCGGAACGGGGGAACGGGAATGGGCCCGGAACGGGAACGGCGCGGAACGGCAGGCTAAAAAAACACCCAAATATTATTTTTTTTAGCGTTATGTGTTTGAATACAAGTAGTATTAGAGTCCTTTGACTCTAATACCCACAAAAAACACGATTCGAAGACCATTTAACCTTATTATGACTTGATTGGGATGTGAGGCGCCCAGAGTACATAGCCAAATGAACAACAATGAGCAAACACAATTTCCATAGTACATACACAATGCTCCATGTGTAAGAGTATAGCTTGCATCCCCATGCACGAGAACCTCCCGCCGCCGACAAGGTGCCCTCCGAGGTCACTTCATCCCACCACGACCATTCCTTCGCCTTTTGAGTGTTGCCCGCATGAACGGAGGGGGTTGAACGAGAAGAAGAGGCCATGGATTATCCGTGAAAGAGAGAGAGCTTGATCTTTGAGGATTTGAGAGAGAGAGATAGCTTGAGAGAGGGCTTGAGAGAGAGAGATAGCTTGAGAGAGGGCTTGATCTTTGAGGATTTGAGAGAGAGAGATAGCTTGAGAGAGGGCTTGAGAGAGAGAGAGGCTTGATTCCGTTCTTGCTTGAGGCTTGAGCAATGAGAAGTTGAGATAGAGAGCTTGAGACTCGAGAGAGAGGCTTCACCTCTTGGAAGTTGAGACCGAGAGAGAGAGTTTGACCCTTGAGCCTTGAGGGTTAGCCCAAGAGAGAGAGAGGTTATGGCTTGAGAGCTAGAGGCTAGGCCCCTATGGCTTGAGAGTCGAGACTCGAGAGTTGAGAGCAAGGGAGAGATGGCCCCCTTCAAACTTCCTTGATGCTTTGGTGAAGAATGGGGGAAGGGGGGATTTATATAGGGCTGTAAAATTTAAATGGCAGTTGGCTGCCCAAATCTCCCAAATAGCTATATTTTTAAAAATTGAAAAACTGCCCGTTGCTGCCGTTCCGGCCGTTCCGCCCCGTTCCGGTGATGGCCTGCCTGTCGGAACGGCAGTCCGTTCAGACGCGTTCCCTGAATTTTTGACCGGCCGGAACGCCGTTCCGGCGTTCCAAGGCCCCATATAGGCGTTCCCCGGTAACTATGACTCGAACTCCAACAACCCCGTTGCAGAGAAGATCACGTTCAGTAAGTATGACGTTAGATGGATGCTAGTGTTATTCATTCTTGGTTGCATCAATTTAACGTTTATTTTATGACAACTAAGAAGAGAGGGTTTTGACAGCAGCCATGTACCATGTAGGTGATGCCATTAATTGGTACCACATATGGCAAGAGACACAGTTGGCCGCGCACCTAGAGGAAGCCGACGAAGGCACGCCCCTTTCCTTCAATTGGGCCGACTTCCAAGACAAGCTCAAGGAACGGTTTATGCCACCTCAGTACCTAACACGATTGAAGGACGATTGGCGCAGTCTCAAGCAGAATGGTTTGCCCGTTATGTCTTTTTCTAACCGTGTTTTGCAGCTCGGCACCCATTTACGCAAATTGGATGATGAGCGCAAGGAGGCTTTCATTTTCGGGTTGGACGACTATATCAAGTTTGATGTCGAAGTCCTCGACCCCGTAGATCTCAACAAGGCGGTAGCGATTGCTCTCGCATAGGAGATGAAGCACAATAAGGGAAAGCCTAAGGAGAACAAGACTTCTCAAAGTACCTCTCCGACTTCTCAGAACCCTCAGAACGGTAAGAACACTCTTCTAACCAATCATCCTCTAGTCTCTCACAAAAGAACACTCAAAATAAATCTAAGGGTAAAGCTAGCACAATTGCTAAACCTAAGCTCACTCCACATGACAAAGCAGCACAAGGAATTTTAGGAGGATACATCACGTCAGAAGAACAAAGCAATTATTCTAAGGAAGGTCAATGTTATCATTGTCACGTCTAGGGTCATATACAAGGAATTTTAGGAGGATACATCACGTCAGAAGAACAAAGCAATTATTCTAAGGAAGGTCAATGTTATCATTGTCACGTCTAGGGTCATATAAAGAAAACATGTTCTAAGATTAAATCTAGCGAATCTAAAGAACACATAGAACCCACATCCTCTGTTAATGCCATAAATGAGAATACAAGTGTGACCCAAGTTTCTCACGATTCTCCCATTGATGAGTCTCTCATTAAGTGTTATGGTCATGTGAAGGGTCAGTGTTTTGTCATATTGTTTGATCCAAGTAGTATGCATGATGTGATTAGTGACTCTCTTGTCAAAAGAGCACGCTTGGAGGTTAGCAAGACATCTCCTTGGATGGTTTCGTGAGCATAACCCTCTCATTGATTGGGCAGCCAATACTTTTACTTTCAATGCCAAATGTGACTCTCCCATTGTCATTTGTGGGGAAGAAGTTGTTTATTTTTCATCTCTCATTTTCAATATGCAGAAGAAGATTGAAATAATCAGGAGAAGGAGACTCTTTCAGTCTTGTCTTCTCCAAAGAACGACACATGTTTTGCATAATAAAGATGTGATTATTCACAATGATGATAATTTGCATTTCCATTGTGATTTGCCACAGTAGATTGATTTAGATCAAAAAGTCAAGATTTGATCCCCTTTTTTGCGTGTGTTTGATGAACGGTTTGGCACTCTGTCACTTTGTTCATCTGCATTGCATGCACAGTTTTTTAGGAAGACTAGTATTTTTCCAGTCACTTTACATGGAATGGGTATGTTCATGCTTTTGTGTTGGAAGTAGTTTCAGGAATTTTCCTCCTCGGAGATTCTTGATGAAGATGGACCTACGTCCATAGATGCAATAGAAGCATTGAAGCAGCTACAGATCCCTTTCTGTCACTTTCGGCGCGGCCCAGAGAAGCAAGCGTTGCAGACCTTTACGAAGTTCAAGTATCACACGACCCACGCATCAGAGTGGGCCGGCGAAGAGTCCTTCCCAGGACTCTAGACACTGTTGGCGATCTCCCTCGACGCCATACAATTCGGTACTAGTACCTCACTTTAAAAACAAGGTGATGTCACCTGCACATCTAACCCTATGTGCATGTGGACAAGCTACTTCACGACAAGGGTTCAGTTCAGCTTAGGAAGTGTTCTGGCACCTTTGCGAGTCTGTTCGCAGACCATGCATGTACAGACACTTAGAGTAGATGCATATCCTCTGGTTGCACACAGCATGATCATCAGCATTACCATCACAATCCATCAGGAGCATTTTACACTGCAGAGAACCTATTTTCCCTATTTTAGTCATTTTTCACTTATTATTAATAAGTGACTTTGTTGGGAAACTGCGTAGGGCAACTTTGACAAGTCAATTTATGTAAGGTGCAGCGGAAGTGAATGTTGAACTTTGCTCAAGATGAGTGTGCTCAAGGTTCCTTTTACTTACGGAAGGGAGAGCCTTCCGTTCCTTGATTGAGAGAGTGCAATGGACACAAACAAAGTGAGTAGACCCTGTGAATGAAGGTGCATGAGGCTGAGAGATATAGAAGAATACGACACCAGAAAGTTGTGAAACCCTCCTCCAAGGGCCCCTCTCTCGATGGCGAGAGAGGTCTATGCTATTGATTGCACAAATCTCTACAATGCTTGGACTTGCCGACGATGAGGACGACGATGAGACGGGCTGAAATCTTTATCTGCTGAATTCTGACTCTATGTCAATGACGATGTCGATGACGAGGGTACGACGACGCGCTGAAAACGCAGATGCTGAAATCTGCGTTTTCCGGATTGAATCTGCAAACTTTGCGGGATCTGACCGTGCGGCGAGGATCTGCTACGGGAAGGTGAGATCTACGAGGTTTGGGGGTCGTACTGCAGGATCTAATTGCTGAAAACTGAAAACGCTGGTGCTATTTGTGGTCTTGTCGCGATGGAACTACAAATTGCCGAGGCTGATCTGCAAACCAAAAATGCTAGGGCTGAATTTGGGCTCTGACGCAAAAACGCTAGTGTTTCTGCTGGCCTGTTGTTGCCCGGTTGTTCTGCAAATGCAAAACGCTAGGGCTGATTTGCACTGCTGAAAAACGCTGGCTGTTCTTGGCTGAAAACGCTGAGTCTTCTTGCAAGGGGGGAGGGGGGGGGGGGGGGGGGGGTCTTGCTTGAGAAGGTGCACTGTGGATGTCAGATCCCTGCTGCCTCTTCTGCCAGAAATGCAAGCACTGGGTTTTCTTATATACTTGGCTATCAAAATTGCCCTACCTAGTTCCCAACAAAAGTCACTTAAAAATAATAAGTGAAAATTGGCTAAAATAGGGAAAATAGGTCTATGCACTGTGAAAATGCTCCTGATGGGTTCTGACTCTAATTTGATAATCATGTTGTGTGCAACCAGAGGATATGAATCTAATCTAAGTGTCTGGACATGCACGGTCTACGAACAGACTCACAAAAGTGCCAGATCACTTCCTAATCTAACTGAACTGAACCCATGTCATGAAGTAGCTTGTCCACGTACACATAGGGTTAGATATGCATGTGACATCCCCTCCTTTCCAAAGTGAGGTACTAATACCGAACTGTATGGTGTCGAGGGAGATCGCCAACAGCGTTTGGAATCTTGGAAAGGACTCTTCGCCGGCCCACTCCGACGCGTGGGTCATGCGATACTTGAACTTCTAAAGGTCTGCAATGCTTGCTTCTCTATGCCGTGCCGAAAGCGACACAAAGTCATCTGTGGCTCCTTCAATACTTCGACTTCGTCTAGAGTCATGCATCTAAATTCTTCAAGAATCTCCGAGGCTGAAAATTCATCAAACCACTTCCAACACAAAAACATGAACATACCCATTCCATGTAAAGTGACTGGAAAAATTCTAGTCTTCTTTAAAGACCGTGCATGCAATGTAGATGAACATAGAGACGGAGTGCCATACCGTTCATCAAACACACGCAAACAATGGGATCGAATCTTGACTTTCTGATCCAAACCAATCAACTATGGCAAATCACAATGGAAATGCCGATGCTTGATGCTCAATTTTTCTTGTGCTCTTTCGGGTACTGTGTCATGCCAAGGAAGAGACATGGAATGCGAATTCCTTGGGTGCAAACATTTCATCTTTTCATGAATCATCCGCATACATCCGTGCTCATTCATGAGTGAAACGTGCTCAACGTACAATATGCCATGCCTAGGAAAAGGGATCACATAAAGACGCTGACTAAAATACAGGAAAGCATCACGAATGAAACACTCGATCAATGCGTGTTGACCAATCATTCGAACACATAATACTTCTTGTGGGGGTTCTTTGGACCTAGGCTCGAGAGCCAAGATCGGTTCTTCCTGATTGATCGGATCTGCAATGAGGTTAGCTACACTAGAAAAAGTACAACTAAACCATCATCCTTGTGAACAATCACATCATCTTCATGCAAATCATCATGCTTGTGAGAAATCACATCTTGATCACGCAAATGATCATGCTCATCATTATCATGCAATTCATTATGCTTGTCATTATCATTCAAATCATTGTGCAAATCATGTAATTCATGTGTGTCTTGCTTTGGAAAAGAAGAGACTGAGAGAGTCTCCTTTTCCCGAATCTCTTGCATCTGTGTCTACACTTAAGAAAAGAATCGGAACAAGGCGGCTTTCCTTTCGTTGTGCTCATGCTCTATGGCTACCATTCTTTCTTCGTGTTCATGCTTTATTTCTGCTTTTCTTTCTTCACGTTCTAACTTCCTATCCATAAACATCTGTTCCAAAGCCTCCATAGGAGTTAGTGCAATCCTTGGCGTAGATGGGGAAGCGGGAGGGTCGGAAAAACCTCTTGGTAGAGAAAACTCTTCTTCGCCACTCCCATGCTCACCACCTCCAAGAGAAGTATCTATTCCGCTTCAAGTGATGACCATCCACTGAAGTCTTGGGTTCTTAAGTTCACACGCAACTTAGGTTCTTGTGGGTCTTGGGTTCTTAAGTTCACGACGAACTTGGGTTCTTGCGGGTCTTGGATCTTTGGGTTCTTGAGGTTCTTGAGGGTCTTGAGGGTCTTGAGGTTCTTCTTTCGCTTGCAATCTGTGTTAGAGAAGGATCTTCTCTTCACCCGAGTTCTGCTCTTTTCTACAGGCGCACCCCTTGGCGGCCTTGTGCTCACACCAAGGTTGCTTTTTCCCACCTCACATCAATTGGCCGGCCACTAAGTGCACGGTCCGCTCTCAATGAGGGAAAAGAGAGACAAGGGGAGGCTGGACAAGCCCTTCTTTCATGGGTTTCCTGTCACTCTTCAAACACGACTAGGAATCGACAAGCCGAAGAGGACTTGGGTTACGTGTGATCGAAACAAGCAAAAAAAAATTATGTGGTTCTTTCCTTGAGTGATACAGAACACTGCCAAAGCTCTAATACCAATGTAAGGTGCAGCGGAAGTGAATGTTGAACTTTGCTCAAGATGAGTGCTCCGCTCTGTGCTCGAGGTTCCTTTTACTTACGGAAGGGAGAGCCTTCCATTCCTTTAGTGAGAGAGTGCAATGGACACAAACAAAGTGAGTAGACACTGTGAATGAAGGTGCATGAGACTGAGAGATAGAGAAGAATACGACACCAGAAAGTTGTCAAACCCTCCTCCAAGGGCCCCTCTCTCGATGGCGAGAGAGGTCTATGCTATTGATTGCACAAATCTCTACAATGCTTGGACTTGCCGGCGATGTCGACGACGAGACGGGTTGAAATCTGAAAATGCTAAGGGCTGAAATCTGTAAATCTTTATCTGCTGAATTCTGACTCTATGTCGGTGACGATGTCGATGACGACAGTACGACGACGCGCTGAAAACGCAGATGCTGAAATCTGCGTTTTCCGGATTGAATCTGCAAACTTTGCGGGATCTGACCGTGCGGCAAGAATCTGCTGCGGGAAGGTGAGATCTACGAGGTTTGGGGGTCGTACTGCGGGATCTAATTGCTGAAAACTGAAAACGCTGGTGCTATTTGTGGTCTTGTCACGAAGGAACTGCAAATTGCCGAGGCTGATCTGCAAACCAAAAATGCTAGGGCTGAATTTGGGCTCTGATGCAAAAACGCTAGTGTTTCTGATGGCCTGCTGTTGCCAGGTTGTTCTGCAAATGCAAAACGCTAGGGCTGATTTGCATTGCTGAAAAACGTTGGTTGTTCTTGGCTGAAAACGCTGAGTCTTCTTGCAAGGGGGGGGGGGGGGGGGGGGGGGGGGGGGGGGGTCTTGCTTGAGAAGGTGCACTGTGGATGTTAGGTCCTTGCTGCCTCTTCTGCCAGAAATGCTAGCACTGAGTTTTCTTATATACTTGGCTATCAAAATTGCCCTACCTAGTTCCCAACAAAAGTCACTTAAAAATAATAAGTGAAAATTGACTAAAATAGGGAAAATAGGTCTATGCACTGTGAAAATGCTCCTGATAGGTTCTGATTGTAATCTAATGATCATGTTGTGTGCAACCAGAGGATATGCACCTAATCTAAGTGTCTGGACATGCACAGTCTGCGAGCAGACTCACAATAGTGTCAGATCACTTCCTAATCTAATTGAATTGAACCCATGTCATGAAGTAGCCTGTCCACGTACACATAGGGTTAGATGTGCACGTGACACTTTATAAGAAAAGCTAGCGCTAGCACTTTCTAGCAAAAGAGGCAGCAGAGACCCAACGTCTAACAGTGCACCTTCTCAATAAGACCTGGCAGAAACTCCTAACGTTTTTCAACCATCAAGACAGCCTAGCGTTTTCAGCAACTGCACATCAGCCCCAGCGTTTTGCAGACTGCAGAACAACCTGGCATTATAGCAAATTCACAGCAGCAAGCCTAGCATTTTTGCAACGGAGCACACGCCAGCTGTCACAAATGCGGGCACCACGTGCCAATAGAAAAGAACAGACTGAACAACTTTAAGCACTTCAAATAACAACTGAACTGAAATGGAGAGAGAGACGACACGCGACACGGAGTGGCGGAATTCCACCCCAGAGAGTATTGGCCCCAAACCTTGGCGCCCCTTTCGGTATTTCTTTATATTGCATCAACACAGTACAAGCCGGTACTCCAAACTCTGCACCTTCGTACTGAAGCATGCCAGAGAATGAGCCCTAGCCTCATATTTAAAGGCCCTTGGCCTGAAAAGCAGTTTACATGAAAAGCTTTCAAACTCAAAAGCTTCTGGTACAAAAAGCAGTTTACATGAAAAACTTTCAAACTCAAAAGCTTCTGGTCCAAAAAGCAATGCCAAAAGCTGCCAACGCAATTTACGGATATCCGTACAGCCTGCCACGTCATCATGTCAACGCAATTTTCGGAATTTGTTTGCTGCCTTAGGGTTACGGTTAGGGTTTTTGGCAGAAATTAGGGTTGCAGGTTTTAGGGTTAGGGTTTCCAGAATTAGGGTTTCAGCAGTTAGGGTTTTTGGCAGAAATTAGGGTTTGCAGGTTTTAGGGTTAGGGTTTCCAGAATTAGGGTTTCAGCAGTTAGGGTTTCTGGCAGAAATTAGGGTTTGCAGGTTTTAGGGTTAGGGTTTCTGCAATTAGGATTTTCAGAATTAGGGTTTCTGGCAGAAATTAGGGTTAGGGTTTTTTGCACTCGGGCAACCACGTCCTCACTCTGTGACACTTCTTCTACTGCTTCTTAGGGTTCAGGCCCCTCGGCCGGCATCTGTAAGTTGGCTCCATTCTTTAGGCTTTGACACGTCAGCAGTTTGTTACATCTCCCCTTCTTGAAAGAGAGTAATCGTCCGCGATTACAGCATATCTGCAAAACAACTCAAGTTAGCTCAAAAATTTCCGAGGGACAATCAATTTGCTCTTTTTATTAAGGAGTTAGCTTCTCCTTTCGGCTGTTTTGATCAAGGAGTTAGCTTCTCCTTTCCGCTCTTTTGATCAAGGAGTTAGCTTCTCCTTCGGCTGCTTTGATCAAGGAGTTAGCTTCTCCTTTCGTCCAGATTGGAACTCTTGATATTCCGGCGTAGTAAAATTAGCCATCACACCCAGACCGTACTGATCTTCCACGGGTGTCTTGATGCACTAAAATTACATACCCAGGCAATCTCATCCAATTAGGAATATTCAGTAATTGACACATCACAATGCAACACAAATGCTCACATATGCATGTTACAAGACACAACAAACAGCGCCGCTGAGCACTCCTCCGAGACAAACGGTCTGCGGTATGAAGCTACTCAACGACTACCTCGTCACTCCCCCCGTAAATAACCTAAGAAGGTCCGGGCCATGAGCTCAGAGGACTGTACAACCAAACGCTCCCCAGACCGCAGTCTGCGTCGCTCGGAGGTTCAAGCATACAACGAAACGCTCCCCAGGCATCGGCCTACGTCGTTCCGAGGTTCAAACAATATCAAGACAGTATTTCTCACTCCTCCACTCGGGAGTAAAAAATCACCAATCAATGAAACTGGCATTGAAACCAAAGTCAAACATTTCAAATCGGCACCAAGACAGGTTCAAAACAGATATCATCCATTTCAAACAAATTCCAAACAAGATCAAACAGAACTTAAACTTAGAAAGCAATCTCGACATCAATCGAGCTCGAAAAGTCGACTGACTTTCCATCTTGAAACCTGCACCAAAAATTAGGGTTAGGTTCCTTCCATGAGGTCGTAGCCGAGCACAACATGGTCCATCAGCTCTTGGACAGACAGTGTTTCTTTGGCGGCGATGGTAGTCCCAAGAGATAGCAATCACACTGAACCTCCAAGGTCATCTGCTCGTGAAGAGACATCTACTGAGAGATGTCGAGAAATTTCAATTTATAATCTGCTAGGGTTTCCATGGCAAGCATTTCAGGATACCCCACTCTGCCAGAAGTTGCACTCCGAAGGAAGATGTCAGAAACCATATAACTTCGGGCAAATATTTTCTTGAAAGCTTGCCAAGTACTTGGAGTATGCTGCTTGGTAGCTGTAGACATCAACATCTGCATGACACTGCTTCTGAGAAAAAATACAGTGACTTGAAACAAATCTGGATCCTTCTCTTGCAAGTGATCTTAATTGGCTTATGCCCTGTAAGACACTGCGGTGAAGACGGGAGCGCGCCCGATGCACGATGAAGTAAGGGTGGGAGTGGCTGATACCTCAAATATAATTCAATTCCAATAGCTCTGTCTGCTCTTTTGTAGGACCGGTATGCTTTCAGAAAAGCACACGCCTGATGCTCTGATACCACTGTCACAAATGCGGGCACCACGTGCCAATAGAAAAGAACAGACTGAACAACTTTAAGCACTTCAAATAACAACTGAACTGAAATGGAGAGAGAGACGACACGCAACACGGAGTGGCGGAATTCCACCCCAGAGAGTATTGGCCCCAAACCTTGGCGCCCCTTTCGGTATTTCTTTATATTGCATCAACACAGTACAAGCCGGTACTCCAAACTCTGCACCTTCGTACTGAAGCATGCCAGAGAATGAGCCCTAGCCTCATATTTAAAGGCCCTTGGCCTGAAAAGCAGTTTACATGAAAAGTTTTCAAACTCAAAAGCTTCTGGTACAAAAAGCAGTTTACATGAAAAACTTTCAAACTCAAAAGCTTCTGGTCCAAAAAGCAATGCCAAAAGCTGCCAGCGCAATTTACGGATATCCGTACAGCCTGCCACGTCATCATGTCAACGCAATTTTCGGAATTTGTTTGCTGCCTTAGGGTTACGGTTAGGGTTTTTGGCAGAAATTAGGGTTGCAGGTTTTAGGGTTAGGGTTTCCAGAATTAGGGTTTCAGCAGTTAGGGTTTTTGGCAGAAATTAGGGTTTGCAGGTTTTAGGGTTAGGGTTTCCAGAATTAGGGTTTCAGCAGTTAGGGTTTCTGGCAGAAATTAGGGTTTGCAGGTTTTAGGGTTAGGGTTTCTGCAATTAGGATTTTCAGAATTAGGGTTTCTGGCAGAAATTAGGGTTAGGGTTTTCTGCACTCGGGCAACCACGTCCTCACTCTGTGACACTTCTTCTACTGCTTCTTAGGGTTTAGGCCCCTCGGCCGGCATCTGTAAGTTGGCTCCATTCTTTAGGCTTTGACACGTCAGCAGTTTGTTACACCAGCCTGGCGTTTTTGCAAATTGAAGCCCAAGCTAGCGTTTTGCAGATTCCCGACGACAGATCAGCATAGAGCATCAGCGTTTTGCATTTTCAACACTTGGACTCCGTACCGCAGTCCCCAAACCTCGCAGACCTCACCTTCCCGTAGCATATCCTCGCCGCACGGTCAGATCAGCCAGAGTTTGCACATTCAGCCCGCTATTCACAGATTTCAGCATCTGTGTTTTCAGCGCATCGTCGTCAGGTTGCCATCATCGCCGTCGTCACCAACATAGAGTCAGAATTCAGCAGATACAAGATTTGCAGATTTCAGCCCCTAGCTTTCAGTTTTCAGCCCGTCTCATCGTCGTCGTCGTCGTCGGCAAGCCCATTGCATTTAGACCATTATACGAGGATTGTGCAATCAATAGCATAGAC
This sequence comes from Adiantum capillus-veneris, assembly GCF_014529385.1. Classification (NCBI taxonomy): domain Eukaryota; kingdom Viridiplantae; phylum Streptophyta; class Polypodiopsida; order Polypodiales; family Pteridaceae; genus Adiantum; species Adiantum capillus-veneris. Next base: position 163,722,042 of record NC_140938.1, read on the forward strand.
CTCTCTCGCCATAGAGAGTGGGGCCCTTGGAGGAGGGTTTGACAACATTCTGGTGTCGTATTCTCTTCTCTCTCTATCTCTCGGTCTCAGCACCTTCATTCACAGTGTTTATCCACTTTGTTTGTGAGCATTTGCACCCTCTCACTAAAGGAACGGAACGCTCTCCCTTCCGTAATTAAAGCAACCCTTGAGCACAGTTCGGAGCACTCATCTTGAGCGAAGTTCAACATTCACTTCCATTGCACCTTACATCTGACAGTTCTACAGAGGACTCGTCTTCAGATAGATCGGAATCTGACGATCATAGATTTTATGCAAAGAAGAAGCACTTTTATAAAGCCAACCAGTATGACTTTCTCGAGGATAAAACCAAGAAAGTTCGAGAATTTAAAGAAGGTGGACAGTCAATTATGTTTGACACGTTTTCTGGATTCCGAGATGCTTCGAGGGCTTTGGCCTTCATACAGCAGTTTGATATAGCTTTCTTTGGAGGGCATTACTCAGAGCACTCTAAGATTCGGAGGGCTACCTCTTTCTTCAAGGGAAATGCTCGAACATGGTGGTCCACCCTTCTATTGAACAAGAAAGCGCCAGTTAAATGGCTGAAATTAAGGCTTTTTATTTCTTCTTGGCTGACTCGGGAGTATGAACGAGATATACGAACTGCTAGGGATCATCTTCGGATGACAAAGAGAGATTCTTTGGACGCATATTGAGAGAGATTTTGGAGCTCTTTTCTATCCGTTTCTTCATTTAAGAAGATCTCATTTAAAGACCAGATTGAGCGGTTTTGCTGCGGACTTCCCACAGGGATCCGAGATCACTGCTTAGAACCAAAGTCAGATTCTATTCAAGAATTGATGGGTCATGCGAAACAGAGGTTTGCCATACATTCAAGCAGTCTGACTTACCGCATAGATGAGATCATGACTAAGAGAACCGAACAGACTTCTAATAATGAAAGTAGAAAGAAGAAGAGCCCCCAAGAAAAGAAAGATAAGGATGCACGACCCCAGCTCACTCTTCGAGAGAGAGCCAACTACATCAAAGAGGGGAAGTGTTTTGGATGCGGAGAACATGGGCACATCTCCGCAAAGTGCCCTAAAAAGGCACAGAAAGAACAAGATGAAGAAAGGCCAGAGAGTTCGAAAGCAGCTGAGGAACATGGACGAAAAGGCATGATGAAAGCAAGACTGGTTCCAAATTTCATGGGTACTGACCCAAGCACGATTGATGGAAGTACAAAACTTTGCCGAGCTTGGGGCAAAGTGAAAGATCAAGAAGCCCTGATTTTCTTTGATGGAGGAGCCAAGGCCAACTTCACTTTCACCTGAATTGGCGGCACAGCTCGAGATTACACCCGATCAAATGGGACCACAAGCAGAGGTAGTTCCAGCGGCACTCGACAGGGACGTGGCCATTACACTTGTCATTGGCAAACTTCAGTTGCATTGTCAGGGGTATTTTGGGGCACGAGGACTTCTACATAATGCCCTTGGAAGGTTGTGATGTTCTCTTGGGAGTCCCTTGGTACCATAAGAACAATACCGTGGTGATTATCGGGCAAGGAAAGCGACATTGACTACTAAAAAGGGCCGAATCATTGTACTTGATGTGAAACTTAAGGGCGAGTCTGTCCCTATCGTATCGGCTTTGGCCGTTTCGAAATTAATAAAATCCAGTTTGTTTGTTTACTTGATCTTTTTGAAAGAGTTGAATGATGATCATAGGACAATTATATCTGAACTTGATAAAGAATGCCAAGATTTTCTCCACACTCATGCCGATTGCTTTTGTGAGGGCCTGCCAGGCGAGTTGCCACCAGCTCCTCTTGAGGATCATACCATTGATCTGATACCTGGAAGCACACCACCGAACCGGCCACCTTACCAAGTGAGCCAGGCCCAGAATGAAGAAATTATGAACCAAGTGAAAGACCTCTTGAAAAGGGTCTTATCCAACCGAGTACTTCACCTTACTGTTCTCCGGTGTTGTTGGTTTTGAAGAAAGACGCATCTTGGAGAATGTACATTGATTGCTCTCAACAAAATCACCATCAAGAATAGATTTCCAATTCCTAGGATCGATGATATTCTAGACTGACTACAGGGATCCTCTTGTTTCAGTAGGATCGATTTGAAGAGCGGATATCATCAGATTCGAATCGCACCGGGAGATGTCTATAAGACAGCTTTTCGGACGACCTTCGGTTTATTCAAATTTTTGGTGATGGCTTTTGGCCTTACCAATGCTCCAGCGACCTTTAACCGAATGATGGACAGGATTTTGAGAGAGTACAAATCTTTTGTTGGCACTTTCTTTGATGACATTATTGTCTTCTTTAAGGATGAGGCAGAGCATAAAGAACATCTGCTACTACAGGTCTTTCAGACATTGCGAGATCACAAGTTGGTGATTAATGCAAAGAAGAGTGAATTTTTCCTACCAGGGATACACTTTTTGGGACACATCGTCTCAGCAGGAGGAGTGCAGATGGACCCGGCCAAGATTGAGACAATACGAGATTGGCCGGATTTGAAGAATGTCCATGAAGTAGAAGCTTCTTGGGCTTATGTTCTTACTACTGGTGGTTCATTAGAAAGTTTGCAGAGGTTGCTTCCCTTTGCATATCTTGACATAGAAAGGAGTCCCTTTCTCATGGGGACCCACAGAGGTGATTGGCTTTCACACATTGAAAGAAAAATTGACTACAGGTACAGTTTTGACTTTGCCGGATTTGCAGAAGTTATTCGAAATATATTGTGATGCTTGTGGTCGTAGTCTGTGTGCGGTCTTAATGCAAGAAGGCCATGTCATTGCCTATGAGAGCCGATTGTTTTCAAGGCCGGAATTGACAGCACAAATATATGAGAGAGCTTTTGGTGGTTGTCCATGCTCTTACTCAGGGGAAAAGGTTCTAACCGAATGCCACTGTCTACCATTTACGGGTCACCACGGCATTGATACCACCTTGAAAGGTGTGGAGAGATACTTCCTTTGGCCGAGACTCAAGAAGGATGTGGACGATTTTGGACGCAGTTGCTTGGTATGCCAGAAGGTCAAGTTTGACAGGCATAAAGCACAGGGATTGTTACAGCCTTTACCCATTCCCACCCGCCCCCGGGAAAGTATTCCTATGGATTTCATTTTTGATCTCCCAAAGACACAGAGTGGGCATGATGGTATCTGGATTGTTATTGACAGATTTAGCAAGCAAGCTCATTTCATTCCAGTGAAGAAAACAGTCAAGCTGGATCACTTAGCGAGACTGTTCATTGCCCGGATATTTATATTACATGGCATACCTGAGACGATTGTCTCTAACAGAGATCCCCGATTCACGAGTTTGTTTTGGAAGTCTATTTGGGAGAACACTGGCACACGGTTGCAGTTCTCCTCATCTTTCCACCCGCAGACATATAGACAATCTGAGATTGCAAATTTAGTCGTACTGGATTTGTTGAAGTCTTACATTTCTGATCAGAAGACTCAATGGGAAAAGTTTTTGCCCTTGGTGGAATTTGCCTACAATAACACGATTCACTCTTCGACGGGGAAGGCGCCATTTGAAATTATTGAAGGTGCTCTGAAGGTTGGACCCTTCCTAAGCACGAAAGATAAGATTTTTGAAGCCGGCCAGTACACGAGGGACTTGGACACTGCTTTTGCCAAGGTCCAGGAGGCTTTAGAAAAATCTCAGGAAAGACACAAGAAGGCAACAGATCGACATCGTTGCGATTTGAAATTAAAGGAAGACGATCGGGTGCTCTTACGTCTTGAGAAGGCACGCCTGAGAAAGAAAAAGAGAAAGGAGCGGCTTTTTCCAAAGCTTAGTATGAGATACTATGGACCTTTCCACAGAAAATAAAAGATAAATGACATCTCCTTTGGACTAAAACTGTCAGATACTTGGAGAATTCACAATGCTTTTCATGTGAGTCTCTTGAAGCCTTTTAAAGGCGATGTGCCTGATGATGGGGAGCCATATGAGCAACCCGAAGTGGAGGAAAGCGAGGAGATACTCGTTCCAGAACAAATATTGACACATAAAGATAGAAAGATAAAAGGTAAAGCGATAAGGCGGTTCTTGGTTAAATTCAAAAACTATCCCGCATTGGATGCGAAGTGGATGGAGGAGGAGGACATGGCAGATACTCCTCAAATTGTGAATCTTTACCTTGAAGCATTCAGTTTAGCATAGTCTAATCCGATTGAACCTCGACTTCACCTTGGTCGGAATTTGGCGCAGCGGGCTTGCACAAGAGGAGAGTCACTCCGCTCCTTTGTCAACAGATTGCCCCGATTTTCTATAATAGAGTCACTAATATCCCTATTGGGTTTCACGATACTGTGGGCTGACAGTATTCCGTTGTAATGACTTTAAGACTTGGAATTCCTAATAATATGATATTGATTTGTACTTGACTTGTTTGAGTGCAGGAAATGATAGACGAAATGACTGCAGCATTTCGGTCTCATAAATCTCTATAGACATGATTGCAATAAGGATTAGTTAATCGGGCATCTAAGGACCGGCTGGATATAGATGCGATTGCTAAATACCTTGCCGATTAATCATGGTCTGAAATTGGAATGATTGTTGAATGTGATTTGTCATGTGATGTCTTGTGATGTCAAGTGATGTCCTATGATGTCCAATGATGTGACTGTCGATTGGTACATGTGCTAGATTTGTTGTTCCTAGTGCGTCGATACTAACAATTAGTGTCTGCTAAGACAGTTTATAGCCTCTGTCTGTTTTGCAGACGTAATCGAGGGCGATTACAATGCTTTCAAGAGGGGGGTATGTCACAAACTAGTGACGTGGCATGCTGGACACACACACACCCCTGGCTGGCACCACCACAAAATGCGGCAGCAGGCTACATAGTAACAGGGAATGGCCGTTTTCAGGTCTTCATTCCCCGTTCCCATTCCAAGTTCCCGTTCCGAATCCCCGTTCCGTGTTTCAAACGTGAGTACCCGTAACAAGGAATGGCATTTTGTTCCGCGTTCCCGTTTCACGTTCTCGTTCCGTTTTCGCATTCCTGGTAACTAGGGCAGGCTGACGTGGCAGTACTGTACGGATTTCTGCATTCCACGCTGACTACTGTACGGAAATCGCGATTTTTGCGTTGCACTGTTGACGTGGACAAGCTGTACAGAAATGTGCTTTAAGTGCTGGCTGATTTGCGTAGGCTGAAATTAGCAGCTTTTGGGGTCCAATTGCTTTATTTTGCAAGGCTTTTCACTGAAAGCTTTTGGGGCTCTGCTTTTGGGCATCCCTTGTAAACTTATATATAAATGGGCAAGGCCCTCACAACTCAGAGCATCTAGACGCAGAGTCTCAGAGTGAGAACCCTCCCACTCTCTTGTACTTTGAACACAGATTAATACAAAAAGAAATACGAAAAGGGACGCCAGCCTTTGGGGCCAACATCTCTAGAAACAAAACCCCGTCGGGCCGTGTCGAATCAATTGTGACTGTGAACTATTTTGAAGTGAATCTCTGTTGTGTCGCGGTAGAATCTTGACTTGGAGTGTCCAAGTTTGTTACACATAACATGAAGTAGCGTGGTCCAAGTCCTGCTCGTTGCTGCTGTACGCTGCCCCCCCTCGCCTTCGCCCCTGTCCCCGCCGCCCCTGCTCCGCTTTCGCAATCTCGCGCCAGCCCCCCCCTGCCCACTTGCACCAGCCCGTCCCCCGTGCTCCTCCCGCTGCCTGCCTCCTCCGCCGCTCCTGCTGCCTCATCCCGCCTCCCCTCTGCCCGCTCTGCCACTGCCGCCCCTCCTCAGCCCACCTCTGCCCCTGCCGGCTTCCCCTCAGCCTGCACTCCGCTGCCCTCCTTCATCGCCTTCCCCCTTTGCGCTCCTTTTACCTCCCCCCCCCCCCCCCCCCCCCCACTCCCCCACCAAGGCTTCGCTCTATTTAAGCCTTGCAGTGGTGTTCTCGCTGGGACGCTACTCGCCGGGTTTCGCAAGGTTCGTCTTCGCGCGCGCCCCCTTTCCATCACAGCAGTAGACACAGATGGAGGCTCATGCTCTAGCCCAGAGGGACTACTCAAAAGCCCCCTCACCCGACCCTGCAGAGCCCAACATCCGACTTGCTCTTTCACCGACAGAGCAAGCGAGCCTCGCAGCAGAGGTGGAGCGCCTCCAGGCGACCTCCATCATTTGCAAAATTCTCGGCACTAGACCCAGCAGAGGAGAGCTGCGTGATCTTCTCTAGGCCCGCCTTCTCGCAGAGACGGGCAAAATCTTGGATGTTCACTTCCTCGGACGCGGCTACTATCAGATAGAGTTTGAGACCTCCAAGATCATCGCAATGAGCCCCATGACCATCCGGGCAATTCGAGCCCACTTTCGACAGTGGAGACATGGTTTTGACCCAGATTCAGATGTTCTGGTAGAGGAAGGAAGACCTCCCCATTTCCGTCTGCTTTCCTGGTTTAGTACATACCACTTTTGTTCAGGATAGGCTCAACGATTGGGACTGTCCTGCAGACACCTCGCACAGCAGCCTTAGTAGCTGCCAAGGCGGCTGGCATTCCCTCAGTACGTGTTCTGATTAGGGACACCCACACTCTCCCAAAGGTCATCCTTCTTCCTCGGGTGAGAGGGGGTTGGTTTAGATAGAGCGTGAAGTATTCGGGCCTCCCGAATCAGTGCTTCATTTGTCGACACATGGGCCATCTTGCGAAGGCCTGTCCACGGAGGAGGCCCCGGCATACACCACAGGCACAGGCACAGGCACAGCCCTCAAGGGCTGGCCAGCAACAGCAAACAGAGCCACAGAGCACACAGACAGAGCCACCCTCCAAGCCTGGGACTCAAGCGGAGGAGGCCTGGCAGCAGGTTCGTGGTCGACGCCTGCAGGGACCACTGTGACAGCCTAGCACTCAAAGTGGTTCTCAACCGCCTGCCCAACAGCAGTGGATTCCCACGGGAAACCGATTCGGTCCTCTTCAGCAGGACGATGTTAGGTGCAACAGAATGAATGTTTGAACTTTGCTCAAGATGAGTGCTCCGAACTGTGCTCGAGGTTTCTTTTATTCTTATGGAAGGGAGAGCCTTCCGTTCCTTTAGTGAGAGAGTGCAATGGACACAAACAAAGTGAATGGACATGTGAATGGAAGTGCATGAGACTGAGAGATAGAGAAGAGAATACGATGCCAGAGACGTCGTAAAACCCTCCTCCGAAGGCCCCACTCTCTATGGCGAGAGCGGTCTACTTATAATTGCACAAATCTCTACAATGCTTGGACTTGCCGACGATAGCGACGACGATGAGGACAACGATGAGACGGGCTGAAATCCGAAAACGCTAAGGGGCTGAAATTTGCAAATCTTTATCTGCGGAATTCTGACTCTATGTCGATGACGATGTCAATGGCGACAATGTGATGACGACGCGCTGAAAACGCAGATGCTGAAATCTGCACTTTCCGGGCTGAAACTATAAACCTTGCGCAAACTGACCGTGCAGCGAGGATCTGTTGCGGGAAGGTGAGATCTGCGATGTTCGGGACTTAATCTGCGATGTCTAAGGGCTGAAAACTGAAAACGCTGATGCTTCTTGGTGTTCCGTCGCAGTAAATCTGCAAAACGCTGGGGCTGATCTGCAAATCAAAAACGCTAGGGCTGAAAATGGTCGACGCCGGGGCTGATCTGCTATGCACAAATCGCCAGGGCTGATCTAATGCAAAAACGCGAGGTCTTCTGTGGAGAAAACGCCAGAGTAGTTGCGGGGGTTGGTCTTGCTGAGAAGTTGCCTATTGAGCAAGGTGCTCCTGCTGCCTCTTCTGCCAATTAGTGCTAGTCTAGGTTTGCTTACATACAAACTTATTCAATTTGCCCTACCTACTTTCCAACAAAAGTCACTTAAAAATAATAAGTGAAAAATGTCAAAAATAGGGAAAATAGGCTAAATGCACTCGAAAATTCCCCTGAAGGATTCTGATGGATTCTGATGGGAATGCTTGTGATCATGCTGTGTGCAATCAGAGGATATGCATCTACACTAAGTGTCTGGATATGCACGGTCTGCGAACAAACTCACAAAAGTGCCAGATCACTTCTAAATCTAGACTGACTGAACTGACTGAACCCTTGTCATGCTGTAGCTTGTCCACGGACACATAAGGTTGGATGTGTCACGTGACATCCCCTCCTTTTCAAAAGTGAGGTACTGGCGTCGAGGGAGATCGCCAATAGCATCCAGAATCCTGGAAGGGACTCTTCGTCGGCCCACTCTGATGTGTGGGTCGTGCGGTACTTGAACTTCATAAATGTCTGCAACGCTTGCTTCTTTGGGCCGCACCGAAAGCGACACAAAGTCTTTTGTGGCTCCTTCAATGCTTCAACTTCGTCGAGAGTCATGCTTCTTTCTTCTTCAAGAATCTCCATGGCTGAAAATTCCTGAAACCATTTCCAACACAAAACCATGAACATACCTATTCCATGTAAAGTGAGTGGAAAAAATTATGTCGTCCTAATAGACTGCATGCAATGTAGATGAACAAATAGACGGAGTGCTAAACCGCTCACCACATACACGCAAACAATGAGATCGAATCTTTCTCTTTTGATCTAGAGCAATCAACTGTGGCAATTCACAACGGAAATGCCCATGCTTGGTGCTCATACTTTCATGTGCTCTTTCTACAACCGTGTCGTGCCAAGAAAGAGACATGGAATGTGACTTCCTTGAATGCATACTTTTCACCTTTTCATGAATAATCCGCATACATCCGTGCTCATTCATGAGTGAAACGTGCTCAACGTACAATCTGTCATGCCTAGGAAAAGGGATCACATAAGGACGCTGACTAAAATACAGGAAACGATCAAGAATGAAACACTCGTGCAATGCGTGCTGACGAATCATTCGAACACATAATACTGCCTGTAATGGTTCTTGGGACCTAAGCTCGAGAGCCAAGATCGGTTCTTCCGGAAGGGGTTCTTTGGACCTAGGCTCGAGAGCCAAGATCGATCCTTCGTGATTGATCAAATTTGCAACGAGGTTAGCTTCGCTAGAAAAAGTATCAACTAACACATCATCCTTGTGAACAATCACATCATCTTCATGCAACTCATCATGCTTGTGAGAAATCACATCTTGATCATGTAAATCATCATGCTTGTCATTGTCATCCAAATCATCATCCTTATCATTATCATTCAAATCATCATCATGCAAATCATGTGTGTCATGCTTTGGAGAAGAAAAGACTGAGAGAGTCTCCTTTCTCGAATCTCTTGCATCTGTGCCTGAACTTGAGAAAAGAGTCGCAAGAATTCTTTCATGTGTTGGTCGCTCTTGTCTTTGACGGCGGCTGCCATTCTTTCTTGGTGTTTACGCTCCATTTCTGCTTTTCTTTATGCTCTTCTTTCTGTGTGTCTGCGATCCATTTCTGCATTTCTTGCTTCGCGTTCTAACTTCCTTTCCATAAACATCTGCTCCAACTCCTCCATAGGAGTTAGTGTAATCCTTGACGTAGATGGGGAAGGGGGAGGATCGGAAAAACCTCTTGGTGGGGAAAATCCGTCTTCGCCTCTCTCATGCTCATCACTTCCAAGCGAAGTATCCATTTCTCTTTGAGTGATGACCATCCACTGAAGTCTTGGGTTCTTGTGGGTTCTTGTGGTCTTGGGTTCTTAAGTTCACGAGGAATTTGGGTTCTTGGGTATCTTGGTTCTTGGGGTTCTTGAGTTCTTGAGGTTCTTGCAGGTCTTGAGGTTCTTGAGGTTCTTCTTTCGCTTGCAATCTGTGTTAGACAAGGATCTTCTCTTCACCCAACTTCTGCTCTTTTCCGCGGGTGCACCCCTTGACGGCCTTGCGCTCACACCAAGGTTGCTTTTTCCCACCTCACGTCGATTGGCCGGCCACTAAGTGCACGGTCCGCTCTCAATGAGTGAAAAGAGGCACAAGGGGAGGCTGGACAAGCCCTTCTTTCTTGGGTTTCCTATCACTCTTCAAAAACACGATTAGGAATCGACACACCCAAGTGAACTTGGGTTCGTGCAACCGCAACAAGCAAAAAAATTCTTGTGGTTCTTTCCTTGAGTGATACAGAAACTGCCAAAGCTCTGATACCAATGTTAGGTGCAGCGGAATGAATGTTTGAACTTTGCTCAAGATGAGTGCTCCGAATTGTGCTCAAGGTTCCTTTTATTCTTATGGAAGGGAGAGCCTTCCGTTCCTTTAGTGAGAGAGTGCAATGGACACAAACAAAGTGAATGGACACTGTGAATGGATGTGCATGAGACTGAGAGATAGAGAAGAGAATACGACACCAGAGACGTTGTAAAACCCTCCTCCGAAGGCCCCACTCTCTATGGCGAGAGCGGTCTACTTATGATTGCACAAATCTCTACAATGCTTGGACTTGCCGACGATGAGGACGACGACGAGACGGGCTGAAATCCGAAAACGCTAAGGGGCTGAAATCTGCAAATCTTTATCTGCTGAATTCTGACTCTATGTCGGTGACGATGTCGATGGCGACGATGCGACGACGACGCGCTGAAATCGCAGATGCTGAAATCTGCATTCTCCGGGCTGAAACTGTAAACCTTGCGGAAACTGACCGTGCGGAGAGGATCTGCTGCGGGAAGGTGAGGTCTGCAAGGTTTGAGACTTGATCTGCAATGTCTAAGGGCTGAAAACTGAAAACGCTGATGCTTCTTGGTGTTCCGTCGCGGTAAATCTGCAAAACGCCGGGGCTGATCTGCAAATCAAAAACGCTAGGGCTGAAAATGGTTCTGTTGTCGCCGGATGTTCTGCAAATGCAAAACGCTAGGCTGATCTGTTGTGTCGTGTTGACGCCGGGCTGATCTGCTGTGCACAAATCGCCAGGGCTGATCTGATGCAAAAACGCTAGGTCTTCTGTGGAGAAAACGCCAGAATAGTCGCGGGGGTTGGTCTTGCTGAGAAGTTGCCTGTTGAGCAAGGTGCTCCTGCTGCCTCTTCTGCCAATTAGTGCTAGTCTAGGTTTGATTATATACAAACTTACTCAATTTGCCCTACCTACTTTCCAACAAAAGTCACTTAAAAATAATGAGTGAAAAATGTCAAAAATAGGGAAAATAGGCTAAATGCACTAGAAAATTCCCCCGAAGGATTCTTATGGATTCTGATGGGAATGCTTATGATCATGCTGTGTGCAACCAGAGGATATGCGTCTACACTAAGTGTCTAGACATGCACGGTCTGCAAACAAACTCACAAAAGTGCCAGATCACTTCTAAATATAAACTGAATGAACTGAATGGACCCTTGTCATGCTGTAGCTTGTCCACGGACACATAGGGTTGAATGTGTCACGTGACAGACAAGGTCCCTGCTACAGCCTCCACCTCAGCCTCACCCTCGACAACCCCTCCTCCCCCCGAGTTCCCCCCCTCTTCAACCCCCCGCCCCCCCCCCCCCCCCCTTCTCCCTCCGCCTCTCCACCTCGCTCTCCTACCTTTGCCGATCCCCCTCGCCCCCCCTCTTCCCCTGCTCCCGCACCCCCTCCCGCTCCCGTCCCGCAGTCGTCCCAGGGGGCAGGGCCATCCTCAGCTGCTAGGAGATCTTTTGGCAGCGCCTTTGCCACGAGTCGCTTGGCGAGAGAGAGACAACCTTTCTTGTGACCCCCTCTTTTGGTGCAAACGTCTCCCTTTGCAGCAGTTCCTCGTGGTTTGACAAGCTTCGACATTCGGCATCGGTGGGACTTCTTTGCCTACGACTTTACACGATTTCTCGGCGACCCCTCACGAGACCTTGAGGAAGCCTGGTTCAGAGTTCATGTATTGTTCCTTGCAACTAGGGGGATAGAGGCCTTGGACTCAGCGGTTTGCTTCTCTTTTCCCCTTTGCGGCAAGGACCAGACTGAGTGGACTATAGACTCAGTGTTAGTGTGGCTGCAGACACGGGCCTTAGAGTTCTCTCATCACATGGGAGACCTAGGGGTTACAGACATGCTTCAGACTCTTTGGCCATTGGCCAAGTTTGTTGTGACACCTCCAGACGCAGCAAGATGTACACACATTGTGGTTCATTTTTTTGCCGATATGCAGTGTCCACCTTGCTATGTACACATACATGAGGACTCCTACACAGAGGAGGTTGCTTTACGCACGGCTCGATCTACTTGGGCTTGGGCTAGACACTCTTTGCAGTCACGCCTATCTCGAGGACGCTCGGATGCGGATTACTCCCCATCCAAGCCAGCCTCAAAGATAGCACAATTAGCTGCTGCGGCAGCATCAGTTCTCTCCCTCCCCATGAGGATCGTCTCATGGAACGTACAAGACTTAGGTGGGCCCCAGTTTCAGCATCAGAGGGGCCGATTGCATCAGGAGCTTCAACGATGCCTTGTGGGAGGAGAGATTGACCTTCTTATGCTACAGGAGCATCAACTGTGTGAGAGCCGCATTAGACGTTGTGGTCAGCTCTTGCGTGGACAATATGAGACTTTTTGGTCAGCTGCATTTGGACTTGGAGACATTCAGGGCGGGGTATGTATGACTATTGCGGATTCTTTACAGCAGGCCATTGTGGGCAGAGCGATTATTGTGTCAGGCAAGGCTCAGTGGATCACTATGCAGGTTCAAGCACGCATGTACCTTCATTCACTGTAACAGACTTGGACACTCCAAGTCAAAAATCAATCGCGACAGCACCAAATAACCACTTCAAAACAATTCACAGATCACAATAGATTTGCACTGGCCCGGCGGAGTTCCGTGCCTAGAGATATTGGCCCCAAAGACTGGCGCCCCTTTCGGTATTTCTTTTTGTATTAATCAATCATCAAAGTACAAGAGAGCGGTTAGGGTTTCACTCTCAGACTCTGCGTCCAGATGCTCTGAGAAGTGAAGCCCTTACCACTAATTTAAAGGTTACAAGGGATGCCCAAAAGCAGAGCCCCAAAAGCTTTTAAAATAAAAAGCATCAGTTCTCTTTCTCTTAGAGAGTCTTTTCTCTTTTTTTATTTTAAAAAAAAAAGCAAAATTCGCGTCGCTCATCATTTTCCAAAAAAAAAAAAAATCAACCTCCGCGATCTCCGAAAATTAGGTTTCTGTTGTCCGCCACGTCATCACTTTGTGACATACCCCCCTCTTGAAAGCATTGTAATCGACCGCGATTACGCCTGCAAAACCGACAAAAGCCATAAACCGTCTTAGCAGACGCTAAGTATTAGTACCTACGTACTAGGAACACACATCTAGCACATGTACAAAATCAACAGTCACATCACACGACATCACAGGACATCACCAGACATCACAGGACATCACATGACATTCAACATTCATTCGGATCTTAGACCATGATTTATCGGCAATGTAGCTAGCAATCACATCTAGGTCCAATCGGGACCTCATCGATGTCCGATTGACTAACCCCTATTGCAACCATGTCTATTCGAGATCAATCAGACCAAAATGCTACAGTCATTTCGTCTGTCAGTTCCTGCACTCACAAGAAGTCGGTCAAGAACAAATCAGTATCATTATCAGGAATTCCATTTCATAAAGTCATCCAGCAGAATACTGTCAGCTCTCAGTATCCCTGAAGCTCAAAGAGACATCAGTGACTTTAGTATCAAAATCAAGGCATCTGTTGACAAAGGAGCGGAATAACTCCCTTCTTGTGCATCCCACTGCACCAGATCTTCGGCCAAGCTAAATTTCTGGGTTCCGTTTGGAGTAGACTATGCTAAACCAAAACATCGAGGTAAAGTTTCACAATCCGAGGAGTATCTGCTAGGTCCTCCTCCTCCATCCACTTCGCATCAAATGCAGGAAAGTTCTTGAACTTAACCAAGAACCGCCTTCGGACTTTACCTTTCTTCGTATCATTATGTGCCAAAATCTATTCAGGAACAAGGATCTCCTCGTTTTCTTCCACTTCGGGTTGCTCATCAGGCTCCCCATCATCAGGCACATCACCCTTAACAGGTTTCAAGAGACTCACATGCAATGCATTATGAATCCTCCAAGTATCTGGCAGTTTCAATCGGAAGGAGACATCATTTATCTTGTCAGTGATCTGGAAAGGTCCGTAGTATCGCATACTAAGCTTTGGAAAAAGCCTCTCCTTTCCCTTTTTCTTTCGTAGGCGTGCCTTCTCAAAAGTAAGAGCACCCAATCATCCTCCTTCAATTTCAAATCGCGACGATGGCGATCCGCTGCCTTTTTCTGTCGTTCTTGAGACTCCTGCAAAGTCTCGCGAACCTTGGCAAAAGCCGTATCCAAATCTCGCGAATATTCATCCGCTTCAAATATCTAATCTTTCGTGCTCAAGAAGGATGGAACCTTCGCAGCACTTTCAACAATCTCACATGGCGTCTTCCCTGTCGAAGAGTGTATCGTGTTATTGTAGGCAAATTCCACCAAAGGTAAGTTCTTTTCCCATTGAGTCTTCTGATCCGAGATACAAGACTTCAATAAATCTAAAATCACTGAATTGGCAATCTAAAATTGCCCGTCAGTCTGCAAGTGGAACGATGACCAAAACTGCAACTGTGTGCCAATGTTCTCCCAAATTGCCTTCCAAAACAAACTCATAAATCTGGGGTCTCTATCGGAGACAATCATCTCAGACGTGCCACGTATCGGAAAATCATCGTGATTATTCTGTGTTCTCTGGAGATCAAAAATGAAATCCATTTCAATACTTTTGAGGGGCGGGTGGTATGGGTAAAGGCTTTAACAATCCCTGTGCCTTATGCCTGTCAAAATTGACCTTCTAGCATACTGCGCACAACTCTTCCACGTCCTTTTTGAGTCACGGCCAAAAGAAGTATCTCTCTACCCCTTTCATGGTGGTAGCAATGCCGCGGTGACCCGTAAAAGGTGGACAATGGCATTCAGTCATAACCTTTTCCCTCAACGGCTGTGTAACGCACAACATAGTCTTTTTCATCAAGTAGCCTTCCCGAAGGGAGTATCCAGCTACTGTCTCCCCATCCCGTATCCGTGTGAAAAATATCTGCAAAATCTGTATCTGTGGCATATCGATCGACCATATCCTCGAAGCTCCTATGATGTATTGCCGAAATAGCCAGAACCAACGGTTTCCGAGACAAAGCATCTGCCACCACATTCTTCTGTCCCTACACGTGGACAATCTGGAAGTGAAATTGTGACAAGATGTTCGCCCACCGCATCTGCTTTTCCGAAAGCTGCTTCTGTGACAAGAAGTAGCGCAAACTTTGATGGTCTGTAAAGACGGTAAAATCCGCTCCGAGTAGGTAATGCCGCCACTAAGTAAGAGCATGGATAACCGCCAAAAGCTCTTTCTCATAGATCTGTGCTGTCATCTTCGGCCTAGAGAACAAACGGCTCTCGTAAGCTATGACATGGTCTTCTTGCATCAAGACGGCACCCAGACTACGACCACAAGCATCACAATATACTTCAAATGACTTCTGCAAGTCCGGCAAAGTCAAAATAGGTCCCGTAGTCAATTTCTCTTTCAATGTCCGAAAGGCAGTCACCTTTGTGGGTCCCCACGAAAAAGGTACTTCTTTTTGTGTCAAGGTATGCAAAGGGGAAGCAACCTTTGCAAACTTTCGTATGAACCGCCTGTAGTACGAACACAGTCCCAAGAAGCTTCTAACTTCATGGACATTCCTCAAATCGGGCCAATCACGGATAGTCTCTATCTTGGCCGGGTCCATTTGCACTCCTGCTGCGCTCGCACAATGTGTCCCAAAAAGTGTATCTCTGGTAGGAAAAATTCACTTTTCTTTGCATTAATCACTAACGTGTGATCTCGTAATGCCTGAAAGACTTGAAGCAGATGATCTCTGTGTTCTGCCTCATTCTTGGAGAAAACAATGATGTCGTCAAAGAAAGTGCCAACAAATAGCCTGTACTCTCGAAAAATCATGTCCATCATCCGGTTAAATGTCGCAGGAGCATTAGTTAAGCCAAAAGACATCACCAAAAACTCAAATAACCCAAAAGTCGTCCGAAAAGCTGTCTTGTAGACATCTCTCAGTGCTATCCTGATCTGATGATATCCACTCTTCAAGTCAATCCTGCTAAAGCACGAGGATCCCTGTAACCTGTCGAGTATATCATCGATCCTAGGAATCGGAAATCTGTTCTTGATGGTGATTTCGTTGAGAGTGCTATAATCGATGCACATTCTCCAAGATCCGTCTTTCTTCAAAACCAACAACACTAGAGAGCAATACGGTGAAGTACTAGGCTGGACAAGACCATTTTCCAAGAGGTCTTTCACTGGGTTCATAATCTTTTCATTCTGTACTCGGCTCACACGATAAGGTGGCCGATTCGGTGGCGTGCTTCCAGGTATCAGATCAATGGTTTGATCTTCACGCCCTCTGAAAAGCAATCGGCATGAGTGTGGAGAAAAATCTTGGCGTTCTTTTGATCAGGTCAAAACATATTCAACCTCTATCCAGCGTTCAGTTCTCTCCCAAAAGAATGAGTAAGAAACTGAAGTTCATCAAGTACAATCTCTAAGCCCTTCATTTATTAAAGTCGCTTTCTCAGCCCGGTAGTCAACCACGACGTAGTTCTTGTGGTACCAAGGGATCTTGAGTAGAACGTCACTCGCGTGCCCTGAACACCCCTGTCATTGCAAACGAAGTTTGCCAATGCTCGGTGTAATGGCAACATCCCATCCGGGTGCCAGTCGAACTACCTCCGCCTGTGGCGTCAGTCTGTCAGGCGTAATTCCAAATCGAGCCGCCAATTCCAAGTGAAAAAGAAGTTGGCCTTGGCTCCTTCAAAAGAGCTTCCTGATCCTTCACTTTGCCCCAAAAGTGGCAAAGTTTGTACTTTCATTCATTAGATTCGGTACAGGTCCCACGCCATGTGGTACCAGTTCTGCTTTTCTATCTGCCTTTTCTGCCACATTCCTCAACTGCTCTCGAACTCTCAGGCCTGTCGTCGTCTTTATCATTTTGTTCTTTCTGTGCCTTATTAGGGCACTTCGCGGAGATATGTCCCTGTTCCCCGCATCCAAAGCACTTCCCCTCTCTGATAAAGCGAGCTCTCTCCTCAAGAGTAAGCTTGGGTCGTGCATCATTTTTCTCTTGGTTGCTCTTTTTTCTTTCTACTTTCATTCCCAGAAGTCTGTTCGGCTCATTGTGTCATGGCCTCATCTGTGGGGTAGGTCCATAGAAACAGGGGACGGGGGGACGCGGCCCTTTTATGCGGGGATGGGACAGGGGACGCCGGGACGCAGACGAGGACCCGTTTTTGGGACACGGGGACGTCCCTCACAGGGGATGGGACAGGGGATGAGTCCCGAGACGCGGGTCCCCGGTGACCAACTCGGATGGGACGCGGGCAGGGGACGGGGCTGCAGCCATTCAAATTTCAAAAAAGTTTTTAAGTGCCCACTTTTTGAGGGGGAGGGGTTTCAAATTCAAAAGCACCCTTTTGGGGGGAATTTCAAATTTCAAAATCCCACTTTTGGGGGGCCTTTCAATTTCAAATTCAAAGTTCAAACCCCCATTTTGGGGGGAGCTCTTTCTACTTAAGAGCATCCACTTCCAAGCCTCAAGGCTCATAGCCTCATAGTATCTACTATCATACCCAAGCCTCAAGGCTCAAGGCCACTTCCTTGAAGACTTGAAGTTCCCATTGAAGTTCCTCTCTCTCTCTCTCTCTCTCTCTCTCTCTCTCTCTCTCTCTCTCTCTCTCTCTCTCTCTCTCTCTCATCAAGCTTTCTCCTACTCCTCTTTCCTTCTCTTCAACCCTTCTCTAATATCTATCATCAATGGCATCTCAAGATGGATCCCAAGCTTCTCTAAGCCCTCCTCTGTATGCTAAACTGTACTTATCCACTCTTCACTTGTATATCATTATGTTTTGCCCCTTGGCGAGGATGATTGATGCTTGATCACCACACCAATGGTGTACTGTGTCGCGCACGCCGCACGCCCTTTGTTATATTTTGGTGTTATGTAATATGAATGCAAAAACCACTTTTTCTTTGCAATCTTGTGCTCTAAGTGTTCACTATTGTCTCAGAATTAAATTTGCAAAGAATTAGTGTTTTTTAAAGTGCGTCCCCTCTCGCGTCCCCCGTCCCCTATTTTGTCACGTCCCCGTCCCCGGGACCCGCCACGTCCCCGAGACCCGTCCCCGTCCCCATGTGACTATGGGTAGGTCAGACTGCCAGAGTGAATGGCAAAGCCCCGCTTCGCATGACTCATCAACTCCTGAATAGAAGCTGACTTCTGTTCCAAGCAGTGATCTCGGATCTTTGTAGGTAGACCCAAGGTAAACCGCTCAATCTGTTCTCTGAACGAGATCTTCTTGAATGAAGAGGCGGGTAGAAAAGAGCTCCAGAATCTTTCACAATAAGCATTGATTGTATCTTTCTTGGTCATCCGAAGATGGTTCCAAGCAGCTCGTACATCTCGTTCATATTCTTGCGTCAACCAAGAAGAAATAAAAAGCTTCTTAAATTTCAGCCATTTAACTGGCACACTCTTGTTAAAAGAAGCGTGGACCACCAAGTACGAGCATTCCCCTTAAGGTAAGAGGTAGCTCTCCGAATCTTGGAGTTCTCTGAATAGCGTCCTCCCGCGAAAGCAATGTCAAACTGCTATATAAAAGACAAAGCCTTCGAAGCATCTGAGTATCCTGAAAAGTATCAAACTTGATCGAGTGGCCACCTTCCTTAAACTCTCAGACTTTATTGCTTTTATCTTCGAGAAAGTCATACTGGTTGGCTTTGTAAAAATTCTTCTTGTTCGCATAAAACTTTCCGTCATCGGAATCTGAGCTGTCTGTAGACGAGTCCTCAATAGAACTGTCAGTCACTGGGCGAGACTTAGACTTCCTTGCCTTTTTCTTGCCCTTTCCGAAGCGTTGTTCTTGCTTCGCTTTTTGCTTTTCCTGTCTTCTTCGTTCGAATCTGAAGAGCTAGAAGAACTGTCAAAAGAAGAAGAAGAAGAACTGGATAGGTCTTCAAACTTGACGCGCTTCTTCAATTTCTTTGCCTTGTCAAATGTCGAACGACGACCCAAATATCCCGGGAAGTCAGTGCCTTTCTTCTGCTTTTTGCCATGCGTTTTGCCTTTCTTTTGCACGTCGAAAAGCTGAGCAATTCGTGCATCAACCACGTTCTCCAGTTCCTTCTCCGTATATTTCTTGGAGGCAGAAGGTTTCTTGAGAGCAGGTTTCGGGAGTGGTGTTGTGGCTCTTTGCCACTCCATCTGTACCTCTTCCAAAGAGGTTTGGTTCATATATTTTGCCATCTTTGGGTCCTTGGCAAAATTGAGCATCATCTTTGTTGCATCGCCAATCAATTGACGACGCTCCATCTCTCTTTGCTCCGCCTAAGTAGGCCGAGGCGGGCCATACTCTCTGTCTGAATCTTCGTTGTGATCCCAGCCCGCATCTCCAGATGTAGAGGGAGTCGACTGATCATTGCCTGAAGCCATAGGTGCCGCGGGAAAAAAAATTCGAGGATCGGATTTCCCGTAGAAGAGAAATCGGCCGTGCTCTGATACCACTGTAACAGATGCCCAAAAGCAGAGCCCCAAAAGCTTTTAAAATAAAAAGCATCAGTTCTCTCTCTCTCTCTTAGAGAGTCTTTTCTCTTTTTTTATGAAAAAAAAAAAGCAAAATTCGCGTCGCTCATCATTTTCCACAAAAAAAAAAAATTCAACCTCCGCGATTTCCGGAAATTAGGGTTTCTGTTGTCCGCCACGTCATCACTTTGTGACATTCACAGTGTTCACCACTTTGTTTGTGTCCATTGCACTCTCACTAAAGAAACGGAAGGCTCTCCCTTCCGTAAGTAAAAGGAACCTTGAGCACAGTTCGGAGCACTCATCTTGAGCAAAGTTCAACATTCACTTCCGCTGCAACTTACAATACTTTGAATGACTTTTGCAAATCCAGCAAAGTCAAAACTCGTCCTGTAGTCAATTTCTCTTTCAAAGTCTGAAAGGCAGTCACCTCTGTGGGTCCCCACGAGAAAGTGACTCCTTTCTGTGTCAAGATATGCAAAGGGGAAGCAGCCTCTGCAAACTTCCTAATGAACCGCCGGTAGTAAGAACATAAGCCCAAGAAGCTTCTAACTTCATGGACATTCTTCAAATCGGGCCAATCACGTATAGTGTCACATGACACACCCAACCCTATGTGTCCGTGGACAAGCTACAGCATGATCAGGGTTCAGTCAGTCCAGTCAATCTAGATTTAGCAGTGATCTGGGACTTTTGTGAGTCTATTCGTAGACCATGCATGCCCAGTCACTTGGTATAGATACATATCCTCTGGTTGCACACAGCATGATCATCAGTATTCCCTCCAGAATCCATCAGATTCAGTCAACGGAATTTTCCAGTGCATTTAGCCTAATTTCCCTATTTTTGGTATTTTTCACTTATTATTTTTAAGTGACTTCCCAACAAAAGTAGGTAGGGCAATTTTGCTAAGTTAATATATAAGCAAACCCAAGTTAGCACTTTCTGGCAGAAGAGGCAGCAGGAGCACATGCTCAACAGGCACCTTCTCAGCAGAACCCCTTGGCGTTTTGATCTCCCCATCCTCGCCACACCCGCAAGCACCTAGCGTTTTCTGTCCTAGCAATTTCCCGCATCAGCAGTTCCCGATTCCCCTTGGCGTTTCCAATCCCTGCATCATCGCCATATTCAGCACCCTGGCGTTTTTCTCCCATGATCGCCAACCCCCCAGATTGTCATCAGATTTTACTAACGCTAGCAAGGAGCAATAGCGTTTTTGGTTTTCAGCCAACCCTCAGCAGAAGCAGATCAGCGTTTTGGTTTTCAGCCAATGCCACATCAGAACAATAGTGTTTCAGCCCTATGGAACAGCAGTAGAATCAGCCCAAGTTGGTTGCAGAAGAACCCCCATTTTCGGCCATAGAAAACGCAGCCAAAACAGTCATTTTCAGCCACCGAAACAGTCCCGAAATTCAACAGATAGAAGATCACAGATTTCAGCCCTAAAGTCGTCGTCGTCGTCGTCGTCGTCGGCATAGTCCCAGATTGCATCAGTCCATTGCATCGTCATTGTACCACTTTGTGCAATCAATAAGTAGACCACTCTCGCCGACGAGAGTGGGGCCTTCGGAGGAGGGTTTTACAACGTCTCTGGTGTCATATCTCTCTTCTCTCTCTTTCTCTCAGTCTCATACACTTGCACGCACAGTGTCCATTCACTTTGTTGTGATCATAGCATTTTCCATTAAGAACGGAAGGCTCTTCCTTCCATAAGAACTAAAAGGAACCCTTGAGCATAGTTCGGAGCACTCATCTTGAGCAAAGCGCAAACAATCATTCCGCTGCACCTAACATATAGTCTCAATCTTGGCCGGGTCCATCTGTACTACTGTTGCTGAGACGATGTGTCCCAAAAAGTGTTTCTCCGATAAGAAAAATTTACTCTTCTTGGCATTGATCACCAACTTGTGATCTTGCAATGCCTGAAAGACCTGATCTGTACTCTCTGAAAATCCTGTCCATCACTCGGTTAAAAGTCGTTGGAGCATTGGTAAGGCCAAAAGGCATCACCAAAAATTCATATAAACCGAAGCTCGTCTGAAAAGTTGTCTTGTAGACATCTCTTGGCGTGATTCGGATCTGATGATATCCGCTCTTCAAATCGATCTTGCTAAAACAAGAGGATCCTTGTAGTCGGTCAAGAATATTATCGATCCTAGGAATCGGACATCTGTTCTCTAAACGAGACCTTCTTAAATGAAGAGACTAGTAGAAAAGAGCTCGAAAATCTCTCGCAATACGCGTCCAGAGAATCTCCCTTGGTCATCCGAAGATGATTCCAAGCAATTCGTATATCTTGTTCGTACTCCCAAGTCAACCAAGAAGAAATGATAAGCCTTAAGAACTTCAACCATTTAACCGGAGCTTCCTTTCTCAGTAGAAGGGCGGACCACCATGTTCGAGCATTTCCCTTGAAGAAAGAGATAGCCCTCTGAATCTTGGAGTGCTCTGAGTAATGCCCTCCAGAGAAAGCTATGTCAAACTACTGTATGAAGGCCAAAGCCCTCGGAGCATTTCGAAATCCAAAAAAAGAGTCAAACTTAATTGACTGTCCACCTTCTTTGAATTTTCTTACTTTCTTGCTTTTATCTTCGAGGAAGTCATATTGGTTGGCTTTATAAAAAAGCTTCTTCTTTGCATAAAACATGTGATCGTCGGCGTCTAAACTATCTGAGGATGAGTCCTCTATAGAACTATCAGAAACTGGGCAAAATTTAGCTTCTTTGCCTTTTTCTTGTCCTTTCCAAAGCTTTGCTTTTGCTTCGCTTTTTCCTTTTCTGTCTTCTTCGCTCAAGTCAGAAGAGCTAGAAGAACTATCAAAAGAAGAAGAAGAAGAAAAAGAACTGGGTAGTCCTTCAAATCGTACACGCTTCTTTTGCTTTCTTGCCGATGCAAAAGTAGAGTGACGACTCAAATAACCCGGGAAGTCAATTCCTTTCTTCTGCTTTTTGTCGTGCTTTTTGGCTTTCCTTTCTTCTGCTTTTTGTCGTGCTTTTTGGCTTTATTGTTTGCGTCGTCAACCAATTGTCGACGTTCCATCTCTTCAATCTCAGCTTCAGTAGGCCGAAGTGGGCCGTACTCTTCAGATTGATCATTGGAATCTTCTTTGTGATCTCCTCCCGCACTCGCAGATGCACAAGAAGTCGACTAATTTCTTTTGGAATCCATAAATGTCGCGAGAAATGGATCGGATTTCCCGGTAGAAGAGAAATCGACCGCGCTCTGATACCACTGTAACAAACTTGGCCACCCCAAGTCAAGATTCTACTGCGACACAGTAGAGATTTACTTCAAAACAGTTCACACTTCACAATTAAGTCAACACGGCCCGACGTAGTTCCGTGCCTAGAGATATTGGCCCCAAAGACTGGCGCTCCTTTCGGTATTTCTTTTTGTATTAATCTGTGTTCAAAGTACAAGAGAGTGGGTAGGTGCTTACTCTCAGACTCTGCATCCAGATGCTCTGAGAAGTGAGGCCCTGCCCACTTATTTATTGATACAAGGGATGCCCAAAAGCATTCAACTTTAAAAGCTTTTAAAAATAAAGCAATTATCCCAAAAGCTGCCATAAAAACAGCCAGCACAATTTCAGGGTTTCCGTACGCTGCCACGTCATCAGCAAGCTACGCAAAAAGCAAAAAATCCGTATGGATGCCACGTCACCCTGTCAGTGCGTTTTGCGGCGCTTTTTCAGGGATATCCGTACCAGCATGCCACGTGTCATAGGTTCGTGTGTGTGTCCGGGTCTGCTGCCACGTCACCAGTTTGTGACATCGTCTCTCTTCTCTCTCTCTCTCTCTGTCTCTCTCTCCTCTTGTGTTCAGTTCAATTTGTCTTTTCAAGTGAAGTAAAGTAACCTTGTGTTTGTGCGGAGTACTAGATCCGAGCTTCCGTTGCACTTGATAGCACAGTCTCTTTAGCGCATTCTCTCTATAATGTTTTTGTGTGTTGCTCTCTCTCTAGTATTTTCTCATACCCCATCAATCTCTCTCTCTCTCTCTCTCTCTCTCTCTCTCTCTCTCTCTCTCTCTCTCTCTCTCTCTCTCTCTCTCTCTCTCTCTCTCTCTCTCTCTCTCTGTCTCTGTAATCCAGGCAGCGCTCTACTGCTGCTGCTCGCCATCTGCTCTGCTGCTGCTCGCCATCTGTAATCCAGGCAGCGCTCTCCACAGAAGGTCAGCAAAACACGTCGGCAGGCAAGTGGAGGGCTACGCACGCAGGTACTGCAGGTTTATTTGCGCTAAACAAAAGCCACGTCAGCCTAAGGTTAACGTTTGACGTGCAGTGGGCAGCAAACGGCCAAGGTCTCGTGCGGCTTCTACAACAGTGTACAAACAGGAACCACAGAGCACGACTCTCTCTCTCACCATTCTTGCTGCTGCCCATTGCTTCCGTCTCCTGCACATTTCACCCCCATCACACCCAACCATAGTCTTTACACACAGCAGCAGCACAAAACACTTTCACTGCACAATATTCATACAGTATGTCATCACACACACACCTGCATTGCATCATTACTACATAGTGCTGCACATTGCACTTTATTAACAGAAACAGCACCAAAAAAAAAAAACAGCAGGTACGTACAGACTGTCAGCCAAAATCAAACAGCAGGATCAGGTTACAGATCTTCAGACCTATCAGATTTTCAGCAGGCATAGAATTTCCAGAATTGCTTCTCTCTCAGCAGACAGATTTTCAGCTATATTATGTATGCATAATTGACGACAACAAATATATTCACATGGTGCAAGTATCTTGAATAAACCAAAATGGGGCTAAGCCTCTGGATATTTGGCAGAGTAGACTGAGTGTCCCGCAGTGGGCTGTGGTAGTGCATATACCCGCATTGGGGTTGTGGTTATTACTTCTCCGCTTGGACTCAGCCGAGCCAGGGTGTCGAGCTATACCCGCATCGCTAATGGAGGCCATGAGCACTTCGCCAATGGAGGCCATGATCGTTTCGCCAGTATGTAGGCCCCATACGAAGGCAACCTTTGTGCTTACAAACAAGCGGATAACACAAATGGAAAGGGAGATGAAAGAATGGAAAGCAAAGACGGAGGGATGGTGGAAAGAGAAGGCCAACCTTCTTCAAATGTTCCTCAATGAAGGCGCGCAATGGAAGAAGGAGAAAGAGGACTTGCACGCAGAGCTACAAGCACTTAAGGCGGATTCACAAGCACTTAGAGAAGAGGTCACAGCCCTCAAGCGAGAGCTTGCGGATAGAGTAAGCAGTGGACTGGAAGAAGGGGAATTCCAGCCCTCGGTGATAGAGGAGATCAAGGTCATTAAGGAGCAGGTACAGATGATCACAGAGGAGGAGAAGCAGAAGGTGGTAAAGACGTCTTCGTGGATGGATGTGATCACGAAGACGCAGAAGAAGGCGGATGAGGCCGAGAAATGGATAGAAGTCGCTAAGAAAGGGAAAGGGAAAGAAACCACATCCGTTCCCACTCCTACAATCATCAACATGACTCTAGAAGAAGAGCAGCAAAGGAAAACTAGAGCCTTGAATGTAAGAGTAACCGGTCTAAAAGACCGAGATGATGTGGCAGGGGAAGTCGAAGAACTTCTCCGTATGATGGGTAGTGAGGTTACTCATACAAAGGCATGGAGGGTAGGGAAGAAGACACAAGGCAATGGGGAGACTTCAAAAGAGAGAGCTTTAATCATCCGTTTCCCATCCATGGAGGCAAAGAAGGACTTCTTGAAGAAGCTCCCTACACTAAAGAAAACGGGCATATTCCTTGGAGATGACCTCACTCTCACACAGCTTGTGCATATGAGAGAGGTAATGCCAGAGATTCAAGCGGCAAGGGAGAAGGGAAAGACCGCCTTCTACAGAGATGGCCGGGTGGTGATTGTAGAGCGGCGCTCCACATGACGGTGCGAGACCTATGGAACCACACTCAAAATTGCCACCCGGAATTGTAATGGATCTATGCGCCTTGATGTGGGTGCTTTTGAGGATAGTTTTACGGAAAGAGACATCGTCTTCTACTCTGAGACACATCAGGCCCCGGGGCAATCTATGCCTCACATTAGTGGATATAGATGGGAGACAGCTTGTAGACAGGAGACACGATCAGAGCACAGAGGGCGGGGCTCAGGAGGAGTGGCAGTGTTATTCAGGGAGGAGTTGCAGCCATTGATACATATAGCCCGCAGGGATGAGCAAGCTAGGTACGTGTGGGTGAGATTGAGAGCAGAGACAGGCAGATATCTCTACATTGCTATTTGCTACTTTCCCCCGAGTACGTCAGTTTATGCACCACCCAGAGGACAGTCCCCCTTCTCTATTTTGGATGATGACATATGGGAGTTCTCTAGAGATGGTGACATCATCATTCTAGGGGATTTCAATGCTAGGACTGCCCATCATCAGACAGTATTTTATGATACTTCAGAGGAGATGCTAAGAGAGTTGGATGTTGCAGAGACGAGCCTATCCAGATTATCACAGGATGGAGAACACACTGAGTATCGAGGATACTTGATAGACATGGGGACTGCACATGGATTGGCCATCTTGAATGGCCTACAGAGATTTCCCGTTGCGGGGGGTTTTACATGCTTTCCACACAGACATGGAGCCAGCACCGTGGATTATGTCATGGCACAGCCGAGCCTCATCTCTAGTATCCAAGATCTCACGGTTGGACCCAGACTTGTTGGTGTGGCAGTAGACCATGCTCTTGTGTCGTTGACCATCTCTTTTCAGTTTAGTGTAGCACACAGGCTACGGGCAGCAGTCCCTACTCGCTACACCTTCACACGGGAGACGGACTCTATATACATAGATGGGATCTATAGACGCATGTGCGCAGAGGAGCCAGGGCGACCTCTGGAGGAGCTTACTACTATACTGACACACTCCATGATGCAGCAGCAGAGGCATACCCACATACCCAGCCTGAGCAGAGACGCCGTTCAGGGAGCATGCCCCAGAACAGTTGGTATGATGAGGAATGCCGGGACACTAGAGCTAGACTTCAAAGGGAGGTGCTTTTAGGGGACATCACTCACAGACAGTCACAGATTGACTTCCGACGCCTAGTGCGGCGGCAGAAGAGGACATTTTTGGCTCGCCTAGAGCAGGATCTATACCAGCTATTCTTGAGTCAGGACTCACGTGAGGCATGGCGGCTCTTTCATGAGCACTCCCCCCCACCTGCCATCACTTCTACAAAGACCTGGGGCCAGTATGCATCATCTCTATACACAGTTCCTGAGCAGCCCCCCCTTCTCGACCCCCCCGATCCATGCCCACACACATATGCTTTTTTCACCGCTGAGATGGTGAGGAAGGCCATTGACAGGATGAGGACTGGGAGAGCATATGATCATGATGGCTTAGTGACTGAGCATTTCACGCATGCCAGAGATTTACTAGCAGAGCTTCTAGCAGTTATGTTTAACAGTGCCATGTGTGAGGGCTTGCCTGATACTTGGAGCCTATCTACTATTGTACCTATCTTCAAGTCGGGAGACCCTATGGAGCCTGGGAATTATCGCATTATCATGATTGGACACACATTGGCACAGTTGTACGCATCTATTCTTGAGCAGCAGCTGAGTAGATGGGCAGAGAGGGAGGGGATACGCGCAGCAGGGCAGGCAGGTTTCAGGAGGGGTTTTTCTACACTTGACCATATCTTGACACTCAGAGCCATCATTGAGGAGGGCAGATCGCGTGGGAGACGGATCTATTGTAGCTTTGTGGATTTCCGCAAAGCATTTGACACAGTGCCCAGAGCTAGATTGATGCGCAGATTACAACAGATGGGAGTACCCACAGAGCTCATTTGGGGGGTCATGGCATTATACAGGTCAGTAGTAGGGCATGTACGCACCCCAGAGGGTCTATCCACACCGGTTTACTCCACTATTGGGGTGAAGCACGGCTACCCGCTCTCTCCTACTCTATTTGGTATGTATGTGGATGAGGTTTCTGACTACATTGAGAGAGATGGTGATAGAGGTGCACAGCTGGCAGGGACATGGATTCCACTTGTTATATGCTGATGATATTGTGTTGATCTCCGACTCTCCGGAGGGGATGCAACGTCACTTGGATGCTCTGCATCGGTTTGCCCAGGAAAGTGGTTTGTCCGTCAACCTTGGTAAAACCAAGGTCATGGTATTTAATACCACCCCACAGTGGGTCAGGAGGTCAGCGCCAACATTCACATACGGCCACGAGAAGGTGGAGTATACAGATGCTTACACTTACCTTGGAGTGGTTTTTAGTGGGCTAGCATTTTCATTGAGGGCAGCAGAGACTAGATTGACCAGAGCCCATGCAGCATTGGGTAGATTGGAAAGGATGTGTTCACAGGTTCAGTTTCAGGAGCGTCGGATGAAGCTCTGGCTCTTTGACACTTTGGTGGCTTCTGCATTGCTTTATGGAGCTGAGATTTGGGGACCTTCACTGGATCATCACGGGAGGACAGGCCGCAGTGATGGATGGGGGAACATGGAGAAGCCTCTGGTCTCTATGATCTCGCGGCTCATTAGAGCCAAAGCCTCAGTACCACGTACTATTGTACGAGCAGAGCTAGCTGCCCTGCCACTAGTGGTTGAGACGCTCACCAGATTTGTCTCCTTCATTCACCGCATGTGGGAACTTCCTAGAGACAGATATGCACGCCTTGCACTTGAGTCCTCTCGACAGTTAGCCATGCAGGGAGATACAGCATGCTGGTATGGGGAGATGGCATCATGGTTTCAGGCGCATGGGTTCAGCATAGACAGATTGCCTCCCTTCCAGTACTCACTAGATGCGCCGTCTCTGACTCTTACACAGTCCGAGATCACCAGGCTCATTCGCCAAGACTTGACTCAGCTAGACACGAAGAGGACATGGATACAGCCGGCACAGGAGCTGGGCACGAAGATGGCTTTCTACAGAGAGCATCTCCTCCAGCTTACGGAGGATGGTTTTGTGACGAGGCCCAGATACATGGACACCCACTTGTCTCATGGGATACGATGTGCTATTGGCCAGATACGCACATCGTCACACCAGCTGCGGATTGAGACTGGGAGATACAGAGGAGTACCAGCAGAGGCCAGGACATGCCCCCTGTGTGACATCGAGCCTGAGACAGAGTTGCACTACACATGCCACTGCCCCGTCTACTACGAGATACGAGGCCGCTTCCATTGCTTGTTCAAAGAGGGCTTTGGACCATTCTCTAGAGTCATGCAGTACGAGGATCCGAGATGCCTGGGTTTGTTTTTGCTCGAGCTGCGCAGACACAGAGAGAGCCTCATGAGAGGAGAGGCCAGCCAGTCTCAGAGACAGATCACAGACTTCTTTAGAGCTGCCACTGGACACCCAGAGGAGTTACCACCGCAGTAGAGCTCGTCGCCTCACACCAGAGGCACACTGATCGACCGAGCGACCGAGCTGGGGAGATCCAGACGCCCACGACTCAGGAGGACTACACAGCATCGACGGAGGTTGCATCAGAGGATTCGGATCACTTTGGCTCGACATGCACGATGCCCGATCAGACTACTGACCATGGAGGAGATTGATGAGATCCGCCAGCGACCGATGCTGGATCTCCTGTGATCTAGCTATCCCGGCTAGCTGTTTAGCTGCTTAGTTCACACCTAGCAGTTCAGGATTCCATAGTATTTCATTTTGTCATTTTGTCATCTTGTTACTCTGACTTTGTATCAGATCCACCACATTGTAACTTTCTGGTCTCATAGGTCACTTTGGCCTTTTGAAGACGTTAATATAACATTTCATTTCATTTCTCTCTCTCTCTCTCTCTCTCTCTCTCTCTCTCTCTCTCTCTCTCTCTCTCTCTCTCTCTCTCTCTCTCTCTCTCTCTCTCTCTCTCTCTCTCTCTCTCTCTCTCTCTCTCTCTCTCTCTCTCTCTCTCTCGTTTTTTGACATCGATCTCTCTTCCTCTTTCTAGCACTCCCATTCCCCTCCGCTAGGACACCCTACACGGGCTGTCTGCTTGTAGGTCATTGCCGTGCCCGTTCGGTGGGCGGTACACGTTAGGAGGTTGTCTACAAGGAGATCTATCACGATAGATCCGAGATCCGATGGCTGCCCGGTCTCGAGAGGAGGTTTGCTCGCGGTTGCAAACAAGATCACCACCCGGTTCACCCTTTTCTGCTGCACCTTTGACACATTGATGGCTAGGCAAGGCCACAGAATAGCCCTCACTGTCTTAATCCTGCCCTTGGGAAATCTCGGGACTGGGAGCACTATCCAGAAGCAAAACACTTAACCAACACAGCCCCTAGATCTACCCCAGCCCTAGCCTAGGCACTTAATGCAGCCTTGACTTTAGTGTTTGACCAAACAGGAGGTGAAACCTTATTGCCAATATCACGCATAGCATGGACAATAGATACAGCATCCCTACGCACGTCATCCGTCCCCAACAGTAGGTGCAGTGTGTATAGAGATTAAAAGCTTACTTTAAGAAACCACGAACGAAGTTTCTATCACACTTCAGAAGTGACAGGCATGTTTAGCTTTAATTTTCGTGCAAGCAACCTGAAATGAAACAACACAAATTATACAACCTGAAATAAATTTCCCAAGGAGAATCTTCATTGTTCAGGACCATGTCGAATAGGGTCTCAATTCCTCCAAACCATTAAGATAGTTGTAAACTAGCAACTCCTATTTAATGCCTTACAGACAAATCAACGATCCCTACCGCTACTAAGTGATGACATTCTCATTGCAACAGCAAGCAAGGTAGAAATGTACGCATTAAGCCAACAGTGGCCGCTGTCACGCCTCCAGCTGCCGCAACATTGAGATAGTCACGTGTGTTGCGTCTAAGTGCCATATACTGTTCAGTGGCACAATATAAACCGGTAAATACTCCAAGTTTAGCACCCCCCATGACAGTCCCTCGAGCTACCCTTAAAACCTTCTCCTCCATTATTGCTCTTAGAAGATTGCGTCGTTGTAAGGGACTGACCTCTGAAGCCTGATGAGCTAAAAGAGCTTCTTCTTTATCCTGTGCAACAATAAAACAGTACCAATTTTATATAGACAACAATGCATCTGTATCATAGAATTGAAAGCAAAAGGGAGACTGTTCTCCACAGCTTTCATGGCATTCTCGATATGTAGTAAATCACTTTAAAAAGTGTGCCATGAAAACATGAATGAATTTTCCACTTACAGAGAAGGTCATAGCCTCCTTAGTGCCTCCATAGAGCATACCAGCAATCACTCCAAATGTAGTCTTCACGCCCCAGTCCTCTACAACTGCTTTAGGGACCAAAGGGGCCTGCGTACCATGACCCATTATCAGAGAAAAACTGTCCAAGCAAGTTAGAAGGACATTCAGTCTCACCTTCTTGGTTGATGCATCGTCCTCCGATGCAGCCATCTTGAGTTTTCCTCTGCTCTATTACTCCAATGGCGCCATGCAGTTCGCCAACAAGGGTGGCGATGCTCGCTGGAATTGCAGACCGTGTGGCCAAAGTCCACGGTTCCCGTGTTCCATAAAACTGGGGCTTAGTGTATTTTTGGCCTGCCATACAGCAGCCATATGGTTTGGTCCAATTATTGGACCAAGCACGATTTATTGGCTATCTTTGTGGACTGATCTACTTGGGCAGAGTGATGGGTGCAGAATCTTCTCATTTCGGAAAAGCGATCTCGTGGTGGATGTAAAGTCATTTATAGGGTAGCCCAATTCTCGTTTCCAAAAAGCAATCTCGTGGTAGATGTTTATGCAGGGTGGATGTAAAGTCATTTGTAGGTTAGCCCAATGACATCAAAGCATAGTCATCATTAAGAGTGGCCGACACTGGCAAATCACCACAACTCATCATCAACATTGATAGCGGTAGTAACCAGCAACACCAGAGAATGCTTCGGTTCCAAATCAACATAGGTTCCATGCAACCATCTTGGCCCGCACTCTGAACCTACTTGCCGCCTATCGCATGCCATAGCAGCCACCGTTATCACTCCCAAACACACGTTGCCCTCCATTTTGTAGCTCCTCACCCACTAGCCCACTTTTTTTGAGCGGCCAAGAATTCCCCAACCCACCATGCAGTGGCCAGCCAACTCTCTCTCTCTCTCTCTCTCTCTCTCTCTCTCTCTCTCTCTCTCTCTCTCTCTCTCTCTCTCTCTCTCTCTCTCTCTCTCTCTCTCTCTCTCTGTGTGTGTGTGTGTGACTTTCTGATAAAGACTGCTATGCATGTGGTTCTCAAATAAATAAAAGGCGCGCACACACACACACATAAATCCCCCTCGCCATTCGAATTTAACTCTCTCCTTTTCTCTCCCTGTTTATCGTTTGCAACTAGCTGCAACCAGCACCATCACTCTTTTTCCCTCCCTCTCTAACTACCTCGCATGCAACATTTATCAACTTTTCTCTCCCTCCCCCCCCCCCCCTCTCTCTCTCTCTCTCTCTCTCTCTCTCTCTCTCTCTCTCTCTCTCTCTCTCTCTCTCTCTCTCTCTCTCTAATCGTCGTCCATTCTTATCTATCATGTTGGCTAGCGAGCAGACATTCCCAAGCAAAGAAAAAACCGAGTGACTTTCTCTTAAACATTGAGCTTTAATATTAGCAGCATCTTATGTGGCATTCTATCAATATTGCAGCCACAATTAAAATATGTTTATGAGTTTTCTAAGCTTTTTACACATTACACGATAGACTGTAAGTATAGCAAAACAAGGCCAAAATAAAGGTTTGGACGAGGGTTGGGATTGTTCAAAGCTATGGCGTCCTTTTTTCTTTGTATGCTTTCATGGAGGAGACACGGGCACATTACATTTCATATTTTTTTGTCTTTTTCTCATTGGGAGTCGCAAAGCGAGAGATAGATGCAGAGAGTGTTGGCACGGTAGAGATAAAAAAAGTCCAAAAACTATAAAAAAAAGGCTCTTGAAACAGTCCGCGCCGACGCAGATTGTTTTAGAAGGGTTTTTTTTTAATTTGAGAGGGAGAGGGAGAGAGAGAGAGAGAGAGAGAGAGAGAGAGAGAGAGAGAGAGAGAGAGAGAGAGAGAGAGAGAGAGACTTTCAGCTACAATCGATTGCGACTTGTGCTATGGGGT
Source organism: Adiantum capillus-veneris (assembly GCF_014529385.1). Lineage (NCBI taxonomy): Eukaryota > Viridiplantae > Streptophyta > Polypodiopsida > Polypodiales > Pteridaceae > Adiantum > Adiantum capillus-veneris. Next base: position 163,754,629 of record NC_140938.1, read on the forward strand.
GGTTCACTGCCTGGCAGCTTAAAAGAGACACCTCAGAGCATGTCGTCTACTAAGAGCATGTGTTGTGGGGTGGTTCACTGGCTGGCAGTTTAAAAGAGACACCTCAGAGCATGTCGTCTACTAAGCTAGGCGAGAATGGGAATAAAGACGGAATGGTGGCAAAGATGGCAGACGTCGCTGTTCTCTCTGGAATTTCATGGAGCGTCTACAAGGTGGTGAAGCCACTTCTCCACGAACCCAAGTATACCATCTAGGTACATCATCATCGAGAGGGGACACTCTCTCTCTTGTTGTTTCAGTGCATGTGTAAGGACATGGGTCCTATGGGCAAGGCCACCGGCACGGCCGGACAATGTGTACGCTAGGGGGAGGCTATAAGATAGCATGGTTGGGTGGAGACTAGCACACGCATTACCACCGCCCTTTCACTAGTATCCGAGCTATTTTTGGGAGGAGGCGAAAAGCGGGTTGCATGTGTGGCACACTGCTTTTCTCCCATGTTCCACAGATAGTGACGTCTCCGTTGTGCAACAAAAATAAGACAGTCTTTCCTATGCGAAGCGCGTGCAAACAAACAACGCCAATTGACGCCCCACATACGCCATCCACAGTGCACGACCAAGGCGTGCGAATAAGGCAAACTCGATGGCTCTGAAGGCTTTCGAAGGCTTTTGTTGGCTGCGCTCATAGGAAGGCCCGCTTAACCCTTGCATGAAGGAGGGTTGAACCCACCCATGAGGGTAAGAGGCCAACACTTTACAATCAAGCTATTGACCCTTGTTGTGTATAACAAGGAAAGATAGCCATACTTGTGTTGAAAGGAAAACTAGAAGGAAAGGGAAAGCTTCAAACTTCAAGGAAGTAGTTTCACCCTTCCTTTTCACTTGTTGGAGGAAGGCAAGTTTTCCTGCAAAAATTCTTTATTCCTCAAGGAGGTAGCTTCAAAGTGAGCAGAAGCCTTCACAAAAACGACGAGTTTTTTTGAAGAGGCAACAAAGGTGTTCTTGCGAGGAACGACACGTGAAGCACTACGATTCCCGCAAGGCAAAGTTCGCATGCAATGCAAATCGTGGAGCATATAAAACACAAAGACTTCAATTTCACAAGGTACAAGTTGACATTTTTTCTCTCTTTGCATTAGTGTGTGTTTACCATGGCCAGTGAGGATATCCCACCTACACACACTTTTGATTTTGAGCGCGTAGATCAAAATCAGGGCACCATGGGTGCTGCTGACACTCATATGCATGATGATGATGATCTAGGAGATCATGGGCTTGTAGATATGGCTTCTTTCAAGACTTTGGAACATCGCCAAAGCGTACTTGAAAGCAACCTCTCTGCACTCAATGCAAATGTTACCAATCTTACGGAGTTACTTGTGAAATTTATGAATTCACAGACGACTCAAGGAGCTACAAGTGGCACAGTTCAAGGGAACCAAGCTGGCACGACTCAAGGAGTCCAAGAGATAAGTGTTGCAGAAGATGCAGAAGGTAGCAATGCATTACTTAAGAATATCACCATTCCTGAGTTTCACGGGGAAGAGCGTGATTGCAACAAGGATGCGGTCAATACGTTCTTACACAAATGGAGTGATATTCATAGATTGAGACACACCCCGGATATAAAGACAGCTGTGGAAACAAGTCTATCTCTTAAAGGAAAGGCCTATAAGTGGTGGATGACATTTCCAATAGATGCTCGTCCTCCGTCTTGGGCTGCGTTTCAAGCTTCTTTCTCCAAAGAGTTTTTGGACTACAATGAAAAAGATAAGAATTGGTTAGTATGGGATCCATGCCTCATGTCTGGCCTCTCTCTCACACAGTACCTTTCAAAGTATCGAAAAATCATATTAAAACTAGAAGGTCTAGATAAATTCCAAAAGATACGGGGTTTTAATAGGGGTCTTGACAAAGACTATCGTCTTCATGTCAAGACCCAACATCCAAAAACTTGGGAAGAAGCCATCAGTCATGCCCAAAGATATGATGATAACCAAGAGAGAAAAGGAAATGTTCCCTACTCTAAGAATACTTTTGCTGAGAGCAATGTGGCTAAGAGCCAATGGCGAGGTGGATCTCCCACACGTTCCAAGAGGAATAAGAGACAATCTACCTCTCCACGCCCATAAGAGGCTAAGAAGCCTAAGCAATCACGAGATACTCCATGTGGGTCTCTCAGCACTGCTGATTTTGAGCGTGCAAAGAAACACAATTTGTGTTTTAAATGTCTTTCGGATCAACATAACAAGAAAGATTGTCCTCTTTTGCAAGACAAAGAAAAAGCCATGCACACGTTCAGCACCTCAGATTAGATTCAGCTCCTAAATATTGTGCTGTAGAGATATTTCATATGGAAGAAAAGCACAAGTGATGTGTGCTCGCTTCAATGTGGCAGCCCACCTTTGGCCCCCAAGATTTGATTTGCATGCATGGCACTATTAACGGACAATGTGTTCATATTTTAGTGGATGATGGTGCAACTCATAACTTCTTGAACTATAAGCTAGTCAGAAAGTTGGAGCTTACACAGACTCCCCGGTCTCACAAGTATGTGGTGGAGCAGATGTCTGGGAATGATAAAGCAGTATGGGACACGGTAGTTCAAGGGGTTGAGCTTATTGTTCAAGATCATATGATGACCCTTGACTTCCAAGTTATGAACATGGACCGTGCTGATGTAGTTTTAGGACGGGAGTGGCTGCATGGTTTAGGAAACACATTGCACACTAGTTAGAACACAACTCCTTATCCTTTATGGCCAATGGTAAACATGTGTTTTTGCTTGGTGAGAAAAATATACCATCTGCACCTCTTATAAGTACAACCGAGCTTTCTATTTTGCAGAAAGCAGAATTAATAGATGAAGTCTTTTTGTGTTACTGCTTGTCTCCAAGTCTTTTGAATTCTCAAGAGCAAAGTGCGGTGAATTCTAGTAATGGTATGCAAAGTGCAATGAATTCTATTGATAAACGAAGTGTTAACAAATCTAACGAGTAAAGTGCTCTCAATTTTAATTCTATAGAGCAACGTGCAACTGTTGTAAAACAAACATTACAGGAATTACAAGATTCTCCATCCCAGCATAACTCTGGTTTACTTTCTCCGTTTGCACGACAAAAGCTAACTCACTTACTGACGGAGTATAGTGATGTGTTCTCAAGTGATTACCACCGGGTTTACCCCCTACACATGATGTGCAGCATGGCATAGATGTCTTGCCAGGCACTAAACGGGTGAGTAAACCACCTTATCGTATGAGTGCTAAAGAAGCCAAGGAGGTTGAGAGTCAGTTGGCTGACTACCTCACTCGTGGTTTCATTAGACCTAGCACTTCGCCTTGGGCATCACCAACTTTATTGGTAAAAAAAGTGCTACAAATGGAAGACATGACGTCCCTGCAGAATACATAAAATAACACGCTACCGACAATAAAATGATATATCTACATACCTGACGCATCCACGAGCACATGATCGACGATATACGCAAGCAGAGAGAGTAGCGAGTAGAGAAAGGAAGAGAACATGCGCAGGCGCACCTCCTAGAGCGGAGTGCTACGCCTGGCACGGTGAGAGAGAAGAGAAGAGAGGAGAGAAGAATGAGACGGACACTGGGTGCAATCTCCCCCCGTGCAAGAGTGAGCATTTCCCTCTTACACGTATTTATTTATAGATTTCTTGAATGCCCAAAAATGAGTACAAATTGGTCGGCCGGTCATAAATGGCCAAAGCTCATAAAGAGCACTTGAATAATCAAATATACATAAAATATAATATCCTTCTCCATAATCCATTATCTACTAATGCTTTTGCCACCTGTCAATTTCAATAAATGGATAAATATCAATTCCATAACATACCTCTCCGTTGAAAAGCAACTGTCCTCAGTTGCGAAGATAAAAATCTACAAACAATACTTGTCAAAAACAATGATTAGAAATCTGTATCAAATAGTAAAAAATCCATAAAAGTAGACAACATTGCTTATACCTGCCGTCATCCACATACTACCTATTCTAGTGTCCCATACCACTAGAATAAGCAGTATATGTCATACTCTGATGAATCAGGATATCATTGGTCACACTCATCATCAATCTCATAATGTCAAGTCTCATCACATAAACATTGCCGTAATAATCACTAGATACCAAATCCCAATCCAATTCCAATTCCACAATATAAGTCTAAATCCAAATCACTTTCATTATGTACCCGGGTAACAAAATCATACCAGTTACAGTGGTGGCCAGCCACTGCAGCATGATTTTGTGATTGGTGTTGCCTCAACCGGCGAGTCTACACCAAGAAGTCGTGCTGCCTAAATCGGCGAATCTGCATTTAGTATTGTTAAAATTTGTGAATCTACAGTTTGTTGGTTGTGCTGCCTAAATCGGCGAATCTGCACTAGATGAGCATTGACACACTGCCTAAATCGGAAAATCTGTGTGCACGTGACCAATGGACGAGACAAGACATAAAGAAAAAAAACGAAACAAAACATTTACTAACTGGTGGTGCCAAATTGAAGTATGCTGCGGTCCCATAGTGCTGCACAAAACTGTTTCTCAATCTCCATATTAGATCTTGTGTGTAGTTGTATATCAGCTTGATGATAAAGTTGCTCAATTTAAATTTACATTCAGGGGAAGCAGCAAGCGACAATGTGAGGGTGGGTAATTTCACATACCGTGATAAAGAAAAGATCTTATTCCTTGGAAAAAAATTATCCATTTGGATTATGCTGGTTGCAAACTACTAAATGTGTGCTGGGGGTGGTTCGAAGAAAGGACTTGGAGTTAAATTGTCAAATGCAAAACAAGTAGTTAAAAAGGAAGGTCAGTAGAAAAATAATCAGTTGGTTAATGTTAATGAAGATAGACAATTGGATTATCTAATAACAATTGGATCGCTTCAAGAACGCGTTATATACATGTTGAAAACAATCACAATTATTTGCCAGTCTCAATATACATTAATAGTGTGTAATCAAGAAAACTTCTATGTCACTAATGAAAACATACAAGTGAGATATTGATCTGGCCATATCTAGGTGTTAGTCGTGCTTAGTAAGTGGAGGAACTGTGTTTGTCAAGGAGAAAAGATAAATAGAGTAGTGGGACTGTGAATATTGCCTTGTGAGAGTCAAGAATGTGAAGTGACTTGTTGGTGGATCCCAATAGGATAGAAGAAGAGACTCGACATGGAGAGGAGAAAGTTGTACAACGGACGTCAAAAGCCCCCTATACTAGAGGTATATTGATCAATAGAGTCATTATGCTTGGGAGCATAAGACGCCGATGTCTATGAGGGCCACCCCATCAGTGATGGAGGCTCGAACAGAGGATGTGGACTATTTTAGCAAGGCATGGGAGACATCCAATATGACTATATTAATGTGGAGTCAATGGTCTTCAATGACCGATGCAATACATCCCGGGATAGTGCCCGATGCAAGCCAGTCACATAAGACACTGATGTTCAGTGTAGCCGTTATGTTATTGCCTTTGATTTCGTACCCAGACATGGTAGGAGATCCAACAAGATTGTAGCACATTGATCTCAAAGGTCATTTGGGCCTTTGGAAGACGATTAATATAACCAACTTACCATACGTGGTTAATTTAGCAGCATTGGAACAATCTTAGGAGACCTTAAGAAATCACCGAATGAGTGGAGAATCATGTGGGATAACGTCAAAGGTGAAGGATGGTCTGCAAATATATATCTATATGTATTATAAAAAAGAAATTCACAATGATGCAGCAATCGAGAACGCTATCTCAGCTCAGCACAGGAATTGCTGAGATGGACCAAGACCGACGATGGTGACTGGGATTGTACATGATGGTGCGATAATAATTAAAAAAAACAGTCGACGATGGAAAATTTGAACCGCCCTACAAATTTAGTGTGTATTCTTTGTGTTTTGCGATTCTTAGAGTTGAACTTCCCATATGTCCCTTTTGTCAAGCTTCCAAGTTGTGGCTCGTCGACGACACGCCCACTAAAAACTCCCGGAGTCTCGTTCATCGTGCATGCAAGCTGGGCAGATTTTAATATTGGAGTGCATTGTACAAGCATTACTGTGAGGCCAGCTCTGAACATTGAGAAATACTAAACACTTGAGAAAGGAGAACTAGGTTGCGAGCTTGGGCTCCACCTGCAAACCGGCAACAAACCAGGTCCGTGGCGAAGTGTTGCAAGCTTTTCCCATGATTCTTCTATGGTAGCCCCACAGTGGGAGACGCGGAGGGAGAGAGAGAGAGACTGGGTGGAGCTCACAATTCAAGGAACTCACAAGGTCGTCAAAGATAGCACAAATATGCCGCTTTTGATTCCTATTCTTCCGAGTTAACCCTGTTTTCCCATTGTCGCTTTCATGTCTACTGTGACCTCAGATGCCAAAGGATTCTGCACACGCACTTTTCTTCGGTTTCTGTGTTGACAGTTTCTCTGCATGTACTCCAAATGCAGGGCTGCAGTAAAGCTTAAGGTATTTCTCCGTGTAGGTTACCTCGAAAAGTGTGTCTCCGGCTGATGGTCTCCATCCGTGCATGAGCTGTTGTCTCTTACCCAGCATTTGCTACTCCAAATATTATATACAGTAAAATAAAATAAAAATGGCAGTCAACAGTGTCTGCATGGTTTGAGCGCGGAGTAGTGGGTGCTCGCTGCTGCTGCAGCTCCTAATACCAACCCCTGGTAGCAATGGGAGCATTGTAAACTGGGTTGAAGACGTGTGCTGCACCCTTGCATGGCCACCAAAATGATGGTGGGTGCGACTGCGAGTGAGTGTGACTGCGACTCCAAAGGTTGGTGGGGTAGGCACGGCTGTAGAGGGCCATCTGTGATCGTGCAAAAAAGAGAGAGAGAGAGAGAGAGAGAGAGAGAGAGAGAGAGAGAGAGAGAGAGAGAGAGAGAGAGAGAGAGAGAGAGAGAGAGAGAGAGAGAGAGAGAGAGAGAGAGAGAGAGAGAGAGCTGTTCGTTGGAGAGTGTGCATGCAACTGAACTTGTGGGTGTGGAGCTAGTAGTTGAAGCCAGAGAGTGTGGTGGAGTCCTGGTAAGAAACAGAGAGAGAGAACTAGGCTATGTGTGGGTGTGCCGCCATTCGGCCAGAGAGAGAGAGAGAGAGAGAGAGAGAGAGAGAGAGAGAGAGAGAGAGAGAGAGAGAGAGAGAGAGAGAGAGAGAGAGAGAGAGAGAGAGAGAGAGAGAGAGAGAGAGAGAGAGAGTCGACGAGGACTGCCAGAAGTTGCATGCGGTCTAGCCGGGCTGGTAGTGTGCATGGTAAGGCACACATCTGCACCATCAGTTGAGAAAGAGAGAGAACGGTGTATGGTTACGAGTTGGCGCCGCCATGCAAGAAGAAGAGAGAGGTACTAATTAGAGGGCACCTGAGAGATAAAGAGAAATTGGTTGGCACTAGTTGGGCCGCTGCAAAGCAGTGGCAGAGAGCGGAGAATGCGTGCATCTAGGTTAGTGGTAGGTGAACGAGAGAGAGAGAGAGAGAGAGAGAGAGAGAGAGAGAGAGAGAGAGAGAGAGAGAGAGAGAGAGAGAGAGAGAGAGAGAGAGAGAGAGAGAGAGAGAGAGAGAGAGAGAGAGAAAGAGAATTTTATCTACCCGTAGTTGCATGAGGAGGGTGAGGAGAGTTGGCTGGTTGCCCGTAGTTGCATGCAACGCAGTGGTTGAAGTGCAGACAAGTGGTGGATAATAGATGGCAGCAAAAAGGGGTGGTTATTGAGAATTAGCGACCAAGGTTTGCGCAATATGTGTGTGTGTGTGTGTGATGTCAATATTCAGCCCACAGAAAGGAGAAGAGAGACTGCTGCTGTAGTTTTTTTTAATTTTATGAATGAGAGCTTGTAATTATGGGAGCTAGAACTCCCACACAAATTTTGCGTTGCAGTACATCACCCTCTGACCATGATCGATTCAGGGGGCCTTCTCTACCACACTGCACATGGTACCCACCTAATGGCCACTGTTTGGCTTGCTGACAACAGCGTCTAGTGCAATTGGTGTCGATGTTTGTGACCATTTGGGTGGCTGACAATGGTGTCTGCAGGTGGTGTTTTCGTTGCGCCCATGGTCTCTTTCCTCTTCAAACTTGGACATCCTTTTGAAGGTTTGCGTAGGTTATCCCTATCCGAGTAAAATTCCCTTCCATCTCTTTTCTTTATCACCATCCTCAAACGCTTCACGTCTATTCCCCTTTCCTTGTCCGATCCCTAATCATGACTATCTACATCTACTAAGTCTACGTATTGTCTTCTTTCCTCTTCTTTAATACTTAATAAACATAAATACTATGGTCTATAATTAGTTTAAATCATGGCATGGAAATCATTATTATAAGCACTTTCTTTTTCCAGGTTCGATTATCATAATTACAAAAATTTCTCCACATAAAGAGAAGAAAGGAGAGTTTAATCAACTAAAAAGACATTGGATATCTCACACAAATATGCAATTTTTCTTAATCAATTAAAAGTATTTGCAGATAGAGAGAAAAAGAAAAAAATCACTTAGCTTTGATCGACATATCCAAGATCTGTAGCCATAAGAGCATAGCAAAGCTCTGATACCACTGCTACATTCGAAAGCCTGGCTGCCCTGCAAAACACCCGAAATAGCATACTACAAACCATAGAACAGACTAATCGACATACCTGGCAACCACATAGACGCATAATCGCGATATACACGAACAGACAGAGATAGAGTGCGAGAGAGAGAAAGAGAACATGCGCAGGTGCACCTCCTAGAGCGGAGTGCTACGCCTGGCACGGCGAGAGAGAAGAGAAGAGAGGAGGGAAGAATGAGACAGACACTGGGTGCAATCTCCCCCGTGCAAGAGTGAGCATTTCCCTATTGCACGTATTTATTTATAAATTTTTTGAATGCCCAAAAATGAGACAAACTGGCCGGCCGGTCTTAAATGGACAAAGCTCATAAAGAGCACTTGAATAATCAAATATACATAAAAAATAATATCCTTCTGCATAATCCATTATCTGCTAATGCTTTTGCCACCTGTCAGCTGCAATAAATGGATAAATATCAATTCGATAACAAAAAGGAAGATGGTACTATGCGCATGTGCGTAGATTATTACGGATTAAATGCGATAACCATCAAGAACAAGTATCCTCTGCCTCAAGTGGATGAGTTGTTTGATCAACTCCACGGGGCAAGATACTATACAAAAGTAGATCTTCGTTCAGGATACCACCAAGTGCGTATCCTACTGCAAGATATCTCCAAAACTGCCTTTAGAACATGGTTCGGGCATTTTGAATTTTTGGTTATGCCTTTTGGTCTAACCAATGCTCTAGCTACATTTATGACACTCATGGATAGTGTCTTACGTCCCTATCTTGGAAAATTTGTTGTGGTTTTCTTTGATGACATTCTCATTTACAGTAAAAGTGAAGATGAACACATAGAACACTTACGATTAGTGTTCAAACAGCTACGAGCTCACGCGCTGTATGCTAAGCAAAGCAAGTGCAATTTCTTTAAAACAGAGGTACATTACTTCGGTCATGTGATCTCTTATTCTGGCATCAAGATGGACACTGACAAGGTCACTGCCATTCTTCGATGGCTACATCCCAACACGGTTGAGGAGCTTCAAATATTTTTAGGCATGGCTAGATTTTATCGACAATATATCCATGATTATGCCAAAAAATTTGTTCCTATGACGGATCAACTTAAAGCAAAAGGTAAGACCTTTTCTTGGGAAGAAGCCCAAAAACGCAGTTTTGAACAGCTCAAGGTAGCTATAGCCACTGCTCCCATCCTAGTGATCGTCAACCCACTTAAGCCATTTGTGGTAGAGACTGATGCAAGTGATAAAGCAATTGGTGCGGTACTTCTCCAGGAGGGAAGACCTATAGCCTTTGAAAGTAAAAAGTTAGATAGAGCTCAACATTATTATTCTTTCTATAAGAGAGAGCTCTATGCCATAATTCACGCTTTACGAAAGTGGCTACACTATTTATATAGTGCCGAGTTTGAAGTAGTTTTTGACCATGAGAGTATCAAAAGTTTTACTACTCAAACGGACTTGAAGGGCCGTAAAGCTAGATGGACTGAAATACTTCAAGATTATGATTGTAAGCTATGATATGGCAAGGGGCGATATAATGTAGTAGCGAATGCACTAAATCGGATGCTTCATATTATTTCACTTGCTTTCACGGAAATAAAGAGTGAATTTTTAGAGTCATTACCTGGCAAGTGTGCACAAGATCAATCATATGCTAAAGTGTGGAGTGCGGTTTTAAAAGGGATCCCTCACACTCACATGTCTTTGAATAGCCAGATCAACATGTCTCTGCACGCGCAGATAGAAACTCCAACACACAGAGCTCCATCCCTACTCAGGAAGAGCTTAAGCGATGGAATAATTTTTTCATTGATTATGACTACTTACTCCACAAAGGTAGAGTGTGTGTGCCAAAGGACTTAGACACTAGGTGCCAAATCTTATTTGAGTGTCACGATAGTCCAAGTGTTGGTCATCCAGGTATTCATAAGACGTATGCCTTAGTTCGACGGCAATTTTATTGGCCGGGCTTACATCATGATGTTCAAGAGTACGTACTAAACTGCCAACAATGCCAAGTTAATAAGGCAGAGCGCCTCAAGGTAGGTGGCCTTTTACATCCTTTAGAGATTCCAGAAGGTAAGTGGGAGAGTATCTCTATGGATTTTGTAGTAGGACTACCTATTACAAATCATGGCCATGATGCCATTTGGGTAATTGTAGACCGTCTCACAAAGATGGGTCGATTCATTCCCACTAAGACTACGGTTAAGACACCAAAATTAGCACAACTATTTATAGAGCATATATATAAACTCTACGGTCTTCCAGCTAGTATCATTAGTGACAGAGATCGAAAGTTCGATAATCACTTCTGGAGAGCTGTGTTCCAAAAGTTGGAAAACTAAACTTAATCTAAGTACAACTGATGATCCAAAAACCGATGGTCAAACCAAAAGATTTAATCAAGTGCTAGAGGATATGCTACAAGTGTACGTTACCAAGAAGCAAACCAATTGGGAAGACTACTTACCTATATTGGAATTTGCTTATAATAGTTCAAAGCATGTGACTACAGGGTTTAGTCCATTTATGCTTTTATATGGATTTCAACCTAGATCACCTGTTACATTGGGGTTGGCTAAGGAGAAGATACAACAAGTGAAGGATTTTCTCCAAGACCATTTTGACATGCTTTGAGTTGCTCGACAGAATGTTAAGCAAGCTCAAGATTGTTATAAGAAGTACGCAGATGAGCATCGTCGTCTTGCTACTTTTGAAGAAGGAGACAAGGTTTTCCTCAAAGTTCTGGACCATTCAGAAAGTCTGAAGACGGGAAAAGTTGCTAAACTTTCACCACGCTATTGTGGACCATTTAGTTACCATTCTCAAACGTAAAGGTCAAGTGGCCTATAAGTTAGCTCTCCCAGAGCACTCACGAGTTCATCCTGTTTTTCATGGAACCAAAACAGCTAGGACATAATGACAATGTCATTGACACAGGTGTGTTAGTTGATTTTATCAAACCCGCCAAGCATTCCTCATGAGCCGGAAAAGATTCTGGATTCTCATGAGCTTCTCACCAGACATCATGCCAGACGGTAGGTGTTGGTAAAATGGCTAGATAGACCCGAAGAAGGTTCTACATGGGAGAATGTCTCTGCACTTAAGAAATGTTTTCCTACGTTCATTTTTTAGGACGAAAATGATTCTCCAAGGGGGGACTAATGTAAGGACATGGGTCCTACGGGCAAGGCCACCGGCACGGCCGGATAATGTGTATGCTAGGGGGAGGCAATAAGATAGCACGGCTAGGTGGAGACTAGCACACGCATTACCACCGCCCTTTCAACATGAAAGTTGGAAATGGATATATGATGATGAAGATATTTATGTGTGATGTTATGAGCATACCCTAATAAGGCTTTGAATATATATCTCTATCTCTCGTCTTGGTCTATGTACCTAGGTGCATCGGTCCATTCTTGTTAGGATGACCCGATAATAACAGTTAAGTAGTTGGTTTGTAAGCATTCAGGATACTTGTAAATACTTTAAACATAACACCACTCAAGAGATGCATTTTTAGAGAGAGAGAGAGAGAGAGAGAGAGAGTCGACATGGTGGCAACCTCCAAAACTTAAAAAAAAACCCTCGAATTGGCAGCAAGAAAAGCGCTTGGAAAAAATCATACATAGCTCTTGCTAATTATTTGAACGGAAATAACTGATGTGTAATGCATGACAATTCCATAGCCTTGAACTTCCTTATTGGCTCGTAGCACCACTCCAACACAGTTGGATGCCACAATTAATGTCAAGCTTCTGAGACATGAGGAAGGGAAGCTCTTCTACAAGGATGTCCCAAGGCACACTACAATAGCCAAAGGCTTCAAATGGCATCCCAAGATTGACTGCAATATCTTAAGGTTTCAAAAGAATTGAGCCCCTTGCTTCTCCTGTGAAAGGTATCAAAAGAGCTGATATAGGTATATATCCTAGGTAAATCTTAATTGAGGGTGGGTGCTTTAGATGTGAAGCTCCAGCCGTGACCAACTTGGCATCCATGATGCTTGCCTGACACCCTTCACTTTCCTCTAGTAATAGTTGCCCTACCTACCACCTTCCAAAAAGGACTAAAGACCATATGGGCCACCTGGAGCTCAAAATTTGCCACCACCTCCAAGATACCAAGTAGGACAAAACAACGCAGCATGGTCACCTCTTAAGCTGTTAGCTACCTTAAAATCTTCACAAATATTTCTCTCTACCAAAGAGTATCATAAGGTGGTGAATGAGTACTATTAGTCTTTAGTTTCGTACTTGTTGTTTGTAATAGCTAGGCAAGCAACTATCGATCGCCCTTGCAAGGCAATAGGTGTGCCAATATACAAAATCTATGGAGGTGGCGGAAACATGCAAGTGATAGGGTGGATGCAACTAGTGCTGTTTGGGACACATTGCAGAAGAGACCACCGTAAATGAAACGCGAAGGTAGGGTGTATGGCATCTCACTGATGATGCTACTGCAAATACTCATGAGGAAAGAGCTGAGAGGCTATGGATGGTGCTACCACCATTATTACTAGCATTAATGCTCGTGGACGGGTAGCAGTAGTGGGGAAGCTCAAGACTAACAAATTGATGGCCATGGTGGCCAATGTAAATTGAAGATTTAGGATACCTTAGAGTATATTTGGATATTCCAATTTTCAAATAAGTTGGGGACTGGGCATATATAGAACGGTGGGGGTGGGGGAGAGAATTGTTTAGGGATAGCTAAATATTGTATGTCTTTTGCTATGCAAATGCCTCTTATGATCTTTTTTTATATCAATCATGTTTGGCTCTGCTCGGTTTTTATGATTGCTCAAAAAGTTTTGCTCGGAGTTTGGAATTCCCCATAATTTCAACCCTCAATAGAAGCATAGGAGCTATAAGCGCAAGCATCTCCAACACATTGCTTGTTGTGCCTCCTGAAATCTTTCTATGGTCTGCTCAAGACATGGTCTACAATCCATAGCCAGGTCTCGCTTTTGGATTATCTGGTCTTTAATGTCCATAGCATTGCTATTTATCTCTATGGCACCCAAGGTGAAATGATAGCTCTTCTCAGCAATTGAAAGCATGATATTTGCAAACGAAACTAAATGCGTTTTCTCGTGACTCGTGCATAAGACTCATCTGTGGCACATCTGGATGAGAGTACATAATGGAGTGTGCCAACATTCTCCACATTCTAGAACTTTTGTTGAAAGGCTCTTGCCTATAGATCGAGAAGCACAACAACATCCTTGCATTGTTGTAGGCTTTGTCTTGGGTTAAGATCACATACACATACATGAAAAGGCTCATATCCAAGATGTCTCACGAAGCAGGTAGACCAATCCAAAAGGGCATGTCTGGTAGTCCTAAGAAAAGCACATCCACGACCTCAACGTCTAGGTCTGCAAGATCCATGGCATATGGTTGTCAAATCGATTGGATTTGTCGTCAAAGAAACGGTAGGGTTCCACATTAACATCATTTGGTATCCTCTTTGACAGATGGTTGAGTCATCCGACTAATTTTTTTGTATGAAGTCTATGTATCTCTCTCTCTCTCTCACACTCTCTCTCCCTCTCTGCATGTGAATTGTTCTTCATTTTTGGGATATTATAGCTTGTAAAATTTGTGAGGGTTTTGGAGATTGGATTATTAGGTGTATTTCTTGGTGGGGCGTTTGCTTTACATATTATGTATTGATAATCTCCCTAGTTGATGGTGTCTATTAGTTGAGTTACAGGAAACATATCAAAAGGAATGAAGTAATGAAGTGTGCTACTCTCCACCCAACCATGCTATCTTATAGCCTCCCCCTAGTGTACTCATTGTCCTGCCATGCCGGTGGCCTTGCCCGTAGGACTCGTGTCCTTACATTACCCCCCCTCCCCCCCCCCCTAGAGAATCATTTTCGTCCACGAGAACAAACGTAGGAAAATGTTTCTTAAGTGCGGAGACATTCTCCCATGTAGAACCTTATTCAGGTCTATCTAGCCATTTTACCAACACTTGTCGTCTGACATGATTTCTGGTGCGAAGCTCATGAGAATCCAATATCTTTTGAGGTTCATGAGGGATGCTTGACAGTTCTATAATGTCAACTAGCACACCTGTAGTATCAATGACATTATCATTCTATCCTAGCTGTTTTCGTAAATAGCTAACATGAAAAACAAGATGAACTTGTGAGTGCTCGGGAAGAGCTAATTTATATTCCACTTGACCTATACGTTTGAGAACGGTAAACGGTCCACAATATCGTGGTGAAAATTTAATAACTTTTCCCGTCTTTAGACTTTCTGAATGCTCCGAAACCTTAAGGAAAACCTTGTCTCCTTTTTGGAAAGTAGTAAGACGGTGATGCTCATCTGCGTACTTCTTATATCGATCTTGAGCTTGCTTAACATTGTGTTGAGAAACTCGAAGCATATCAAAATGGTATGGGAGAAAATCCTTCACTTTTTGTATCTTCTTCGTAGCCAACCCCACCGTAGCGGATGATCTAGGTTGAAAACCATATAAAAGCATAAATGGACTAAACCCTATAGTCACATGCTTTGAACTATTATAAGCAAATTCCAATATAGGCAAGTAGTCTTCCCGTTTGGTTTGCTTCTTGTTAACGTATGCTCGTAGCATATCCTCTAGCACTTGATTAACCCTTTCGGTTTGACCATTTGTTTGTGGATGATCATCCATACTAAGATAAAAGTGTAGCTTCCAACTTTTGGAACACAACTCTCCAGAAGTGATTATTGAACTTTGGATCTCTGTCACTAATGATACTAGCTCGAAGACCATAGACTCTATATATATCCTCTATAAATAGCCATGATCATTGTGATGTCTTAATCGTAGTCTTAGTGGGAATGAATCGTTACATCTTTGTTAGACGGTCTACAATTACCTATATGGCATCATGGCCACGATTTGTATTAGGTAGTTCTACTACAAAATCCATAGAGATGCTCTCCCACTTACCTTGTGGAATCTCTAAAGGATGTAAAAGGCCACCTACCTTGAGGCGCTCTGCCTTATTAGCTTTGCACTGTTCGCAGTTTATTACGTACTCTTGAAAATCATGATGTAAGCATGGCCAATAAAATTGCCATTGAACTAAGGCATACGTCTTACGAATACCTAGATGACCAGCACTTGGACTATCGTAAAACTCAAATAATATTTGGCACCTAGTGTCTTAGTCCTTTGGCACACATACTCTACCCTTGTGGAGTAAGTAGCCATCATCAATGGAAAAGTTCTTCCATCGCTTAAGCTCATCCTGAGTAGGGGTGGAGCTCTATGTGTTGGAGTTTTTATCCGCATGTGTAGAAACATGCTGATCTGGATGTGCAAAGACATGTGAGTATGAGGAATCCTTTCTTAAAACTGCACTCCACGCTTTAGCATGTGATTGATCTTGTGCACACTTGCC
The DNA here is from genome assembly GCF_014529385.1 of Adiantum capillus-veneris. Lineage (NCBI taxonomy): Eukaryota > Viridiplantae > Streptophyta > Polypodiopsida > Polypodiales > Pteridaceae > Adiantum > Adiantum capillus-veneris. The sequence continues at coordinate 163,770,665 of NC_140938.1, forward strand.
ACGTAATGACTCCAAAAATTCACTGTATTTTTGTGAAAGAAAGTGAATTAATCTGAGGCATCCGGCTTACTGCATCCGCTACTACATTATATCATCCCTTACAATATCGTAGCTTACAATCATAATCTTGAAGGATCTCCGCCCATCCAGCTTTATGAACCTTCAAGTCCATTTGACTAGTAAACCACATGGTCAAAAACCACTTCAAACTCGACACCATATAAATAGTGTCGCCACTTTTGTAAAGCGTGAACTATGGCATAGAGCTCCCTCTTGTAGACAAGATATATAATTATGTTGAGCTCTATCCAAATTTATACTTTCAAAGGCTATAGGTCTTCCCTCTAGAGAAGTACCGCACCAATTGCTTTATCACTAGCATTAGTCTCTACCACAAACGGCTTAAATGGGTCAACAATTTCTAGGATGGAGCAGTGGCTACAACTACCTTGAGCTGTTCAAACCTGCGTTGTTGGGCTTCTTCCTCAAGAAAAGGTCTTACCTTTTTCTTTAAGTTGATCCGTCATAGGAATATCGATTTTGGCATAATCATGGATATATTGTCGATAAAATCCAGCCATGCCTAAGAAGATTTGAAGCTCCTCAATTGTGTTGGGATGTGCCCATCCAAGAATGGCAGTGACCTTGTCAGTGTCCATATTGATGCCATCATAAGATATCACATGACCGAGGTAACGTATCTCTGTTTTAAACGCACTTGCTTGGCTTAGCATATAGGGTGTGAGTTTGTAGCTGTTTGAACACTAATCGTAAGTGTTCTATGTGTTCATCTTCAATCTTACTGTAAATGAGAATGTCATCAAGGAAAACCACAACAAGTTTTCCAAGATAGGGACGTAAAACACTATCCATGAGTATTGGTTAAACCAAAAGGCATAACCAAAAACTCAAAATGTCCGAATCGTGTTGTAAAGGCAGTCTTAGAGATATCTTTCAAAAGGATACGCACATGGTGATATCCTGTACGAAGATCTATCTTTGTATAGTAACTTGCCCCATGGAGTTGATCAAACAACTCATCCACTCAAGGCAGAGGATACTTGTTCTTGATGGTTATAGCGTTTAATATGTGATCATCTAGGCACATGCACATAATACTGATAGCCGTTTTTTGGCTATCCGGAATTGCAACCTCACCCTACCAAAATCACATAAACACTATGGCTATTCCTACCTTTTCATTGTACATAGGCATGTGTGAGTTAGGGACTTTCCCCATATTTCCTTAAAAACCCTTTGTTTGGCTAGTTGAGCCAAAAATAAATAAATAAAATATATTATGGCCCATTTACGTGTAAATATTTCATTGTTATAGGGCCTAAATATAGGGGGGTTTTATTGTAATTATTTTTGTATTTATTTAGATATTTTTACCTAGGTGTGCGTTATTTGTTTAAGTATGCTAAGTACATTGACTGACCCTTACCATAATTTATCTTACCATTGTGAATACTCTTTATTATATTAATACATCTTTTCATCAAAGCCTCTCCAAATCTTGGTGTGAACTCACTCCGAGAAAAATCACAAAAATACATCTCACCCAATCATTCCCTTTTACTAAATTATCATTTTTTTACATATATTTTTTCTTACTTCTTGTAAATAGTCCTTAATCAATAAAACAAATGAGGGCCCCCTCATTTTATTTCCTATATTTTTATATGTTTGGTTTTTTTCATTTTATATTTTTATACATCTGACACTATTTTAAATTCCATGAATTGTTTATATACTAACTCGTTTTTTTCCATCATATCCATATATCAAATTTGTGAATAATCCTAATCCATGCATATTTTCAAACCCTCAAGAATTTATTAGGTCATGCTCTCATGCAAGGAGGGACTCACTCTTGGAGGACTATGCAAATTCAACAAAAGAGGGGCCACTGAAGAATTTTATAGGAGGAAAAACATGCATTTTGGTGGGATTTTTTGACGTCCACCTCTACTCCGAATTTGAGGAAGCAACCAAAATAAAAAATTTAGCTCACAAGCTTAATAATCACCTCAAAATTTTTCATAATTTTTGGAGCTGCCACCAATGAGATATGATTTTTTTGGTGGATCCCAGTCTATCCACATTTTCTCACAAGTCACCCTAGTCTTCTCTCACCTACATACACTTCCACACACACACACACACACACACACACACACACACACACACACGTGCACGCACACACACACACACACGTGCACGCACACACACACACACACACACACACTCATTCCTCTTTATCCCTCACTCAAACCTGCACCTTCTATGGTTTCTTTCACCCTCTTCACCACTAACCTCTCCTCTCACCTCCATTAGCTCTCATATAAACTCTACATGTACATACACCATATCTATGTCTCTTTCTATTCCCTCTAAATCATGATTCCATCTTACCTCTTCTCTATGTACATAAAATTCAGCATGTAGGCCATGCTTAACTTTTACAAAATTAGAAAATCTCATCATTGAATCGTCATTTTCATAATTGGTGATCGACATCGGCAACGAAGGCGTAAAAAAGAGAAGAAGAAGAAGAAGAGGATTGACAGTCATTCTTGACAATCTACACAAGGTAAGTCCAAGCTTATTCAAGGCTTCACCATCTCAAGGATTCCCACTTCATTCACCATCTCCTTTAATCATTCAACTCATTCTACCCATTGTAAATTGTACCACCAACTTTTTAGTGATTACTAACACTAACCACTAATCTTGTTGTAAAAAATGCACCCTTTACTATCAACTAAAGTAGGCACTCCCAAGTTATTCATTCAAAACTCTCTTCTGTCAACCTCAATAATTCTCTCTCCTTGAGCCCACATTCATGTTAATCAAAGGAGACCACTCTCATTTAGAATTTTAAAAAAATCATAATCCATGTTTCTCTTAATAAAATTAATTAAGCTTAATCTTAATCAAGGCTTCCAAAAGCCTATAAATAGAGCCCTTTTCTTCTTTGTAAAAGAGATCCATTCCACACATAACATAGCACTCTCCAACCCTAGTTGTGTAAGGAGATTGTAAGCTTTCAGATCTCTCTATCACATTATACTCATATGTGCATAGAGATTCTTTGAGGCTATTGTGAGGGATTGAGTGATGCTCTACTCTCCATCACATTTGTAGCTTCCACTTGCTAATGAATAAGATTAATAGTTTGGGGTGAAATTGTGTACAATGGCTATGCCTATTCTCTAAAATAAACTTGGCAATTCGGCTCAATGGTTTGTATAAGGTGAACTTGTCCTCAAGATTGTTTGTGTCCTTTCATGCTTTGTGGTTTTAAGGGGCTTATGACTAATTGTAAGAGGGTGATATGGTGAGAGGACTCCTGTAACCCTAAGACAATGGTAAAATGGCAATAAGATCAAGCCTTGTGTTGTCTCTTTAATTTTTCTAAGTTTGGAAGCATCTAATCTTTTAGGCTAGGATCTAGTTGTTCAAGTTAATTTGTACTCTCTATCTTACTCTCTTCCAAATCCCTACGGTTGTGAAGGACTGTGTTTGGTATGTATTTGTGTGGCAATTTTGTATCCCTCTCTTTGCATGTTTGGCTACATACTATTTACATCCTAGGTCGCATCCATAACTAGGTGGTGCCCCTTTCTTTTGTTGGGTTTGGATGTGGGTTTGTTGTTGTCTTGTGTGCTTGTAGTCGCCTCAGCCTCAATTGAGCAACACAGAAGCCTTGAGAAGTGTTTAAAGGTCGCTTCTCTTGTTGCCCGCCCCAAACTGCCTCAGTACCATCTTTCTTTTCTACTAATAGAATTGGCGATGCCCAAGGCAAGTGCTAGGTATAATGAAACCACGGGCGAGGTACTTAGCCAACTGACGCTTAATTTCCTTGGCCTCACTAGCACTCATATGATAAGGTGGTTTACTCACCGGTTTAGTGCCTGATAGGACATCTATGCCATGTTGCACATCACGTTGTTAGGGTTTTTTTGGAAGAAGTGATTGCGCATATGTACATATACATACATGGTGCATCGAATGAAGAATTGCCCATTGTCTAGAGCCATGTGGTTACATGGGGCTCACATGCGTACATGTAGGACAATGTGTACATAGTACATCGATTTTTATTATCACCAGTATCAGTTGTTTTTCTATAATAATGAGGAGTTGGTGGAACGTAAAAATTCTCGAGGAAGCTATCAGAGGGCCCATGCCATGAGGTAAGCAGGTGCGTCAAATGGCATCCAGTGGCGTCAAGAGATCGAATGGGATCAGGACTTGCACGTGGGTAAGTGAGGACACAACGAGAGTGTTTTATTTTGTTGAATTATGTAGAAAGGTCATCATGAGAACTATATTTGGGGGCCACTTCACATGATTGGGGGATGCATTATTGGGAAAAATTGAGTGCCAAGTGTGCGGATGGATATAGAAAGGTAACAAAAACGTACTACATGGCCATTTTTTGGCTTATTCGGGGTCCGTTTATGGTCAATCAAAAGGCCAAAGGTGACCCAGGGATAAAGTGAAGTGTGCACACTAAAAAACCTGAGAAAAAAGCAAAAAAAACATGGAGAGAAGAGGAAAAAGAGCCGCTACTCAGGTTTTGCTGTTTTTGAAGTCTGTTTTGGCCATGAACTGCTCATCTGAGCTTGGATTTGAGCACTTTGATATTTTTTGGCCGTTCCGAACGCAACGACGCTCTCCATTTTGCCAAATTCCTCAGTGTTTTCCTATTGTTTTGGCTGTGTAAGTTTCTCATGTGAGCGAAGCCTCTCCTCAAATTTGTGATTGTATTTGGCATATTTCATCCATATGGTGTGAGTTATTTGCCCCATTGGTGTTGGCCTAAGCTCATTTGTATCTAAGCATCATAACTCTTCCTCCTTTGAGCTGATTTGTGTGTGTGTGTGTGTGTGTAACTGTGTATGTATGTGTTGAGTGGGCAAATGGATAGTCTCTCTCCTCTCACTCCATCCGTGTGTTCCTTGCCTTGGTCAAGTGGGTTGTGTAAGCCGAGTGGTGCCCCGGAGTGTGTGTATGTGTATTATCCTAAGAGTGTTGCGGGTGATTATAGAGGCGTTGTGTGTGTCTCCATCCCGCTCACATTCTTTTGGCGCCCCCACGGAGGATCTTCTTCGAGTACCTTCACCTTCGGGATTATAGGTTATAGAATACATGGTACAGGTGATTCACACAAGTACAGGTAGCTGGAGTAGAGTGATATACTGACAAGTGGGAGTCACTTGCAGTTGCCGTGGGTATGCATCATTTGGCACCTGTTTGAGCTCATTGTCTGGTATTGTACGTTACTTGTGGATACTGCCATTGTATGCCTTTGTGGATCCATACTTGGTTTTATTTGGCAGTCCCAACCATTTCTGAGACTTGGTATGGAAGATAGTCATTTCTGAGACTTGACTATATGATATTTGCATAAACCTTTGTGAGAGGTTCGTGGTGAGGTTTTATTGAGCTGGGGGATTCTCAAGTGTGAGATCTTTTTGGTGATGAAGGTGGCTAGAGCACCCTTTTCATTGTACTAGTGATTCCTACTTGATTCTTGGGTGCCATTGTTGGCAGGTTATGCACACATATATAGTCTATATTTTGCATTTTTACTGCTCTAATTTTAGGGAAACTATGCCAAAAAAAATTCAAGTTGTGATGGGTGGTTTTTTGGTCGTTTGAGCCATTTATCTTGCTATGCTGCTGAAATTCTGGCAAAATCAAAGGGTAATTAGTCAAGTGTGCTTTCTTAGAAGCTACATGATTGGCCTTTAATGGATAATCAAGACGGACCTCAGTTCACTCGTTTTCATTTTGCACAAAGAATTCAGATAAATGTTCATGTGGACTGGAAGATTTTTTACCAGCAGCGCATAGTCTTTATGTTTGGGCCAAGAAGATTACGAGAGATATTGGAATTCCCTTTGCCTGTTGTAATTTCAATGATTAACTATGAAAACTCATTTGATGTGCATGTGTTCATCCTTTTCTAAAGCTTGTGTGCGCTCCTTGCCGCACTGTCGAAGCAAGGGACTTGCCAATACACCGTATGCGAGCCACAAACGGCTCCAAGCACACAACAAGCCTAAACTAGCAAGCTCAAGAAAACAAAGGGTGTGTCACTCACCGCTCTACGCTCGCCTTCGTGGTGGATTCCTCGCCGCGATGAAGAAGAAGCTGCAATCGTGTCGCGCTCAACCGCTTCGCCGCCGTCGTGCCTTCGTAATGCTCGATCGCACACACACTCTCCCTCTCTCTCTCTCTCTCTCACACACACACACACAAGGAGGTGAAGAAGAAGAAGATGGAGATGGAGCAAGAGCACTCTTCAATTGCACAAATGAGAGAATGAGTAAAAATTAGGTTTAGTTGGCTTTTATAGGAGCTCACCCCATTCACACTTGGGCGCCCATGCTTAACCAACTAATCCCTTGAATGTCCAAGTTAAAGTGCGCCTCTCATCGACGATCACTCTACCTTTCCCTATTGGACCGACAAGCCTGGTACCTGACTCTACCAAATACATAATAAGCGTCCATCGTAGGTGATGGGTGTCCGTGTGCCATGAGGGTTAACATGCCCCCCTTCCTGATGTAGATTCCGTCCTCGGAAGCTATTGAGTTGAAGCTGGGTCGTCGAGGTGGAAGAGCATTTGAGATGAATGTCCTTAGCCTTCTTCAGTCACTGCAAAATCAAACAACATTGGCACAGTAATTGCATTCTCTTAAAAAGCATATGCAGTTTTAGGTAGACACATTGATTGGTCAAAGAATTTCAAACAATTTGATAGCAATGAACATTAAATTGCAATGTAATCAAATGCATAAACAGATGTAAAGGCAAAAAATTAAACAAGTATGGGGTCACTAATTTGACGGTCGAAAAGCACTAGAGATCGAATATTAATACCATGGATAAGCTTCTTAATTTTCAGTGGTCAATTAAGTTGTTTAATCGCGAGAGCCAAGTATTCATGTTCGAGGGCTGACTAGAGGCTATATCTAGAAAACCTTGTAGTTAAGCTACCATAAAAGGAATTTCTCATGAAATCATCGCCTGTCTGATTACTTTTTCTTTGACCCCCCAAGGTCTTTTCACATTGATTCAATTATGATGTGTGTGCTTATTTTGTATGCCTTGGGTTTTTTGCTTTTCAAGGAAAAGCGCCCACACTGGGAACCTCTAGGGCTCTAGTACCATAGGCTATACATGTGAGTGAAGTACCAAATCAAGCTGAGATTTCTCTTCCAGCTTAAAATTTTACATTGTGGCACTTTGATTTTTTGCTTGTTCATTTTCAGCATTTAAATTTTGTAACTTTGGGGGGTCATATAACACTGATACACTCCCCAGGCTCATCACATTAGTAAACTCCCTTTATAATACTTAAGCTAAAGGTCGATAGGGTTAAGCCCACTAGAAAGCCCTAGTACATTTCATACAATGCTGCCTAAATCGGATTAAGAACCTAAGTATCCATTGCTTATTAGGAAGGCATTCCCCATGGTATTAAGAGAAGATTTCTAATACCTAGCTTGGTCAAACTAGCTTAGTCGGACTGCTTGATTTTTACACCTAAACAAGTGATTATGACAAAACATTACATTGAATTAAATGTTGGATACTAAGCCAATGCGCTGAATATTATGCTACCAATCACAATCAAAGCAGACAAACATGGATGCAAAAAGATAAAGGCAATGCTAATGGACAAGAAACACCTGTTTGTGTTGATGGTCGCGCTTGATTTGAAGGTTCCATGAAGGTCCAAATCCTATCAATAGCAACACGCTCCTGTACACACTAGGAAACAAAAGGAATACCTCCAGGAGGCACATCAGTGGGAAAAGATAACTTTTCTAATCACTCAACTCTAAAACAGAAACACTCCTATCGTACTAATCTTACCTACCCTCCATCACTCAAATGATGAGGATCGAAGGTGTTTCATGGCATAGGTTTCTGTTTCACTGTACCAGATGTGACATGTGTAGGTCTGAGTCAATGTTTTGACTTTTAATGTGCATACTTGTTTGCTAATTGCTCTTGCTCTTTTTTTTCTTTTTTCTTTTTTTTTGAGTATAAAGCTTTATATGTACATTCCCTAAGATCGGTGATTGAGAGGTCAGGGAAAAAGGTTGAGAGGGAAACAAATGAATGATGACTGTCAGCAAACACTCCCCCCTTCCTTGGGTAGATCATACCGTTTGAAATGAGCTTGTCACCCTTTGAAACCAATTGTTCCAGTTGGTAATAGGTGAGGATTTTTGCCAGTAGTTTTCTATTACCCTAGGTGCCTTGTCAAGCTGCAAGGGTGGTAAGGTACTCTTCTAGGATCGAACTTGAAGTGGTTCATTAGGTGATTCTTGAACACTGGGAGGTGTGGATTCTTTTGTAGCTTCATGGAGGTCCACTACTATAGATGGAGGCCGTGTAGAAGCTTTTACCTCTATGGATGTATTACATGATGAGCTAGAAGCTTTATGGGACTCCCCCCTTCCTGAGCTAGGTGGAACAAATCGTTCTTTCTTTGGTACCCAAACTAGCTCTGGACTAGGTGTGTAGCATTCTGTGATTTTCTTCTTTCCACTATCATTGATTCGTTTTGGAGCTACGGCATTGGGTTTACATGGGTCAGGTGATAGGTAAGAGCACAATCTACGTTTTGGCACCCAGATTTGATCATTTCCTTGATAGTAGCCTTGGGCTTCCAATAGTCGTTTAGGGATCCATCGCAACATTTTCTTACTTTTCTTGGAGCGAGTGGTAAGGTTCTTACTAGGTTTCCGTTTTTTTGCACTAGCTATGGTCACTAAAGAATCTTTAGGGACCCACTTGTATGTTTTCTTCGTTACATTAGGATGAGTCTTGTCAGAAGCGATATGCATTGCTTGTAGCATATTTAAGGGTATAGGCATTTCATCCCCCTCAGGTGTTACCCAGGTCGTCCCCCTATTTCCCCAAGTGTCTATGGTTGATGCTAGGTGGACCCAATCCACATTGTCTGATTCCGTCATACCCGGTAACACATCCATGTAAGGAGAATCTTGGCCAATGTCTGTATCCTTCTTACAAGTGTAACAATATTGTAGTGGGGCCCAGTGAACTGTGGTGTCAGAGCGATGATCAATAATGGTTTTACTCCCTAAGGGGTGTACCTTACCAGTCACCAAATCCACTCTAAGGACAGAGTCTTGGAATTGCAAATAGACATGATTTTTAGACCAATCGTGAACCATTTGTGCTTCCCTCATGAATGGTCGTCCTAAAATCATTTCATATGACATAAGGTGTTTAGAGAAATCCATTACAATGAACGTATGTCGTACCTTGTGTCCTAGAACTTTGATCTTAAGATCCTTGAGCATCCCCATAGGTTTGGCTATGGTACCATTTGCCATCTTTACCACAATGTTAGTAACACTGAGGCGGGGTTTTCCCATGGATTCCCAACAATCTTTTGTAACGATGCTAACTCCCGCACCACCATCAAGAATTCCCTTTATAGTTAATCCCTTGGTAGTGATGGGTAGGGTCGCATTAGACTCGTCGCCTTCAAAATACTGCCCTAATTCGTTAATGGGTACCTCGATCACAGACTCGTGTCCATCTAAGTCAAGTGATTGCACATGATTTTCCTCATCAATCATAATCGAGTCAGGCCTATTTGGTTGCGCAAACTGCGGTAATCCCGTTCGTAGCTCTCCGTTAAGGAATGCTCGAAGTGCAAGGAATAACTCAGGATCTCCATACAGCTTTGCTATGATCGTGGTTCGGACCTCAGAAGACATGAAGTCCACTAGTTTGGCAACATTCTTTGGCGTTTTGCAGGGTGTAGGTCCTTGACTAGGAACTGGTGAGGATGGAATCTCATATTCCTCAATGGGATCAGGTATTCCTTCGTTAAACATCCTTTCCAACAAGAAGGGTGTATGCTCACTTTCTGATGTCCTGTCCTCACTCCCTTCTTGGATGATACTAGATATGGCTAACGGTCTATGGTTCATGTGGGGTGGATGAACTTGCGTGGGAAACACTGTGTCATGAATTTTGATATGCATGGGTTCTGGTTCTAGTTTCCTTTGAGTCTCCTCCACTAAACCTCTTAGATGTTTCACCTGCTCAATCTCGTCTACTGGGTTTGGGTACGTCCCAATCTTCTTTTTACGATTCTTCCCTTTTTGCCCCTGCGGTTTATCTTGGGGGTCTTGGATTAGATTTGGAAACACTTGTGGTGTTTTCAGAGGCTCTTTATGATTTTCTCTTATTCGGTTTTCATTTGGTCCCATGTCACGGTTTTCCTTGTCGGTCTTTCCCTTTGTGGTATTGGTTCTAGTCTCCATTGTCTCGACTGAATCTGAATCATCCTCGAGGTCATTCATATACACGGGGTCATCTCCTGTTCCTATGTTTGTTTTGGAACTTGGCTTTGAATTTTCCGTATTCTGCGACTTCTTCCTTCGTGTCTTTTTTTTCTTTGCTTGGATAACTGATGCGGTATCTCTCTCTTCGAGGATATGTCCTGGCCCTTGAAGCATGGACCGTGTAATCGCATAAGCGGGTGCGACGGGTGGTATTGGCGATGTCACACTAGCAATTTCGACCAAATTCAGGGGTGTGATTTTAGGCGCATTTGGGTTATAGGGGCATTGGGCAATCAAGTGATCTATGCCACAACGATTACATGTGAGTATTGGCATTGCAGACGTGCTCCCTTGATTCACTTGCATCTGTGCAGCATTCTTTTGCAGCCTAATAGGGCACTCCGCTACTCGATGTGGTCCACCACACTCGTAGCATTGAAGAGGTGGCCTCCTAGCCTGGGTGTTGATATTTTGACCTCTGGATGCGAGAGCAGCAGCTTGATAAACCGGCTTGACTTGTCCCCAACAATCTTCCATGTAGTATATAGGACATTCTTCCAATGTATCAAGTCCGTAGGCAATACTAGTGTCTATTTCCTCCTCACAGCCATTTGCATAAGCATTTGATGGCTCGCAACCCACTTGGTTCATAGGGGCGACTCTTGGATGCGGGGGCTGCGGTCCTAGCACAGGAGGTGGTAACGGTGTAGCTTGTACAACATTTTGAGATCTAGGGACCATGTGTTGCGATAGTTGCTCAACAGGTGGAGTAGGCATCAATACAGGAGCTCGAGGCGCATCCGTCCAGGCTACAGGTGGTCTATTTGCCATCATACGTTTGATCATTAAACAATCCTTAGCTTGGTGACCATACCTACCACATGCGTTGCAAGTTCCATTAAATTTTACTCTAAACGTAGGGCACTCACTAGTGCTATGTGGACCTAAGCAAATGGAACACCATTGTTGCTCCCTCTTGGATACATGTGACTATTTTGAGGGGGTCGATTATCCTTAAGAGACTCTTGGATTGCCTTGGTGAGGTCTGTCAAGAATGTCTCAAATACCTTTGGCTCATTGGAAATGGGCTTTGCAGTCATGGGTTCATACTCAATGGCTTGTGAGCTAGTGGATCTCGTGTCAGTAGACACCCTCATGCCTGCTATCATCAAGTTGTCCTCTAATTGGATTGCATTGGCAGTGACATCTTCCCAGGTTGTGATACCTCTAATCACTAGTCCATTATAGATTCCTTCATTCCTCAACCCTCGAATGAATCGATCAAGCAGTTGGTTATTGTTGAAGCGCTCATTTACAGGGCAACGAGAGTTTAAGTGCTTTAGACGACTAATGAAGTCCCTTACTGACTCTCCTTCCTTACGTTCGGCCTTCTGTAGCTGAGATGCTACACCCCAAAGCACACCTTCTCGTATGTACTCCTTTAGAAACAACCTTCGAAGGGTAGGGTAGATTGTTTTCTCGTCCACCCTTAGGGTCCTATACCAATCTCCAGCCTTCCCACTTAATGTCAAGCTTAAGGCATTGCACTTATGTAGTTCGTTGTGTTCCCCTAAGGAATCACATACTTGTTCAAACACTTCAATGTGTTTTCTAGCATCTTCGTCCCCATTGAATTTTTGCGTGAGTTTGGCAATTTGTACTGCCTTACTTCTAGGCTCTCTATCAGATGCATGACGCATATTTTCCGCGATAGATCGACCTATGGTTTGAGCAAACGCTGCCAAGTCACCTATGTGAGGAGGTAGGGCCGGTGGAGGTACTCTTGGAATCATATGTGGGAGAGGAACGGGTACCGATCTTGGCATATGTGTAGATGATGTAGGATATGGAACATAACCGGGCATAGGTCCACTCGGATAAGAGCTAGGGAGCGGCACTCGAGGAGCATAAGCAAGTGGTACAATTGGAGGTGTGGGGGCCATGTGTGCATAAGGGGCTAAAGGCACATATGGTCGAGGCTCCATATTAGGTACTACAACACTAGGTAGTGGCACTGCGCTAACCGTAGATGTCATCGGTACATTCTCTGTTAGGCTTATCCCTGGAGTGAGCACTGTGTTTTCCTTGATAGAGGGTTGAGCCAAGTTAGGGAAGCTAAAGTTGTCGCTCGGAGGCTCAGATTGCATAGAGACCCCAGGTGAAATGACGTAAGATGGGTCCATGGGGCTCATTAGAGGAGTCTCCATTTGTGATAGAGTAGGCTGTTGAGCCTTGCTCGTATCCAGAAATCTCATGGGGCCAGTTGAGAGTATATTTACCCCTCGGTTTTTCCTTTCTAATTGAATAATGCCATGGATAACATTACAGATCATTTTCTGTTGATCTTCGATGCTCGTGGCACTAGAGGTGGATTGTACAATCTCTATCCATCCTACATGGTAGGCGTGGCCAGAGTGTAGATCCGTCAACACCTCAGTGTGGAGGTCATATGTCCAATGATCATTAATGAACAATCCTTCTAGAGTCGACGTGTTAACGGTTTCTTGTGAGGTAGAAGCAATGTTGCTCCCCGTGGTTTTACTTGTCAGCAACGGTACTCTAGAGGGAACTTCTGAAGGAGGCAGCTCAACAGGGCCTTCTTGGTAAGAAGTTGGTAGGATATCCACATGGACACTCTTTGGGGGTGTGGGGTCCACGTGCGATGTGAAAGGAGAGTCCACTTCCCCACCCCCTTCGTGTGCTTCATTTGCATCAGGTTCCGAGCGAGTAGCTCTACCTAATGTTTCCATGAAACGGCTAAACATACTAGTACTAGGCTGTGGAGCTTCGGGAGGTGCATGGCCTTCTCTCTCAGTGTTTTGGGTAGGGTATGCTTCCATGATTTCTGAGTCGGAGGAGGAATCACTAGCGGCTATTTTAGGGTCTTGGGTGGTGCTACCTTGTGTCCCCGCTGAGGGTCTAGAGCTTATCGTGGATGGGTAATGGGTGTCCGTATGAACAGAGGCACTACCAATGTGATCGTGCTCTAACACTCGTCCAGAGCGTAAGTGCATGTGCTTTTGATACCCTAAGGTGTCAAAAAGCTGCTCTAGGAGGCCTTGTGACTAGTTTTTAGCGTGTTTTTTGTTTGTTTTTTTGCTAGATTTTTTAGAGCGTGTCGTGGAATGGGCCGTGTGATAGCTCGAAACGAGCGTATCGGTCAGAGGGTCGTGCCGTGCTTTACAGCCCTCCGTTTGGTCACTCTATGCCCTCGGAATCCCTAAAACTGTCAATTTCCAGTAGGGAACTAGGCTCAAACTAGAAAGTCTAAGGGTGCAAGTGGGAAGAGAAAGGAGGAGAGTGGAGGACTTGTCCCACATGCTCTCATTCTCTCTTGAGGGAGTAGGGTATATATATAAGAGTGAGTCTAGTATATATCATAAGACTGAGGACTGAGGCCTGGGCCTGGGCTTGGGCTTGGGCTTGGGCTTGGGAAAACGATCCCGATCTATCTTTTATACAAACCAACCCGTCCGTTTTAAGAGTCACGTTTTTTATTTTCCAAAAATATCGCCGCCCACTCGCTCGCGTTTTTAATTTCCGAATTTTTTTCCTTTTTTTTTTCAAAGTTATTTTTATTTTTTTTTTGAAAATGCAGAAATTGCAGAAAATTAAAAAAACGCAGAAATTGCAGAAAAAACGCAGAAATTGCAGAAAAAACGCAGAAATTGCAGAAAATTGAAAAACGCAGAAATGCAGAAAATTGCAGAAATTGAAAGCGCCGAACTTGAAAATACAGAAATTGCAGAAATTGAAAAAACGCAGACAATAGCAGAAATTGAAACTTGACAGCAATTGCAGAAAACGCAAAAAACAGAAACCTCCACACACTCCTTCCCTGCCTTTCCTATGATAGAAATTGCACCACAAGGAAGCGTAAAGTGCTAACCGAGCTTAGTGTAGGGCATATCCCCGGCAGCGGCGCCAAAAATGTGCGCTCCTTGCCGCACTGTCGAAGCAAGGGACTTGCCAATACACCGTATGCGAGCCACAAACGGCTCCAAGCACACAACAAGCCTAAACTAGCAAGCTCAAGAAAACAAAGGGTGTGTCACTCACCGCTCTACGCTCGCCTTCGTGGTGGATTCCTCGCCGCGATGAAGAAGAAGCTGCAGTTGTGCCGCGCTCAACCGCTTCGCCGCCGTCGTGCCTTCGTAATGCTCGATCGCACACACACTCTCCCTCTCTCTCTCTCTCTCTCACACACACACACACACACAAGGAGGTGAAGAAGAAGAAGATGGAGATGGAGCAAGAGCACTCTTCAATTGCACAAATGAGAGAATGAGTAAAAATTAGGTTTAGTTGGCTTTTATAGGAGCTCACCCCATTCACACTTGGGCGCCCATGCTTAACCAACTAATCCCTTGAATGTCCAAGTTAAAGTGCGCCTCTCATCGACGATCACTCTACCTTTCCCTATTGGACCGACAAGCCCGGTACCTGACTCTACCAAATACATAATAAGCGTCCATCGTAGGTGATGGGTGTCCGTGTGCCGTGAGGGTTAACAGCTTGAGCTCGATTGAAGTTTGTACGGATTGAGTCAGAAAAAAGTTTTGGATTCTTGCACCTGTGTTAGAAAGGGTTCTCAAAGCATTGAAACTTGGGTAGCCATGGCTTTCTCTTATCCGGAATTTCTTAGAAGAAGTGATGAAGATGTGGAAGACTTTTTTGGAAAAAATGGAGGTTGCCTGCATTAGCAACCCGATTCATGATCCTGCACAGATGTTACATCTTCTCCATATTTGCTTGAAGAGTGATGCATGAGTTTGGTCCAAAGCATTTGAAGAGGAGTTGTGTGCGGCTGATCCACCTGTGAGATTAACTTGGGACAATCTAAGGCATGGATTGGAAGTGGAGTTTGTGAAGACAAAAGTGAAGTACATGGCGCGATTTATTCCATTGTCTTCACAACTCCTTTATCCGTTACAACAAGTGGCAAAGCATGATCCATTGCAATGGGATGCAAGTGTGAAGAAGTGTTTCAAGAGGTGTTAAGGGGACTATCAGCCATGTAGGCTCCTGATTGGGAGCAAGTGTTTTATGTAAATCCATCAATAGGGGATGATGCCATTGGAGCCATGCTATTGTAAAAGGGGAAGGGCATCCATTATATGAGGCTAGTGTATTGTGCAAGCCGAGTGAACTTGGTAGCAGAAAGAAAATTGTTGGAAGTAGATCTAGTGATGACCATTGTAATATTTGCTTGTCGACGATTCCGTCATTACTTGCTACCATGACCTTTTGTTTTCTTGACGAGTTTATGCCTTTTTGCCACAATTAATTAATGACACTAACATGTCAAATGTGGTCAAGAAATGGGTAATTGATATGCAAGAGTTTGAGTTCTCTTTTTTAGTGGAAGACAGTACAAGAGCTACCCTAGCTGATTTGTTGACTTACAAGGAGAATCCCCTTCTTGTTAAGTATGAGGTGGTGAGAAGGGTAGTTGAAGAAGTGCCACAAACAACAATGCACATGTGTTGTTCTTTGGTGGATCATACAGAAAGAGCCATGATGCCACTTCAGGGGGTATAGCACTTTACGATCCAGAGGGGAAGCTAGTATGCAAGAGAGGGTTCAAATTGGATGCTCATAATAACAATGAGGCTGAATATGCTACTTTGGAAGCCGGATTACACATTTGTTTGAAGCATGGGATTAGAAGGTTGAGCATAAAAGGTGATGCCTTCTTAGTTGTGAAGCAAGTGTTGGGTGTGTGGAAGAGAAAGAACACCTCATTGAAGGAAATGTGTTTCAGAATTAAAGGCATGTTAAAAAAGTTCGAAGCATGGAGCATCAGACACATTGAACATGCTCTAAATGGAGAGGCACATGGAGCTCAAAGCATGATTGGAAAGCTATTTGTGTTAAGGACCAATTTACCTCTTTATCATGGCTAGGAAAGTTTGGCTCAAGAAGATGAGTTTTCGCTAACAGGAATCATTCCGAAGGACATTCAGAAGTCTAAGAAGTATGGTTTTGTGTGTAGAGCATCCAAGTACAAATTGATTGGTGATGTCTTGTACATGAAAGGGGCTGATATCGTGTTGAGATGTGTACCTTGGCGGAAGGAGCTTTATAGAGTGTTGGAAGAGAATCATGAAGGCGCATGTGGCAGACATTTTGCTCTAAAGATCACCTTGCAAACGATCTTGCAAAAGGGGTATGTATGGCCTATTTTGCACAAGGATGTTCACCATTGGTGTAGGTCTTGCAATCGATGTCAAGAATTTTGGAACAAAGTGTTGAAACCAGAGCTACGAAAAACCATTATGGCATTTGATGTGTTTGAAAAGAAGGGAATTGATGTAATAGGCCCATTGCCTATCACAAGCAGGAGCAAAAGCTATAGTTTGACTGTAGTGGACTATCTCTTTAGATGGGCAGAGGCTATAGCAGTAAAACAAATGACTGTAAAGGATGTGGCAAAATTTGTGTACGATGAAATATGTTGTAAGTTTGGGGTGCCACTGGAGCTACTTTCGGATAAGGGGCCAGGATTTAGAGCTAAAATATTAGACTTTTTATGCACGAAGATGAAGATTAGGCATCAGCATACCACTCCTTATTATCCACAATGTAATGGCTTAAATGAAAGATTCAATGGTGAGCTAGTACAAATTATTTTGAAAGTGACAGAGCACCAAAGAAAGAGTTGGGATTTGGAATTCTTTTGGAAGTGACAGAGCATTGTGGGCTTACTGTACTTCGGTGAAAATAGGTACAGGGTTTACTCCGTTTCATTTGGTATATGGAAAGGAAGCACTATTGCCTATGGAAGTAGAGTTGCTTGCGGTCAAGATGTTAGAAAAGTTGCTTGGGCAGTCCAGTGATGCATTCAAAGAGAGGCTCTTACAATTACAAGAGGTTCAGTTGGATAGGATGAGCACATTGGAAAATTATGGACAGATGCAATAAAGGCTTTAGCACAGATAAATGAAAAGGTCAAATGTATGGGTATCAAGAAACATGACTTGGTTTTGTGCTACAACAGTAAGCTAAACAAGACATTCCAAAAGAAGTTTCAAGTTAAGTGGGAAGGCCCTTTTAATGTAGTTGAGTGTTTTTCGAATGGTACATATCAGCTGGCTAACCTGGATGGGATTCTACATAAGTCAAGGGTAAATGGATTGCATCTTAAATTATATCATGCTAGATTAATGATGGTGGAGCAAGATGACCTATCTGCAGAACAAGTAATGCCTCTGAGGGATGAGGAGAACTGTGATGCGGCGGTCTCATATCTCTTTTTGCTGCTGCTGAGCATGAATGATTTAGTAGGCTAGGGGATGGGAAAATTATGTTAGGAGTTTTTTGGAAGAAGTGATTATGCATATGTACATATACATGCATGGTGCATCAAATAAAGAATTGCCAATTGTCTAGATCCAGGTGGTTACGTGGGGCGCACATGTGTACAGGTGGGACAATGTGTACATAGTACATCAATTTTCATTATCACTAGTATCAATGTGTTTTTCTATAATAATGAGGAGTTGGTGGAGCGTAAAACTTCTCGAGGAAGCTATCAGCAGGCCCACACCATGAGGTAAGAAGGTGCGTCAGATGGCATCCAGTGGTGTTAGGAGGTCGAATGGGATCAGGACTTGCACGTGGGTAGTGAGGACACAACGGGAGTGTTTTCTTGTGTTGAATTATGCCGAAAGGTCATCATGAGAACTATATTTGGGGGCCACTTCACGTGATTGCAGCATGCATTATTGGAAAAAGTTGAGTGCCAGGTGTGCGGATGGATGTAGTGATAGCCGTTTTCCGGCTCTCCGTAATTGCCATAGTGAGTTACTCCACCCTACCAAATTCAGCCAAACGCTATGGCTATCCCTACCATTTCACTGTAAATAGGCGTGTGTGAGTTAGGGGGCTTTTCCCATATCTTCTTAAAATCCTCATCTAGCTAGTCACTGGGCTAGTTGAGTCAAAAAAATAAAAAAAATAAAAAATATTATGGCCCATTTGTGTGTAAATATTACATTATATATATATGGCTTAATATAGGGATTTTTATAATTATTCTGGTATTTTATTTAAATATTTATACTTAGGTGTGTGTTTTATTAAACCTGTGTATGCCTTCTTTCATCCTCTTACACCATAAGTATATTTTGCCAATGTGTACATACTCTAACCTCATATTTTTCTTTTATACGAATCACCCCCACATTTTCACCCTCACCCTCGTGAAACAAAAAAATTGATTTCTACTCATTGGTCACGTTTATTATATTATTTACTTGCATACCTTTTCCTCTTTCACCCAAAATAATACAAAGAGGGACCATATCATATGATTCCAATATCTTTCCATATCCATAATTCCTCCATATTTTTATTATTATTTTTACTCATTATTCTAACACCATGTGCTTATTGAGCTAAAGCCCATGAATAGTCCATACACTAGTCCCACCATGTATATATTTCTTTATTCACCAATAATCCTCCTCCATGCATGGGTCAAGGGCAACTTGGATGCTTTGTATTATGATATGATAAAGGAGGGGCTCACTCTTGGATGCATTGTACAAATTCAACAAAGGAGGGGGCCACTAAAAGACTTTGCAGGCATAAAAAAAGGCTTTTTGGTGAGAATTTTGGCACCCATCTCCACTCCGAATTTGGAGTGGTGGTCAAAAGAGAAAATTTGGACCAAGAGCTGAATAATCACCTCAAAAATTTTTGTGATTTTTGGAGCAACCACTGGTGAGCTATGATTTTTTGAGTGGACTCCAATCTGCCCACTTTTCTCACAAGTAGCCCATAGTCTTCTCTCACCTCTTTCCACACTTCTACACACACACATTCCTCTCAATCCCTCACTCAAACCTCCACCTTCAATGGTTTCTCTCACCTTCTTCACCATTAACCTCCCCTCTTACTTCCATAGCTCTCATATGAGCTCTCCATGTACATACACCATCTCTATGACTCTCTCTATTATCTCCAAAGTACAATTCCATCTTACTCCTTATATATATACATACATTCAGCATGTGTACCATGCTTAACCTCTGCAAATCAAGAGATCTCATCAATGGAATTACCATTTTCATCACGATAATCAACCTTGGCGGCGGTGGCGTAAAGAAGGGAAGACGAAGAAGAAGATCGATAGTCATTTTGAGAACCTACACAAGTAAGTCCAAAACTTTTTCAAGCTTCACCATCACAAGGATTTTCTCACTTCATTCAACCATCTTACTTCAACCATTCCCCCCATTCTACCCATTGTAAATATATCATTAACTTTCTAGTGATTACTAACACTAACCACTAACATACTAACACAAAATAGCCATTGACCTAATATAAAAGACACCTCACCTCAAGACATGTGTATAGTAACTCTCTCTCTCTCTCTCTCTCTCTCTCTCTCTCCCCCCTTACTTAAAACTTACTTTCACCTTATCTACCATCAATAATGCTCTCTTTTGAGCCCACACCCATGACTCAAGCAGACAAAGAAGGCCCGCAATGTTTTGATATTCAAAAAAATCATAATCCTGATTTGTTAGCTTGTAAATTAGGATTTCCAATAATCTTAATGAGGGGTCTCAACCTATAAATAGGCCCCTCTCCTTCTTGTAAAACAACCTCCAACATCTCACATAGCACCCCAACACTCTATGCGTGAGGAAAGACTTAGGTGTAGCAACCACTTGTGAGCTTCACTCTTGGTGTGAGAGAAGCCTTTGAGCTACACATTGCAAGTGAGAGAGAGTGAGTTCCACAAATCTCAAAACCACTATTGTATATGCTCCTTCATCATCAATAAATTGAGGTTTGGTGCATAAAAGGCGTGATTCGACGATCAAATCTTCGTCCTTCCATTAGTGCAATACGGTTTGATGAATTCAAGGTTACTTGTGTATTTTGAGTTTCTATCGGTTGATCTTGATTTTAGAAAGTGTTTTAGTGTGTTTTTCATTGCCAATTTTGTGTCCATTGTAAGAGGGTATTGTGGTGAGAGGTCTCCCACACCCTAAGACAGTGTGTGTGTGTTTTGGCAATGTTTAGCAATCACTAAGCTTTGAGTGAGTTTTGTACAAGCTCTACGATAGCAACCTAACAAACCATCTCCATTTGCAAGTCACAAATAAGGTATTACGCAAGATCCTTTTCTCTCTCTCTTCCCTTTGCTCTAGCTCTCTCTGGTCCATTTTGTGTGTGTCTTGGTGTGAGGTTGCTTGTGTGTGTTGTGTGGTGCATCTTCTTGGTTGTACCAAAATCTCTCTTGCGTCCTAGTTCGCATACCATAACTAGGTGGTGCCCCTATCTTGTTTGGGTTTGGCTGTGGGTTTGCTGTTTTGTTGTGCTTGTAGTTTCCCCAGCCCCAATTGAGCAGCACGGGAGCCTTGAGGGGTGTTTAGAGTTCGCCTCTCTTGTTGCCCGCCCCGGACCGCCTCAATTTTGGTGCCCCCACTGAGGAACAGCGGTTGTGTTAGCATACACAAGGTAAGTCTTCAAAAACTAGTAGTGTTTACATGAACAATCCACCACCTCCTAATCCTGCTCATGCAATTCAATTTCATCAGTTTCATTGGGTGCAAGGGATTAGGATAAATGTTCGCATTGATAGAAAAATCTTTTTTCAACAACGTATTGTATTCCTCTTTGGTGCCGAAGCATTAAGAGATATTCTACAATCTCCAAATCCTATTATACTCCCACTTGTAGACTATAATGTCTCTTTTGATGTACATGTGTTTATCTTGTTTTAGCTAGGGTAATGAATCAAGAGGACTTGTATCGTACATTCATTCCTTTGGCTAGACAAGACGTGCATGTAATAGTTGGCACAAAGTTACAATTTCAACGTATTTTCCGTCGTATGTTTGAACCTAGGCAAGTAGCGGCTATCAATGCCTCAATCAATCCGTTCATTTTGCCATTGATTCGCTATGATCTAAGCTTTGACGTTTATATTTTCATTCTACTTTGAAATTTGATTTTGCAACACAAAAAATAAAAAAAGAAAAAGAAATTTTTGAGTAAAACCAGCAACATGGATACAACTAGGCAAATGAGTGGTTACCCCTTGTTCTTTGGAGAGCCTGGGGAGGATGCAGAATTATTTTTAGCAAATTTCAAAATGTCTTGCCGTATCAAGAGGATAGTAACTGATCAGGAACGTGTAGAAATGTTTGAGGTAGTCCTTAGGAAAGATACTAGCACTTGGTTTGACTCTTTGCCTGAGGAAGTTAAGGGGAATTACACGGAAGTATTGAATCGTTTCAAGAAATACTTCTTTGATCCCCAAAACACTCAAAAACTATGGCAAGACATTGTTTCTCATAAGCAAAAAGACTTAGATGACTACTACTTGTACAAGCAAGAGTTTCTACGTCTTTGGGCTGTATGGGTGAGAAATGTTGCTAACCCTGGTGATGGTGCAGAGTTCCTAAAGAAGGAGAGGTTCATAGCCGGACTCTTTCCTGACCTTAAGGTAAAATTTGAGGCGGGTGCATCTGCTACCTTTGATGCAGCTGAAACTAGGGCTGCTGAGAAATATAGAAAACTCAAGTGCTTAAGGGGAGAGGTTCCAATAGAAGGTCTGAGACCCAAAGGTAAGTCACAAGCGTCAACATCTAGGGAGCTTCCTGAGGTAACGACGGAAGTGATTGAGAAGTTAAATGAATCTTTAAGCAGCCTGTCAATTCACCTTGCACAAACTGTAGGTCCCAAGGGACAAGCAAAGAAGTCAGAAGAGCGAGAGCCACCACGACCTAGGAGAGTCTTGCAATGTTGGAATTGCGGAGAGTCTGAACATGGGATGTATAATTGTCTTTGGCCCCGTGGGGAGCCAGGGAGACCTAACTTGAATTATCCAGTGATGAATGCAGGTGAAGGAACTAGTCAACAACCACGGCTTATACAAAGGCCAAATGGAGCAAGACCACCTCCACGAGGAGTGGAAGGAGTTCTGCCTTTGCCAGACGCAAATGTGCATGTGGTAGAGGTGACAAATTCCAATGAGCTTGACCTGGAAGCAAATGGCATTAAGCGTGGCCAAGGAAAAGGTAAGGAGAAAGAAGGAGTTACGTCACAAAGTGACCATGGACGAGAAAAGAAGGCAAAAGAAACCAAGGAAACCAAGAGGACGCGACGTCGTATTAACCTCCAAGACTTTCCTCTTGGACATGGTATGGCTCCATACAACTTGTTGGAAGACATGAGAGGTAAGGGTCCTGATATCTCATGGCCTCAATTTCTTGCATTATGTCCACAAGTTAGGAGGGATTTAACAAGGGCAATTAGCACTAGGAGAAAGGTAAAAGAGAGTGTGCCTGTTGTAAAAATTGCACAAGCTGAAATGAATGAGGACATTACACCTGTGCTAGATTGTTACATAAAAGGGAGATTGGTTAGGAAAGGTCTAGTGGATGGGGGTGCACAAATTTGCATCATGACAGAGGGACTCATGCAAAGACTAGGTATGCACATCCATGAGACACCTGAAATCAAAGTGAAGATGGCAAACAATAGCAAAGCTAGGTGTGTAGGCATTTGTAAAAATGTTTTTGTAGAGGCCTTTGGCATTAAGAAGGCGGTGGATTTTTATGTTATGTCTACCAAAGGAAATGGTTACCCATTTATCCTAGGGAGACCATGGCTAATGAAAATGCGAGCTTTGCAGAATTGGGAGAGTGGAAAGCTAATTTGCAGGAATGACAATCATAAGAAGGTTGTCTTTGACATGAAGGAGCAACGCCAAGAGGAGGTCCATGAAGAATCATCTCAAAGTGAGACGGGAGAAGATTGGACTGAAAACACTTTAGAAGAAGAAAGTAGCGGTAGCATTACTGAAGAGGAGTCTTCCATCGAAGTCATGGGGGTAAGGTTTAAGCCAAACAACCAGGAGACCTCTTCTCGAGGTTTGGAAGAGGTAGGTACTCAAGAGAACCAAAATGTGCAAGATGAAAGAATGCTAGAAGGTATGTTATCTACAACACTTACAAAGGATGAAAGAGAGGAGCTCAAAGGTGTGTTAAGGAAATTTCCTAGGCTTTTTGCTAAAGACTACACCGATGTGCGTGGAGTAGATGTTGTTCAACACAAAATTGAGTTGAAGCCAGAGGCCACACCTAAGGCTCAGAAGCTACGAAGGCTAGGAGTCATCAAGGAGCAGGCTTTACTCAAGGAGGTAAGAAAGCTTCTAGTAGCAGGTTTCATTTATCCAGTGGAGAATTCAGAGTGGGTCTCTTCCGTTGTTGTCACTCCTAAGAAAAACGGCAAGTGGAGGGTGTGTGTGGATTACCGTCCACTCAATGAGGCAACAAAAAGAGATCACTTTCCCCTCCCATTTCAGGATGAGATACTAAATGAGGTAGCTGGTCATGAAAAGTACACTGTGTGTGATGGCTACTCGGGTTACTTTCAAATAGGTATCGCATTGGAAGATCAGTTAAAAACAACCTTCATAACTCCTTGGGGTTGTTATGCTTTTAGAGTCATGCCATTTGGTCTGACAAATGCTCCTGCAACATTCCAACGTTTCATGAACATGGTGTTTCAAGCATTCTTTGGAAAGTCAATTAGGGTGTTCATTGATGATTTCTGCATTTATAGCTCAAAATCATTGCATCTACAAAGGGTAGAAGAAGGTTTAAAAAAACTCTATGACATGGGAGGTCAACTCAACCCCGAAAAATGTCACATAGGTGAGGATGAAGTGATATTGCTTGGTCACAAGGTTTCTTATAAAGGCATTGAGGTGGATCCTTCAAAGGCAAAGGCTCTTATTGAGCTCCCATCACCCAAGAATCTCAAAGAGGTAATCTCATTCATTCAAAAGGTGAAGTATATGTCACGCTTTATTCACTTAGCTTCGGAGTTGCTTCATCCTTTGCAAAAGTTGACACAACAAGTAGAATTTGCATGGTCTGATGAGCTTGAAGAGTACTTTTATAACATTAAAGTCATTTTGTCAGAGCTACCAACACTCATGCCTCCTTGTTGGGAGTACACATTCTTTGTTAGCTCTAGTGTTGGGAAAGAAACAATTGGTGTGGTTTTGCTACAACAAGATCCCCACAGTACCAGAATGCGACCCATCTACTTTTCTAGTAGGGTCATGAATGCTTTAGAGAGAGGCTACACAGAGGCAGAACTCATGATGCTTTCTCTCATGTTTGCGGTGAGAAAGTTTAGATCCTACTTGCTACCAAAACCTTTTGTAATTCTCACTGTAGAAAATTTGTTTCCTTGGGTGTCATCTCAAATGAATCTTAGCACTAGGATCTCAAAGTGGATTATGAAATTGCAAGAGTTCCAATACTCTTTCAAGGTAGAAGATAGTGTGCGTGCACAATTGACAGGGATCCTTACTTATAGGGTACATGAGAAGGAGATTAAGGTGCCTGAAGTAAAGACCCTACCATTGCCACCACCTAAAAGTATTCCTAATGCTTTTACCTTGTTCTTTGATGGAGCTTTTCGACGAGCCACAGGATAAGCAGGGGGAGGGCTAGTATTGCTCAACCCAAGTGGGGAGGTGGTCATGAAAGAGAAGGTCAATCTACCAGGTTCAACTAGCAACAATGAAGCAGAATACGACACACTACTTCATGGTTTAAAGATATGCATTGGCCAAGGTATACAACGTCTCATGGTAAAGGGAGATGCACTTCTCATTGTTAAACAGATTTTAGGCATTTGGACATGCAAGAATGAAAGCTTAAGGAAAAAGGTTCATGCCATTCGTAGGATGTTTAATCAGTTTGAAGAAGTGCAACTATATCATATTCCAAGGAAACAAAATAAAGATGCCGATTTACTTGCACAACAAGCAGTTACATGTGTTGAGAAAGAAGTGCAGGTCATCATGGTGGTAGGAGCTGTCAAGCAACCGAGATACCAAGGGTTGGAGTCATTGGCTCCCATTATTGCCTACATTTTGGAGGGCGAGTTTCCACAAGACTTCACTAAAGCTCAAAAAAGGAGACTCATAAAGAAGGCAAGTTTCTATCTCTTCCTAGAAGGCTCCCTCTATCAAAGAGGGAAGGATTAAGTGTGCAGAAGAGTACCAACTATCGAAGAAATTCCAGCCATTCTAAAAGGTTTGCATGAAGAAACATGTGGTGGTCATTTTGCCCAAGAATTAACTATGAATAAGATTTTGCTTGCGGGGTATGTTTGGCCAAGCTTGCATGTGGATGTTCAACATTGGTGTAAAAGTTGTCACAATTGTCAGATAAATGGAAATAGAAGGTTGGTGCATGGCCCGAGGCAAATAGTGCTTGCAAATGGACCCTTTGAAAAGTGGGGCATTGATGCTATGGGTCCTCTACCTAAGACAAAAAATGGTAAACTCTACATTCTAGTGACTGTAGACTATATGACTAGGTGGGTGGAAGCTCAAAGTGTGGCAAGAGTGAATGAGAGGAAAGTTAGCAAGTTTGTGTACACTCACATTTGTTGCAGATTTGGCACACCTTTGGAGATTGTTTCTGATAATGGTCCAGGGTTTAGAAAGGGCTTGCTCACAGAAGTTTGTGAAGAGCTTCACATTCTACATTGTCATAGCACACCATACTACCCACAGTCAAATGGTTTGGTGGAGAAGGCTAATGGTGTCATTGCAGGAATCATTAGAAAGATGGTGCAAAACAAGACAAAATTATGGTGAGTGTCATAAAATGGTAACCATATTTTTGCAACATTTGTCAGCCTACTCAACGTCCTCTTCCTCATATGTGTATATATTTTTCTATGCTATTAAGTTATCTAGAGTAAATTCCCCCTCTTCGTTTAACCTTTGTGGCGACACATACATTATACTCTTCCCAAAAATATCACCTTAGTCATATATTTATATTACCACCCTTTTCTTTTTTGCTTTGTAAATAGAATAAGCATACAATAACCAACTATATACCCCCAAACTTTCTTACCTCTTGTGAATTAGTAGTAGAAAAATAATATATCCATCTTCCACTCCTTATAGATAAATTCCCATGGAAATCAACTCTCCACTTGTCTTTACCAAAGACTATGGTCCCTCTCTACAAGTCTTCTATGCCCCCTACATAGGTGGCCCAATATCTCTTAAGAATATACATATAGTTTCTCTCCTTTCAAAAAGACTCCAATTGTATATTCTTTTCACAAGCAAATAATATTGGGCCCTCCTCTATTTGTTTAAGCATCATAGCCTTTTGAAAAAGCATGATTCCCCTTGGATGCATACAAGCAAAGGGCCCATACAAGAAGACTTTGAAGCAAAAGGTTCCTTAGCCTAGTGTGGACCTTCCAAACCGAATTCCTTGGTGCATGGGCGTGAAGAATAGTCCAAATTCATATCAAACATGTTGAGAAGGTCAATTTTTCCTTTTGAAGCATGTCATTCCGAGCTACAGGTAAAAAGTTATGGTCAAAATAGTGTAAATCTGTCAGATTCGCAGCAAAAGGGAATTGTAAATCAAGTAAATCAAGAGAGTGAGATCTTATTTTTCCCCTACTCATCTTCTAGAAGAGCAATGAGTGTTCAAGGTCACTTGCATGTGATGGGACCAACCTAAAGGTGCTTTCTAAATGCCAAGACAGACAAGTTGAGATACCCCGCAGGAGCCACCTGTAGGGCCTCATGGTGGGGCCCACCTACATTATGCACCCCTATGGAGCCTTCACGGTCTAAAATGATATTTTTGGTGAATAAATAGTCCCTTTTATGTCCAATATTCAATGAGTGGTCAAAGGACACTTAATTAGGTCTAATCACTTACTCTAATTAAGTGTAGCATAATCCCACTCCTACACAACTATAAATAGCCCCCCTTGGAGAGACTCAAGGACACACACACCTATATTTTCAACTTCATGTTGTTTTCTTGATCAATAGTAGAGAAAACCCCAACTCTCCCTCTTTCACATCCTCCCTTCTAACCCTCCTCTTTGGAGGAAGTGCAACTCTATTCTCAACTCTTTCCATTCTACAATCTCTTCCTCCATCAACCCAATAGCTCATTTGTAGCACCTCAATAACTTGTAAATACATCATGATCTCTCTCATGGTTATGTTAATGATCATGAAATCATCTTCAAAACTTTCAAGTGTCGCAATTCGTGATGGTTAGCCAGCGTCTGTCCTCCCCTTAAAAGGTGTGCGAGAAATCAAATAAGTGTTCTATTCTCAATTTACCATTGGTTTGTTTCTCCACACTTATTCAATTGGTCTAAAGAAATTTCTCACTCCAACTCTCTTTTGCTTCATTACATATGCATGTGGCTACCTCTCATGGTGATTTTATTTGTGTCACGGCATTGCATAGATGGAGATGAGCTCTCTATGCAAAGTGTGTTAGTTTGATGTAAGTGATTCTCTTGTGTGTTTGAGAGGCAAGTCTTGTGCGCATGATTTTTTGATGAGTGCTTGAGAGAGGAAGAGTTTGGATGTATTATGGGTATTCTTATGGGGAGAAGGTGAATGCTATTCCACAAATTGCATATTTCATTTTGATGCACGGCATTGGGTTGCATAATCGTTGATGGTGTTCAAGTGTCCAAAGTGTATATAGAGTAAGGGGGTTTTCAAAGTGTGTTGCTTGAGTGGGTGAGTGCAAGTGTTATTTTGATTGGTTTCCTTCTCCACTCCCAAAAGAAGGTGGTGCCCCAAGTAGTGTGCGTACCTCTTTACGAACATTTTGTGAGGGTAGGCCCATTGGTTTGGGTTTAGAGGCCCCATTTCAAAAAGCTCGGCCTCATAAAGTGGTGCCCCCACGGAGGAACATATTTCCAAGTTACCTTTAAATTCTTTAGTGATGAACAATGGAGTTCCCATCTATCCATTTCATTTTGCACAACACATTAGAGTAAATGTTCACATAGATAGAAAAGTCTTTTTCCAGCAGCATTGTTTTTATGTTTGGTGCAGAAAGACTTAGAGAAATACTGGCATCACCCAATCCAATTATACTTCCAATCATCAATTATGAAACTTCTTTTGATGTTCACGTTTTCATTTTGTTTTAAAGGCAGGAACAAGGAGTGGTGAAGGGGTGCTCAAGGGCCATATGAAGGAACGAGGTCTTCAAACCAACAACGAGGAGTAGCACATGAATCACGATCAAAATAATGAACCTTTTAGGCCTATTGCTCGGCAATCCATTCATATAATCATTGCAACTAAGTTTAGGTTTCAGTCTATCATAAGGAGGATATTTGGATCCACTCGCCTCAATGAAATCAATGCTTCAATTAATCCATTTATTCTACCTATGATAAAGTACGAATTAACAATGGATGTGTACATCTTCATTTTAATGTAATCAGATTTATAGTGTCAATAATCTTGTGCGGCCTGTAAGAGAAAAGTTTCTTTAAAAAAAGAGATTTAAAAAAGTCTAAACAAAATGTCAAGTTCTTTTCCCACGTTCTATGCAAGAAGTGGGGAAGATGCGCAAGAGTTTCTTGACAACTTGGAGATGGTACATCTCATATCCGGGAGAGATGAAGAGGAAGTAAAGCTATGAGCCTTCCCGTTGGTTCTAAAAGCAGAAGCTAAAGCATGGTATGAGACCTTGCAACCCCAAATCAAGTCCAATTGGGAGAGACTGCGAGCAAGCTTCCTCTCCAAATTCGGGCAAGGTGATACTTCTGAAGGACTATGGAAATGTCTTATTGGGCATAAGCAGGTATCACTTGAAGACTATCCCTCTTATGAAGCAACCTTTGTTAATCTATGGGGTAGGTGGGAGGCTACATTAGAAAATCATGGTGGTGCACCTAACTTTCTAAAAAAAGAGAGATTCATGGTTGGCTTGTATCCACTTTTAAAGGCTAAAGTAGAGCTAAAATTCCCATCCACCTTCGAAGAAGCACGTGAGGTAGCCATCATCAAGTTTAGAAAACTACACTTCCAAGCACATAGAGCAAGGGGTTTGAATGAAGTGAGTGAGAGGGAGTCTTCACAAACCATGGAAGCACCAATTAGGGACCCTCTTGCACAATCTTCACAAATAGGAGATAACTCTCAACAAGATGTTTTACAAAGGCTAACTCAACAGCTTGAGAACCTCACTCTGAATCTAGTACAAGGCCTACCTCAACAACGACAACCAAGAGAAGGGAATCGCAATCAACGAAGACAAGCTCAAGAGTTGCGATGTTGGAATTGCAATGAAATGGGCCATGGCATGTACAATTGTCCACATCCAAGGCGACTTCCGGGAGACATATATCCCCCTAGACCACCTCCTCTCACTGTGCAACAAGAACAAGCTCAAGGCCCACAAATCCTTCGACGACCACCACCAGCAGCAAATATACCTCCCGTCCCACATGAGGAGGAAGAAAGAGGAGTCAACATCATCAAGCTAGAAGAGGTAATAGATGAGCATACTCTAAACTTTGATGTTATGCCGACAGAAAAACGCACAAGAGCACATGATAAGGATGAAGACATGAGAAGTGAAGGAACAAATTCAGCCAGAAGGGACAAGAAGAAGAAGTCAAAGATGGAAGAAGCTGAAAGCAGCAGGAAGAAAAGATCAAGGCGAAGGGAAATTGGTATCAACGACTTCCCATTGGGAAAGGAGCTAGAGCCCTACAACATCTTGGACGATTTACAAACCCAAAAGCCAAACATTTCATGGCCTCAACTTCTACACCTATCAGCCAAAGTAAGAAGGCAATGGCCAAAGTTGGTAAGTACAAGAATTCCAAAAAAGAAAGCAAATCTTTCCATTAAGGTTGTGGCCTCAAAGCTACAAAAAGATGTGGAACCCATTGTGGATGCTTACATAAGGGGTAAAAAGGTGTCTAATGTATATGTTGATGGTGGAGCTCGAATGTGTGTGATCACGAAAAAATCAATGAACAAGTTAGGGCTTGAAATTACAAAGTCCTCTAATTGTCAAGCTAGGCTAGCCAACAACTCAAGTGTGAAGTGTTTGGGGATCATTGAAAATGTAAAAGTCTCTGTATGTAACATAGATGCACGCGTGGATATGTATGTCATGCCAGCTAAGGGGGAGGGCTATCCCATCATCCTAGGGAGGCCTTGGCTCATTGCTGTGAATGCAGATAAAAAATGGGGAAGTGGTCGTTTGATTCTTAAGAAGGGTCAACCGGTGGTGTATGATTGGTGAGAAGGAAAGCAACTAGATATCAACTATGAAACCACGGCAGATGAAGAGAGCGAGGAGGAGAGTCCCTACTCAAGTGATGAGGAAGCATCAACCAGTGCATCAACCAGTGAAGAGGAGTCTTCTTTGGAGGTAATGGGAATTGTATTCAACGCCAACACTCAAGATGATCCAGTAGAAGAAAAGCCAACAGACAATCACACACAAGGGGATGAAAGATGCCACCACCTTGAAGAAGGATTTGAGAAGATGCTTGCAAAAGATCTTACTTGTGAGGAGAAGAGGTCCTACATCAATATGTTAAGGAGGTATCCCAATTTGTTTATCACTGACTACTCACAAATAAGAGGTGTAGATGTAATAGAGCATCGAATTGAATTGAAACCAGGGACCAAACCCGTGGCTCAAAAGTTAAGGCGACTAGGATCTGTGCAACAAAAGGCTCTCCTACAGGAAGTGAATCGACTCTTGAAGGCTGGCTTCATCTATCCAGTATCCAACTCTGAATGGGTATCACCTATTGTAGTCACTCCCAAGAAGAATGGTAAGTGGAGGGTCTGCGTGGATTACAAACCCCTCAACGCTGCGACAAAGAGGGACCACTTCCCTCTCCCTTTCCAAGATGAAATTTTGAATGAAGTAGCAGGTCACGAATGCTACACTGTGTGTGATGGGTATTCAGGATATTTTCAAATTAGAATAGCAGAAGAGGACCAACCAAAAACCACCTTCATCACACCTTGGGGATGTTTTGCATTCAGAGTAATGCCTTTTGGGCTCACCAATGCTCCTAGCACCTTCATGAGATTCACAATATTTGTATTTCAGCCATTCTTTGGAAAATCTATAAGAGTCTTTATGGATGATTTCTGTATTTATAGTTGTAGATCACTTCATTGCCTATCGAGCTCAACATTCCAACAATGCGACTTCATGGAAAAGCAGCACAAGATGATCAAGAGGTATGGATGGATCGACTTTTTACGTTAGTGGAGCTTGAGTGGAAAAGAGAAGCAGCATATGAGTGCTACAAGAGGAAAGCCACACAAGCGAAAGAAAAGCTCGACAAGAAACTGAAGGACAAAGGCATCAAGGAAGGAGAGCTTGTGCTAAGGTATGACAATCGACTTGACAATCGTTTTGATGCCAAGTTTGAAACTAGATGGCAAGGGCCATACATAGTCAAGAAGGCTTTCAATTCAAGTTACTATCAGCTTATGGACTTGAATGGTAAAGAGCACTCCAGGAAGGTAAACGTGTATCGCTTGAAGCCCTATTTGAGTCGCCTTCTACCAAAGGATCTACCAAATATTTGTCAAAAGGCCGTTGTCTCATGTAAGTATTGTTACATGAAGCATGAGTGTAACTCCAGCCAAAATTCTGAGCGGCCAAACAATGAAGATCTCATCAAGGACTCTGAAGCACTCTCTTTGGAAAATATGCTCTATGATGGTACATGAATATACCATCAGTAGAAAGGTATCAAAAACGCACTGCGTGGCCTTTTTTTGGCCCGTTCGGAGTCCGTTTGAGGTCAATCAAAAGGCCAAAGGTGCCCAAGGGATAAAGTGAAGTATTGACACTAAAATACTTGAGAAAAAAACTAGAAAAACATGGAGAGAAGAGGAGGAAGAGCTGCTACTTAGTTTTTGCTGTTTTTGGAGCCCGTTTTGGCCATAAACTACTCATCCGAGCTCAAATTGAGCACTTTGATATTGTAGACTGGGGTTTTGGGCCGTTCCGGATGCGTCGTCTATTTTGCCAAATTCCTTACTATTTTCTTGCTATTATGGCTATGTAAGTTTCTTCTGTGAACGAAGCCTCTGCTCAAATTTGTGATTGTATCTGGCATATTTCATCCATATGGTGTGAGCTATTTGTCCCATTGATGTTGGCCCAAGCTCAATTCTATCTAAGCATCAGAATTCTTCCTCCTTTGAGCTGATTTGTGTGTGTGTGTGTGTGTGTATGTGTGTATGTCTGTGTTGAGTGGGCAAATGGATAGTCTCTCTCCTCTCACTCCATCTGTGTATTCCCTGTCTTGGTCAGGTGGGTTGTGTAAGCCAAGTGACACCCCTTAGTGTGCGTGTGTATTATCCCAAGAGTGTGTGTCGGGTGATTATAGAGGCGTTGTGTGTGTTTTCATCCCGCTCACAACGTATAGGGGGTAAACCCGGTGGTAAATCACTTGAGAATACATCACTATACTCCGTGAGTAAGGAAGTCAACTTTTGCTGTGTAAAAGGAGAAAGTAAACTAGAGCTATGCTGAGAGGGAGAATCTTATAATTCCTTTAATGTTTGTTTTACAACAGTTGTACGTTGCTCAACATAATTAGATTTGAGAGCACTTTGCTCTTTAGAATTGTTAGAACTTTGATTTTCATTAAAATTCATTGCACTTTGCATACCATAACTAGAATACGTAGCACTTTGCTCTTGAGAATTCACAAGACTTGGAGACAAGCAAAATTGGCAGTATTGAGAGACCCACATGGAGTATCTCCCGATTGCTTAGGCTTCTTAGCCTCTTGAGGGTGCAGAGAGGTAGGTTGTCTCTTGTCCTCTTGGAACGTATGGGAGATCTACCTCGCCATTGGATCTTAGCCAAATTTCTCTTAGCAAAAGTATTCTTAGAGTAGGGAACATTTCCCTTCCTCTCTTGGTCATTATCATACATTTGGGCATGAGTGATGGCTTCTTCCAAAGTTTTTGGATGTTGGATCTTGACATGCCAAGATGATAGTCTTTGTCAAGACCCCCATTGAAACCCAGTATCTTTTGGAATTTATCTAGGTCTTCTAATTTTAATATAATTTCTTGATACTTAAAAGGATATTGAGTGAGAGAGAGGCCATACATGTGGCATGCTATCCAATTCTTATCTTCTTCATTGAAATTAAAAAACTCTTTAGAGAAAGAAGCTTGAAATGCAGCCCAAGACTGAGAACGAGCATTTATTGAAAATGTCATTCACCACTTATAGACCTTGCCTTTAAGAGAGACTTGTTTCCACAATTGTCTTAATATTTGGGTGTGTCTCAGCCTATGAATATTACTCCATTTGTGTTAGAAAGTATTGACCGCATCCTTGTTAGGATCATGCTCTTCACCCTGAAACTCAGGAATGGTGATATTCGTAAGTAATGCAATGCTACCATATGCATCTTCTAAAGCACTTGCCTCATGGACTCCTTGATTCGTGCGAACGTGGCTTCTTGAACCATGCAAGCTTGGGCTCCTTGAACCGTCTGTGAATTCATAAATGTCATAAGTAGCTCAGTAAGGTTTGTAACATTTGCATTTAATGTAGAGAGGTTGCGTTCAAGTATGCTTTGGCTATTTTCATGAAGTTGGAATCGCTAGTAATCGCGGATCAGCATGCCGCGGTGAATACGTACCCGGGCCCCGTAAAGTCTTGAAAGCAGCCATATCTAAAAGTCCATGATCTTCTAGACTATCATCCTCATGCATACTAGTGTCGACAGCGTCCGTGGTTGCCGGATTTTGATGTGCATGCTCAAAATCAAAATAAAGTGTGTGTATGTGAGATATTCTCTCCGTCCATGGTAAACACACGCTAATATATAAAGAGAAAAAAAAACGTCAACTTGTACCTTGTAAAGCTTGAAGTCATTGTGTTTTTTTATGCTCGGTGACTTTTACGTTGCATGCGATCCTCGCCTTGCAGAATTTGTAGCGCTTCACGTCTTGTTCTTTGTAAGAACACCTTCATTGATTCTTCACAAAAAATCATCTTTTTTGTGAAGGCTTTTATTCATTTGTGAAGCTTCTTTCTTTAAGAAAAATGAATTTTGAAAGAAAACTTTCCTTTGTATGAGGAGTGAAAAGGAAGGGTGAAACTACTTCTTTGAAGTTTATAGTTTTACTTTCTTTCTAGCTTTCTTTGTCAACTCAAGTATGATATGGAAAAATTCTTTTTTCCTCAAGGAGGTAGCTTCAAAGTGAACAAAAGCCTTCACAAAAACAATGAGTTTTTTTGTGAAGAATCAACAACGGTGTTCCTACGACGAACGACACGTGAAGCGCTCAATTTTTGTAAGGCAAGGTTCGCATGCGACGCAAATCGTGGAGCATAAAAAACACAAAGAGTTCAATTTCACAAGGTACAAGTTGACATTTTTTTTTCTCTCTTTACATTAGTGTGTGTTTACCATGGCCAGTGAGGATAACCAACCTTCACACACTTTTGATTTTGAGCACATAGATCAAAATCAGGGCACCACAGGTGCCGCAAACACTAATATTGCATGACGATGATAATCTAGGAGATCATGGCCTTGTAGATGTGGCTGCTTTCAAGACTTTGAAAAATCGCCAAAGCATACTTGAACGCAACCTCTTTGCACTCAATGCAAATGTTACAAATTTGACGGAAATACTTGTGAAATTTATGAATTCATAGACGGGTCAAGGAACCACAAGTGGCACGATTCAAGGGAACCAAGGTTGCACGACTCAAGGAGTCCAAGAGACAAGTAGTTCAAAAGATGCAGAAGGTAGCAATGCATTACTTAAAAATATCACCATTCCTGAGTTTCACGAGGAAGAGTGTGATTGCAACTAAGTGATATTCCTAGATTGAGACACACCTTGGATATAAAGACGCTGTGAAAACAAGTCTATCTCTGAAAGGCAGGGCCTATAAGTGGTGGATGACATTTCCAATAGGTGCTCGTCCTCCGTCTTGGGCTACGCTTCAAGCTTCTTTCTCCAAAGAGTTTTTGGACTCCAATGAAGAAGATAAGAATTGGTTAGCATGGGATGTATGCTCCATGTCTGGCCTCTCTCTCACATACTACCTTTCAAAGTATTAAGAAATCATATTGAAACTAGAAGGTCTAGATGAATTCCAAAAGATACGGGGTTTTAATACGGGTCTTGACAAAGACTATCGTCTTCATGTCAAGACCCAACATCCAAAAACCTTGGAAGAAGCCATCAGTCATGCCCAAAGATACGGGGTTTTAATACGGGTCTTGACAAAGACTATCGTCTTCATGTCAAGACCCAACATCCAAAAACTTTGGAAGAAGCCATCAGTCATGCCCAAAGATATGATGATGATTTACCAGTCTTTGAAAGTAAAATGTTAGATAGAGCTCAACAAAATTATTCTCTCTATGAGAGAGAGCTCTATGCCATAATTAATGCTTTACGAAAGTGGCAACACTATTTATATGGGCCAAGTTTGAAGTAGTCTTTGACCATGAGAGTATCAAATGGTTTACTACTCAAATGGACTTGAAGGGCCGTAAAGCTAGATGGGTAGAAATCCTTCAAAATTATGATTGTAAGCTACGATATTGCAAGGGGCGATATAATGACGTAGCGGATGCACTAAGTCGGATGCCTCATATTAATTCACTTGCTTTCACGGAAATAAAAAGTAGATTTTTGGAGTCATTACGTGGCAAGTGTGCACAAGATCAATCATATGCTAACGTGTGGAGTGCAGTTTTAAAAAGGGATCTCTCACACTCACATGTCTCTGTATAGCCAGATCAACATGTCTCTGCACGTGCAGAAAAAAACTCCAATACACAGAGCTCCACCCCTACTCAGGAAGAGCTTAAGCGATGGAAGAATTTTTCCATCGATGATGGTTACTTACTCCACAAGGGTAGAGTATGTGTACCAAAGGACTCAGACACTAGGTGCCAAATCTTATTTGAGTGTCACAATAGTCCAAGTGCTGATCATCCAGGTATTCGCAAGACGTATGCCTTAGTTCGATGGCAATTTTATTGGCCGGGTGTACATTATGATGTTCAAGAGTACGTACTAAATTGCCAACAGTGCCAAGTTAATAAGGCAAAGCGCCTCAAGGTAGGTGGCCTTTTACATCCTTTAGAGATTCCACAAGGTAAGTGGGAGAGTATCTCTATGGATTTTGTAGTAGGACTACCTACTACAAATCATGGCCATGATGCTATATGGGTAATTGTAGACCGTCTCGTAAAGATGGGTCGATTCATTCCCACTAAGACTACGGTTAAGACACCAAAATTAGCACGGCTATTTGTAGAGCATATATATAGACTCTACGGGCTTCCAGCTAGTATCATTAGTGACTAAGATTGAAAGTTCGATAATCACTTCTAGAGAGCTGTGTTTCAAAAGTTGGAAACTAAACTTAATCTAAGTACAACTGATGATCCAAAAACCGATGGTCAAACCGAAAGAGTTAATCAAGTGCTAGAGGATATGCTACGAGCATACATTAGTAAGAAGCAAACCAATTGGGAAGACTACTTACCTATATTGGAATTTTCTTATAATAGTTCAAAGCATGTGACTACATGGTTTAGTCCATTTATTCTTTTATATGGATTTCAACCTAGATCACCCGTTACGGTGGGGTTGACCAAGGAGAAGATACAACAAGCGAAGGATTTTCTCCAAGACCATTTTGACATGCTTCGAGTTGCTCGACAGAATGTTAAGCAACCTCAAGATCGATATAAGAAGTATGCAGATGAGCATCGTCGTCTTGCTACTTTCGAAGAAAGAGACAAGGTATTCCTCAAAGTTTCAAAGCATTCAGAAATTTTGAAGACGAAAAAAGTTGCTAAACTTTCATCACGCTATTGTGGACCGTTTACCATTGTCAAAGATATAGGTCAAGTGGCCTATAAGTTAGCTCTTCCAGAGCACGCATGAGTTCATCTTGTTTTTCATGTTAGCCGTTTACAAAAATAGCTAGGACAGAATGATAATGTCATTGATAGAGGTGTGTTAGTTGACCTTATCAAACCGCCAAACATCCCTCATGAGCCTGAAAAGATTTTGGATTCTCATGAGCTTCGTTCCAGACATCATGTCAAATGACAGGTGTCGATAAAATGGCTAGATAGACCCGAAGAAGGTTCTACATGGGAGAATGTCTCTGCACTTAAGAAAAATTTTCCTATGCTCATTTTCGAGGACGAAAACGATTCTCCAAGGGGGGGTAATGTAAGGACATGGGTTCTACGGGCAATGCCACCGGCACGGCTGGACAGTGTGTACCCTAGGCGGAGGCCATAAGAAAGCATGGTTTGGTGGAGACTAGCACAATCATTACCACCACCCTTTCATATCGCAAGTATCTAATATGATATCCATGAACACCTTCTAATCTTGGTAGTTGGTAGTACCCAAATTTTGATCTTCATAAAACATAAGTGACACTATAGTCTTTTTCTTATCTCTAGAAACTCCTCATCGTAAGTAGACTTTTGCAAGTACTCAAGAAGATTGTCCACTGCTTCTAAATCTCAATCTTAATGTCTTCAGCTCAAGAACTCTCCGCAACATTTTTTCATAGAAATCATTGAACATCTCAAGACAGAAGGAAAATCTTCTACAGAGAAGTGCAAACAAGGGTCTAGGGTTGCGAGCAGCCTCCTTTCGGAAGGTATCTCCAATGCCTTCAGTAAGGGCAGATATATCGGTCAAGACCAGTGTAGAATCAATATCTTGTGCAACAAAAAACACTCTAACCAGCTGGCTGAAAATATGTGAAGACACTCAGCATGAGTTATTGCACTAGAGAACCTTCAACCTTCCACAATGCATGCAAGATCTCATTCACCTCTTTGCTAAAAATCAATGGCAATCTTTGATCTCCAAACCACAAAAAATGTAGATATAGCAAAGTTCTTTGTGATGAAAACACTGCAAGATCCATTAGCTCCCTCATGATTCAAAGAATATTGAACCTGGAACTTTCTTCATGATGAAGTCGCACCTACAAATCACTCTTTTGTTGACTAAAACATATAGTATTAAATAATTTCTCCTCGTCTTCTAGATCCACTAGGCATTGACAAGCATACGTTGTGATACCATGTGCGAATGCAGTGTAAAATTGTTGTTCTTCTACTTTTGCCTTTCTTCCGTAGGTGACAATCCAGCGAAGGGATCTCAGCCTCCTTTAAATCTGGCTCCATAGTTAGTCCTTCAGATGTGACATCATGAGAACAAGCTCCTCCCATGTCAAATTAGTGATTCTGTTTAAAGTAATCAAGACAGGATAGAAAGCTATCTATATTGGATTCAAGTGTCTCATGAAGATGATTTTCATATCCACAAAAGAGATCAACTTCTCTGCTGGAAGAATCATTGTTGTGTCTTCTTCATGTGATTCTTTACAGAGGCTCACTGTGGCATATCTATTGTATGCAATTGTATCTATAAGCAAACTCTCTTTATGAGTTTGATCTTGTTGTATATTTCTTCAAGTGGTTTTAAGATCTATCAAGCATTGCTTGAATTTCCAATGTGCAATTTTTTTTGCCTCGTACAATTGAAGAAGGTAAACAACTAAGTTGAGAAATGTCAACGATTGAATTTTGACACTAAACCAATTCTAAAATTGTTCAGACTTTGGACGGTTTGCCAACTTCTTTGAAGATAAATCCACGCCTATACTAGATTTTGGCGTGCCAATCTTGACATATATAGTCAGGAGAAGGCTATAGGTCTCCAAGACCACCTCCATGAATAGCTTCCAGTATTATACTTGATAGCATCCAGCTTTTGATCTTGAGAAAACACTGGAAACATTGGAACCTTTCTCTCAAGTGCCTTTATCATCATGTGCAAGCTTTTGAGACTGCTCTAGAATGAGATCTCAACCTTGGTGTCTGCATTCCAAGAGCTCTCTGTCACATCTTCTTCCCAGGAATTGTCAAAACACCTTGAGGTAACAAAGGAATCCTTCATAGACAAGTGTAATACCGGGGTCCAAGATTGCAAGCAATCTTTGATCGGAATGAATCTTCAACTCCTCAAGAGCAGGTGCATCGATTGAGATCAGTATAGAATTAAACCTCTTCTAAATAAAAACGCTTCAATTGGTGGCTGAAAATTTGCAAGGGCATTGTGTACAAATCATTGCTTTTGAATCACCTCCAACAAAAAAAAATGCAACCAAGACTTTATCCAACTCTTTGCTAAAAATCAACAACTTTTCTCGATCCTCAACCAATTGAAAATCACAAGTACACAGGAAGTCTTTGCAATGAAAATGTAATGGATATCAATCAGCCCCCCAAAAACCCAACAATACTGATTTTGGAATCTTGTTTGTGATGCAAATGTAGTCAAGTTGCATTGTTCGTGGATAAAAACTGCAATGTTAAATAACACCTTCTTTTTCTTGAGATCCACTAGATGTTGATGAATATAGGCTCTGACACTATATTGAACTGTTGTGGAAGTGTATGTGTGACAAATGTGCAGAAAGGAAGACATCATTTTCTTGTAGATTTTATCGAGGTGATTCAAGACTTGTCTTTTGATGTGCACATTTGCTTGCCTTGTATTGCTAAGAAAGACAAACAACCAAGTCTTGGCATTATTTCTACCCCAACATTGTCAAAACTCGGCAACTTTTCCCAACTCCTTGGAAGAGAGATTCACTTGTAAGTACTATCCTCAAAGAATAAACTACTCCAAAGAGTCTCCCACTTTTATCACGTACTTATTCAAACATCTGTTGATGACTTTGAGAAGTCCTCTTCCTAAAAAGAAGAAAAGACTTTGGCTAGTCGCTTTCAATCCATTGAAAATTACTCTTATCTCCCATGCTTCCCAACATAAGCTCTTTTCTATGCCCAAACAAAGGCATGGTCTACATTTAAGACAACTATCTCCCTCAATCCTCCTATAGGCAGCTCAAATGAGTTAACAAGCTTTTGAGAATGCTAATAACCTTTGTGACAAAGGGATTCATGTAGTGCGGAAGATGAAGCATTATTTTGTGAAAACCATGCCAGGGAGTGCTCTCAATATTACCTATTAAAATGAATAATCAATGGATACATGTTAGATATATTGGATCCTTTTACAACTTCTACTTTCCTTTCTTTAGAGTCTTGGCATATTACATAACTTTTTGCATATAAACTATTTGTTGCTTTTTCCATTATGTGTTCCCTGGTCTTTGGATGTAGATTGCTTTATTCATTCTAAGTTCTTTGGTCTTTGGATGGAGATCACTTACCTGTTAATAGATCATATCAATTCAACCCGTGGATCTCAACTACAAGTATGGACTTGTATCAATTCTGATAGTTTATTGCTACTTTAACGAACTCTAGACGCCATTCACCAGACATTTGACCTTATTTTTGTATTTGTATTTGGTAAACATAAAAGTAAGATTTAATTGCTACTTATGGTTTAAATAAAGAACTCATATACACAAGAGTTGGATTGAGAATTTCCATGCGATTGGAAAAAGTGAAATATTGATAAGTCCTTGTCTTGTATTACTGCACAATGTGCACTTGTTCAAGAAACATTGGTATCTCATGTCTATAGACTCTATTTATATGTATGAAGTTGCCTTTGGGATTTACAAAAAGATTATTTTCCTAGCGATATTTGGAAGGAAATAACATATATGAATTAGGGATACATTGAGGATTCATTAAGCCAACATGTGACATGCAAAATAATTATCTTCTCTTGTAGTGGCTTCAAATTGAGGATAGGCTCGTGTTATGTCTATTTAAAATGTGTAAATGTTGTTCAACTAACTTTGAAGTTGATTTTGAAGTTAATACCTACTATATTGTACTAATATGTGTGTTTATTGCATAGATGAAACTAGAATAATTTTGCATTTTCAAGTGTAAAGCACTCTTGCTTGCAACTTGAAGTGGAGGTATTTGTTGCTTCATATGTATTTTTGCAGAGCTTGCAATGTTAATGTAAAGCATGGATGAGTTGTATTTTAGACATTTACTAGAGTGAGCAATCTAGATGTTGATTAAGAAATATGATCTCATAGGATATCTCTTCCAAGATAATATAGTCTTTTATATGCACAATGAAGGACTCATTACATGTGGTCAAAGTAGCTCTTATGATTATTCTTGATAATAACTTACACATATATTTTACAAGTTCTTACTGCGTTGGTGCTAATATCATTGTCTAATGGTAAGTATTGAAAGGTAGAGAAAAATGCATGTATAATAACAAGTGTGTGTGTGTGTGTGTGAGTGTGTGTGTGTGTGTGTGTGTGTGTGAGAGAGAGAGAGAGAGAGAGAGAGAGAGAGAGAGAGAGAGAGAGAGAGAGAGAGAGAGAGAGAGAATGTGCATGCACTTTTGTAGATGCTTTCTTTTCAAAAGTAGTTGTGAACTTAACATACAAATCAGTGATGACGCAAAGTAGGTGTGATATGTTAGGTCATCTCTTTTGTTTTATTGACTCATCTTTTAGACCTTGACACATGGTCATGACTTCGACCA
Organism: Adiantum capillus-veneris; assembly: GCF_014529385.1. Taxonomy (NCBI): domain Eukaryota; kingdom Viridiplantae; phylum Streptophyta; class Polypodiopsida; order Polypodiales; family Pteridaceae; genus Adiantum; species Adiantum capillus-veneris. The sequence continues at coordinate 163,812,395 of NC_140938.1, forward strand.
AACCTGGCATCATTGCATCCATACAACAGTCCTTTTTTGTGTTATGTTGATCCATCTTACGGAGAGACTTTGATAGACCATTGTCACTTCGACCATGCCTGCCATCGTTCAATCTATGTGATGATTATTTCTTTTATTACATTGACTCATCTCTTGGGAAGGCTTTAATAGATGCCATCCTTTAAACCCAAGAGTGATCGTGTTTCTCACTTTGTTGATCTATCTGCAGAGGAGATTTTGATAGATGATCGTTTGTTTGGTTGGCTCTGTTGTTATTCAAATGAAAGAGTGGTCATTCTTTTGGACTTCCATACAATAGCCATAGTGTTTGGTCCAATTCTTAAACCAAGCACTTGGCTTGAATTTATTGGCTATCTACGTGGATTGATCTAATTGGGTAGAGTGGTGGGTGCATAGTCTTCTTGTTTCCAAAAAGAGATTTTGTGGTGAATGTTTGTGCATGTAGCGATTTCTGGCTATGGTCTCTAGATGCATAGTCCTTCTCCCATGTGCTTTTGGCATGCAGCCCATGCTTGTATTTTTTTAGAAGGCTAGACCCAAAGCTTTTAATGACAACACACCACTGCTTTTGTCAAGCGTGCCCTCAGCTAATTTCATATAGGTCAAAATCGGCTTCTCTTGCATGCAAGGGGTCTTTTCCCCACGGCCTTTCTCCCTATCGAACCCGCCACTTCCATGCAAGAGATCGCTCCTACATCCCCTATTTTTTGTTAATCCCGTCATGGGACTCCGAGAGAGAGAGAGAGAGAGAGAGAGAGAGAGAGAGAGAGAGAGAGAGAGAGAGAGAGAGAGAGAGAGAGAGAGAGAGAGAGAGAGAGAGAGCCATGCACTCCCATGCAAAGCACCGGGACCTTTATGTCTCCATCCTCCCTCCTCCATCGCGCTCCTCTCCCCTGAGCTCTAATAGCAATGTGAGATTGAGGGGACTGGAGCATGCAAATCTCTACCCAACCATGCCCTATATAGGCCTAGCCTTCCTAATAATAGGGCCCCCTTGATTGCATGTCCGTCTTGGCCCTTGGCCTACCGCCCGGTGTTACCCTAGTCCCGATAGCTCTTCCTTTTTAATTTCCATTTTGTTCATTTTGTTTGTTGACTTGGGCCCTTATGGAACCTCATGGTGTTTGATGGCATGTCAAAGCTTAGGCATCTGTAATATTTGCTGGGGTGATGCTTGCTTAGTAGTTTCAAGACAAGCAAACTATGTTGCTTTCATTTCTCATGGGTGTTGTCTTAGTGGGAAGTTTTAATATTCTTGGTTAGGATATGTGAAGATGTGTGCTCTTATTGTTTGCTTTCGACAAATGGTCATCAAATCGACTCGGTTTACTATTAGAGAAATGGTAGGGTTGTTCCACTTTGAGATGATCTGGTATCCTGCTTGATAGATGGTCGAGTCATTCGACTAGTCTTTCGTGTGGATTCTACGTCTCTCTCTCTCTCATACGTGTGTGAATTATTTTTGTTTTTGATGTTTTATAGCTTGTGAAATTTGTGAAGGTTTTGAAGAGCACATTATTAGGTTTATTCTTTGGCTTGGCATATCCTTTACATATTATCTATTGATATTTTCCCTAGTTAATGGTGTTGGTTTGTTGAGTTACAAAAAACATTAAGAGAGAGAGAGAGAGAGAGAGAGAGAGAGAGAGAGAGAGAGAGAGAGAGAGAGAGAGAGAGAGAGAGAGAGATATGGCGGGCTAGGGTCTAGTTTGGCAAACCTGTACTTGGGCTAGCTCAAGCATGCAATCAAGTAGATGTGGCAAGTGATAAGGCCATGACACTTTCTTTTCTACGAGCACAATTATGTGACAACCCTCAGGTCTGTATTTGTCCCGTTGAGCAATGGCCACTCTTCCCCCTGCTTCCAACTAGATACCCGCATTGCTGCTAGCCATGCAGTGCTGGGGAAAGGATATAAGGAGTTTGACCCAAATGTTATGGCACACATTCTTAAAGATTCTTTGACCCCTGAGCCCGAGGTTATAGGAAAACATAAAGTTACTTTAAAATCTTTTGTGGTGTGGTCACAACTCTTTGTGTTCTGTGAACATGCCATTGTGTTGTTCTTTACTGTTAAACTACCAGATTTGGCTGTCATTGCAAGCGAGATTGATTCAGGATTCAAGCAGCCGGTGGTGGATAACTTCTTTTACTCAAGATCTGGAGTGTTTGAGTTGCTTTTCTTCAAGAAGGAAGACAAGATGGCCCTCTTGTCTACACCCACGGTTATCCTCTGTGGTGGTCAGGTGGTGCATGTCATTCCCTAGCAGCCAATAAATATGATAAAAGATTACATGCCAACTAAATGTCCTATTTGGGTTGAATTCGTTGATGTTCCTACCTTTCCTATGGCCATGTATTGGCAAGCTTGCTGCTTCTCTAGGGAAAGTACTATTATTCATTTCCCTAATAGGAACAAGGCTTGTATCCTTCGATAAAAAATTCCCTAACACCTTGGAAATTGACCTGTATCTTGCATTAGGAGAAATATGGACTTTGCATGGGCCTTGTAAGGAATCCTAATTTTTAGGGATTAAGGCTAATGTTGTGTAGGGTTAAGGAGACAAGGGCAATCAAGAAGCTAGTTCTGAGTAGGCTTTTCTAGCCTTTTTTTTAGACACATGTAGGATGTGGACCTAGGAGGTCACTTTCTCTCTCTAGATTTTTGAAAGTGAAGGGAGTAAAGGGGTGTGGCCACATCAGCAAAAACGTGAGTCACTAAGAGCCAAAATTTGACTTTTTTTCAAAAAAGTTACTTTTACTTATTTTTGACTTAAAACCCCCCCCAACATATATACAATGAAAAAATCATTTTTTGACGTTTTTTTAACCTACAAACACCGAAAGTCCACTTTTTTTTATAAAAATCCCCCCCCCCCCACACAAAAAAACCTTTGTTCTCTCCTCCTCCTCCCTCCTCTCTCCCTCTCCTCTCCCTCCTTGCCCCCTTCTCTCCTCCTCCTCCCCTCTCTCTCCCTCTCCCCCCTGCCCCCTTCTCTCCTCCTATGTTCCTCCCTCTCCCTCCCCCCTCTCTCTTTTCATCCTTTACTTCCTCACGCAACACCTGCATGGTGCTCACGGACATCATAAGTCATATGCCTCCACCACCATGTACTCCATACAACAAAAGCGTACATATTTTCTTGTTGCCGACGTTTGCACCAAAGTCCACACGTGAGGGTGAGCAGAGGTTATCCCAGGAACGTCATACCGTCGGTGAGACGAATGTTGATGGTTCTTCAATATCTTGGGAGGGGAGAAGTAGGCTTGTTAGGCTATTGCAATTGGTTGTGTATGGGTGCAGGTGCATCTTTGCATTCGTGGATGCACAAATGTCAAGCTCTTCATCTCAAAACAATGGCATTACAAGAAAGTATTGCCTCTTCAAAGAGGAAGGTTGAAACTCTCCAACAACAATTGAAAGAAAAGTATTTGTATATTATAAAGCTTGCCAATACCATCACATATTTAAAACAAATACCCCTTGGTGCAAGGTAACAATATGCTTCTTACTTTTGGTTGTGTTCATCTTATCATAGACTTTGAAGTCTAAGGTGTTGCCTCTACTTGTTTTGTAGTGCTTGGCACAAAGGTTGCTTTTGTGCACAAATAGTGAAAGACTGCAGGTTAGAGAGGTCAAGTGTCACCACTTTTTCTATAAAACAGCCTTCTTTGTTACATCTTGCAGGTAGGTGCTTCAAATCCATGCTTATTAGAGGTGGGTAATCTCATCCTAATGTATATTTTACGATTATTAGATGGAAATACTTGCAAATTTGTATAGCATATACTTAACAAGTGTCTTTATTATACAACTTGCAAATGTTGAATTCATACATGTTTTTGTTTGAAGAACATGTCTCTAACGCGTCATGATACAAGGTGACCTCTTACTATGCTAGTTGAGTGGCTTTGTTTGCAAGAATGGCTCAAGGAACTGGCATAACACGAAGCTTTTACGATGGCACAAAGCTCTCCTCAAGCAATGTGGCTCCCACTACACCAAAAATCATTATGCTAACATGGAGGGCACTCCTTGGAAGCCACTTTTGAAGGTGTTAGGGCGAGATTTTGGGAAAGTTTTGTATGTAGGAAATACATTCCTTAACACAATAAAAAACATTGGTTGTTTGAGTAATTTAAGATTCCATGGTTTTAATGCTCGTTGGAGCCCGTAGATTAAGGGAAAAGTAAGAAATGTCTGTTTTACATCATTATTTTAGAAATTGGCAATTTGCACATTGATTTTTGGAGAATCCGAGCAAGATATGATTTTTTTGCATCACAGCCTAAAGTTGAGTACTAAAAAAAAAGAAAAAAGGTGACCACAAAGGCGCGCGAAATGCCCATCCAAAAATTTTGGATGGGCATTTTGCGCGCCCTTGTGGCCATTCTTGTTGAGGGCCCTGGGGGCCTTTACATGGCAAAAATCTGTAAAATTATTGTGTATAAGCATGAGATAAGGATGTAAGTTAGAAGTACAAAGAGCAAGAGCTCCCCCCCTGGGGCCTTATAATGACAAAAATTGAGCTTATGGTTGATTTTTGGAGAATCCGCGCAAGATATGATTTTTTTGCATCACAGCCTAAAAGTTCAACACTAAGAAAAAAAAAAAAAGCGGCTAAAAGGGCGTGCGAAATGCCCATCCAAAACTTTTGGATGGGCATTTCGTGCGCCCTTGTGGCCACTCTTGCTGAGGGTCCTGGGGGTCTTTACATGGCAAAAATTTGCAAAATTATTGTGTATAAGCATGAGATAAGGATATAAGTTAGATGTACAGAGAGCAAGAGCTCCCCCCCTGGGGTCTTAGAATGACAAATAGAGGCCTTTTTTAATGCATGGCCATGAGATAGAGGTGTAGTGTTTGATGTAATCAGAGCAACCCCCCTCCCCGCCCCTTTTTCACTGTGTTCAAAGGTCTGGAATATTCACTATGTAAAATTTTCCTATATCATGTGCGTTCACCAGAATGGATTAAAAGTACCCCTTATAGGCCTTATCTACACATGTTTCTGTAACTTTACAAGAATATAAAATCCCTTCTGTTGAACACATGTGCTATGTTACATATACTTTAGTGCACTCCCCAGGTAAAAGGCCTCACAAATCCTGTGCACTAAACATTCAGCACCATAAATCGACCAAACAAGGAGCAAATTTTTACTTCCTTGTGTCCACCTTGTGTTCTTGGGAATGTTTTGATTAAGCCATTTCTTTGGTATTTGAAAACACATGTGACCCCTATTGTTATAGTATCCAACCAAAGGTTTCTTGATTAGCAGTTTACATAGGCTCAAGTGGTACATATCTTCTATATTAACAACGCATGTATCTATAATTTATGTTTACACTTTCTCTATCCAAATTAGCTACATAGTAAAAATCAAATCCGCAATTTAACAATTAAGTTTACAAGGTAATATATTGGTATCATATTTAGCAATATCAAAGAAATAGCTACCAATAGATCATGAATAGGGATATTTAAGAAGATTTGATACCAAAAACTTCTCAACACTACTCAAAAAGGTGGAAACTCAAAAGCTCTACAATAAATGTATAATGAAACACGAGTCAATAATAAGTCACCCCTATACATCGACACCTCCATCTCAAGTTGTCATTTCTCTAAGTCAAGCTTGGCATAGGCATAGTATGGAAACAATAACATGTTGGAAAGCAAGAATTTAGCTTTCTCAACTTGTGAAACTTTGCTAATGATATATATTCAACATCCCTAAATGAGGACATCTTGACAAAGGTTATGATACATTTTAATAAGAATAACAATTAATGATTAAATTGAAATCAAAATATTGCTTGAATTTCTTTATGGTGGAGATTAAGACTCGAGACTTGAAACATCTTAGAGGCAAATCAAAATATCTATAAAGGTCAACAATATTTCTCAAATCTGTATGGAACTCCAGTAATCTAAATTAAATACTCTCACTCAATGCGACACCATTTAACAAAAAAACATATTTATTTTGTATTTATAGAGGAATCCAGCCTCATGAAAATAATTACAAATGGAGACAATGTTGTTAAGCTTCTCTTACAAGTATTTGTCTTCCTCATCTAGAGATTCGTATACACTTCAGTATTTGTGTGTTCATGACACTAGGGAAGATAGTAGTACTATATGGATGGCTTTTCTAAGAGCTCCTAGAGAGTACCTTTTGGTTCAAGATTCTACAAAAATTTACTATTCTTATCAAAATCCTTAAAATGGAATTTACTATTCTTATCAAAATCCTTAAAATGGTAGTGAAAGATTCCTCATGGAACAAAAACAGAGTGATTTCCATCTCTGCACATGGTTGCTTGCTCATGTCCTTTGAAAAGAAGTTGACTCTGTAAGTAAACAACATATTATATAAGCACAAAGTTATAAAGTACAAAATGATATCATTCTAGTAATCTAATGACAACTATACAAAGAATAAATTATAAGAAAAATCTTTGATGACTCTCCCTAGATAACACAACTTACTTGCATTGTGAGATTCAATCACATGCTACACAACTATAGATGGCGCACCAAAGCTATCAACAAAATAGCACCACCCTGCGTTATGAGGTGTGAAGCCTAAACATTGAAATCCATAAAGAGGTTTATTCTCTCCAGCATGATAAACATAAAGATGAAGATGATGTTAAGCTCTGAATGTAAGCTACAAGGGTAGTTTTCTTACCATTCTATCTTTATGTTGGAGATGAACCCTTGCAATGCCCACACACTATTCACACCTCCTATTGTTGTGGTATGTAAGTCATGTGAGCTCATACTTTTTCCATCTTTGGGAGTAGAGGTTTCCATGTAGTGTGAGTGAATGAAAGTAGGAGTAGAATCTTGTTTCATGGTGTAATGGAGGTGAGAGAAGGAAGAGGAGCTAGCTTGGTGTGAAACTATGTGGGGGGCAAGGGGAAGAGATGGGGGAGGAGCTTTCTTGGTTCTACAATGGACGTGGGAGAAAGCTAGCAGATAGATAATGCTGGACTATAGGGGGTGCATGTGGTTGTTGCAGCAATGGAGAGCATAGAAAAGAGTTTGTAGAGAAAGAAAATCACTTTTTAGCTATAGAATAGGTTTGGCAAGACTGTAGAGGGTGGAAAATGATGTTTTGAGCGTTTTTGAAAAAAGTCAAATTTCTTGGGTTTTTAGTGCACGTTCTTGACTTTTGGAGGTCAAAAATACTTTTTTGACCATGAAATAAGTTTGAGGACTGTTTAAGGAGGGAAAACTTGATTTTTTTTTAAAATTCAATTTTTTAAGTGTATTTTTAAATCCGGACCAAAAAGTGGGGGAAAAGAGGTCAAAGTGATCCCCCCCCCCCCCCCCCTCCCATCTCTTTCCCCTGGCCACCTCCCTTACCTTCTCACTAGGTAAGAGGCCATTAAGAGGTGTAAGGCTACCTTGTCCCCCTACTTTTTTGAGGGTATAGAGTGTGTCCACCACCCTCTTCCTATTGGCTGGCCTCTAATTAACCTTAATCCCAAAGGGCCCCTAGAGGGTTTATATTTTTCCTAATGGTTGATAAACTGGTAAGTTATTTGAAATGGGAAAACTAGCAGGATCATGTTTTCATTGTGGGCATTTGAAGCACTTATCCAAAAATTACCCTTTGGTCAATAGGGTGACATACCTTATCCCCTCTTATTTGAGGAGCAAAACCATGGTACCTCGAGATTAGAATTATGGCGAAGTCACATCTAAAGGAGAGATAGCTAAAGGGAGAACCACCCCCACTAAGGTTTCCCCTGCCACCTCTAATTATGTTATGGCACTGGGATTTTGATCTCCCTCCAATCCAAGGTCTCTTTTCTAGACCAATACAAGGCCTCTTTTTTAGACCAATACAGGGGGACAATCTAGGGGCGCCATCATCTTCTAGCCCGAAATCCGTTGACAAAGGCAAAGTCATAGATTTAGAAGAGTTTTCCTCTGGCTACTCATCTCATAACTTTTATGAAGTTCTCATGGAGGATATGGCCTCCCCCGAAACCTTGGTGGCTATTGATAACATAGTAGAACAAATGACTCTAGTAAAAAAGCCAAAATGTCAAATGAAGAGGGTAATCCTCAAGGAATCCACTTGGAAATTCATATGCATGAGTCTGACAGTGATGATGGGGGCAGCCAAATAGTGAAAAACACTCCTTAATGAAGGTCTCTACCTTGATGGGCTGAATGATCCCACAAGGTTGTACTCTTTCAATAAATGTCTACTTGCTCAAGTTAGATATTTTTTTGGTTCAAGAGCGTAAGATGCATGCCTAAGCTAGGAAATTGCCGCACTATAGAGGATTTCATTGCTTTTATGGTGGGGTCCCTAATGGATATTCTAGGGTATTAACCTATAGAAAAGCATCCTTGAATCCTTAATAGATTCAGGACCACCCAAGTGGAAGATGCTCTATTGTCTTAGTCTCTCCCCAATGGTGTTTGAAAACCATAGTTAACATCTATGTTGATGATAATCCTCATCGCCATTTGGGAGCTATGGTAGTGTGGCTGGGGACACTTAACATGTTGAATGAGATTGTTGGCGGGGATTTTAATATGGTATGTCACAGAAATGACACTACTTCTAATGGCTCCATCATCACTAGGCTAGAGCATGATGAGTTGGATGAATTGATTGCTACAAAATGGGCCGACTCTTGGTTTTCTACCTATGTTGCCAACTCTGGTTTTACTTTTCATTCTCAATCGCACACTTCATCTTGGTCAAAGTTAGATAGAATTCTTTTTTTGGGTTTTGAATGGCATCCACCTTCTGCTGAAATGTGCTCACTGACCCTGCTGAGATCATGGAGAAATGTCATCAATACTTTCAGAATATTTTGGATAAGGGAGTGGATCAATCTCTTGAGAGAAATACTCCATTGGTTTGTTGTTATGAGTGGTGAATCCATGCATTGAGCAAATTAATGCTAAAAGACTCGAAGGCCCATTTGATGAAAAGGAATTATCTTGGGCATTAAAGAAGCTGGGAAATGATACGACCCCTGGTATATGTGGTATGACAAAAGAATTTTTGTTAACTTACTGGGACATTTGAGCCCTTTGGTACTAGCAACTATCAATAAAATATGGATCAATCAATGGATGGACTACTCACTGATGCAAGGAATCATTAAACTGCTGCCCAAGAAGACCTTTCCTGCTTCCTTATCAAATTGGAGACCCATCACAATGATGGGCATTCTATATAAATTGATGGAAAAATTGTTGTGAGAATCTCCCCTTTTTTGAGGAAAAACATTCATGCACACTCAGGCTTTATTGGGGGTAGATCTATCTTGGACAATATTCTAACAGTTATGCTGGGCATAGAAGCATGTAAAAAAACCAACCAAAAAATGGTTTTGCTGCATATAGACTTTGCCGAGGCATTTAACTGTATCATTTGAGATTTTGTAGTCAGCATTATGGAAAAGCTAGAATTTGGAAGTAGAATGTCCGCTTGCATAATGCTATTGGGAAGGGATGCTATGTCCAATATTGTGGTGAATAAGAGGTTATCCAATGCAGTGTCAATATCTAGGTTAGTTAGACAAGGATGTCCACTGAGTATGGAAAAGCTAGGATTTGGAAGTATACTGTAATGGTATTGGGAAGGGGTGCTATGTCCAATATTGTAGTGAATGGGAGGTTATCCAATAATGCAATGTCAGTATCTAGGCCACTTAAGAAGGATGCCCATTGAGTCCCATGCTGTTTGCAATGGCTACTCATCCTTTGTTTTTTTTTCTCAATGCTCATGCCAATGTTGTTAATCTTAGAGGGTAGCGGATTGGCAAGGATGATATAATTGCTTTGGGGTTTGTTTATGATACTATCATAGGCTGATAACCTTAATATGGAAAAATGTTTGAATTATCTCAGCTTGTACTCATTGGCTGTTGGTTTGGAGTTAAATCTTACATGATTGATATCTCTGTAGAAAACTTTGATAATTTCATTTGGGGAGGGAAAATAATTCAAAGGGGTACTGTGTTTAGGCATATGGGGTACCCGATTGGGGTAGATGTTACCAGTAAATAGTTGTATGCTTGGGTAGAAGAAAGAGTTTGTAGAAAAATACAAAGTTGGCATTGTGATGAATGGCCATTTCATGTGAGAATGTGGATTCTGCAATCAATTTTGGTTCCTTATCTGTTGTATTTCCTCCCTCTTTTGGATTGGCCAGATAAAGCTTTGGATAATTTTAGATCTCGCTTTTTGCAAATTTTGTGGGGGTCATTTAGTAAATCTTGGATTGCTTGGGGTTACATCACATTGTCCATACACATGGGTGGATTGGGGATCTTAAACTTGAGAAACCATATGCTGGCTAGACGGGCCACTGTCATCAAACATATGCTTAAATCTAACACTTGCTGGGCTAGACGACTATGGTGGTTCATTGATAAAGAAGTAGTGTACTACCAAGGCACTTGGGATCTGAAACCTTGGGGTAAAATTTTCTTTGCAGCTCCACTCAAACTGTGCGAGACAATAGGGAATGTGCTAGTCAAATCTTGGAAAAATGTGTGTTTTGATCTGGTATGGGCTCGCCAAATTTGATACACAATTCTCTAGGAGTAGAATAATGCTTTTGGAGCTTTGTGTTTAAAAACCATCTGCACTTTTATTGAGAAAGAAATCTTTGACCCTCTTTAAAAGAGGGTTCAGCTCAATTGAAAAAATATTGGACTCTAACAGCCAATTGATGCCTTTTTTGATTGCTAGGAGAAGATTTAGATTGGCAATGGACTCAGAGTGCCTTGGGGTCTTCTATGTGCTTGTATGCTCAACATATCTTTGCCATGTAATCTGGGCTCTTCTCAAAGATTTAGAGATTGGAAAATGCCAAACCACTCAGCCCACTGATGGAACCTAACCACAAAAATGTTCTACCTGATGCTTTGAACCGAGGGCTCTATTCAGCTCAGATGCAACCAAATGTGGGGTCTTTCCCAAGATAGAAATTGGTGGGCACAGAGGTTTCATCAGGTGTGGACCTCTCTTTGTTCCTACAGACATAACATATTCTTATGGAGAGTGCTTACAGGAGCTGTGCCCATTGATGAACTGTTGCTCATAAAAAATGTAATGCAAGGCAAATGTATCAGATGTTACAGAATGGAAACTATGAAACACATCTTTCTGAGCTATAGTATTGTAAGGTCTTGGTGGCAAGATCTATAAGATATGTGTATGTTGCATTGCAATGTAAAGATAACTAAAGTTTAGATGGTATTTGGATTGATTCAATCTAATAACATTGGCCTGCAGGCTTGTTTGATGCATGCTAGAATTTGGATGCTGGTGTTTACTTGGAATGCTAGAAACTCAGCCCTTTTTGATCAATATTCCTTTGGTCACACTTTGCCATGGACTCAATTAAAAACTAGACTTCTTGAGGGCTATCTGGCATTGCCTACATCTACCCAAAGGCATCTGCAAGAGTTCATTCAAAGATTATAGGAGTCAATGTAAAATATATGAAAAGATAATATAGAAACAAATATTACCCAGAGAGAGAGAGAGAGAGAGAGAGGGAGAGAGAGAGAGAGAGAGAGAGAGAGAGAGAGAGAGAGAGAGAGAGAGAGAGAGAGAGAGAGAGAAGAGAAGAAGAAGATTGCAAAAATATTGGCGACAGTAGTACAACTAGAAATTGTGAAATTTTTTTAGATTACTACCATTCACCTTGCTTGGAATAGTTTTCTCTTTTGCAAAAATGCTGTGTTAACCCTCACGGCTCACGGACACCCATCACCTACGATGGACGTGTATTATGTATTTGGTAGAGTCAGGTACCGGGCTTGTCGGTCCAATAGGAAAAGGTAGAGTGATCGTCGATGAGAGGCGCACTTTAACTTGGACATTCAAGGGATTAGTTGGCTAAGCATGGGTGCCCAAGTGTGAATGGGGTGAGCTCCTATAAAAGCCAACTAAACCTAATTTTTACTCATTCTCTCATTTGTGCAATTGAAGAGTGCTCTTGCTCCATCTCCATCTTCTTCTTCTTCACCTCCTTGTGTGTGTGTGTGTGTGAGAGAGAGAGAGAGAGAGAGAGAGAGAGAGAGAGAGAGAGAGAGAGGGAGAGTGTGTGTACGATCGAGCATTACGAAGGCACGACGGCGGCGAAGCGGTTGAGCGCGGCACGACTGCAGCTTCTTCTTCATCGCGGCGAGGAATCCACCACGAAGGCGAGCGTAGAGCGGTGAGTGACACACCCTTTGTTTCCTTGAGCTTGCTAGTTTAGGCTTGTTGTGTGCTTGGAGCCGTTTGTGGCTCGCACACGGTGTATTGGCAAGTCCCTTGCTTCGACAGTGCGGCAAGGAGCGCACATTTTTGGCGCCGCTGCCGGGGATATGCCCTACACTAAGCTCGCTTAGCACTTTACGCTTCCTTGTGGTGCAATTTCTATCATAGGAAAGGCAGGGAAGGAGTGTGTGGAGATTTCTGTTTTTTGCGTTTTCTGCATTTGCTGTCAAGTTTCAATTTCTGCTATTGTCTGCGTTTTTTCAATTTCGGCGTTTTCAATTTCTGCAATTTTTTGCAATTTTCTGCATTTCTGTGTTTTCAATTTCGGCGTTTTCAACTTCTGCATTTCTGTGTTTTCAAAAATAAAAAACGTGACTCTTAAAACGGACGGGTTGGTTTGTATAAAAGATAGATCGGGATCGGGATCATTTTCCCAAGCCCAAGCCCAAGCCCAGGCCCAGGCCTCAGTCCTATGATATATACTAGACTCACTCTTATATATATACCCTACTCCCTCAAGAGAGAATGAGAGCATGTGGGACAAGTCCTCCACTCTCCTCCTTTCTCTTCCCACTTGCACCCTTAGACTTTCTAGTTTGGGCCTAGTTCCCTACTGGAAAGTGACAGTTTCAGGGATTTCGAGGGCATAGAGTGACCAAACGGAGGGCTGTAAAGCACGGCACGACCCTCTGACCGATACGCTCGTTTCGAGCTATCACACGGCCCATTCCACGACACGCTCTAAAAAATCTAGCAAAAAACAAACAAACAAAAAACACGCTAAAAACTAGTCACAAGGCCTCCTAGAGCAGCTTTTTGACACCTTAGGGTATCAGAAGCACATGCAGTTACGCTCTGGGCGGGTGCTAGAACATGAGCATATTGAGGGTGCCTTTGTTCATACGGACACCCATTACCCATCCACGATAGGATCTAGACCCTCAGCGGGGACACAAGGTAGCACCACCCAAGACCCTAAAATAGCCGCTAGTGATTCCTCCTCCGACTCAGAAATCATGGAAGCATACCCTACCCAAAACACTGAGAGAGAAGGCCATGCACCTCCCGAAGCTCCACAGCCTAGTACTAGTATGTTTAGCCGTTTCATGGAAACATTAGGTAGAGCTACTCGCTCGGAACCTGATGCAAATGAAGCACACGAAGGGGGTGGGGAAGTGGACTCTCCTTTCACATCGCACGTGGACCCCACACCCCCAAAGAGTGTCCATGTGGATATCCTGCCAACTTCTTACCAAGAAGGCCCTGTTGAGCTGCCTCCTTCAGAAGCTCCCTCTAGAGTACCGTTGGTGACAAGTAGAACCACGGGGAGCAACATTGCTTCTACCTCACAAGAAACCGTTAACACGTCGACTCTAGAAGGATTGTTCATTAATGATCATTGGACATACGACCTCCACACTGAGGTGTTGACGGATCTACACTCTGGCCACGCCTACCATGTAGGATGGATAGAGATTGTACAATCCACTTCTAGTGCCACGAGCATCGAAGATCAAAAGAAAATGATCTGTAATGTTATCCATGGCATTATTCAATCAGAAAGGCAAAACCGAGGGGTAAATATACTCTCAACTAGCCCCATGAGATTTCTGGATACGAGCAAGGCTCAACAGCCTACTCTATCACAAATGGAGACTCCTCTAATGAGCCCCATGGACCCATCTTACGTCATTTCACCTGGGGTCTCTATGCAATCTGAGCCTCCGAGCGAAAACTTTAGCTTCCCTAACTTGGCTCAACCCTCTATTAAGGAAAACACAGTGCTCACTCCAGGGATAAGCCTGACAGAGAATGTACCGATGACATCCACGGTTAGCGCAGTGCCACTACCTAGTGTCGTAGTACCTAATATGGGGCCTCGACCGTATGTGCCTCTAGCCCCTTATGCACACATGGCCCCCACACCTCCAATTGTACCACTTGCTTATGCTCCTCGAGTGCCGCTCCCTAGCCCTTATCCGAGTGGACCTATGCCCGGTTATGTTCCATATCCTGCATCATCCACACATATGCCAAGACCGGTACCCGTCCCTCTCCCACATATGATTCCAAGAGTACCTCCACCGGCCCTGCCTCCTCACATAGGTGACTTGGCAGCGTTTGCTCAAACCATAGGTCGATCTATCGCGGAAAATATGCGTCACGCATCTGATAGAGAGCCTAGAAGTAAGGCAGTACAAATTGCCAAACTCACGCAAAAATTCAATGGGGACGAAGATGCTAGGAAACACATTGAAGTGTTTGAACAAGTATGTGATTCCTTAGGGGAACGCAACGAACTACATAAGTGCAATGCCTTAAGCTTGACATTAAGTGGGAAGGCTGGAGATTGGTATAGGACCCTAAGGGTGGACGAGAAAACAATCTACCCTACCCTTCGAAGGTTGTTTCTAAAGGAGTACATACGAGAAGGTGTGCTTTGGGGTGTAGCATCTCAGCTACAGAAGGCCGAACGTAAGGAAGGAGAGTCAGTAAGGGACTTCATTAGTCGTCTAAAGCACTTAAACTCTCGTTGCCCTGTAAATGAGCGCTTCAACAATAACCAACTGCTTGATCGATTCATTCGAGGGTTGAGGAATGAAGGAATCTATAATGGACTAGTGATTAGAGGTATCACAACCTGGGAAGATGTCACTGCCAATGCAATCCAATTAGAGGACAACTTGATGATAGCAGGCATGAGGGTGTCTACTGACACGAGATCCACTAGCTCACAAGCCATTGAGTATGAACCCATGACTGCAAAGCCCATTGCCAATGAGCCAAAGGTATTTGAGACATTCTTGACAGACCTCACCAAGGCAATCCAAGAGTCTCTTAAGGATAATCGACCCCCTCAAAATAGTCACATGTATCCAAGAAGGGAGCAACAATGGTGTTCCATTTGCTTAGGTCCACATAGCACTAGTGAGTGCCCTACGTTTAGAGTAAAATTTAATGGAACTTGCAACGCATGTGGTAGGTATGGTCACCAAGCTAAGGATTGTTTAATGATCAAACGTATGATGGCAAATAGACCACCTGTAGCCTGGACGGATGCACCTCGAGCTCCTGTATTGATGCCTACTCCACCTGTTGAGCAACTACCGCAACACATGGTCCCTAGATCTCAAAATGTTGTACAAGCTACACCGTTACCACCTCCTGTGCTAGGACCGCAGCCCCCGCATCCAAGAGTCGCCCCTATGAACCAAGTGGGTTGCGAGCCATCAAATGCTTATGCAGATGGCTGTGAGGAGGAAATAGACACTAGTATTGCCTACGGACTTGATACATTGGAAGAATGTCCTATATACTACATGGAAGATTGTTGGGGACAAGTCAAGCCGGTTTATCAAGCTGCTGCTCTCGCATCCAGAGGTCAAAATATCAACACCCAGGCTAGGAGGCCACCTCTTCAATGCTACGAGTGTGGTGGACCACATCGAGTAGCGGAGTGCCCTATTAGGCTGCAAAAGAATGCTGCACAGATGCAAGTGAATCAAGGGAGCACGTCTGCAATGCCAATACTCACATGTAATCGTTGTGGCATAGATCACTTGATTGCCCAATGCCCCTATAACCCAAATGCGCCTAAAATCACACCCCTAAATTTGGTCGAAATTGCTAGTGTGACATCACCAATACCACCCGTCGCACCCGCTTATGCGATTACACGGTCCATGCTTCAAGGGCCAGGACATATCCTCGAAGAGAGAGATACCGCGTCAATTATCCAAGCAAAGAAAAAGAAGACACGAAGGAAGAAGTCGCAGAATACGGAAAATTCAAAGCCAAGTTCCAAAACAAACATAGGAACAGGAGATGACCCCGTGTATATGAATGACCTCGAGGATGATTCAGATTCAGTCGAGACAATGGAGACTAGAACCAATACCACAAAGGGAAAGACCGACAAGGAAAACCGTAACATGGAACCAAATGAAAACCGAATGAGAGAAAACCATAAAGAGCCTCTGAAAACACCACAAGTGTTTCCAAATCCAATCCAAGACCCCCAAGATAAATCGCAGGGGCAAAAAGGGAAGAATCGTAAAAAGAAGATTGGGACGTACCCAAACCCTGTAGACGAGATTAAGCAGGTGAAACATCTAAGAGGTTTAGTGGAGGAGACTCAAAGGAAACTAGAACCAGAACCCATGCATATCAAAATTCATGACACAGTGTTTCCCACGCAAGTTCATCCACCCCACATGAACCATAGACCGTTAGCCATATCTAGTATCATCCAAGAAGGGAGTGAGGACAGGACATCAGAAAGTGAGCATACACCCTTCTTGTTGGAAAGGATGTTTAACGAAGGAATACCTGATCCCATTGAGGAATATGAGATTCCATCCTCACCAGTTCCTAGTCAAGGACCTACACCCTACAAAACGCCAATGAATGTTGCCAAACTAGTGGACTTCATGTCTTCTGAGGTTCGAACCACGATCATAGCAAAGCTGTATGGAGATCCTGAGTTATTCTTGCACTTCGAGCATTCCTTAACGGAGAGCTAGGAACGGGATTACCGAAGTTTGCGCAACCAAATAGGCCTGACTCGATTATGATTGATGAGGAAAATCATGTGCAATCACTTGACTTAGATGGACACGAGTCTGTGATCGAGGTACCCATTAACGAATTAGGGCAGTATTTTGAAGGCGACGAGTCTAATGCGACCCTACCCATCACTACCAAGGGATTAACTATAAAGGGAATTCTTGATGGTGGTGCGGGAGTTAGCATCGTTACAAAAGATTGTTGGGAATCCATGGGAAAACCCCGCCTCAGTGTTACTAACATTGTGGTAAAGATGGCAAATGGTACCATAGCCAAACCTATGGGGATGCTCAAGGATCTTAAGATCAAAGTTCTAGGACACAAGGTACGACATACGTTCATTGTAATGGATTTCTCTAAACACCTTATGTCATATGAAATGATTTTAGGACGACCATTCATGAGGGAAGCACAAATGGTTCATGATTGGTCTAAAAATCATGTCTATTTGCAATTCCAAGACTCTGTCCTTAGAGTGGATTTGGTGACTGGTAAGGTACACCCCTTAGGGAGTAAAACCATTATTGATCATCGCTCTGACACCACAGTTCACTCGGCCCCACTACAATATTGTTACACTTGTAAGAAGGATACAGACATTGGCCAAGATTCTCCTTACATGGATGTGTTACCGGGTATGACGGAATCAGACAATGTGGATTGGGTCCACCTAGCATCAACCATAGACACTTGGGGAAATAGGGGGACGACCTGGGTAACACCTAAGGGGGATGAAATTCCTGTACCCTTAAATATGCTACAAGCGATGCATATCGCTTCCGACAAGACTCATCCTAATGTCACGAAGAAAACATACAAGTGGGTCCCTAAAGCTTCTTTAGTGACCATAGCTAGTGCTAAAAAACAGAAGCCTTGTAAGAAACGTACCACTCGCTCCAAGAAAAGTAAGAAAATGTTGCGATGGATCCCTAAACAACTATTGGAAGCCCAAGGCTACTATCAAGGAAATGATCAAATCTGGGTACCAAAACGTAGATTGTGCTCTTACCTATCACCTGACGCAAGTGAGCCCAATCCCGTAGCTCCAAAACAAATCAATGATCGTGGAACGAAAAAAATCACAGAATGCTATACACCCGCTCCCGAGCTAGTTTGGGTACCAAAGAAAGAACGATTTGTTCCACCTAGCTCAGGAAGGGGGGAGTCCCATGAAGATTCTAGCTCCTCATGTAATACATCCATAGAGGTAAAAGCTTCTACACAGCCTCCATCTATAGTAGTGGACCTCCATGAAGCTACAAAAGAATCCACACCTCCCAGTGTTCAAGAATCACCTGATGAACCACTTCAAGTTCGATCCTGGGAGAGTACCTTACCACCGTTGCAACTTGACGAGGCACCTAGGGTAATAGAAAACTACTGGCAAAAATCCTCACCTATTACCAACTGGAACAATTGGTTTCAAAGGGTGACAAGCTCATTTCAAACGGTATGATCTACCCAAGGAAGGGGGGAGTGTTTGCTGACAGTCATCATTCACTTGCTTCCCTCTCAACCTTTTTCCCTGACCTCTCAATTACCAATCTTAGGGAATGTACATATAAAGCTTTATACTCAAAAAAAAAAAAAAAAGAGCAAGAGCAATTAGCAAACGAGTATGCACAATAAAAGTCAAAACATTGACTCAGACCTACACATGTCACATCTGGTACAGTGAAACAGAAACCTATGCCATGAAACACCTTCGATCCTCATCACTTGAATGATGGAGGGTAGGTAAGATTAGTACGATAGGAGTGTTTCTGTTTTAGAGTTGAGTGATTAGCAAAGTTCTCTTTTCCCACTAATGTGCCTCCTGGAGGTATTCCTTTTGTTTCCTAGTGTGTACAGGAGCGTGTTGCTATTGATAGGATTTGGACCTTCATGGAACCTTCAAATCAAGCGCGACCATCAACACAAACAGGTGTTTCTTGTCCATTAGCATTGCCGTTATCTTTTTGCATCTATGATTGTCTGCTTTGATTGTGATTGGTAGCATAATATTCAGCGCATTGGCTTAGTATCAAACATTTAATTCAATGTAATGTTTTGTCATAATCACTTGTTAGGTTTAAAAATCAAGCAGTCCGACTAAGCTAGTTTGACCAAGCTAGGTATTAGAAATCTTCTCTTAATACCATGGGGAATGCCTTCCTAATAAGCAATGGTTACTTAGGTTCTTAATCCGATTTAGGCAGCATTGTGTGAAATGTACTAGGGCTTTCTAGTGGGCTTAACCCTATCGACCTTTAGCTTAAGTATTATAAAGGGAGTTTACTAATGTGATGAGCCTGGGGAGGGTAACAGTGTTATATGACCCCCCAAAGTTACAAAATTAAAATGCTGAAAATGAACAAACAAAAAATCAAAGTGCCACAATGTAAAATTTTAAGCTGGAAAAGAAATCTCGGCTTGATTTGGTACTTCACTCACATGTATCGCCTATGGTACTAGAGCCCTAGAGGTTCCCAGTGTGGGCGCTTTTCCTTGAAAAGCAAAAAACCCAAGGCATACAAAATAAGCACACACATCATAATTGAATCAATGTGAAAAGACTTTGGGGGGTCAAAGAAAAAGTAATCAGTCAGGCGATGATTTCATGAGAAATTCCTTTTATGGTAGCTTAACTACAAAGTCTTCTAGGTATAGCCTCTAGTCAGCCCTCGAACATGAATACTTGGCTCTCGCGATTAAACAACTTAATTGACCACAGAAAATTAAGAAGCTTACCCATGGTATTAATATTCGATCTCTAGTGCCTTTCGACCGTCAAATTAGCGACCCCAGACTTGTTTAATTTTCTACCTTTACATCTGTTTATGCATTTGATTACATTGCAATTTAATGTTCATTGCTACCAAATTGTTTGAAATTATTTTACCAATCAATGTGTCTACCTAAAACTGCATATGCTTTTTAAGAGAATGCAATTACTGTGCCAATGTTGTTTGATTTTGCAGTGAATGAAGAAGGCTAAGGACATTCATCTCAAATGCTCTTCCACCTCGACGAACCAGCTTCAACTCAATAGCTTCCGAGGACGGAATCTACATCAGGAAGGGGGGCATGTTAACCCTCACGGCTCACGGACACCCATCACCTACGATGGACGCGTATTATGTATTTGGTAGAGTCAGGTACCGGGCTTGTCGGTCCAATAGGGAAAGGTAGAGTGATCGTCGATGAGAGGCGCACTTTAACTTGGACATTCAAGGGATTAGTTGGCTAAGCATGGGCGCCCAAGTGTGAATGGGGTGAGCTCCTATAAAAGCCAACTAAACCTAATTTTTACTCATTCTCTCATTTGTGCAATTGAAGAGTGCTCTTGCTCCATCTCCATCTTCTTCTTCTTCACCTCCTTGTGTGTGTGTGTGTGAGAGAGAGAGAGAGAGAGAGAGAGGGAGAGTGTGTGTGCGATCGAGCATTACGAAGGCACGACGGCGGCGAAGCGGTTGAGCGCGGCACGACTGCAGCTTCTTCTTCATCGCGGCGAGGAATCCACCACGAAGGCGAGCGTAGAGCGGTGAGTGACACACCCTTTGTTTCCTTGAGCTTGCTAGTTTAGGCTTGTTGTGTGCTTGGAGCCGTTTGTGGCTCGCACACGGTGTATTGGCAAGTCCCTTGCTTCGACAGTGCGGCAAGGAGCGCACATGCTGAAAATAGCATGCTCCACCGCATTATAATCTTGTACCTGAACTTTTTTCTAGTATGGATGTGTTGAGTGGTGGCAAGGTCTTTCTATACACCTAGAAGTAAGGCTCTTTTATTTTGATACTTATGCCATAGAGGTATAGCAATGCAGTGTTGGCCTACACCCTCATGGAATGTCATGCTATTTGATGGAATGTTTGGTTTAGGTATGAGTAATCTGTGCTAGGTTGATGTTTGACTGGTAACTTCAAGACAAGCAAGTTATGTTGCTTTCATTTCCAATTTGAAATGGACGCTAGCTTGACGGGAAGTTTTATTGTAATTAGTTTTTGGTTTCTTACTTGGATCTATTGTGGGGTGAACTGTGTAATGAAAGTGTGAACTCTTATCATTCCCTTTTGATAATGGTGATCAAATTGACGGGGTTCACCATCAAAGAAATGGTAGGGTTCTACTTTAATGCGATTTGATATCGTATTTGATAGGTGGTCACGTCATTTGAGCAGTTTTGCCATTTGGAATGTTGTGTATTTCTCTAGTGAATTCCATACAAAATCTATATATTTTGAGAAAGAAGGCTTCTTCTTCTCTCATCTTGGCTCTTAGCTCATTAATCTTCTCAAGCTGTTCTTCGTGCACGTAATTATCGGTCTCAACAGATCTAACTTTGGGATAAAGAGTCTTCCCTCCATTATTTCTTAAATGTATGATGGTATCGACCTACCAAAGTTGACTCCTTGACTCCTCTTAGCTCATTAATCTTCTCAAGCCACTCTTTGTGCACGTAATTATCGGTCTCAACATATCTAACTTTGGAATAAAGAGTCTTCACTCCATTATTTCTTAAATGTTTGATGGTATCGACCTACCAAAGTTGGCTCCTTGACTTTTTATAGATTAGCTCCTTGGCTCACCGAGGCCATCGATTGCGCAAAAAACAGTGATGGCAGCACTCACAGCTTGATTTTTTATTTTGCTCTGTCTCTTGCCACAGTGAAGCATTTTGGAAGTAGTTTTGATTCTGCTCTGGTTCCCTGCAACAGTGAGCATTTGAGGCATTTGGAGAGAATGTTCTCACCAAAGGCACCTCCAGCAAATGAGAAGATGGTGACCCACACCCCAAAAACACCAGGGAGAGCACAGGCTAGCTTTGCCGCTGTCCTAGCAGCCCCGAACAAAACAGATCGCATCGGACAATTGCAAGCTGCCCTGGACATGGTCATGGAAGAAAACCGCGACCTCAAAGCGCGCCTTAGCACACTCGAGGCATGCTTTGACTCCATGGTCGGCCTCACAACAGACAAAGTGAAAGAAGTCGAAGAAAAAGTCACTCAAGCACACACGATCGCACTCGCCAAAGTGGAAACATGTGTAAAAACAGAATTGCGGGAACGTCAGCTTCAAGAAGAGAATGCCCTCAAGCTTCGCATTGGAGGGCTTCCCCAAGCATGGGATGAGTGCAAACAAGATTTCTGCAAATTAATAGATCTCCTCAACGAGACTCTTCAACCGGTCCATGTCGACTACGATGCGGTCGAATGTATCGTCAACAAGTTCAACACCAAGCGCACACCAAGTGGACATGCCATTCTTGAGTTCAAAGACAAGGATGAACGGCTCCGACTACTTCAGCAATCGCGTCTCCTTAGAGACACCGGGTTTTGGATCGCCGAAGAACTCACCCCGACACAAGTCAAGCACAAGGTGAAGAGCTGAAAAAAGTGCGTGAAGCACGAGCCAAAGGCAAGTGGGCAGTATATCGCGGAGGAAAGGCCATCATCCAGGAGTTTCGAACTCCAAAACCGGATCCTACCCCATAGGACTCCCCTTAGGTTTTGCTTTTTCTTGCGATGGACCCTCAGTCCTTAACTGATATGTATTGATTACCCTCACGTAGAAGAAGTGGTTGTAATGTTTTTTTTTTGGTCCCATGGGTCATATCTGACCTCCGTGGAAGATAATTCAATCTATCTATCTCTCTAGTGCAACCGTTTTTTGACCTAGTAGACATCAGTTAACTCTTTTGATCATAACTTCTTCATCCAAACTTCGATTTGAGTGATCTATAGCCTCAATTGAAGAGCACGACAATATCTACATATTGATGCAAAGAAAATTTTTTTAAGAGTTATGGAAGGAATTTTTGTAGCAGCATTTTTGAAGTGAACAGGTTCAAAAAAGTTGACTCCCACCTCTTATTTTACATACAATGTCTTCCGGCACTCGCAAGGGTTCTTCTTCTTCAACAAGGTCCACAACCAATGTAAAAAATGATCCAAAATCTCTGAAGTCTGGATATAGCAACACAACCACTCAACCAATGAAATCGAAAACCATCATGGCATACTTGGTATCATTGCAAGAGACCGTAAACAAACAAGGTGAAGACTTACGGGCACTTGCAATGGAGAATGGCACGCTAAGGGTTTTTGTGTTTGAGAATGAGAATCTCAAGAGGACACTTAAGGTGCAAACAACATGTTTGATGCAACTTGAAGAGGAAGTCAAGGAGTGTAAATGCTCTCTTATGGACTTGAATGCTTTGAAGAAGCGCATGAACAAAGTAGAGCATGACCATGTATTGAAAGAGGACAAATTTGACACCATGAGCCAGGATGTATGCAACATGAAAAATGTATGTACAAACAAGTCTTGGGCTGATATATATGGTAGCAATGTGGTTCCTAATTCCTCCCTCATGCAAGCTACAACTCAAACAAAGAATGTTGAGAATAAGGATGTGGAGGAGTTGAAGGAACATGAGCGACGTTCCAAGAACATTGTTACTCATGGAATTTATGAAGAGAAGTTAGAGACACCTCCTTCTCTTGTCTTTGTTATCAAAGATTTCTTCAAAACCCACTTTGGAATGTTTAGAGTTATGGTCTATGGAGCACATAGAGTGGGTAAGCAAGGAGCTCCTCATTTGAGATTACGAAAAATTCTATGCACCATGCCAGATGAGACCAAATGAAAGATTATCCTTGATACTAGTTTGATCTATTTGAGAGATACACAATGTTTTGTATGTGAAAATTGCACTATTAAGCAACAAAATATGTGTCGCAAGGCAAATGAGGAAAACAATAAGTAAAACAAAGATATCTCTCACAAAGAAAATTTGCCCAAGGAGGAGGCAAGTCCCTCAAGCAAATAGGGATACGTGATCTATGAGGCTGAGTTACAATTGAAAATATGCTTTTGAAATTGCAATGGATACCCATAAAATGTGGCGATTGGCATTGATGAACTAACAAGCAAGACCGGTGTGTTGAAACTTGGGAGCATGATACACAAAGGATAAACGGTTTGGAGGATTTCAATGTACGGTCAAAGAATCTCAAGCAACGAAGAGGGCAAGGAGGAGTAGCATATATGGTTAATAAAGGATTGGAAAACCTTGCATTAATTGTGAAAGATGTTAAGTCCAAACGTTATGTATGGCTGAAAATTATGATACCAAAAATAGCACCCATTTTTGTAGCCAGTTCCTACATTCCTCATCATGATTCCGACTTTTATGTTTGCATGGATAGAGAGCATCCATTTTTTGATTTAGAAGAGGACATTGATTATTTCAAAGGTGAAGGTGATGTTATTGTATTTGGGGATATGAATGCTCGCAAAAAAACATTGCAACATGATACTCAACATTTTGAGATGCCATACATTTCAAGGGAGTTGGAGGAAGTTCACTTGTATGATCGTATTTCAATGGATGAGAAAGAGCTAGATCATCATGAAAAGTTACTTTTACACATGTCTAATAGCATGAGTATGCTTATTGCCAATGGTGTATATTTGTGGAGCGGAACCAATGCATTTACTTGTAGAAAACATAATGGAGATAGTGTAATTGACTATATTCTACTCTCCAAAGACATCATGCATTCCATAAAGAGTTTTATGTTTGACCAATGGACCCCAAAATCATACCATTGAACCTTATGTATTGACCTTGTATGTGGAGAAGCAACTAGCATGATAATCTTAGACAAAGGGAAGAGAAGTTATCACTATGTATGGATTTCAAACGGGCACCAATGTACATTGAAATGATTGAGAAAAAATTATGGATGACAAAGCTTCAATATGATGCAACATTGGAAACTAAATAGAAAGCTTTCAAGAAAGTTATTTGTTCTTGTGCCAAAGAATGCTTTGCCATAAAGCATCTCCATGGTATCAAGAAAGATAGATCATGCAAAAGGTGGTTCAATAAAGAATGTCAAGATGCTCAAAAGTCCTTGATAAAGCTTGATGAAACTATGGACAAAGACAAATATCAAAGTCATTTGTATACATACAAGGCATTAATTGAAAAGAAGAGAAGAAGATGGGAAGTAAAGCAATAACTTTTTCAAGTCCAAGAAAAGGCACGTGCATGTGAAAGATTTTGGAGAAACTTGAGGGGCAAGCAGGTTGAAAATTTTGGTAGCTTGAATCTCGTGGATATGTACACACATTGTAGGCAATTATATGAGCAATCAAATTCTGAAAAAGATACCCTTTTATGGTTCACTCCCATGTATGTCCTCTTTTTTTACTATTGAGGATGTATGCAGTGGGCTTGAAAAATTAGCCACTCACAAAGCGGGAGATCTTCAAGGTATCAAGCCAGAAATGATCAAATGGACGGGAGATTTTACCCACCATGAGTGGATGTGTCATATGTTCAACCTTCCACTTCAACATGGTATGCCTTATGATTGGAGTACTAACTGCGTCAAGCCTTTGCATAAAGGAGGGGATGTAAAGAATGTAAACAACTACCGGACTATAATAACTGGGTCTCTTATGGCAAAGTTGTTTGGGTGCATAATGGAGATGAAATTGAGTGGTTGGGATGAAGAGAATGACAAACAAAAAGGAAAGGCATGTTTTTGTTGATGCCATAGCACCATTGATCATCTTGTCACGCTTCGTGTTCTCATGGAGGAAACTTGGTTGAAAAGCAAGCGATTGTATAGTTCTTTTGTGGACTTTAAGAAAGCCTTTGATATGATTCCATGTAACAATTTGTGGAGAAGGATGAAAGCACTCCAAGTGCTAAGTGAGTTTATTGTGGTTTCTCAAATCTATGAGAATGTGATGTGTCAATCATGCATGGGAAGAGGAATTTCAAAAATTTTGTAAGCACTATTGGGGTTAAACAAGGATGTCTGTTGTCACCAACTCTCTTTGGTCTATGCATCAATCAATTGGATCAAAAAATACTTGAGTTTATGCAAGAAGAAGGCATTGAAGAGGTCACTATTTGCAATGTGGTAATCATGCTTTTGCTGTATGTAGATGATGTAGTGCTTCTAGCACACACATTAGAAGATGAAAAAAAGCTTATGGTTGTCCTTGAAAACTTTTGTTTTCTTAGTGGGATGATTGTGAATGAATCCAAAACAAAGGTTATGCTTGTGAAAACCAACAATAAGGAGAAGCCATGCATTGTGTACAACAATGAGACACTTGAAGTCGTTGAGAGATTTAAGTACCTTTGCCTTGAGGTTCCATCCAACCACAAGTGGCATGAATGTGCTATGAATCGTTTGGAAGCGGGAAAGAGAGCATATTATGCATTTGAGAGCATGTGTAGTGCGGGAAACATCAAGTGTTGGGTTCTCAAGAAGTGACACCGGTTCTTCTTTGTGGAGTTGAAGTGTGGGCAGGGAGCATTTCAAAGTCTACTTGGAAAGAGTTTGAGAATGTCCAAAAGAGTTTTCTTACAAAATTTCTCCAAGTTAAGACACAAACACCATATATGCTCCTACTTCTTGAGTCGGGATATCTTCCAATTGAGGTTATGGGCATGGAAAGGGTTGTGGAGTACATGATAAAGATGCGTCAAAAACCCTCACATCGACTTCCTACAATTGCATGGGAAGCAAGCAAAAAAGTTCAAAAGACGAATAAAAGCAAGATCTTGAGTATGGGATGTATGCAAGACATAAAGAAGTGGTTTGGGAGATGGGATGCATTACACTTGCTACATGATGCTTCAATTGACTCCCAAGTGAATGAAGCTTTTCTACAACGTCAATGTATTACGGCTTTGGATTTGGAGAAATCCAATGGGTCACGCTTTATACGTGACACCATCCAAATTACCCCCAACTACAAAACCATGTTCTTTGCTGAAAGAGGAAACCATTCTCACACTTACATGCTTGAGCCTATCCCCTTGTCGGCTTAGATCCCATTTCCTTCATTGCGAGACAGGGCATTGGGGCAATAGAGAAGAGTCAAATTTATTGTGCACATTATGTTCACTGCAAGTTCAAGAGTAAAGTACCACACACTAGTAGAGTGCTCAGCTTTTGGTCACATCCGAACTTGCTTCTCTCACATTTTCAGCCATGACTTTGACCTACACACTTTCCTCTCCCAGCCACAATGTGGGCTCTCCATTGTGACTCCCATCACCACAATTTTGGAGCATCGATAGTCACTCATCAGCCATACACATACTACATCACATGTAACTTTGATCCCATAGGTCATATTTGACCTCCGAGGATGATAATAAAATCTCTCTCTCTCTCTCTCTCTCTCCCTCTCTCTCTATCTCTCCTTTTCTCCCAGCTACATGAATTCTTTTGAGAGATCTTTATAGGATTGGATGGTGTGCAGTGTTATCATTGTCTATGCTGGTGTCTCGCTCAATATGCACCCATAGCAGCTAAAAAACGTGTTTTTTAATAGAATACAAAATGGGACGTTTTAAAATATTTAGTATGTTGGTTTATTATAAATTGTGGGTAGTTTACAGACTTTAATAAAAGCTGGCTTGCCTTAGAGTTTACGGTCTATAGATGTCAACTTTCCATTTAATTATGTGCAACATTTTCCTTCAATAAATTTTCCTTTGTGTGGACCCATATAATATAATACTTGCAAAAAATATATATTTGAAAAAAACCAACATATTTTATTTTGAAACTAAATATGTCTGATACGCGTATTAAACACCACATATAAAATGTCCCATCCTATACCTTAGCTATTAAGTATCCAGCATACGTTCTTCTGTAAGTAATCTGATGAGAAAGGCAAGAAGATCAGCAAAGCACCCAAACCTTAAAAGAATATAGAGGCTTAGATAATCTATTTTTCTTGTACTTTGGGTATGGTGTATTTGAACACTATTCTTATCGAGTCTTTCCAGACATCATATTCACTTTCCTACTTATGCATGTGCAAATAGTTCAGTCTATCTTCTTGTGAGAGCATAAGACTCTCTTTATGTGACTCTTATTGTAAGCGCTAGTAATTGCACCCACATGTGATTGCAATCAAACAACTATAGTGCAGATGTTCACAAACTAGAATTGTAATTTTGGTTACGGTAGACTTTTTGAAGTATGTGAATGCTTCTTTGGAGGAATGTGATGGTTTAGTATAGAGTATCGCAAGTCTCTAAGATGATATTTATGAACAACTTCTAATCTTGGTAGCTGGTAGTGTCTAGCTTTTGATCTTCATAAAACATCGACGACACTGCAGCCTTGCTCTTATCTCTAACAACTCCTTATCATAAGTTGACTTTGCAAGTACTGAAGACCATCATCCCTGCTTATAAATCTTGATCTTAGAGTCTTCATGTCGAGAAGTCTCGGCAACATCCTTCTTAGAAATCATCAAAACATCTAAGACAAAAGGAAAATTTGCAAACTAAGGTCTAGGATTGCGAGCAACCTCCTGTGAAAATGTATCTCCATTGCCTTCAATAAGGGTAGATACATTGGTTAAGACCAGGGAAAAATTGGTCTCTTGTGCTTTAGAAAACACTCTAACCATCTAACTAAAAATCTATGAAGATACTCAACATGAGTGTCTTTGAGCTGTTGCACTCAAGATGGATTCAACATTTAGAAATGCAGCCAAGATCTCATTCACCTCTTTGATAAAAATCAACAGATCTCGGTCCCAAACCATTTAAAGACATATGTACAATATAGTTCATCTTGATAAAAACACAGTAGAGATACATAAGATCCCTTATGATTCAAAGAATATTGAACCTAGCACCTTCTTCATGACAATGTTGCAGCTATAGACCACACTTTTGTTGACTGAAGAATGCAATATCAAACAATTTCTTCTCATCTTCTAGATCCACTAGGTGTTGACAAGCGTACTGTGTGATACCATGTCAGAATGCAACAAAAAAGTGTTGATCTTCTACTGTTTCCTTTCTTCTCTAGATGGTTATCTAGCCAAGGGCTCTTAGCCTCCCATGAACTTGACTCCATGGTCAGTCCTCTAGATGGGACATCATGAGAACAAGCTTCTTTAAGGTCAAATATGTGATTCTCTTTAAAGTAATTATATAGAATAGAAAGCAATGCATTTCAGACTCAAGTGTCTCATGAGATGATAGTCATATCCTTAGAAGAGACCTACTCCTCTGCTTGAAGAATCACTATTGCGTCTTCTCAATGTGATTCTTTACAGATGCTCACACTGATGGATCTGTGGTACACAATTGTACCTGTAAAGAAAACTCTCTTTATGAGTGTTATCTTGCTGTAGATTTCTTCAAGTGGTTGTAAGATCTATCGAGCATTGGTTACATTTCTATAGTTTACAATTGTTTTCCTTGTACAATTGAAGAAGGTAAACAACTGAGTTGAGAAAGGTCCATAATTGAATTTTGGCACTAAGTTGATTCCAAAATCCTTAAGACTCTAGAAGTTTTGCCCAATTCTTGGAAGATAATTTCATGCATGTACCACCTTTTGACATGCCAATCCCACAAAGGCTTTGTGTACAAATGGTTGCTTTTGAGTCACCTCAAAGCTTTAAAAAACCAGCCAAGAATTTGTCCAACTCTTTGCTGAAAATCAACAACACTTCTTGATCTTCAACCAACATAGGAACTCTTTGCAAAATGCAGCGGATATCGATCAACCCCCTGACAACCCAAAAATACTAATTCTAGAATCTTGTCCATGATGCAAATGCAATCACATGCTGCACTATTCATGGATGAAAATTGTAGCACCAAATAGCACATTCTTATGCTCATTGGATATGAAGAGATTTAAAGCGGCATTTTGTATTTTTCTTGAAGTAAGTTTTTTGACGTTGGAGAGGGGGAATGGGGAACACACCCGACACACAACACAATGCCTTCCTATAGCTCAGTGTATCCACAACACCCCTAACCTCTCAGATAACACCTTCAAATCGACTAATTTGCACTAACAGAACCACCTTTGCACATAAAACAACAATCTGCTGCTCTGCAAAACCACTACTCAACACGAATGCACCCTGACAGCTCAACTCACCCTTCCCAACTCACACAGCACCCCAATTTTGCGCTCTTTGCAACACACTATACGATGCGGGCACACACCTCCACAAGCATTGACATGCACACAAAGAGCGAAAGAAAAGGAAGGGGATGGGAAGAAGCGACACTAGGAAAATGGGGCAATGACTTAGTAGTATTTAGCAAGGAGATAGTACAATCATCTTAAAGCTCCAATGGAAAACTTCCACACATAGGTTTGCTGAACTTCACCGCGTCAAAAAACCCTTCCAATTGGTCAAAAAAACCTCATGAAAAAAGCCCCCTCAAAATCACGTTCATCTCCTTCTATAGATATGGCTTAACCAAAAAAAGAAAAAAATGGGATCCTAAGCTGCTCGTACTTTCAATTGCTTTAACTCATTATAGAATTCCTCTTGAATTGCACCCAAGTAGCATACTCACTTAGTATTATCCTTCATGAGAGACACATCACCATGTCTGCCCGCTTGGAACTGCCCTCTTGACTCTTTATTCTCTCTCTCTCTCTCTCTCTCTCTCTCTCACACACACACACACACACACACACACACACACACACACACACACACACACACACACACACACACACACACACACACACACACACACACACACACACACACACACACACACACACACACACACACACACACACACACACACAATTGCCGTTTGCCATGGGATACCCCCCTAGCACTAGCAATATCGCTAGTGGGGGACCCTCTTTTACCTCAAAAAGGTGGCCCATGGCAGGCGCGAGAACCGGCCCCAACCGGGCACACTGCCATGTCATCCAACTACCAAGCCCGCCAACCAGCGACGCTATCACTGGCCAAAAACCACAGCACATTGCCCTGCACTCCATTGAGCACAACCAACACAGCGCCCGCAGCATCGACCCCATGGCTCACGAGAGGGGAGCTCCCACTCTCCACACACACTAAGCAATGGGCTCACGCCCTAGGACATATTCCCCAACGGCCTGTCATCGAGCCGCGCATGTGGGATTACTCTTGCTACCACATGGCACACCCTGGTCTATTGCCCCTTAAACTCTTTGAGAAAACTCCCCAAAACCCTCTTTGCATTGCCCATGGGAACCCATTTGGCCCACCAACTTCATAGCTCTACTATTTGGGACTCCAAGATCCAACTCCCGACTTGTAAAGCCCAAAAAAATATGACATCATTGACTCAAAACCCCCTTGGCCTTGCCGCATTCCAAGACTTCCAACCTTGCCATTTGAGGCCGCAAAAAAAACGGAAAGATCATCTACCACTTTCCTTTGCCAAATGCTCCAAACTTCGTCAAGCCGTAACTCGACGCTCTAGGCTTAGAATCACAAGCCGTCAATCCTTATTGAATCCACACAGTATGCTTAAAAAAAGCTTTGATTTCATGAAATCTTGGAATAAAAACTTAAGTTCAAGGAGAATCGGATACCAACAGTAACAACTAATGAGCTATTTAAATACATAGAAATTGTTATTATTTTGCCTCAAAAGAAGCACCTTTTATGCATACAAATTTTCCAATTTTCTTTTTGCTGAGGAAAAGATTTATAAATGAAGCTCCTATGACAACCATGATGGTGTTTGAGTCGTGTGAATCTACAATGTCCACTTTGTAGTATTTTTTGTTGAGTGACTTTTATTCTTGTATATATCGTAATTTTTCAACACACATCCTTCTATAGAAAATCGAGATATCACATTACAAAGGTTGGTAATGTGAGGCAATGGAAGCAGAATTTCTTTTGATAGACCTGCTTGATATGCAATGATTTTTTCATCATCGTTATTATTGTCATCAAGATTGATCACATGGATATTTTGAGGTATGTAGATTGCATTTTCAGAAAGATGTTGTGCACTTTGTGCAGGCTTGACATCTTGACTTACTACATTATTATATGGTAATTTTGAGCCACTGGATTGATGGACATTTAAGACACCTATGAAAAAGTTCCATTTCAAGTCACATTTAATGAAAAGTAATAAGGAGATATAGAAACTAAACAATGATGCTCACTGCAAGACTGTTCATTATTCTTTGGAAAGTAAGATTGAGTATTAAAAGTATGTTCATTGGTTGCAATTAGTGAGTACTAAAAGTATGTTCATTGGTTGCAATTAGGGTTGCAGGAAAACACAAAAAACTTGGAAAACACAAATAACTTGGAGAAGAAGAAGCTCAAGGAATGCAACCTAGATTATGTATTTCTTAGTGCACAATGAAAGATTAATTAGCCCTAGAGTGATGGGTGTACATACAATGCACGGGGGAAAAA
Source organism: Adiantum capillus-veneris (assembly GCF_014529385.1). Classification (NCBI taxonomy): domain Eukaryota; kingdom Viridiplantae; phylum Streptophyta; class Polypodiopsida; order Polypodiales; family Pteridaceae; genus Adiantum; species Adiantum capillus-veneris. Next base: position 163,844,478 of record NC_140938.1, read on the forward strand.
ACCTCCTAGTGAGGGAAAAATGCCTCGATGGTCCTAAGTGTGCTCACACACATCACTACCAGATATGTATGGTAACAAATCCCTCATGGATGTGAAGACTAGGGACTAGAGCATGCCACTTTCCACCCAACTGTGCCCTATATAGGCATTGCCTAGCTAATAATAGGGAACCCCTAGAGTACCACATGTTCGTCCTGGTCCTTGGCCTGCCTGGTCTTACCCTAGAATTGACATTACTCCCCCCTTGGAGAAGCATTTTTTTCCTCAAAAACAAAAGTATTTGTATCTTCATAACAACACTAATGTTTTCCGTAGTGGCATCCTTCATGGATCTAGCTATTCGTTTGACTGAAACACAGCTAGGAGGTTTAATGAAATCAAGAATAATATCCCAATTTTCCACATTGTTGTCCCTTTGCAAATGTCTTGTGTAACCAGCCCATATCCAACAAAGCGTGTAGGCTCTATTTTGAACTCATTGAGTAGGCTAAATGAGTTATCATAACTAAGATGTACCCAAAAGAGTATCTCTTTTCACTTCCCATGAAAGTAAATAGCTGATGTAACTCATCAACAAAGTATAAGTCCTTTACTTGTTATCAATTTTCATTAATAAACAACCCCACCATAGCTAGTGTTCAAGGTTGAGAACCTGACTTACACATGAAGAGACTAAACCTAGTCGTAAACATGCTTTACCTTTTGGTAAGGAAATTCCAACTAGAGCGATACTTGCTTTCTAATTGGATTGCTTGGTGCTAATATACGTGCTTCCCATACCCTTTAGCACAAGATTACACTTGTAATTCGCCTATCCTCTTTGGATAAATGACAATACTAAGGTGTATTTGCTCACCATTTATAGACAGTCCTCCAAAATGATTGATCAACAATGTTAAATAACCATCTTGGTTAACTTGAAAGATTCACAAGCACCAAAATCGAGCCATGACCTCTATTGGTGATTGTTAGATCAATGTCATGAATGTCCATGCTGCTAACCTTTGCTAAACACTAGGGCCCATAACACCTAGTGTGCATGCATTTAGCAAAAACAGATCTGAAATTGAATATCCATGATCATACTCTCCAATGATTACATTAAATATGATGCTCATACAACACATGAAAGAGGAGTGTAAATAGTTCAAAAAGAAACTAAATACTTTCTACTGCAATCGTTTGCAAGCCTCACTAAAACATTTGAACCATAATAGATTGTGAAACATAAAGTCACTTCTAGGTATAAAAAACAAAATATTCTCATTAACAACACATAACCTTGCTAGATGCATAAACAACCATCCATTAATGCCGTTTAAAAGAATAAGTAGCCTTAACACGTCGTTCTAAGTATTTGACAATTTTTGGCCATTGAAATTGTTCTGATACTAGGTGCTCAAAATGGTCTATAAAACGGATTTGACTAGCACACCTAGGGACTTTGTCGTGAAAAATAATTGAAATAGAAAGCTTCAATATGAGTTCGAGAGACTCATATTCTCCACATGTGGATGTTTGAAAATAGAACATCCTTTAAGTACGAGATGTACTTGTGTGTGGAGGTAACTATAAACACCCAGCATCATGAGTGAGAGGAACCCTCATTAACCTTGCTCCACACTGGCTAAACTGAACTCCTTGAGTTCCTAGACCATGTTGTATCCCATGTGACAACATGTGCCAAAGTAAACCCTACATATAGGTCCATAACTGCATAATATTACAAAAATGTATTTGGGACATTGCATCCCAAAATTAGTTGCTCTAAAAGTCAAGCAAAGTATATTCAAATAAACAAATCATATACATACCTAGAGGTTGAACATAGAATTCACTTACCCATAGTCATGTGCACTTTGCAAACCTGAAAGATACAAAAAGAGGTAATATACTGTTGACTTTTTGAACAATAAATGAAAGAAAAACAAGCAGTAGAAATTAGTAACCCTGGGTGTTGCTAAACTAGCGGGTAACAGTGACCAACACAGTCTACCGTGTAGAAAAATGTTTGGAAACAACTTGAAAAGTTGAATTTGTCCACTTCCCCTTGGTAAATTGAAGAATTATTTCCTTGAAAGGACAACTGTAATGAGATCAAATTGTGATCCTCAACCCGTATGGAGTGCTTGTGTATTAGCGAGATCAACCCCTAAAAAAACCACTCTGGGAGACATAATGAGTGCTGCAACTAAGCATTAGATCTTCTACAGAATCTTCTCCCTCCATGAATAGAGGAGGAAGATGTCAAATTACCCCAAAGAAAATAGTTATACTAGATTTTCTTAGGTGTTTAGACAAGAGATTCCTGCATGGAGTCTCTTCCCATGAATCAGTTGCTTTATAGCTAGGCGCCATGCCTACTTGCTACCCTTAGAAACCATCATTGGGATTGGCTGCACCTTGTGCGTGGAGACAATGATGTAAAGTGCTCACCAATGTATCCTATACAGCAATTAGAAGCCCATATACCAACCTTAATTCTTCTTGGATAGAAAGTAGCTGATGTTATTGTGGAAGCGTAAACAATGATGGAGTGGAGGTGCTATCATCTTATTTGCATGCCATGCATGCATATTAGAAAAATAGATTGATAAGCCCTTGGCTTCAATGACAGTCTCAACCTTATGAGTTGATGCTATACATGCCTTGCATGATTACAATGGCATAGATACATCATAGTGCATTGTTGCCAAACCCAAATTGTGAACTTATATGCACTTAGTGCCAACTATGTGTGCCATTATCCTTGATCTGAAGTCAACTGATAGTACCTTGGCACATAAGAGAAGCATTGCTTCGCATGAAGTTAGGAAAAGCACTTTGCGTTGCACAGTAGAGAAATATTTTTCAAATGAAAGATTAAATCACAAAAAAAAAACAAGCATAGCTTGAAATTTAGTACTCTTGTTGCCTCTCTGAGATGAGTAGCCGTCGTGTGAATTTGGCTCATAGCCATGTATGCTGAGAAATTTAGAGCTATTGGATGTACCCTACATGATAGCGTGGCTTGGGTCATACCAACCTCCAAGAGATGTCGTGAAGTGAAGCTTTGCTTCACATAAGCTCATAAAAAAGATGAGACAAAACGTAGACTAAGTGCTCATAGCTAACATGTGCTCCTGGTGACACACATATGTCAAAGCCAAAAAAGAATGGACATTGTCGAGCTTTCGTAAAGAAAATCGGCCTTGCCAAACCATACACCGGGTATTGAGAATCCTTAGATTTCCCAATCTTGAAATAGATACTCTGGAAGCTTATCTATCAAATTTCATCTCACTGCCAATTTCTACTCGATTGAAGCAACGTTTGCCTGTCAAGTTGGCATTGTAGAAAATCTTGCAGAAGTGAATAAGTTCAAAATTAAAACTTAAAGGTAACACTACTTACCGATTTGTGTAACTACTATCCTTGGCATTGGAAGTCGGAACATCTGGTGGTATGACTGTTCGCTCAAATGTACTTCACATACTTATTTTGCTTTCACTTTGGCAAGCTAGTAACTTTGGATTGAGTATGCACCCAATATGCATGGAGCCGTGATCTTGAAAGCCTTGCTTTTCCGTCCTCTTGGTAGCACAAAGAGGACATATCAAAGAGAGACTTTCCAACAAAATCAATTTCTAACAAAATTCATGGAGCCTTGCTCGGTGCATTGTATGACATTTTCATATCAAACAAAGGGAAAATAAAATTAATCATTATAATTGTTGACCTTGTCTAGTAGGATACCGCATTGGAAGCATAAAAATATTGATAGTAATTGAATAAACAAAGCGTACCTACCCAATATTCGATGCATGTACGTGTTGTTGCCAAGTACCTTTGAAAACTCTTCGGATCATTGTCGACAATGGGTGGATCATATCCTTGTCTGATTGCATCAATGGTAGACAACTTGCCTAGGAGCCATACCCTAGAAAACTTGCTTTAGCGCTTCTTGAAATTGTAATTAATGTTCGGCCTTGCCAAATGCCTGAATCTGATAAGTCACAGGCCTTGCCTGGCTTGCTTTTGTTTCCAAGCAACCTTACCTACATGTATTATCTGTGATTGAGGAACCAAGAAAAAAAGAAACTGAAAAGTTACCTCATTCTTGTCATCAAACCTGCTTTGGTCTTATTCATCTTGTATCGTGCTCATTAGGAAAAATATGGATTTTGCATGGGCCTTGTAAGGAATCCTAATTTTTAGGGATTAAGGCTAATGTTGTGTAGGGTTAAGGGGACAAGGGCATTCAAGAAGCTAGTTTTGAGTAGGCTTTTCTAGCCTTTTTTTTAGACACATGTAAGATGTGGACCTAGGAGGTTACTTTCTCTCTCTAGCTTTTTGAAAGTGAAGGGAGTGAAGGGGTGTAGCCACATCAGCAAAAATGTGGGTCACTAAGAGCCAAAATTTGACTTTTTTTTCAAAAAACTCATTTTTACTTTTTTTTTTTGACTTAAAACTCCCCCCAACATATATACATATCCAAAAATCATTTTTTGAACTTTTTTCCTACAAGCACTGAAAGTTCATTTTTATGAAATCTTTTCCCATAAACAAAAAAAAACTTTGTTCTCTCCTCCTCATCCCTCCTCTCTCCCTCTCCTCTCCCTCCCTACCCCTTCTCTCTCTCTCTCTCTCTCTCTCTCTCTCTCTCTCCCTCTCTCCCCCCCTTGCCCCTTTCTCTCCTCCCATCTTCCTCCCTCTCCCTCCCTGGCCCCTCTCTCTTTTCATCCCTTGCTTCCTCACGCAAAAACTACCATGGTGCTTACGGACATCACAAAAAATATGTGCCTCCACCACCTACTCCATACACCAAAAGCATACATATTTGCTTGCCCACGCTATTTGCACCGAAGGCCACATGTGAGGGTGATCAAAGGTCATCACAAGAATGTCGTGCCATTGATGAGATGATTGTTGACATTTGGGTGGATGACCATTTGTATTCTTACAATCCTATAAGCCGCTTCCATCCATCCTTTAATAGCCTTTTGACATTTCTTCAATATCTTGGGAGGGGAGAAGCAAGCTTGTTAGGCTATTGCAAGCGGTTGTGTATGGGTGTGGGTGCTTCTTTTCATTTGTGGATGCACAAATGTCAAGCTTTCTTGCACCAAGACAGTGGCATTACAAGAAAGTATTGCCTCTTTGGAGAGGGAGGTTGAAACTCTCCAACAACAAATGCAAGAAAAGGATGCCCACAATATGAAACTTGCCAACACCATCACAAATTTGAAAGAAACACTCCTTGTTGGTGCAAGGGAGCGCAAGCACACGTTTTCATCCATTGACCCTTGCACATTTGGGTGGAGCATGTAAACAACGAGTGATAGCCACAAGGTGATTTACTTTTTACTTGCAAGATATATTTTTACTTCACACTATTTGCTAACATTTATTTTATTGGTTGCTAGAAAGTTCATCCAGGAGGCATGCGGTGAAACAAGCCAAGATGATCGAATCAACCTTCTCACTAGTTGTCTTAATACCCATGATGTGATTTCTATCTTACAATCACATGGGGGGAAGAACATTAGGGATGCAATCACCAACACGGGGGATTCACTAGTAGTAATAGGGGGATGCCACCTACGTGTAACAAAATTGCCTTTTTAACCCCTATATACGGGACCCTCCTATGTAAATCTGTCCATTTGGCCTTAGAAAACCCCCCTATTGTACACTCACGTGGTGATACCATACGGAAGCCCTTAGTGAATACCCCGTGGTCACCAAGGACCTTATGCACAAATTGAAAAATGTGCTTAGTGAAGATGACGCGCAACAAGCTTGTGATGAGATTGGGATCAACACCAAAGCCTACCATGCTATTTTCCAACTCCTAAAGGATGCCCTCAAAGAGCGTGGCATTGTGGAAAACCTATTTTCCATTCCGCAAAAGGTCAAACTTGCAAAGAAATCCACAAACAAAGATGTGTTCTCCCGCATTGAGGCATACATACACATTGAGGACACAATGCCAGCTTTGCTTTATGCTTCATGCACACCAAAGGCAAGGGGAAAAGGTAGGAAACACTCCATTAGACCTTCGAAGAAGGGCTTTCCTTACACAATGTGGAATAATATTTTTGTGGACCTTAGAAGCCTTCAACAAGCCATGCTTAGATTCTACGAGTTAACTGAAGAAGCTGACACTCTATACTTATTTCTTTAGGTTGTGTTCTTCTTATCATAGACTTTGAAGTGTAAGGTCTTGCCACTATTTATTTTGCACTGCTTGGCACAAAGGTCTCTTTTGTGCTAAAACTTGATGAGTGTCAAATAGTGAAAGGCCGAAGGTTAGAGAGGCTAAGTGTCACTCTAATGAATGAGGCCCTTTTGCAAACCAATCGAAGAGATTCAGTCGAGCCATCTCCCACCCCGTCTTTTAATGTGCAATCAGAGAAAGACAATTTGGTGGTTGGGTGCTATTGAGGTGCCCAAAGAGACCAATGGAGTACTGGAGAACAAAATGGAGATGAGCTAGGCCTAACCATGCCCTTCTCAACTAACTCATGCACTTGCCACATAATCTCCTCTTGTTGAGCTTGAAAAACTCTATAAGGAGGTTTGTTAGGAGGTGAACTTCCTAGAAGAAGTTCAATTGCATGGTCATCTTGCCTCATTTAGGAGGTAGCTCCCAAGGGATGTCGTCAATAAAGACATATTGAAACCCCTTGGGAAAATTCGATAACTCTAATTCCTTTTGATTGTGTATATTTTCTTTTGCTAAAACATTAGGTTCATTTTGAGAGTCTTTAACAAAAATCATGTACACAAAAATAGAGCTCTTTATTGACTTATTGAAAGCTTGCATATGTAAAATGGATATGGTGTTACCCATTTCCTTAGCATCTATGTACATGTCTTTTTCCCTGAACCTAAAGGAGATTCTCCTTTCAGGGAATTTAACATTGGCAGCCATGCAATCAAACCATGGTGCCCTTAGGATTATATCCTCATGCTTAAGAGGAGAGATAAAGAAGTCCTCTTTGTCCACATAGCTTTGGACATGGAGCCTCAATTTCCCGATTAAAGGAGTGACTGAAGATTCTTGCCCCTTGAAAGCACCGTCTGCGGGTACGACATCTCCCATCTCATAAGCTTGTATGCTTACCTTGGTGGCCAACTCTGTGGATATGAAATTGTGAGTAGAACTAGGGTCAAAGAGAATAAAAGCATCATGTTCTCTTACCTTTCCCCAAGCATGGCATAGAGGAGATCCTTTGTGGTGAGTTTCCTCCTCTTGGATTTTGACCAAAGTAGCTCTAGGAGGTTCATGCTGGGTGTTCTTTTGGGGACAAGCGCGGTACGCATGACCTTGCTTGCCACACTTGAAACAACGGTTATCCTTGTGATAACACTCAAGCTCTTCAGGAGAGAGTTTATTTTTGCCTTTGTAAACTCCCTTCTCTTTAGCTTTGTTGGAGTTGCCCTTAGGAGACTTTTGGACATTGTCCTTCCCCTTAGGCTCATTGGAACCCTTGTTTTCCGTGGGCTTAGAATTTCTTTTAGCCCCCATTTTGAAATTGATTCGAGAAGCCACTATAGTATGGTGTATAACTGCCGATATGGTGCGTGGCCTTTGGGAGTTGACATACTCCGCCATTTCTTCAGAAATTGTTGCTTTTGCTCTCCAAAATCCAACTTTTTGAAGACAGTGGCTTTGAGTTGTAAGTCCCAAAACTTGTCTAAATATTTGTGAATGGATTAGTAGGGAGAGAGCTTCAAGCTTCGCCATTCGGTGAGTACTTTGTCTTTGGCATCGGTGGCCAAAAACTGCTTCATAATGGAAGCTTTTAAAGCTTTCCATGTTCGTGGATCTTCACCATTGGCCCGTAAGCTAGACCACCATTGTCTAGCGGACTTTTGAAAGTGCGTAGCTACATGGTGTAGCTTAGAGGACTCCGTGAAGCCCTCATCTCCAAACGCTGCAATGAACTGTTGGATAAAGGCCAAGACTTTGTCTGTAGCACCAAAGGTGCCATCGTAGGTAAGGAAAGAGATGCTCTCCCTTCCCTCTTTGAACTTCTTGAGTTTGGATGACCTCTTACACGCGGCATAGGATTTCCTATGTCTTTTTGATGGTAAGGTTGCACCATCACTTTCTTTAGAGGGTGAAGAATTTGAGGAAGATGGAGAAGAGGGTGACCTCTTTCTCGCCTTTTTCTTGCCTTGATCTTCTTTGTTTTCACCATCACTTTCATAAGAGGAAGAGGATGAAGAAGATCCTTTTTGTAATATTTGTTGTTGAATGACTAGTTATTCTTGTGTATATCATAGTTTTTCAACACATATCCTTCTATAGAAAATCAAGATATCATATTACAATGTCAATAATTAATGTGAAGCAATGGAAGCAAACTTTCTTTTAATGAACCTGCTTGATTTGTGATGATTTTGTCATCATTGTTATTATCATCATCAAGATTGATCACATCAATATTTCGAGGTTTGGAGATTACAATCTCAGAAAGATGTTGCGCACTTTGTGCACACTTGACATCTTGATCTATTACATTATTATATGGTAATTTTGAACCACTGGATTTATGAACATTTAATGCACCTATACAAAAATTTTCATTTTAAGTCACATTTTCACTAAGCTCAATCAGAACATTGTCTCTCGTTGAATGCACGCTTTTGTTTTTTATTAGAATAGCACTATGCTGTACTTGATTTCTTTTGCTCCGCTCTATAAGTTAAACAAAGAGTAAAATTTAATGATTTATAATACAAGAATGAAAAAAATTATACACCATTGAAAGCAATAAAAGAAAATACTGTCAATGTCCATATTTTTCCCCTTCATTGTCCAAAACCTCCCATGAAGAGTTCACCCAACAACCATTTAAAAAACTAAAAACCTCTCCCCATTAATCCATCCCCGATCCACCTCCCCCTCTTGTATTTCGGCCATTTTAACCACTGCAAAAAAACCCTCCCCCTCTCCCTCCTCTACCAACCCTTCCTGTCTACCCTCTCTTCTCCAAACTCCCAACTATCCTCTTAATTATTCTTCTCCTAACACCTCCTGCCTACCTCAATCAAAACCAATTCACCCTAAATATAGCTTGCCCAAAATCTCAAAAAACTTGCAATGGAGGAGGTTGAATTAGGGAAGGAGCACCCTACAACTTGGGTCCACTTGCTCTTTTCTCAACCTACTATTTTGTCTCATATTTGGACCCCTCCTCCATGTACTTTCCCTCTCCTCCTCCACCCCTCCCTTTCAGGTAAAAAGCGATATAAGTATTGGCTTCCTCTTACAAACCCTCACCTTTTAAAAATTTTGACATTAAAAAATCTCTCTACCTTCACCTTAGAGCACAAAGTCACCAACCTCTCTTCTCAAAATATCTCAAATCGTTCCCTCCCTCCGCCGAACAAATTTTTTTTGGTCTTGGACTCAACTATATTCCTCCCTCTCCTCCACCCCCACCGGTCTCAATCCTAGAATCTTACTCTAACATAAAAAGATCACTTCAACTCAAAATTTTCTTTAAAAATGTTTTCCCCTCTTCTCCCCTCTCTTTATCTATCCCTAATCCCTCTTGGAATCCTCCTTCTCCTTCCTCTACTCTTAACCTCGCCTTCAAACATATCTTCACCTTCCTTAAACCCCTTCTCTCTCTTCCCCCCCTTCCACTCAAAACCATTCTTGATTGAAACCATATCCTCCTTACAAAATGACCTCAATATTATTATCAAACTGGCCGATAAGAATCTAGGACCAATAATCCTCTCCAAGACATGGTACAATAATGAATTGCTTCGCCACCAATTGGACCCCCTTACCTACTCCTTGTTTTCTTCTCCTTCCCTACCTTTTGTATCTTCCCTCCTCGGTTCCATCGTCTCAAAATACCCCCTTCTCCCCTAGAATGAACGGGTCTTTATCCTCTCCTCCTCTAACCTTGCCCTTTCTTTCTCCTACCTAAAATCCACAAACCCTCCCTTGTGGGCTGTCCCATTCGCTCCTACAAAGGATACATTTTAAAAAATGCCTATAAATGGCTCCATGCTCAACTCTACCTCGTTCTCCTTTTTAGAACCCAACATCGCAAAGACTCCCACTCCCTTATCTTGAACCTTTCCACCACCTCCTTTCCTCCCCATATTATTTTGTTTACCTTTGATGTGGAATTCCTCTATCCAAGCATTCCCATACAAGAGGGTCTTTTGGCTCTCAATAACACTATCCGTGACATCTTTCCCTCTCCCAAAGTCCATTTCATCCTATCCTTAGCCTCTCTTTTCCTAAACCATCACTACCTTTCTTCTAATGGGGATTGTTGGCACCAAATCAAGGTTATGGCAATGGGGTCCAACGTTGCCGTTGTCTACGCTTGCCTTTTTCTTTGTTCCCTAGAAGAAGAATGAATCTCCTCTCCTCTCCCTCTCTCCTTTATTTCAAGAGGTTTGTGGATGACGCTTTTGTCATTTGGGATGGCCCTTTTTCTAGTTTGAGTAAGCTTCTTCATAGCTATGGGCGCCCTCTCCAAGAGCATATCAAGATCTCTTCCTTCATCTCCTTTCAAGAGGCAATTATCTTGGACATCCAGTTCTTCATAGGATCCTCTTTTGCCGCCCATGGAATTCTCAATTCACATTGCCACCAGAAAAGCCTCAACTCTTACAACTATATCTCTTCGCAATCCTGGTGTCCCACACACCAAAATATTTCCTTCATTCTTTCAACTTAAAAGCTACATCATTCGAGAAAGCTCTCTTTCAGGTTTTATCACTATTCGAAACCTTTTCTTTACCAGACTAAGGGCTAAAGGCTACCCACCCTCTCTTTTAGAAGGTTGCTTCCGTTTTATCTCTTATAGCTCCAGATCGTCTCTCCTCCAAAGAATCCAAAAATCCAAACCATCACCTACCATTGTAAAAATTCCCTTTTCACCCCTTACCCATACACTCAACCTCTCCCTCTCCATTAACAAACCTCTCTCTAGGATTTTTAAATCTAATCCCGAACTTGCACACCTTCCCAAACCTATGGTGTGTTGGCTCAATGAGCCTACCCTTGGCTCCCTTCTCTTAAAAATGATATCTTTGATTTAGTAGTCTTAGATGCATTATCGAATCAACATTCATCAAATTTTTTCTTTTTCTTTTAAGCTTTTAATAATTCATTTGTTGTGCTGATCGTCAAAGGTGGACGGACAAGTCTGCTCAAATAGTTATGATAGTGTAATTTTCATTTCAAACCTATTAATATAGAATTCTCATTATGTATAAAAAGAGGTAATGTATTTTGAATGTTTTCTAGATCTACTAATATGTTGATTACGCTTTCACGTAGTCTATACTGACCGTCGTATTTTAGTTTTTCACATATTTTCATAAAAGTATACGTGAAAATATTAGCCTTTTCTTTATTTTGCGCAATGCTTTAACAAGTCCAATTTGGTTATTAAGAGCTATTGCTTGTAGCAATTTGCATGAAAAGATTTAATTTTTTTTTGGCTCGCTTGCATGTATTAAAAGTTGATGGTATATTCTTGCTAGCTTCCTTGTTTTTTGAGGCTGGAAGTTGATATCTAAAAAGAAGTTGTTGACAAACTTCACCGATATTTATAGGATTATCTCTAGATTCTTTCAAATATATTTGAGTGCAATATGTGACCAGGTCATGGTAATATAATTGTTGATCACTTTCAAATGTATGCTGTGATTTTTTCAAGCGCTTGATCTTTCTTATACTCTCCACGGATGGAGAACTTCTAGCTGGAACTAGAACTTATTGGTTTATTAAAAGAAGCTCTAATTTTAATCTTGGGATAAAAGCTCAAGTTCAAGGAAAAGTGGTTACCAATGGTAGCAAATGATGAGCTATTTAAATATAGAGAAAATGGTTTTCTTTTGCCTCAAAGAAGCACCTTCTATGTGTACAAATTTGCCAATTGTCAGTTTGCAGAGAAAAAGGTTTATAAATGGACCTCCTATTACAACCACGATAGTATTTGAGTTGTGCAAATCAACAATGTCCACTTTGTAATATTTGTTGTTGAATGGATAGTTATTCTTGTGTATATCGTAGTTGTTTAGCACATATCCTTCTATAGAAAATCAAGATATCATATTACAATGTCAACAATGTGAAGCAATGAAAGCAGACTTCTTTTGATGAACCTGGTTGATATGCAACAATTTCGTCATCATTGTTATCATCATCATCAAGATTGATCACATCAATATTTCGAGGTTTGGAGATTACATTCTCAGAAAGATGTTGTGCACTTTGTGCACACTTGACATCTTGATCTATTACATTATTATATGGTAATTTTGAACCACAAGATTTATGAACATGTAATACACCTATAGAAAAGTTTTCATTTCAAGTCACATTTTCACGAGAAATAATAAGAGGGAGATATAGAAATTAAAAGATGATGCTCATTGCAAGACAGTTCATTGTTCTTTGGTGGAAATGAAAATTTTACACCAAAAGCATGTTCATTTTCTACAACTCTTTTACGTCCTTTCAAAGGGGAGCTTATAGATGTTTCACTAATCTATAAGCTCCCCTTCAAAAGGGAGCTTATAGCTGATTCACTAAGCTCAATCAAAGCATTGTCTCTCTTTGAATGTACGCTTTTGTTTTTTATCAGAATAGCACTACATTGTACTTGATTTCTTTTGCTCAGCTCTATAAGGTAAACAAAGAGTAAAATTTAATTATTTATAATACAAGAATGAAAAAAATTCATACACCATTGAATGTAATAAATGAATATACCCTCAATGTCCATATTTTTTGCGTCATCAAAATGAAAAGCCATTCTCAAATCTATATGTTATTTTTATTACTATCTATCTGAGCGAGGTATGAAGGCAAAAAATTATGAAAAATGCACAACCATACAAAGATCTTTCAAAGCAAACAAAAGAATAGATTATTTTCATTTCAGATAGAAACTATTTCAAGTTTATCAAAGTGTTTTTTTTTGTTAGAGAGAGAGAGAGAGAGAGAGAGAGAGAGAGAGAGAGAGAGAGAGAGAGAGAGAGAGAGAGAGAGAGAGAGAGAGAGAGAGAGAGAGAGAGAGTTTATTATCGTCCTAGAAGGTCAAATATGACCTATGAGACCAAAGTTAAATGTGATGTACTATATGTATGGCTGATGAGTGACTCTCGATGTTCCAAAATTGTGGTGATGAGAGTCACAATGGAGAGTCCACACAATGCCTGGAAGAGGAAAGTGTGTAGGTCTATATTATGGTTGAAAATGTGAGAGAAGCAAGTTCGAATGTGACCAAAAGCTGAGCACTCTAGTAGTGTGTGATACTCAGACTCTAGAAATTGCAATGAGCATAATGTTGTAAAGAATGAGGATGCAAGAGAGCTACACAAGACAAGCACAAAGCACACAAAGATGGAAAGATTCTTCTTCTTCTTCACAGAAAAGAGAGTACCAAAATGACTAAGTGCTAAGACTGAAAAGTAGCACATATGTACATGTGGTCACTAAGTGTGAACTCGCTAGAAGAGTACTATGCTGGCACTATAAGTGTAGTCCAGCTATAGAATCACTGGCAGAGATCCTCCGTGTCGGTCACCTAACGTGCCAGTGAGTAAATGTCGTAAGCGGCCAAGACCCGTAGTGGATGCCAGCTCAGCCAGCTCAAGATGTAGAGCTCGACATCTCAACACTCCCCCTCGAGCTCTGCATGTCGCAGAGTCCAAGCATAGTCCGGAAATGTCAAAGCTTCTCAGCTCCAAGGGCCTTGGTAAAGATATCCGCTATCTGCTCCTCTATGATGATGTAGACCAAGTCGATGACGCCCGCCAACACTCGCTCTCGAACGTAGTGGTAATGGACCTCTATGTGCTTGGTCCTGGCATGGAACACTGGGTTCCTAGCCAACTGCATGCTGCTGAGGTTGTCACAATGGATGACAATTTTCTGGTCCACCTGCACTCCCAAGTCCTCAAGTAATGTGCGTAGCAAAGCTACCTCACACGCCGCAACTGCTGCACCTCTGTACTCGGCCTCTGTGCTCGATAAAGCAACCGTAGGCTGCTTTTTGCTGCTCCAAGTAACAGAAGCACTCCCAAAAGAGAACATGAAGCCACTCGTAGATCTCCTATCAACAATGCTACCTGCCCAATCTGCATCTGTATACCCATACAATGCTAATGGCGCATCTGCTGCATAGAACAATGCGTAGTCAAGAGTCCCTTGCACATACCGAAGTGTGCGTCGTACTCCATCCAAATGTGGCTTCCTCGGAAGCTGCATGAACTGACTCTCCAAGCCTACTGTTTAGCTCAAGTTTGGCCTCATGATAGTCAAGTAGATTAGACTACCCACAATCTTCCTGTACATATTGACATCCTCAACAACATCACCTTTCTCTGCACTCAGCTTTGCATTCACATCCAAGGGAATAGAAATTGGCTTACAATCAGCCATACCATACTTTGACAACATGTCCAAAGCATAATGTCTCTGTGACAGCCATACACCCTCTGGAGTCCTGATCACCTCAATGCCAAGAAAGTAGCGCAACTCGCCCAAATCTTTCATTTCAAACTCCTGTTTGAGAAGACCCTTCACATGGTCAATCTCCATAGCATTGTCACCCACAATAATAAGGTCATCTACATATATGGTAATGACCACAATCCCCACATCATTCTCACGTACATAGAGTGAATGATCAGCATGAGATCTCTTAAAACCAATACTGACAAGATACTTGGCAATCCTGTCATACCATGCTCTAGAGCCCTGCTTCAAACCATACAAAGCTTTGAGAAGCGTGCATACATAATCTGGGTAACTTGGATCGACATAACCAGGTGGCTGATCCATATACACTTCCTCTTGCAACTCACCATTCAAGAAGGAATTCTTTACATCCATTTGATGCATAATCCATCCTCTAGATGCAGCCACTGCTATGACAGCTCTCACAGTCGTCATCTTTGCCACTGGAGCAAAGGTCTCCTCATAGTCTATGCCATACGTCTGTGCATAACCCTTTGCGACCAGCCTTGCCTTGTGATGCTCAATGTTACAATCAGCCTTATGCTTGGTTTTATACACCCATTTATAGCCAATAGCTTTCTTGCCGCTTGGCATTCCACCAACTCCCATGTGTCGTTTGCTTCCAATGCAGCCATCTCTTCATTCATTGCATCATCCCAATGCACATTTCCAACTGCATCCTCAAAACATGTGGGCTCCACATCCTGTATCACCTTAGCCATGTAGGCTTGGTGATGCGCTAGATACCCATCATAAGTCAATTTCTGAACTGGATATCTGACTCTGTTAGATTTGCGCGGTCCTAGGTCACTCTTTTTCCCTCTAACATCTTCTTGTACTTTCCTTACACCAGGTGTCCTGATAGCCAGAATTCAAAATTCCTCATCAAGACTTTGTTCAGAACCATCTGAATCCATGTCTACATGGGAAAAACCTGATGATGCATCAGCCATAAAGGGAGGTTCATCAACCTTTTCCTTTCCTTTTCGTGATACATTCCCTGTACCTGCTGGTGGAGTAACCTGCGTACGTAGTCTACCATTCCATGGCTTCTCAATAGAGCCACGAGAAGAGGACTCTTGTGGTCCACTCAAAACCTGTGACTGTGGCCTCACATTTTGCACAACCACATCATCTTTTACATCAGCCCCAATAGTGCCATGTGCATTACTGTACCAGCTGCTCATCTCATCAAAGACTACATCTCTGCTCACTCGTAATTCTTGTGTAGTAGGATTGTAGCACCTGTACCCCTTTTGTTCAAGGGAATATCCCACAACAATACATTTGTCTGCTTTAGGATCCAATTTCCTACGCAACTCATCTGGTATATGCACGTAAGCTATGCAGCCAAACACTTTCAAGTGTGCCAAATCAGGCTTTGTACCTGTAAACTTTTCCTCAGGTGTTACATCATGCACCGCAGCTGTAGGTGTCCTGTTCATAATGTACACAACTGTATTTACAGCTTCAGCCCAAAAATGATGAGGCATGTTCTTCTCATTCATCAATGCACGTGCAACCTCTGCAATGTGCCTGTTTTTCCTTTCTGCGACCCCATTCTGTTGTGGAGTATATCTGCATGTAACTTGCCTGCGTATACCATGCATTCTCAGAAAATCTGAAAAATCATTGGAGAAGTACTCTCCCCCTCCATCTGACCTCAATGTCTTGATTTGCATATCTGTCTCCTTCTCAATCATGACTTTGAAGTCCTGAAAGTGACCAAACACTTCACTTTTGTTACGCATGAAGTAGACCCATAATTTCCTTGTATGGTCATCAATGAAAGAGACATAATACTTGCAACCATGTATACTTGTAGTATCAGTTGGACCCCAAACATCTGTGTGCACCACCTCAAGTGGCTTTTTACATACATTGCGCTCATGTGGAAATGAGCCCTTTGACTGTTTTCCAAACTGGCATGCTGCACACACTTTATGCATACCATCCACCTTGAATTTGGGCAAACCTTTTACAATTTGTTTTGATTGCATGCTGCGCAATCTCTGCTCATTGACATGGACAATGCGTTTGTGCCAAATGTCAACATCAGCCACAACACTTGTGCCCTGTGCAAATAATGCAGCTTTTACCTCAGGCATGTCTACATTCAGCGTAAACATTCTGCCCACACATTTGCCCTCTGTGATCAGCTTACAGCCATTCTGGAAATCTTCTACATAACAGCCATTCGGCTTGAAGCGAACTTGCAAACCCTGCTCAACCATTTGTCCAACAGAAACAAGATTCTTTGTAATGTTTGGGACATGGAGTACATCTGCTAAGTACTTTGATTTCCCACTCTTCGTATTTAGAGGTATGTCCCCTACATGAGCAATGGGGTGAGCTGTGTCATCTCATGTCTGCACATAGCCTGCCACATCTGGTTTGCGCATATCTCTAAACCACTCTCCACGAGACGTCATGTGATTAGAGGCACCTGAATCCACATACCAAACATCATCTTGGGTGAAATTCTCTGCAGTCATTGTATTCATTACATGCTGCATAACAAACATGCGCTCGTTTTTGCTGTCATCTGCATCTCTGCTAGTAGATGCATAGTTGCCCTGTTCTCTCTTTCCACTTGCTTTTCCCTTTGGACAGTCACGTGACATGTGACCTCTTTCACCACAAGTCCAACATTCTCTGCTATCTGCAGTATGTTCTTGCCTGCTTGATCCTGCACCACGACCTCTTTGACTCCCCCTGCCTTGAGACTGGTTTCCCCTGCCACCTGTATTGTTTTGATTTGATTGACCTTCTTGGAAGTGGCCCCTGCAACCCCTTGGGCCTCGACCACGACCTCTACCTCTACCTCTGTTGGAGTTAGAATAGAAGGCCTGTTCAGAATTATTTCTGCCATGAGAAGAAGATGTGTCAAGGTTCTTCTCCTCAAGAATAAGCATAGAAATCAAATCTTGGAACACGGGGATGTCATCTCTTGTATTCATGGAAGACCTGAAATGTACATACTCATCTCCTAAACCATCCAAGCATGCACGGACAATGTCATCGTCTTCCACTGAGACTTTAATAGATCCAAGAGCCTCAATGATACTCTTGATCTTCAAGGCATAATCATTGATTGAGAGGTTGTTCCTCTTAACCTGATTTAGCTCCGACTTTAGTTGAAGCTTCCTGGCCTTGGTGTTCACCTCGAACACTTTGCCTAAGTTTTTCCATGCAATGGCGGGGGTTTCAGCATCCTGTAGATAGCCCATCATGCCATCTGTGATGCTCATAGAAAGCCAATACATCACTTTGCTCTGGCCTTGTTGCCAGTCCCTCAAAGCTTTCCTTTGTTCTGCTGTAGCATTTGCCTCGGGAATCTCTGGGTCCTTTTCATTGTCTCCTTCTACATAGTCCCAATAACCTTTTCCTTTTAGGAAATTTGTTATTCTGAACTTCCATGCAGGGTAGTTATTTTTCTCAAGCTTCTCAGTGACAATCTGACTAAAACCGTCAGACATCTTGAAGCACTAAGACAAAATAGCTGCAATCTGCAGAAACCTGCAAATCTGTTGAACCTGCTATCATGGTACCTGTAACGCTTTCTACACTCAACGAGTGTCCAGAATCAAGCGTACATACAACCACTGCACTTGTACAGTAAATCTCTGTGTACTGCACTTTGGAGACCTGTTCAAAAACTTGTACGCATCTGGTCATGGATTGCGAACGAAGGTATTGTGATGCTCTTGCTCTCTTAGCCTCTCTTGCCTGCACCAGGCTCTGATACCATGTAAAGAATGAGGATGCAAGAGAGCTACACAAGACAAGCACAAAGCACACAGAGATGGAAAGCTTCTTCTTCTTCTTCATAGAAAAGAGAGTACAAAAATGACTAAGTGCTAAGACTGAAAAGTAGCACATATGTACATGCGGTCACTAAGTGTGAACTCGTTAGAAGCGTACTAGGCTGGCACAATAAGTGTAGTCCAGCTATAGAATCACTGGCAGAGATCCTCCGTGTCGGTCACCTAATGCGCCAGTGAGTAAATGTCGTAAGCGGCCAAGACCCGTAGTGGATGCCAGCTCAAGATGTAGAGCTCGACATCTCAACAAATGTGCATACTCAATTTGACCCTTCTCCATTACCCCAACGCCCTATCTCGCATCCAAGGAAATGGGAGCTAAGCCGAATGGCTGTGATAGTGCATATCGTCGACAAGGGGATAGACTCAAGCATGTAAGTGTGAGTGCGATTTCCTCTTTCAGTGAAGGACATGGTTGTAGCTGGGGGAAATATGGGTGGTGTAATGTATGAAACATGACCCACCGGATACCTCCCAAGCCGTAATACATTGGCATTGTAGAAAAGCTTCATTCACTTGGGAGTCAATTAAAGCATCATGTAGCAAGTGTAATGCATCCCATCTCCCAAACCACTTCTTTATGTTTTGCATCCATCCCGTAGTCAAGATCTTGCTTTTATGCATATTTTGAACTTTTTTGCTTGCTTCGCATGCAATTTTAGGAAGTTGATGTGAGGGGTTTTGACGCATCTTTATCATCCACAACCCTTTCCATGCCCATAACCTCAATTGGAAGAGATCCCGATTCAAGGAGTAGGAGCATATATGGTGTTTGTGTCTTAACTTGGAGAAAGTTTGTAAGAGAACTCTTTTAGAAATTCTCAAACTCTTTCCAAGTAGACTTTGAGATGCTCCCGCCTCACACTTCAACTCCATAAAGAAGAACCGGTGTCACCAATGCATCAAAAAGATACTTCTTGAGAACCCAACACTTGATGTTTTCCTGCATTACACATGTTATCAAATGCATAATATGCTCTCTTTCCCGCTTCCAAACGACGCATAGCACATTCATGCCACTTGTGATTGGACGGAACCTCAAGGCCAAGGTACTTAAAGCTCTCAACAACTTCAAGTGTCTCATTGTTGTACACAATGCATGGATTCTCCTTATGGTTGGTTTTCACAAGCATAACCCTTCTTTTGGATTCATTCACAATCAGTCCACTATGCAAGGAAAAGTTCTCAAGGACAACCATAAGCTTTTGTGCATCTTTTATTGTGTGTGCTAGAAGCACTACATCATCCGTATACAACAAAAGCATGATTACCGCATTGCAAATAGTGACCTCTTCAATGCCTTCTTCTTGCATAAAGTCAAGTACCATTTGTTCCAATCGATCGATGCATAGACCAAAGAGAGTTGGTGACAACAGACATCCTTGTTTAACCCCAATAGTGCTTTCAACCTTTTTTGAAATTTCTCTTCCCATGAGCAATTGACAAATCACCTTCTCATAGATTTGAGAAACGGCAAGCGCAAACTCACTTGGCACTAGTTGGAGTTCTTCCATCCTTCTCCAAAAGTTTTTACGTGGAATCATATCAAAGGCTTTCTTAAAGTGTACAAAACAACAATACAATCGTTTGCCTTTCAATCGACTTTCCTCCATGAGAACACAAAGAGTGACAAGATAATCAATGGTGCTATGGCATCGACAAAAACCCGCTTGTCCCTTTGCACGATTTTCATTCTCTTCAACCCAATCACTCAATTTCATCTCCATTATGCACCCAAACAACTTTGCTATAAGAGACCCAATCATTATTGTCCGGTAGTTATTTACATTCTTTACATCCCCTCCTTTATGCAAAGGCTTAACCCAATTAGTACTCCAATTATAAGGCATACCATGTTGAAGTGCAAGGTTGAACATATCACACATCCACTCATGAGTAAAATCTCTTGTCCATTTGATCATCTCCGACTTGATACCTTGAAGATCTCCCGCTTTGTAAGTGGCCAACTTTTCAAGCCCACCGCATACATCCTCAATAATAAAAAAAGAGGGCATACATGGGAGTGAACCATAAAATGGTATGTTTTCAGCATTTGCTTGCTCATATAATTGCCTACAATGTCTGTACATATCCATAAGACTCAAGTTACCAAAATTTTGAATTTGCTTGCCCCTCAAGTTTCTCCAAAAGCTTCCACATGCATGTGCCTTTTCTTGGACATGAAAAAGTTGAAGCTTTACTTCCCATCTTCTTCTCTTCTTTTGAATCAATGCCTTGTATGTATGCAAATGACTTTGATAGTTGTGTTTGTCCATAGTTGCATCAAGCTTTATCAAGGACTTTTAAGCATCTTGACATTGTTTATCGAAACACCTTTTATGTGATCTATCTTTGTTGATACCATGGAGATGCTTTATGGAAAAGCATTCTTCGGCACAAGAACAAATAAATTTCTTGAAAGCTTCCCATTTAGTTTCCAATGGTGCATCGTATTGAAGCTTTGCCATCCATAATTTTTTCTCAACCATTTCAATGTACATTGGTGCCCGTTTGAAATCCATACATAGTAATAATTTCTCTTTTCTTTGGCTGAGATTATCATGCTTTTAGTTGCTTCTCCACATGAAAGGTCAATACATAAGGTGCGATGGTCAGATTCCGGAGTCCAATGGCCAAACATAAAACTCTTTATGCAATACATGATGGCTTTGGAGAGTAGCATATAGTCAATTAAACTGTCCCCATTATGTCTCCTACATGTAAATCCATTGGTTTCACTCCACAAAGATACACCATTGGCAATGAGCATATCCGTGCTATTACACATGTGTAAAAGTAACTTTCCATAGTGATCCGGCTCTTTCTCATCCATTGAAGTACGATCATACAAGTGAACTTCCTCCAACTCCCTTGAAATATATGGTATATCAAATTGTTGAGTATCATGTTGCAATGTTTTTGTGAGAGCATTCATATCCCCAAATACAATAACGTCAACTTAACCTTTGAAATAAAGCAATGTCCTCTTCTAAATCAAAAAATGGCTGATCTCTATCTATGCAAGCATAAAAGGGGGAATCATGATGAGGAATGTAGCAACCGGCTACAAAAATTGGTGCTCTTTTTGGTGTCATAGTTTTTAGCCATACATAATATTTGTACTTGTCATCTTTCACAATTGATACAAAATCTTCCAATTCTTTCTTAACCATACATGCTACCCCTCCTGTCCTTGTCATTGCTTGAGATTGTTTGACCACGTCAATGAATTTACATTGTAATCCTCCAAGCCGTTAATCCTTTGTGTATCATGCTCCCAAGTTTCAACAAGAAGTACAACATCAGCTTTGCTTGTTAGTTTATCAATGCCAAGGCCCACATTCCATGGGTATCCATTACAATTCCAGAAGCATATTTTCAATTGTAACTCGGTCTCATAGGTCACACATCCCTATTTGCTCGAGGGACTTTCCTCCTCCTTGGCACATTTTCTTCATGAGAGATCTCCTTGTTTTTCTTATTCTTTTCCTCATATGCCTTGCAATGCATATTTTGTTGCTTAATAGTGCGATCTTCACATACAAAACATTTTGTATCCCTCAAATAGATCCAGCAATGATCAAGGATAATCTTTTGCTTGGTCTCATCCGACATGGTGCATACAATTGGCCGTTCTCCCAAGTGAGGAGATCCTTGCTTCCCCACTCTATGTGCTTCATAGACCATAACTCTGGACATGCCAAAGTGGGTTTTGAAGAAATCTTTGATAACAATGGCAAGAGAAGGCGGTGTCTCTAACTTTTCTTTGAGAATTCCACGAATAACAATGTTCTTGGAACGTCGCTCTCGTTCCTTCCACTCCTCCACATACACATTCTCAAATTTGTCTGAACCATAGCTTGCATGAGTGAGGAATTAGAAACCACATTGCTACCACATACATCAACCCAAGACTTGTTTGTGCATACATTTTTCATGTGCATACATCCTGGCTCATGGTGTCAAATTTCTCCTCTTTCAATACATGGTCATCCTCTACTTTGCTCATCCACTCCTTCAAAGCATTCAAGTCCACAAGAGAGCAGTTTACATTCCTTGACTTCCTCTTGAAGTTGCATCAAACATGTAGTTTGTATCTCAAGTGTCCTCTTGAGATTCTCATTCTCAACCACAAGCACCCTTAGTGTGTCATTCTCCACTTTTGGCATAATACATTATATCTTTCTATCTTTTGGCATAATACATTATATTCTATCATCCATACTTTAATGACTCTGGCATCTATTTTTGCACATTGGTGCAGCCAAAGGTGGTGCACCTATGGCCACATTGGAAGTAGATGCATGGGAGATAGTAAGTGGATGCCAAGGTGGTTAGAGCCATGCTAGATGCAGGGTGCAGCAAGCACCATTGGGATGTATATACCAAATGGGTGTTTAGCACGACAATCATGACTTTGCTAGATGGAAGGCTTAGAAGTTTCTAAAGTGCAAAGCCAACCAATTTTTTTGAAGCTTGTGAGGTGCTCTCCAAGTTGACCTTTACAGTTTGGCACTTGGGGTTCATGAGAGAAAGTTATGCTATGGGGAAGTTTGGGCTTAGCATGTAACGGTTTGGTGATTGTGACATGGTATAGTGCCCCCATAGTGCCATGGTGCGTATGCCAAAGGGATAGGCAAGATTAGTTTCCCGAATCTTCTTACGTGCTTGGGTAAAGGTGCTTTTCCATTCATTGAGTGGATCTTAAATAGAGCTCAAAGGCAAGGGTGTTTGTAATCATCAATCGTCGTGACTCATCTTGTCAGGGGTCCTTTCACCCAAGGGCCATCAAGAACCAGTATTGTTCTCATTGGGTGGTCAAAGGCTATGATACTTGCAAGGAAATCCGCTTTGAATTGGCATCGGTGGTAGTTAAAGTCTTGCACAAAGGGATGGCCGACAATCAGAGCCATGGAGTGGGTGTGTAGGTGGTGAAGTTGAAGGGGGAAAAAGATAAGTTTTTTTGGCAACCGAAGAGAGTGGTGTTAACCCTCACGGCACACGGACACCCTATCGCCTACGATGGACGTGTATTATGTATTTGGTAGAGTCAGGTACCGGGCTTGTCGGACCAATAGTAAAAGGGTAAGAGTGATCGCCGATGAGAGGCGCACTTTAACTTGAACATGCTAGGGTTAGTTGGCTAAGCATGGGCGCCCAAGTGTGAATGGGGTGAGCTCCTATAAAAGCCAACTAAACCTAATTTTTACTCATTCTCTCATTTGTGCAATTGAAGAGTGCTCTTGCTCCATCTCCATCTTCTTCTTCTTCACCTCCTTGTGTGTGTGTGTGTGAGAGAGAGAGAGAGGGAGAGTGTGTGTGCGATCGAGCATTACGAAGGCACGACGGCGGCGAAGCGGTTGAGCGCGGCACGACTGCAGCTTCTTCTTCATCGCGGCGAGGAATCCACCACGAAGGCGAGCGTAGAGCGGTGAGTGACACACCCTTTGTTTTCTTGAGCTTGCTAGTTTAGGCTTGTTGTGTGCTTGGAGCCGTTTGTGGCTCGCACACGGTGTATTGGCAAGTCCCTTGCTTCGACAGTGCGGCAAGGAGCGCACATTTTTGGCGCCGTTGCCGGGGATATGTCCTACATTAAGCTCGGTTAGCACTTTACGCTTCCTTGTGGTGCAATTTCTATCATAGGAAAGGCAGGGAAGGAGTGTGTGGAAGGTTTCTGTTTTTTGCGTTTTCTGCAATTGCTGTCAAGTTTCAATTTCTGCTATTGTCTGCGTTTTTTCAATTTCTGCAATTTTTGCATTTTCAAGTTCGGCGTTTTTTCAATTTCTGCAATTTCTGCATTTTCAAGTTCGGCGTTTTCAATTTCTGCAATTTTCTGCATTTCTGCGTTTTTTCAATTTTCTGCATTTTCTGCAATTTCTGCGTTTTTTCTGCAGTTTCTGCAATTTCTGCAATTTCTGCGTGTTTTCTGCAATTTCTGCAATTTCTGCGTTTTTTGAAATTTCTGCATATCTGCGTTTTCAATTTCTGTATTTTTTGCACCAAAAAAAAAAAGAAAATAAAAAAATAAAATTGTTTCTCCAAAAAAAAAAAAAAAAAAAAAAAAATTCCGGGAAAAAAAATAAATAAAATATTTCGGAAAATAAAAACGCGAGCAAGCGGGCGGCGAAATTTTTCGAAAATAAAAAACGTGACTCTTAAAACGGACGGGTTGGTTTGTATAAAAGATAGATCGGGATCGGTTTCCCAGGCCCAGGCCCAGGCCCAGGCCCAGGCCTCAGTCCTCAGTCTTATGATATATACTAGACTCACTCTTATATATATACCCTACTCCCTCAAGAGAGAATGAGAGCATGTGGGACAAGTCCTCCACTCTCCTCCTTTCTCTTCCCACTTGCACCCTTAGACTTTCTAGTTTGGGCCTAGTTCCCTACTGGAAATTGACAGTTTTAGGGATTCCGAGGGCATAGAGTGACCAAACGGAGGGCTGTAAAGCACGGCACGACCCTCTGACCGATACGCTCGTTTCGAGCTATCACAGGGCCCATTCCACGACACGCTCTAAAAAATCTAGCAAAAAAACAAACAAAAAACACGCTAAAAACTAGTCACAAGGCCTCCTAGAGCAGCTTTTTGACACCTTAGGGTATCAAAAGCACATGCACTTACGCTCTGGGCGGGTGCTAGAACACGAGCATATTGAGGGTGCCTCTGTTCATACGGACACCCATTACCCATCCACGATAAGCTCTAGACCCTCAGCGGGGACACAAGGTAGCACCACCCAAGACCCTAAAATAGCCGCTAGTGATTCCTCCTCCGACTCAGAAATCATGGAAGCATACCCTACCCAAAACACTGAGAGAGAAGGCCATGCACCTCCCGAAGCTCCACAGCCTAGTACTAGTATGTTTAGCCGTTTCATGGAAACATTAGGTAGAGCTACTCGCTCGGAACCTGATGCAAATGAAGCACACGAAGGGGGTGGGGAAGTGGACTCTCCTTTCACATCGCACGTGGACCCCACACCCCCAAAGAGTGTCCATGTGGATATCCTGCCAACTTCTTACCAAGAAGGCCCTGTTGAGCTGCCTCCTTCAGAAGTTTCCTCTAGAGTACCGTTGCTGACAAGTAAAACCACGGGGAGCAACATTGCTTCTACCTCACAAGAAACCGTTAACACGTCGACTCTAGAAGGATTGTTCATTAATGATCATTGGACATACAACCTCCACACTGAGGTGTTGACGGATCTACACTCTGGCCACGCCTACCATGTAGGATGGATAGAGATTGTACAATCCACCTCTAGTGCCACGAGCATCGAAGATCAACAGAAAATGATCTGTAATGTTATCCATGGCATTATTCAATCAGAAAGGCAAAACCGAGGGGTAAATATACTCTCAACTGGCCCCATGAGATTTCTGGATACGAGCAAGGCTCAACAGCCTACTCTATCACAAATGGAGACTCCTCTAATGAGTCCCATGGACCCATCTTACGTCATTTCACCTGGGGTCTCTATGCAATCTGAGCCTCCGAGCGAAAACTTTAGCTTCCCTAACTTGGCTCAACCCTCTATTAAGGAAAACACAGTGCTCACTCCAGGGATAAGCCTAACAGAGAATGTACCGATGATATCTACGGTTAGCGCAGTGCCACTACCTAGTGTCGTAGTACCTAATATGGGGCCTCGACCGTATGTGCCTCTTGCCCCTTATGCACACATGGCCCCCACACCTCCAATTGTACCACTTGTTCATGCTCCTCGAGTGCCGCTCCCTAGCTCTTATCCGAGTGGACCTATGCCCGGTTATGTTCCATATCCTGCATCATCTACACATATGCCAAGACCGGTACCCGTTCCTCTCCCACATATGATTCCAAGAGTACCTCCACCGGCCCTGCCTCCTCACATAGGTGACTTGGCAGCGTTTGCTCAAACCATAGGTCGATCTATCGCGGAAAATATGCGTCATGCATCTAATAGAGAGCCTAGAAGTAAGGCAGTACAAATTGCCAAACTCACGCAAAAATTCAATGGGGATGAAGATGCTAGGAAACACATTGAAGTGTTTGAACAAGTATGTGATTCCTTAGGGGAACGCAACGAACTACATAAGTGCAATGCCTTAAGCTTGACATTAAGTGGGAAGGCTGGAGATTGGTATAGGACCCTAAGGGTGGACGAGAAAACAATCTACCCTACCCTTCAAAGGTTGTTTCTAAAGGAGTACATACGAGAAGGTGTGCTTTGGGGTGTAGCATCTCAGCTACAGAAGGCCGAACGTAAGGAAGGAGAGTCAGTAAGGGACTTCATTAGTCGTCTAAAGCACTTAAACTCTCGCTGCCCTGTAAATGAGCGCTTCAACAATAACCAACTGCTTGATCGATTCATTCGAGGGTTGAGGAATGAAGGAATCTATAATGGACTAGTGATTAGAGGTATCACAACCTGGGAAGATGTCACTGCCAATGCAATCCAATTAGAGGACAACTTGATGATAGCAGGCATGAGGGTGTCTACTGACACGAGATCCACTAGCTCACAAGCCATTGAGTATGAACCCATGACTGCAAAGCCCATTGCCAATGAGCCAAAGGTATTTGAGACATTCTTGACAGACCTCACCAAGGCAATCCAAGAGTCTCTTAAGGATAATCGACCCCCTCAAAATAGTCACATGTATCCAAGAAGGGAGCAACAATGGTGTTCCATTTGCTTAGGTCCACATAGCACTAGTGAGTGCCCTACGTTTAGAGTAAAATTTAATGGAACTTGCAACGCATGTGGTAGGTATGGTCACCAAGCTAAGGATTGTTTAATGATCAAACGTATGATGGCAAATAGACCACCTGTAGCCTGGACGGATGCACCTCGAGCTCCTGTATTGATGCCTACTCCACCTGTTGAGCAACTACCGCAACACATGGTCCCTAGATCTCAAAATGTTGTACAAGTTACACCGTTACCACCTCCTGTGCTAGGACCGCAGCCCCCGCATCCAAGAGTCGCCCCTATGAACCAAGTGGGTTGCGCGCCATCTAATGCTTATGCAGATGGTTGTGAGGAGGAAATAGACACTAGTATTGCCTACGGACTTGATACATTGGAAGAGTGTCCTATATACTACATGGAAGATTGTTGGGGACAAGTCAAGCCGGTTTATCAAGCTGCTGCTCTCGCATCCAGAGGTCAAAATATCAACACCCAGGCTAGGAGGCCACCTCTTCAATGCTATGAGTGTGGTGGACCACATCGAGTAGCGGAGTGCCCTATTAGGCTGCAAAAGAATGCTGCACAGATGCAAATGAATCAAGGGAGCACGTCTGCAATGCCAATACTCACATGTAATCGTTGTGGCATAGATCACTTGATTGCCCAATGCCCCTATAACCCAAATGCGCCTAAAATCACACCCCTAAATTTGGTTGAAATTGCTAGTGTGACATCGCCAATACCACCCGTCGCACCCGCTTATGCGATTACACGGTCCATGCTTCAATGGCCAGGCCATATCCTCGAAGAGAGAGATACCGCGTCAATTATCCAAGCAAAGAAAAAGAAGACACGAAGGAAGAAGTCGCAGAATACGGAAAATTCAAAGCCAAGTTCCAAAACAAACATAGGAACAGGAGATGACCCCGTGTATATGAATGACCTCGAGGATGATTCAGATTCAGTCGAGACAATGGAGACTAGAACCAATACCACAAAGAGAAAGACCGACAAAGAAAACCGTAACATGGAACCAAATGAAAACCGAATAAGAGAAAACCATAAAGAGCCTCTGAAAACACCACAAGTGTTTCCAAATCCAATCCAAGACCCCCAAGATAAACCGCAGGGGCAAAAAGGGAAGAATCGTAAAAAGAAGATTGGGACGTACCCAAACCCAGTAGACGAGATTAAGCAGGTGAAACATCTAAGAGGTTTAGTGGAGGAGACTCAAAGGAAACTAGAACCAGAACCCATGCATATCAAAATTCATGACACAGTGTTTCCCACGCAAGTTCATCCACCCCACATGAACCATAGACCGTTAGCCATATCTAGTATCATCCAAGAAGGGAGTGAGGACAGGACATCAGAAAGTGAGCATACACCCTTCTTGTTGGAAAGGATGTTTAACGAAGGAATACCTGATCCCATTGAGGAATATGAGATTCCATCCTCACCAGTTCCTAGTCAAGGACCTACACCCTGCAAAACACCAATGAATGTTGCCAAACTCGTGGACTTCATGTCTTCTGAGGTTCGAACCACGATCATAGCAAAGCTGTATGGAGATCTTGAGTTATTCCTTGCACTTCGAGCATTCCTTAACGGAGAGCTACGAACGGGATTACCGTAGTTTGCGCAACCAAATAGGCCTGACTCGATTACGATTGATGCGGAAAATCATGTGCAATCACTTGACTTAGATGGACACGAGTCTGTGATTGAGGTACCCATTAACGAATTAGGGCAGTATTTTGAAGGCGACAAGTCTAATGCGACCCTACCCATCACTACCAAGGGATTAACTATAAAGGGAATTCTTGATGGTGGTGCGGGAGTTAGCATCGTTACAAAAGATTGTTGGGAATCCATGGGAAAACCCCGCCTCAGTGTTACTAACATTGTGGTAAAGATGGCAAATGGTACCATAGCCAAACCTATGGGGATGCTCAAGGATCTTAAGATCAAAGTTCTAGGACACAAGGTACGACATACGTTCATTGTAATGGATTTCTCTAAACACCTTATGTCATATGAAATGATTTTAGGACGACCATTCATGAGGGAAGCACAAATGGTTCACGATTGGTCTAAAAATCATGTCTATTTGCAATTCCAAGACTCTGTCCTTAGAGTGGATTTGGTGACTGGTAAGGTACACCCCTTAGGGAGTAAAACCATTATTGATCATCGCTCTGACACCACAGTTCACTCGGCCCCACTACAATATTGTTACACTTGTAAGAAGGATACAGACATTGGCCAAGATTCTCCTTATATGGATATCCTACCTGGGATGACTGAGTCGGACAATGTGGATTGGGTCCACCTAGCATCAACCATAGACACTTGGGGAAATAGGGGGACGACCTGGGTAACACCTGAGGGGGATGAAATGCATGTACCCTTAAATATGCTACAAGCAATGCGTATCGCTTCCGACAAGACTCATCCTAAGGTAACAAAGAAAACATACAAGTGGGTCCCTAAAGCTTCTTTAGTGACCATAGCTAGTGCTAAAAAACAGAAGCCTTGTAAGAAACGTACCACTCGCTCCAAGAAATGTAAAGAAACGCTGCGTTGGATTCCTAAACGACTATTGGAAGCCCAAGGATACTATGAAGGAAATAATCAAATCTGGGTGCCCAAACGTAAAGTGTACTCTTACCTGTCACCTGGCCCATGTAAATCCAATCCTGTGGCTCCAAAACAAATTGAAAATTGCGGAAAGGAAAAAATCATGGAACGTTACACACCCGTTCTAGAGCTAGTTTGGGTACCAAAGAAAGAACGATTTGTCCCACCTAGCTCAGGAACAGGGAATTCAAATGAAGCTTCTTGCTCTTCATGTAGTTCCTATACGCTGGGGCGGTCCGGGGCGGGCAACAAGAGAGGCGAACTCTAAACACCCCTCAAGGCTCCCGTGCTGCTCAATTGGGGCTGGGGCAACCACAAGCACAACACAACAACAAACCCACAGCCAAACCCAAACAAGATAGGGGCACCACCTAGTTATGGTATGCGAACTAGGACGCAAGAGAGATTTTGGCACAACCAAGAAGATGCACCACACAAAACACACAAACAACCTCACACCAAGACACACACAAACTGGACCAAAGAGAGCTAGAGCAAAGGGAAGAGAGAGAGAAAAGGATCTTGGGTAATACCTTATTTGTGACTTGAAAATGAAGATGGTTCGTTATGATGCTATCGTAGAACTTGTATAAAACTCACTCAATGCTTAGTGATTGCTAAACATTGCCAAAACACACACACTGTCTTAGGGTGTGGGAGACCTCTCACCACAATACCCTCTTACAATGGACAAAAAATGGCAATGAAAAAACACACTAAAACACTTTCTAAATCAAGATCAACCGATAAAAACTCAAAATACACAAGTCACCTTGAATTCACCGAACCGTATTGCACAAATGGAAGGATGAAGATTTGAACGTCGAATCACGCCTTTGATGCACCAAACCTCAATTTATTGTTGATGAAGGAGCATATACAATAGTGGTTTTGAGATTTGTGGAACTCACGCTCTCTCACTTACAATGTGTAGCTTGAAGGCTTCTCTCACACCAAGAGTGAAGCTCACAAGTGGTTGCTACACCTAAGTCTTTCCTCACGCATAGAGTGTTGGGGTGCTATGTGAGATATTGGAGGTTGTTTTACAAGAAGGAGAGGGGCCTATTTATAGGTTGGAGACCCCTCATTAAGATTATTGGAAATCCTAATTTACAAGCTAACAAATCAGGATTATGATTTTTTTGAATATCAAAACATTGCGGGCCTTCTTTGTCTGCTTGAGTCATGGGTGTGGGCTCAAAAGAAAGCATTATTGATGGTAGATAAGGTGAAAGTAAGTTTTAAAGAAGGGGAGAGAGAGAGAGAGAGAGTTACTATACATGTCTTGAGGTGAGGTGTCTTTTATGGTTAGGTCAATGCTATTTTGTGTTAGTATGTAAGTCGTTAGTAATCACTAGAAAGTTAATGTTACATTTACAATGGGTAGAGTGAGTTGATTTGATGAAGGAAGAGGGGTGAATTAAAAGAGAATCATTGAGATGGTGAAGCTTTGAAGAAGCTTGAACTCACCCTTGTGTAGATTGTGAAAAAAATGACCGCTGGTCTTCTTCTTCTTCTTCGCCTTTTTACGCCGCCGCCACGGTTGACCACCACGATGAAAAGAGGATTTGTTGATGAAAAAATCCTCAATTTGCAGAAGTTATCATGGTTAAGATGCTGAATTTTAGATATTTTAGGAGAGGTAAATGAAATTGTAACATAGAAGCAATAGAGAGAGACATGGAGAGGGTGTATGTATGTAGAGGTTCATAAAAGAACTATAGGGATGAGAGAGGAGGGTAATGGTGAAGAGGGTGGGAGAAGCCATGGAAATTGCAGGTTTGAGTGAGGCAAGGAGAGGGAGGGATGTGTAAGAGTGAGTAGGTGTGTGAAAGGGTGAGAGAAGACTAAAGGCTACTTGTGAGAAAAGTGGGCAGACTGGGGTCCACTCAAAACATCATAGCTCACCGCTGGTAGCTCCAAAAATCATGAAAAAATTTGAGGTGATTATTCAGAGCGTGGGCTACATTTTCTCTTTTGACCACCGCTCCAAATTCGGAGTGGAGATAGGTGCCAAAATTCTCACCAAAAAGCCTGTTTTTTATGCCTGCAAAAGTCTTTTAGTGGCCCCCTCCTTTGTTGAATTTGTACAATGCATCCAAGAGTGAGCCCCTCCTTTCTCATATTATAATACAAAGCATTCAAGTTGCCCTTGACCCATGCATGGAGGAGGATTATTGGTGAAATAAGAAATATATACATGGTGGGACTAGTGTATGGACTATTCATGGACTTTAGCTCAATGAGCACATGGTGTTAGAATAATGAGTAAAAATAATAATAAAAATATGGAGGAGTTATGGATATGGAAAGATATTGGAATCATATGATATGGTCCCTCCTTGAATTATTTTTGGTGAAAGAGGAAAAGGTATGCAAGTAAATAATATAATAAACGTAACTAATGAGTAGAAATCAATTTTTTGTTTTCACGAGGGTGAGGGTGAAAATGTGGGAGTGATTTGTATAAAGGAAAAAAATGAGGTTAGAATATGTACATATTGGCAACAAATATACTTATGGTGTAAGAGGATGAAAGAAGGTGTACATAGGTTTAATAAAACACACACCTAAGTAGAAATATTTAAATAAAATACCAAAATAATTATAAAAAATCCCTATATTTAGGCCATATATACAATGAAATATTTACACACAAAGAGGCCATAACATACTTTTATTTTTTTAATTTTTTAATTTTTTTTGGCTCACCTAGCCCAGTGACTAGCTAGCTGAGGGTTTTTTAGAAGATATGGGAAAAGCCCCCTAACTCACACACGCCTATGTACAGTGAAATGGTAGGGATAGCCATAGCGTTTGGGTGAATTTGGTAGGGTGGAGTAACTTACTATGGAAATTATGGAGAGCCGAAAAACGGCTATCATTAGCCCTCCCCCAGGATGATGGTATATTCATGTACCATCATAGAGCATCTTTTCCAAAGAGAGTGCTTTAGAGTCCTTGACGAGATCTTCATTGTTTGGCCCCTCAGAATTTTGGCTGGAGTTACCCTCATGCTTCATGTAGCAATACTTACATGAGACAGCGGCCTTTGGACAGATCTTTGGTAGATCCTTTGGTAGAAGGCGACTCAAATAGGGCTTCAAGCGATACCCGTTTACTTTCCTGGAGTGCTCTTTACCATTCAAGTCCATAAGCTGATAGTAACTTGAATTGAAAGCCTTCTTGACTATGTATGGCCCTTGCCATCTAGTTTCAAATTTGGCATCAAAACGATTATCGAGTCGATTGTCATACCTTAGCACCAGATCTCCTTCATTGATGCCTTTGTCCTTTAGTTTCTTGTCAAGCTTCTCCTTCGCCTGCGTAGCTTTCCTCTTGTAGCACTCGTATGCTGCTTCTCTTTTCCACTCAAGCTCAGCTAAGGTAAGAAGTCGATCCATCCATGCTTCTTGATCATCTTGTGCTGCTTTGTCATGAAGTCGCATTGTTGGAATGTTTAGTTCAATTGGCTGTAAAGCCTCTTGACCATAGACCAAGTGAAATGGTGTGAACTCCGTGGCTTCCCTATATGTGGTTCGATACGCCCACAAGGCACCATCCAAGAAGTCATCCCACAACTTTGTCTTGTTTTTCACCATCTTTCTAATGATGCCTGCAATGACACCATTTGCTTTTTCTACCAAACCATTTGATTGGGGATAGTAGGGTGTACTGTGACGATGTAGAATGTGAAGTTCTTCACAGACTTCTGTGAGCAATCCCTTTCTAAACCCTGGACCATTATCAGAAACAATCTCCAAAGGTGTGCCAAATCTACAACAAATGTGAGTGTAGACGAATTTGCTCACTGTCCTCTCATTTACCTTTGCCACACTTTGTGCTTCCACCCACCTAGTCATATAGTCTACAGCCACTAGAATGTAGAGTTTACCATTTTTTGTCCTAGGCAGAGGACCCATAGCATCAATGCCCCACTTTTCAAAGGGTCCATTTGCAAGAACGATTTGCCTTGGACCATAAATCAATCTTCTATTCCCATTTACCTGACAATTGTGACAACTTTTACACCAATGTTGGACATCCACATGCAGACTTGGCCAAACATACCCCGCAAGCAAAATCTTCTTCACAGTTAATTCTTGGGAAAAATGACCACCACATGCCTCTTCATGCAAACCTTTTAGAATGGCTGGAATTTCCGCGATAGTTGGTACTCTTTTGCACACTTTATCCTTCCCTCTTTGATAGAGGGAGCCTTCTAGGAAGAGATATGTGCTTGCCTTCTTCATGAGTCTCCTCTTTTGAGCCTTCGTGAAGTCTTGTGGAAACTCACCCTCCAAAATGTAGCCGATAATGGGAGCCAATGACTCCAATCCCTGGTATCTCGGTTGCTTGACAGCTGTTGCCACCATGATGACCTGCACTTCTCTCTCAACACATGTAACTGCTTGTTGTGCAAGTAAATCGGCATCTTCATTTTGTTTCCTCGGAATATGATATAGTTGCACTTCTTCAAACTGATTAAACATCCTACGAATGGCATGAACTTTTGTCCTTAAGCTTTCATTCTTGCATGCCCAAATGCCTAAAATCTGTTTAACAATGAGAAGTGCATCTCCTTTTACCATGAGACGTTTTATCCCTTGGCCAATGCACATCTTCAAACCATGAAGTAGTGTGTCATATTCTGCTTCATTGTTGCTAGTTGAACCTGGTAGATTGACCTTCTCTTTCGTGACCACCTCTCCACTTGGGTTGAGCAACACTAGCCCTCCCCCTGCTTTCCCTGTGGCTCGTCGAAAAGCTCCATCAAAGAACAAGGTAAAAGCATTAGGAATACTTTTTGGTGGTGGCAATGGTAGGGTCTTTACTTCAGGCACCTTAATCTCCTTTTCGTGCACCCTGTAAGTGAGAATCCCTGCCAATTGTGCACGCACACTATCTTCTACCTTGAAAGAGTATTGAAACTCTTGCAACTCCATAATCCACTTTGAGATCCTAGTACTAAGATTCATTTGAGATGACACCCAAGGGAACAAATTTTCTGCAGTGAGAATTACAAAAGGTTTTGGTAGCAGGTAGGATCTAAACTTTCTCACCGCAAACATGAGAGAAAGCATCATGAGTTCTGCTTCTGTGTAGTCTCTCTCCAAAGCATTCATGACCCTACTAGCAAAGTAGATGGGTCGCATCCTTGTACTGTGGGGATCTTGTTGTAGCAACACAGCACCAATTGTTTCCCTTCCAACACTAGAGCTAACAAAGAATGTGTACTCCCAACAAGGAGGCATGAGTGTTGGTAGCTCTGACAAAATGACTTTAATGTTACAAAAATACTCTTCAATCTCATCAGACCATGCAAATTCTACTTGTTGTGTTAACTTTTGCAAAGGATGAAGCAACTCCGAGGCTAAGTGAATGAAGCGTGACATATACTTCACCTTCTGAATGAAAGAGATGACCTCCTTAAGACTCTTGGGTGATGGTAGCGCAATAAGAGCCTTTGCCTTTGAAGGATCCACCTCAATGCCTTTATAGGAAACCTTGTGACCAAGCAAGATCACTTCATCCTCAGCTATGTGACACTTGTCGGGGTTGAGTTGACCTTCCATGTCATAGAGCTTCTTTAAACCTTCTTCTACCCTTTGTAGATGCAATGATTTTGAGCTATAAATGCAAAAATCATCAATAAAAACCCTAATGGACTTTCCAAAGAATGCTTGAAACACCATGTTCATGAAGCGTTGGAAAGTTGCAGGAGCATTTGTCAGACCAAATGGCATGACTCTAAAAGCATAACAACCCCAAGGAGTGATAAAGGTTGTTTTCAATTGATCCTCCAATGCAATCCCTATTTGAAAGTAACCTGAGTAGCCATCACACACAGTGTACTTCTCATGACCAGCTACCTCATTTAGTATCTCATCCTGAAATGGGAGGGGAAAGTGATCTCTTTTTGTTGCCTCATTGAGTGGACGGTAATCCACACACACCCTCCACTTTCCGTTTTTCTTAGGAGTGACAACAACGGGAGAGACCCACTCTGAATTCTCCACTGGATAAATGAAACCTGCTGCTAGAAGCTTTCTTACCTCCTTGAGTAAAGCCTGCTCCTTGATGACTCCTAGCCTTCGTAGTTTCTGAGCCTTAGGTGTGGCCTCTGGCTTCAACTCAATTTTGTGTTGAACAGTATCTACTCCACGCACATCGGTGTAGTCTTTAGCGAAAAGCCTAGGAAACTTCCTTAGCACACATTTGAGCTCCTCTCTTTCATCCTTTGTAAGTGTTGTTGATAGCATACCTTCCAGCATCCCTTCATCTTGAACACCTTCGTTCTCTTGAGGACCTACCTCCTCCAAGCCTTGACAAGAGGTCTCTTGGTTGCTTGGCTTAAACCTTACCCCCATGACTGCTTAAACCTTACCCCCATGACTTCGATGGAAGACTCCTCTTCAGTAATGCTGCTGCTACTTTCTTCTTCTGAAGTGTTTTCAGTCCAATCTTCTTCCGTCTCACTTCGAGATGATTCTTCATGGAGCTCCTCTTGGCGTTGCTCCTTCATGTCAAAGACAACCTTCTTGTGATTGTCATTCCTGCAAATTAGCTTTCCACTCTCCCAATTCTGCAAAGCTCGCATTTTCATTAGCCATGGTCTTCCTAGGATAAATGGATAACCACTTCCCTTGGTCGACATGACATAGAAATCCACTGCCTTCTTAATGCCAAAGGCCTCCACAAAAACATTTTTACAAATGCCTACGCACCTAGCCTTGCTATTGTTTGCCATTTTCACTTTGATTTCAGGTGTCTCATGGATGTGCATGCCTAGTCTTTGCATGAGTCCCTCTGTCATGATGCAAATTTGTGCACCCCCATCCACTAGACCTTTCCTAACCAATCTCCCTTTGATGTAACAGTCTAGCACCGGTGTAATGTCCTCATTCATTTCAGCTTGTGCAATTTTTACAACAGGCACACTCTCTTTTACCTTTCTCCTAGTGCTAACTGCCCTTGTTAAATCCCTCCTAACTTGTGGACATAATGCAAGAAATTGAGGCCATGAAATATCAGGACCCTTACCTCTCATGTCTTCCAACAAGTTGTACGGAGCCATACCATGTCCAAGAGGGAAGTCTTGGAGGTTGATACGACGTCGAGTCCTCTTGGTTTCCTTGGTTTCCTTTGCCTTCTTGCCTTGTCCATGGTCACTCTGTGATGTGACTCCTTCTTTCTCTTTACCTTTTCGTCGGCCACGCTTAATGCCATTTGCTTCCATGTCAACCTTATTTGAATTTGTCACCTGTACCACATGCACATTTGGATCTGGCAAAGGTGGAACTCCTTCTACCCCTTGTGGAGGTGGTCTTGGTCCATTTGGCCTTTGTAGAAGCCTTGGTTGTTGACTAGTTCCTTCACCTGCATTCATCACTGGGTAATTCAAGTTAGGCCTCCCTGGCTCCCCACGGGGCCAAGGACAATTATACATCCCATGTCCAGACTCTCCGCAATTCCAACATTGCAAGACTCTCCTAGGTCGTGGATCTCGCTCTTCAGACTTCTTTGCTTGTCCCTTTGGACCTACGGCTTGTGCAAGCTGAATTGACAAGCTGCTTAAAGATTCATTTAACTTCTCAATCACTTCCGCCGTTACCTCAGGAAGCTCCTTAGATGTTGATGCTTGTGACTTACCTTTGGGTCTAAGACCTTCTATTGGAACCTCCCCCCTTAAGCACTTGAGTTTCCTATATTTCTCAGCAGCCCTAGTTTCAGCTGCATCAAAGGTAGCAGGTGCACCCGCCTCAACTTTTACCTTAAGGTCAGGAAAGAGTCCGGCTATGAACCTCTCCTTCTTTAGAAATTCTGCACCATCACCAGGGTTAGCAACATTTCGTATCCATAGAGCCCAAAGACGTAGAAACTCTTGCTTGTACAAGTAGTAGTCATCTAAGTCTTTTTGCTTATGAGAAACAATGTCTTGCCATAGTTTTTGAGTGTTTTGGGGATCAAAGAAGTATCTCTTAAAACGATTCAACACTTCTGTGTAATTCCCCTTAACTTCCTCAGGCAAAGAGTCAAACCAAGTACTAGCATCTTTCCTAAGGACCACCTCAAACATTTCTACACGTTCTTGATCAGTTATTATCCTCTTGATACGGCAAGACATCTTGAAATTCGCTAAAAATAATTCAGCATCCTCTCCAGGCTCTCCAAAGAAAAGAGGATACCCAGACATTTGGCGTTGGCTTTCCATTGAATTGATTTTAAAGTGACACCCGTTTTTGTTTTTCTTTCTTAAAAAGATTTACACAATAATGTATCTAGCTTGCATTCTATTCTACAACAAAATAAAGATATTCACATCAAACGACCTGTGATAATCAATAAGAGGTAGGATGACAGGGTTTGGTGATGCGAGAATTTCTCCTACTCTTTGGGCACCAAACATGAACACCATACGTTGTTGAAAATGGATTTTTCTACTAATTGCAATGTTTATTCTAATGTGTGGAGTGAAATGGAAGGGGAAAACCTCTATTCCTGGGCCATTATCCATGGTCTATGCATGACCTAATGCTTAAAACAAAACAAAAATATAGACGTCCAAACTAAGGTCGTACCTAATGAGAGGCAAAATAAAAGGATTTACTGAAGCATTTATCTCGGCCAACCTAAGAGGACCTAAAATTCTACGAATGACACGTTGAAATTGCAACTTAGTACTAACAATTATGTGTACCTTTTGCCTTGCAATGGGAATGAAGGGATCATACAAATTTTCGTGATTCATGCAAACTACTTGACTATGCTAAAGGTTGATTCTACACAAAAATACACAAGCCGTCCTCAGTGGGGGCACCAAAATTGGGGCGGTCCGGGGCGGGCAACAAGAGAGGCGACCTCTAAACACCCCTCAAGGCTCCCGTGCTGCTCAATTGGGGCTGGGGCAACCACAAGCACAACACAACAACAAACCCACAGCCAAACCCAAACAAGATAGGGGCACCACCTAGTTATGGTATGCGAACTAGGACGCAAGAGAGATTTTGGCACAACCAAGAAGATGCACCACACAAAACACACAAACAACCTCACACCAAGACACACACAAACTGGACCAAAGAGAGCTAGAGCAAAGGGAAGAGAGAGAGAAAAGGATCTTGGGTAATACCTTATTTGTGACTTGAAAATGAAGATGGTTCGTTATGATGCTATCGTAGAACTTGTATAAAACTCACTCAATGCTTAGTGATTGCTAAACATTGCCAAAACACACACACTGTCTTAGGGTGTGGGAGACCTCTCACCACAATACCCTCTTACAATGGACAAAAAATGGCAATGAAAAAACACACTAAAACACTTTCTAAATCAAGATCAACCGATAAAAACTCAAAATACACAAGTCACCTTGAATTCACCGAACCGTATTGCACAAATGGAAGGATGAAGATTTGAACGTCGAATCACGCCTTTGATGCACCAAACCTCAATTTATTGTTGATGAAGGAGCATATACAATAGTGGTTTTGAGATTTGTGGAACTCACGCTCTCTCACTTACAATGTGTAGCTTGAAGGCTTCTCTCACACCAAGAGTGAAGCTCACAAGTGGTTGCTACACCTAAGTCTCTCCTCACGCATAGAGTGTTGGGGTGCTATGTGAGATATTGGAGGTTGTTTTACAAGAAGGAGAGGGGCCTATTTATAGGTTGGAGACCCCTCATTAAGATTATTGGAAATCCTAATTTACAAGCTAACAAATCAAGATTATGATTTTTTGAATATCAAAACATTGCGGGCCTTCTTTGTCTGCTTGAGTCATGGGTGTGGGCTCAAAAGAAAGCATTATTGATGGTAGATAAGGTGAAAGTAAGTTTTAAAGAAGGGGAGAGAGAGAGAGAGAGAGTTACTATACATGTCTTGAGGTGAGGTGTCTTTTATGGTTAGGTCAATGCTATTTTGTGTTAGTATGTAAGTCGTTAGTAATCACTAGAAAGTTAATGTTACATTTACAATGGGTAGAGTGAGTTGATTTGATGAAGGAAGAGGGGTGAATTAAAAGAGAATCATTGAGATGGTGAAGCTTTGAAGAAGCTTGAACTCACCCTTGTGTAGATTGTGAAAAAAATGACCGCTGGTCTTCTTCTTCTTCTTCGCTTCTTTACGCCGCCGCCACGGTTGACCACCACGATGAAAAGAGGATTTGTTGATGAAAAAATCCTCAATTTGCAGAAGTTATCATGGTTAAGATGCTGAATTTTAGATATTTTAGGAGAGGTAAATGAAATTGTAACATAGAAGCAATAGAGAGAGACATGGAGAGGGTGTATGTATGTAGAGGTTCATAAAAGAACTATAGGGATGAGAGAGGAGGGTAATGGTGAAGAGGGTGGGAGAAGCCATGGAAATTTCAGGTTTGAGTGAGGCAAGGAGAGGGAGGGATGTGTAAGAGTGAGTAGGTGTGTGAAAGGGTGAGAGAAGACTAAGGGCTACTTGTGAGAAAAGTGGGCAGACTGGGGTCCACTCAAAAAATCATAGCTCACCGCTGGTAGCTCCAAAAATCATGAAAAAATTTGAGGTGATTATTCAGAGCGTGGGCTACATTTTCTCTTTTGACCACCGCTCCAAATTCAGAGTGGAGATAGGTGCCAAAATTCTCACCAAAAAGCCTATTTTTTATGCCTGCAAAAGTCTTTTAGTGGCCCCCTCCTTTGTTGAATTTGTACAATGCATCCAAGAGTGAGCCCCTCCTTTGTTATATTATAATACAAAGCATTCAAGTTACCCTTGACCCATGCATGGAGGAGGATTATTGGTGAAATAAGAAATATATACATGGTGGGACTAGTGTATGGACTATTCATGGACTTTAGCTCAATGAGCACATGGTGTTAGAATAATGAGTAAAAATAATAATAAAAATATGGAGGAGTTATGGATATGGAAAGATATTGGAATCATATGATATGGTCCCTCCTTGAATTATTTTTGGTGAAAGAGGAAAAGGTATGCAAGTAAATAATATAATAAACGTAACTAATGAGTAGAAATCAATTTTTTGTTTTCACGAGGGTGAGGGTGAAAATGTGGGAGTGATTTGTATAAAGGAAAAAAATGAGGTTAGAATATGTACATATTGGCAACAAATATACTTATGGTGTAAGAGGATGAAAGAAGGTGTACATAGGTTTAATAAAACACACACCTAAGTAGAAATATTTAAATAAAATACCAAAATAATTATAAAAAATCCCTATATTTAGGCCATATATACAATGAAATATTTACACACAAAGAGGCCATAACATACTTTTATTTTTTTAATTTTTTAATTTTTTTTGGCTCACCTAGCCCAGTGACTAGCTAGCTGAGGGTTTTTTAGAAGATATGGGAAAAGCCCCCTAACTCACACACGCCTATGTACAGTGAAATGGTAGGGATAGCCATAGCGTTTGGGTGAATTTGGTAGGGTGGAGTAACTTACTATGGCAATTATGGAGAGCCGAAAAACGGCTATCAACGCAAATAGAAGCTTCGACAGAACCTCCACCTACCACTGTACATATCCATCCAAGCACGAAAGAGTTTGCACCTTCCGGGGTAAGTTCACCACCTACAACAACGTTGCAAATAAAATCCTGGGAGAGTACCTTACCACCCTTGCAGCTTGACGAGGCACCTAGGGTAATAGAAAACTACTGGCAAAAATCCTCACCTATTACCAACTGGAACAATTGGTTTCAAAGGGTGACAAGCTCATTTCAAACGGTATGATCTACCCAAGGAAGGGGGGAGTGTTTGCTGATAGTCATCATTCATTTGTTTCCCTCTCAACCTTTTTCCCTGACCTCTCAATCTCCGATCTTAGGGAATGTATATATATAGCCTTATACTCGCAAAAAAACAAAAATAGTAAAGAGCAAGAGCGCCTAGCAATGAGAGAGCACCCTATCAGATCTTACATATAAGTCCAAATTCACCGTGTCAAGTCAAGCAACACACAAAAACAACTCTTATGTTTTCAAGGCCTAACCAAATATATCTGTCTTGTCAGAAATGGCTACTTCACCAGAGGCATGCACTTCTATTTTTGATGAAAGGTACCCCTTGTCTTTTCAACAAGTGTTCTACGTATGCTACTGAGGCGGTCCGGGGCGGGCAACAAGAAGAGCAACCTCTAGACACCCTTCAAGGCTCCCGTGCTGCTCAATGGGGCTGGGGCACAACACAACACAAACCCAAACAACAAACCCACAGCCAAATCCCAACTACACAAGGGGCACCACCTAGTTTAAGAGCGAACTAGGACGCAAAAGAGGAGAATCGTTAGAGCAACCCACAAACAAGCAAGGAATTTACACTAACCCTAACACCAATGGAACACTCTCACACACTAAAACACGAGAGAGAGAGAGAGAGAGAGTGAGAGAGAGAGAGAGAGAGAGAGAGAGAGAGAGAGAGAGAGAGAGAGAGAGAGAGAGAGAGAGAGATAGTGCTCGGGCTGCTTTGAAACGTACCGGCAATGATCAAGCAAACACAACTATATATTTAAGAAAGAGAGAGAAAGGGGGAGGGGGTGCTTGTTGCATTAATACCTTCTTACAAATCTGTCATGACAAATCAAAGTGAAATTAGTATTTGTTCAATATAGCGTAAATTTCACCACAACACATCACAAGAAAAGCCACCCCAATCACTGTCTTAAAGCCAGGGGAGTCCTCTCCACCCTGTCGCCCTCTTACAGTATGTGGGATTTATGGCTAGATTGATGACAACACCAGAGACAAGCTATCAAGAACTTAACAAAAAACACCAAGACACTTACGCATCATTGTTGTCCATTACTTCACGTTGGAAGGGAGACAAAATATCCAAGCTTAGTCCAAATCCACCCTCCTTGATTCAGCAAATGTTGGGCTTACACTAGTAGGAGAAATGATAGATTTCCTACTCTCAATTGAATGATCACTCTCTCTCTTACAATGGCATAGAGTTCCCTTGTTAATCCCCTATTACAACACATGCACATGCATAAGACAATGAGCTTCCACTCAAGAGCTCCTTCTAGAGAGGTTGAGCTTGGCTTCTCAAGCTATAGCATAGTGCTCTTGCTTATGGCTCTCCTTTGTGCTAGCTACACCCTCCTTTTATAGCAATTTTGAAGGCTAGGGTTACTCTCTAACCATGGTTGGGTTAGATTTTCAGCAATTTATCTAATTTCTTTTGCTTGGAATTATCAAGAAGTTGGTGAGGAGAGAGAGGAGAGAAATGGAGGTGATAGGACTTTTCATAGTGGGTTAGTGTTAGTAGAGTTAGTATTAATTTACAAATGGAATTGGATATTTACAATGGGAGTATCCATATAGGATACAAATAAGGAAGAAAAAACTCTTAAGAGGTAAGAGAAAAGGTGGCTTTCTTACAAGGTTGATGCTCCAAGTGTCTTGAGTAGGGCCGATTTTGACGCTTGTTGACGGTCCACTAGCTTTGACGGTACATTTTTTCTCCACTCTTGACCTTCTTGAGAGACAAGGTAATTCAAGCTGAGTAATCAACCACCATGATGCTGTCTTTTAAGAGAAGAGGCTGAATTTTGTGGTTTTTTTATAGATATGGGTAATTTGGAGGAGGAAAAATGAGACTAGGTGGTCAATTTTGAATGGAATTGTGTGTGGGAGGTATGAGTTCACCATGGTTTCTCTTATTCTTCAAGGTTGAGGAGAAGGTGAGTAGGGTGCAGAGAGGAGGGGTGAGAGAGGTGGGGATGATGAGTGGAGAAGTGTGTGTGAAAGAGGAAAAATGATAAAGTGGAAGAGAGAGTGTGGCTGCATAGCATGGGAAAACTGGGGGTTCCACTAAAAAAATCATTAGCTCACAGCTCGTAGCTCAAAAAAATATGAAAAACTTTGAGGCAAAGTTCAGCCCACGAGCTACAACTTTTGTTTGTATCACCTTTTCAAATTCGGAGAGCAAGTGAACTTTAAAAATTCAGCAAAACGACCGTTTTTTTCCACTGCAAAGGTCTTTGTGGGGTCCTTCTTTGGATGATTCTTTTGAATACCTCCAAGAGTGAGCCCTCCATAGTGCATGTATGCATGCCACCTACCCTTGACCTTATTTGGTAGGTCTATAATTGAAGATATTGTTGAGATCATGATATAAGTGAATAGTACAACTAAGAAAATCAAATATTGAGGGGTCTAAAAATATGTACATGTCAAATATAAATAATATAGGTGGAAAAATATAAAGGGGTCAAAATAAATCTCTCTCATTATAAGTCTACCATAAAAAGATGAATATTTTTGGTGGTCTAATTTATGAGAGTATTAGAGAATATATGTAGGAAGGAAAAAATCACAATAGTGAAAAAA
This sequence comes from Adiantum capillus-veneris, assembly GCF_014529385.1. Taxonomy (NCBI): domain Eukaryota; kingdom Viridiplantae; phylum Streptophyta; class Polypodiopsida; order Polypodiales; family Pteridaceae; genus Adiantum; species Adiantum capillus-veneris. Next base: position 163,888,457 of record NC_140938.1, read on the forward strand.
ATATACACATAAATAGAACTAGTTTTTTTGGATTTTTGTTGGGATGGAGTTACACCAAAAATAAGAGAATCTTACATGAAAATATTTCTATATGGAATAAAGAGTATGAAAAATGGTAAGAAAAATTGTGGTAATGGTGAGGCAATGTACAGAGCATAAATAACACACACCTCGGTAGAAATATTTAAATAAATATCAAAATAATTATGAAAAAAATCTCTTATTTAGGCCCTATATACAAAGAAATATTTACATATGCATGGGCCATAATATACTTATATTTTTTATTTTTATTTATTTATTTTTATTTTTTTGGCTCAACTAGCCCAATGACTAGCTAATTGAGGGTTTTTGAAGAAGATATGGGAAAAGTCTCGTGACTCACGCACGCCTATGTACAGTGAAATGGTAGGAATAGCCATAGTGTTTGGGTGATTTTGGTAGGGTGAGGTAACTCATTGTGGCAATTACAAAGAGCCGAAAAACGGCTATCATTAGCCCTCCCCCCGGATCATGGTATATTCATGTACCATCATAGAGCATCTTTTCCAAAGAGAGTGCTTCAGAGTCCTTGACGAGATCTTTATTGTTTGGCCCCTCAGAATTTTGGCTGGAGTTACACTCATGCTTCATGTAGCAATACTTACATGAGACAGCGGCCTTTGGACAGATCTTTGGTAGATCCTTTGGTAGAAGGCGACTCAAATAGGGCTTCAAGCGATACCGTTTACTTTCCTGGAGTGCTCTTTACCATTCAAGTCCATAAGCTGATAGTAACTTGAATTGAAAGCCTTCTTGACTATGTATGGCCCTTGCCATCTAGTTTCAAACTTGGCATCAAAACGATTATCGAGTCGATTGTCATACCTTAGCACCAGATCTCCTTCATTGATGCCTTTGTCCTTTAGTTTCTTGTCAAGCTTCTCCTTCGCTGCGTAGCTTTCCTCTTGTAGCACTCGTATGCTGCTTCTCTTTTCCACTCAAGCTCAGCTAAGGTAAGAAGTCGATCCATCCATGCTTCTTGATCATCTTGTGCTGCTTTTTCATGAAGTCGCATTGTTGGAATGTTTAGTTCAATTGGCTGTAAAGCCTCTTGACCATAGACCAAGTGAAATGGTGTGAACTCCGTGGCTTCCCTATATGTGGTTCGATACGCCCACAAGGCACCATCCAAGAAGTCATCCCACAACTTTGTCTTGTTTTTCACCATCTTTCTAATGATGCCTGCAATGACACCATTTGCTTTTTCTACCAAACCATTTGATTGGGGATAGTAGGGTGTACTGTGACGATGTAGAATGTGAAGTTCTTCACAGACTTCTGTGAGCAATCCCTTTCTAAACCCTGGACCATTATCAGAAACAATCTCCAAAGGTGTGCCAAATCTACAACAAATGTGAGTGTAGACGAATTTGCTCACTGTCCTCTCATTTACCTTTGCCACACTTTGTGCTTCCACCCACCTAGTCATATAGTCTACAGCCACTAGAATGTAGAGTTTACCATTTTTTGTCCTAGGCAGAGGACCCATAGCATCAATGCCCCACTTTTCAAAGGGTCCATTTGCAAGCACGATTTGCCTTGGACCATAAACCAATCTTCTATTCCCATTTACCTGACAATTGTGACAACTTTTACACCAATGTTGGACATCCACATGCAGACTTGGCCAAACATACCCCGCAAGCAAAATCTTCTTCACAGTTAATTCTTGGGCAAAATGACCACCACATGCCTCTTCATGCAAACCTTTTAGAATGGCTGGAATTTCCCTCGATAGTTGGTACTCTTCTGCACACTTGATCCTTCCCTCTTTGATAGAGGGAGCCTTCTAGGAAGAGATATGCGCTTGCCTTCTTCATGAGTCTCCTCTTTTGAGCCTTCGTGAAGTCTTGTGGAAACTCACCCTCCAAAATGTAGCCAATAATGGGAGCCAATGACTCCAATCCCTGGTATCTCGGTTGCTTGACAGCTGCTTGCCACCATGATGACCTGCACTTCTCTCTCAACACATGTAACTGCTTGTTGTGCAAGTAAATCGGCATCTTCATTTTGTTTCCTCGGAATATGATATAGTTGCACTTCTTCAAACTGATTAAACATCTACGAATGGCATGAACTTTTGTCCGTAAGCTTTCATTCTTGCATGCCCAAATGCCTAAAATCTGTTTAACAATGAGAAGTGCATCTCCCTTTACCATGAGGCGTTGTATACCATGGCCAATGCACATTTTCAAACCATGAAGTAGTGTGTCATATTCTGCTTCATTGTTGCTAGCTGAACTTGGTAGATTGAACTTCTCTTTCATGACCACCTCTCCACTTGGGTTGAGCAACACTAGCCCTCCCCCTGCTTTTCCTGTGGCTCGACGAAAAGCTCCATCAAAGAACAAGGTAAAAGCATTAGGAATACTTTTTGGTGGTGGCAATGGTAGGGTCTTTACTTCAGGCACCTTAATCTCCTTTTCATGCACCCTATAAGTGAGAATCCCTGCCAATTGTGCACGCACACTATCTTCTACCTTGAAAGAGTATTGAAACTCTTGCAACTCCATAATCCACTTTGAGATCCTAGTACTAAGATTTATTTGAGATGACACCCAAGGGAACAAATTTCCTGCAGTGAGAATTACAAAAGGTTTTGGTAGCAGGTAGGATCTAAACTTTCTCACCGCAAACATGAGAGAAAGCATCATGAGTTCTGCTTCTGTGTAGTCTCTCTCCAAAGCATTCATGACCCTACTAGCAAAGTAGATGGGTCGCATCCTTGTACTGTGGGGATCTTGTTGTAGCAACACAGCACCAATTGTTTCCCTTCCAACACTAGAGCTAACAAAGAATGTGTACTCCCAACAAGGAGGCATGAGTGGTTGTAGCTCTGACAAAATGACTTTAATGTTACAAAAATAATCTTCAAGCTCATCAGACCATGCAAATTCTACTTGTTGTGTCAACTTTTGCAAAGGATGAAGCAACTCCGAAGCTAAGTGAATAAAGCGTGACATATACTTCACCTTCTGAATGAAAGAGATGACCTCTTTGAGATTCTTGGGTGAGGGAAGCTCAATAAGAGCCTTTGCCTTTGAAGGATCCACCTCAATGCCTTTATAGGAAACCTTGTGACCGAGCAAGATCACTTTATCCTCACCTATGTGGCACTTGTCGGGGTTGAGTTGACCTCCCATGTCATAGAGCTTCTTTAAACCTTCTTCTACCCTTTGTAGATGCAATGATTTTGAGCTATAAATGCAGAAATCATCAATGAACACCCTAATTGACTTTCCAAAGAATTCTTGAAACACCATGTTCATGAAACGTTGGAATGTTGCAGGAGCATTTGTCAGACCAAATGGCATGACTCTAAAAGCATAACAACCCCAAGGAGTGATAAAGGTTGTTTTCAATTGATCTTCCAATGCGATACCTATTTGAAAGTAGCCTGAGTAGCCATCACACACAGTGTACTTCTCATGACCAGCTACCTCATTTAGTATCTCATCCTGAAATGGGAGGGGAAAGTGATCTCTTTTTGTTGCCTCATTGAGGGGACGGTAATCCACACACACCCTCCACTTGCCATTTTTCTTAGGAGTGACAACAACAGGAGAGACCCACTCTGAATTCTCCACTGGATAAATGAAACCTGCTGCTAGGAGCTTTCTTACCTCCTTGAGTAAAGCCTACTCCTTGATGACTCCTAGCCTTCGTAGCTTCTGAGCCTTAGGTGTGGCCTCAGGCTTTAACTCAATCTTGTGTTGAACAACATCTACACCACGCACATCGGTGTAGTCTTTAGCGAAAAGCCTAGGAAACTTCCTTAGCACACATTTGAACTCCTCTCTTTCATCCTTTGTAAGTGTTGTTGATAGCATACCTTCCAGCATTCCTTCATCTTCCACCTTTTGGTTCTCTTGGGAACCTACCTCTTCCAAACCTTGACAAGAGGTCTCTTGGTTGCTTGGCTTAAACCTTACCCCCATGACTTCGATGGAAGACTCCTCTTCAGTAATGCTGCTGCTACTTTCTTCTTCTGAAGTGCTATCGGTCCAACCTTCTTCCGTCTCACTTTGAGATGATTCTTCATGGAGCTCCTCTTGGCGTTGCTCCTTCATGTCAAAGACAACCTTCTTGTGATTGTCATTCCTGCAAATTAATTTCCCACTCTCCCAATCCTGCAAAGCTCGCATTTTCATTAGCCATGGTCTTCCTAGGATAAATGGATAACCACTTCCCTTGGTCGACATGACATAGAAATCCACTGCCTTCTTAATGCCAAAGGCCTCCACAAAAACATTTTTACAAATGCCTACGCACCTAGCCTTGCTATTGTTTGCCATTTTCACTTTGATTTCAGGTGTCTCATGGATGTGCATGCCTAGTCTTTGCATGAGTCCCTCTGTCATGATGCAAATTTGTGCACCCCCATCCACTAGACCTTTCCTAACCAATCTCCCTTTGATGTAACAGTCTAGCACCGGTGTAATGTCCTCATTCATTTCAGCTTGTGCAATTTTTACAACAGGCACACTCTCTTTTACCTTTCTCCTAGTGCTAACTGCCCTTGTTAAATCCCTCCTAACTTGTGGACATAATGCAAGAAATTGAGGCCATGAAATATCAGGACCCTTACCTCTCATGTCTTCCAACAAGTTGTATGGAGCCATACCATGTCCAAGAGGGAAGTCTTGGAGGTTGATACGACGTCGAGTCCTCTTAGTTTCCTTGGTTCCTTTGCCTTCTTGCCTTGTCCATGGTCACTCTGTGATGTGACTCCTTCTTTCTCTTTACCTTTTCCTCGGCCACGCTTAATGCCATTTGCTTCCATGTCAACCTCATTTGAATTTGTCACCTCTACCACATGCACATTTGGATCTGGCAAAGGTGGAACTCCTTCTACTCCTTGTGGAGGTGGTCTTGGTCCATTTGGCCTTTGTAGAAGCCTTGGTTGTTGACCAGTTCCTTCACCTGCATTCATCACTGGGTAATTCAAGTTAGGTCTCCCTGGCTCCCCACGGGGCCAAGGACAATTATACATCCCATGTCCAGACTCTCCGCAATTCCAACATTGCAAGACTCTCCTAGGTCGTGGATCTCGCTCTTCAGACTTCTTTGCTTGTCCCTTTGGACCTACAGCTTGTGCAAGGTGAATTGACAGGCTGCTTAAAGATTCGTTTAACTTCTCAATTACTTCCGCCGTTACCTCAGGAAGCTCCCTCGATGTTGATGCTTGTGACTTACCTTTGGGTCTAAGACCTTCTATTGGAACCTCTCCCCTTAAGCACTTGAGTTTCCTATACTTCTCAGCAGCCCTAGTTTCAGCTGCATCAAAAGTAGCAGGTGCACCCGCCTCAACTTTTACCTTAAGGTCAGGAAAGAGTCCGGCTATGAACCTCTCCTTCTTTAGAAATTCTGCACCATCACCAGGGTTAGCAACATTTCGTATCCATAGAGCCCAAAGACGTAGAAACTCTTGCTTGTACAAGTAGTAGTCATCTAAGTCTTTTTGCTTATGAGAAACAATGTCTTGCCATAGTTTTTGAGTGTTTTGGGGATCAAAGAAGTATCTCTTTAAAACGATTCAAAACTTCTGTGTAATTCCCCTTAACTTCCTCAGGAAAAGAGTCAAACCAAGTACTAGCATCTTTCCTAAGGACCACCTCAAACATTTCTACACGTTCTTGATCGGTTACTATCCTCTTGATACGGCAAGACATCTTGAAATTTGCTAAAAATAATTCTGCATCCTCTCCAGGCTCTCCTAAGAAAAGAGGATACCCAGACATTTGGCGTTGGCTTTCCATTGAATTGATTTCAAAGTGACACCCGTTTTTGTTTTTCTTTCTTAAAAAGATTTACACAATAATGTTTTCTAGCTTGCAATCTATTCTACAACAAAATAAAGATATTCACATCAAACGACCTATGATAATCAATAAGAGGTAGGATGACAGGGTTTGGTGATGCGAGAATTTCTCCTACTCTTTGGGCACCAAACATGAACACCATACGTTGTTGAAAATGGATTTTCCTACTAATTGCAATGTTTATTCTAATGTGTGGAGTGAAATGGAAGGGGAAAACCTCTATTCTTGGGCCATTATCCATTGTCTATGCATGACCTTATGCTTAAAACAAAACAAAAATATAGACGTCCAAACTAAGGTCGTACCTAATGAGAGGCAAAATAAAAGGATTTACTGATGCGTTTATCTCTGCCAACCTAAGAGGACCTAAAATTCTACGAATTACACGTTGAAATTGCAACTTAGTACTAACAATTATGTGTACCTTTTGCCTTGCAATGGGAATGAAGGGATCATACAAATTCTCATGATTCATGCAAGCTACTTGATTATGCTAAAGGTTGAGCCTACACAAAACATACACAAGCCTGTCCTCCGTGGGGGCACCAATTTGAGGTGGTCCGGGGCGGGCAACAAGAAGAGCAACCTCTAGACACCCTTCAAGGCTCCCGTGCTGCTCAATGGGGCTGGGGCACAACACAACACAAACCCAAACAACAAACCCACAGCCAAATCCCAACTACACAAGGGGCACCACCTAGTTTAAGAGCGAACTAGGACACAAAAGAGGAGAATCGTTAGAGCAACCCACAAACAAGCAAGGAATTTACACTAACCCTAACACCAATGGAACACTCTCACACACTAAAACACGAGAGAGAGAGAGAGAGAGAGAGAGAGAGAGAGAGAGAGAGAGAGAGAGAGAGAGAGAGAGAGAGAGAGAGAGAGAGAGAGAGAGAGAGATAGTGCTCGGGCTGCTTTGAAACGTACCGGCAATGATCAAGCAAACACAACTATATATTTAAGAAAGAGAGAGAAAGGGGGAGGGGGTGCTTGTTGCATTAATACCTTCTTACAAATCTGTCATGACAAATCAAAGTGAAATTAGTATTTGTTCAATATAGCTTGCGTAAATTTCACCACAACACATCACAAGAAAAGCCATCCCAATCACTGTCTTAAAGCCAGGGGAGTCCTCTCCACCCTGTCGCCCTCTTACAGTATGTGGGATTTATGGCTAGATTGATGACAACACCAGAGACAAGCTATCAAGAACTTAACAAAAAACACCAAGACACTTACGCATCATTGTTGTCCATTACTTCACGTTGGAAGGGAGACAAAATATCCAAGCTTAGTCCAAATCCACCCTCCTTGATTCAGCAAATGTTGGGCTTACACTAGTAGGAGAAATGATAGATTTCCTACTCTCAATTGAATGATCACTCTCTCTCTTACAATGGCATAGAGTTCCCTTGTTAATCCCCTATTACAACACATGCACATGCATAAGACAATGAGCTTCCACTCAAGAGCTCCTTCTAGAGAGGTTGAGCTTGGCTTCTCAAGCTATAGCATAGTGCTCTTGCTTATGGCTCTCCTTTGTGCTAGCTACACCCTCCTTTTATAGCAATTTTGAAGGCTAGGGTTACTCCTCTAACCATGGTTGGGTTAGATTTTCAGCAATTTATCTAATTTCTTTTGCTTGGAATTATCAAGAAGTTGGTGAGGAAAGAGAGAGGAGAGAAATGGAGGTGATAGGACTTTTCATAGTGGGTTAGTGTTAGTAGAGTTAGTATTAATTTACAAATGGAATTGGATATTTACAATGGGAGTATCCATATAGGATACAAATAAGGAAGAAAAAAACTCTTAAGAGGTAAGAAAAGGTGGCTTTCTTACAAGGTTGATGCTCCAAGTGTTTTGAGTAGGGCCGATTTTGACGCTTGTTGACGGTCCACTAGCTTTGACGGTACATTTTTTCTCCACTCTTGACCTTCCTTGAGAGACAAGGTAATTGAAGCTGAGTAATCAACCACCATGATGCTGTCTTTTAAGAGAAGAGGCTGAATTTTGTGGTTTTTTTATAGATATGGGTAATTTGGAGGAGGAAAAATGAGACTAGGTGGTCAATTTTGGAATGGAATTGTGTGTGGGAGGTATGAGTTCACCATGGTTTCTCTTATTCTTCAAGGTTGAGGAGAAGGTGAGTAGGGTGCAGAGAGGAGGGGTGAGAGAGGTGGGGATGATGAGTGGAGAAGTGTGTGTGAAAGAGGAAAATGATAAAGTGGAAGAGAGAGTGTGGCTGCATAGCATGGGAAAACTGGGGTCCACTAAAAAAAATCATAGCTCACAGCTCGTAGCTCAAAAAAATATAAAAATATTTGAGGCAAAAGTTCAGCCCACGAGCTACAACTTTTGTTTGTATCACCTTTTCAAATTCGGAGAGCAAGTGAACTTTAAAAATTCAGCAAAACCGATCGTTTTTTTCCACTGCAAAGGTCTTTGTGGGGTCCTTCTTTGGATGATTCTTTTGAATACCTCCAAGAGTGAGCCCTCCATAGTGCATGTATGCATGCCACCTACCCTTGACCTTATTTGGTAGGTCTATAATTGAAGATATTGTTGAGATCATGATATAAGTGAATAGTACAACTAAGAAAATCAAATATTGAGGGGTCTAAAAATATGTACATGTCAAATATAAATAATATAGGTGGAAAAATATAAAGGGGTCAAAATAAATCTCTCTCATTATAAGTCTACCATAAAAAGATGAATATTTTTGGTGGTCTAATTTATGAGAGTAATAGAGAATATATGTAGGAAGGAAAAAATCACAATAGTGAAAAAAATATACACATAAATAGAACTAGTTTTTTTGGATTTTTGTTGGGATGGAGTTACACCAAAAATAAGAGAATCTTACATGAAAATATTTCTATATGGAATAAAGAGTATGAAAAATGGTAAGAAAAATTGTGGTAATGGTGAGGCAATGTACAGAGCATAAATAACACACACCTCGGTAGAAATATTTAAATAAATATCAAAATAATTATGAAAAAAATCTCTTATTTAGGCCCTATATACAAAGAAATATTTACATATGCATGGGCCATAATATACTTATATTTTTTATTATTTTTTATTATTTTTTATTTTTTTGGCTCAACTAGCCCAATGACTAGCTAATTGAGGGTTTTTGAAGAAGATATGGGAAAAGTCTCGTGACTCACGCACGCCTATGTACAGTGAAATGGTAGGGATAGCCACAGTGTTTGGGTGATTTTGGTAGGGTGAGGTAACTCATTGTGGCAATTACAAAGAGCCGAAAAACGGCTATCACTACCCTATACTTTCTTGCGAATGGGATTTGATAGAGAGCCTTGCATGTGAGAGAAATTTTGAGGAGTTAGAATGGCTGATACGTCTATGGCTAACTAGTGATCCCTACCCAGTAGCGAATGTGTCTCCAATGGCACATGCTTATTCTTTTGCACAAGATGAGTATCCACGCATCGCGAGGTTCTTGATTAGCATGCTTGCACAAGAGGATGATGAAGAGGAACTAATAGAGACCGAGGAAGACTATGGCCTCACGGACAACGATTTTATTTATCTAGATGATGAGGATAGAGGCCTAGCCTTAGGGTGGCCACCCGGTTTATATAATATCCTCTTTCCTTGATTCTAAAAGGGGTGACAGATAGGTAGGTTAGGGGTCTAGATGGTGTTTTGAGTTTGTTTTTTAGGAGTTTTAATTTTTCCCACTGATGTGCCTCCTGGAGGTATTCCTTTTGTTTCCTAGTGTGTACAGGAGCGTGTTGCTATTGATAGGATTTGGATCTTCATGGAACCTTCAAATCAAGCGCGACCATCAACACAAACAGGTGTTTCTTATCCATTAGCATTGCCCTTATCTTTTTTGCATCCATGTTTGTCTGCTTTGATTGTGATTGGTAGCATAATATTCAGCGCATTGGCTTAGTATCAAACATTTAATTCAATGTAATGTTTTGTCATAATCACTTGTCTAGGTGTAAAAATCAAGCAGTCCGACTAAGCTAGTTTGACCAAGCTAGGTATTAGAAATCTTCTCTTAATACCATGGGGAATGCCTTCCTAATAAACAATGGTTACTTAGGTTCTTAATCCGATTTAGGCAGCATTGTATGAAATGTACTAGGGCTTTCTAGTGGGCTTAACCCTATTGACCTTTAGCTTAAGTATTATAAAGGGAGTTTACTAATGTGATGAGCCTGGGGAGTGTAACAGTGTTATATGACCCCCCAAAGTTACAAAATTAAAATGCTGAAAATGAACAAACAAAAAATCAAAGTGCCACAATGTAAAATTTTAAGCTGGAAAAGAAATCTCGGCTTGATTTGGTACTTCACTCACATGTATCGCCTATGGTACTAGAGTCCTAGAGGTTCCCAGTGTGGACGCTTTTCCTTGAAAAGCAAAAAACCCAAGGCATACAAAATAAGCACACACATCAAAATTGAATCAATGTGAAAAGACTTTGGGGGGTCAAAGAAAAAGTAATCAGTCAGGCGATGATTTCATGAGAAATTCCTTTTATGGTAGCTTAACTACAAGGTTTTCTAGATATAGCCTCTAGTCAGCCCTCGAACATGAATACTTGGCTCTCGCGATTAAACAACTTAATTGACCACAGAAAATTAAGAAGCTTACCCATGGTATTAATATTCGATCTCTAGTGCTTTTCGACCGTCAAATTAGTGACCCCAGACTTGTTTAATTTTTTGCCTTTACATCTGTTTATGCATTTGATTACATTGCAATTTAATGTTCATTGCTAACAAATTGTTTGAAATTATTTTACCAATCAATGTGTCTACCTAAAACTGCATATGCTTTTTAAGAGAATGCAATTACTGTGCCAATGTTGTTTGATTTTGCAGTGACTGAAGAAGGCTAAGGACATTCATCTCAAATGCTCTTCCACCTCGACGAACCAGCTTCAACTCAATAGCTTACGAGGACGGAATCTACATCAGGAAGGGGGGCATGTTAACCCTCACGGCACACGGACACCCTGTGATCTATAAACGTTGTATTATGTATTTGGTAGAGTCAGGTACCGGGCTTGTCGGACCAATAGTAAAAGGGTAAGAGTGATCGCCGATGAGAGGCGCACTTTAACTTGAACATGCTAGGGTTAGTTGGCTAAGCATGGGCGCCCAAGTGTGAATGGGGTGAGCTCCTATAAAAGCCAACTAAACCTAATTTTTACTCATTCTCTCATTTGTGCAATTGAAGAGTGCTCTTGCTCCATCTCCATCTTCTTCTTCTTCACCTCCTTGTGTGTGTGTGTGTGTGTGAGAGAGAGAGGGAGAGTGTGTGTGCGATCGAGCATTACGAAGGCACGACGGCAGCGAAGCGGTTGAGCGCGACACGACTGCAGCTTCTTCTTCATCGCGGCGAGGAATCCACCACGAAGGCGAGCGTAGAGCGGTGAGTGACACACCCTTTGTTTTCTTGAGCTTGCTAGTTTAGGCTTGTTGTGTGCTTGGAGCCGTTTGTGGCTCGCACACGGTGTATTGGCAAGTCCCTTGCTTCGACAGTGCGGCAAGGAGCGCACAAGTGGGCATGTCAGTGGTGTGAAACAAGGCCAAGCGTGATTTTTTAACAACAAATAACGCTTGAATTTTGGTGGAAAAACAGAAAAAAAGACAACTGGGGATATTATTGTTGTAGGCAACACTATTGCAGCAGGTTGGCACTTGCATCGCAACAAGGAGGCTCACCAGTTGTGTGGAGGGAGAACTATATGAAACTCCAAGGGCTTGAGTTGGGGCTTGTGAGTAGGCTTGGGAGAGTAGGACAGGGTAGCACTGCAGGGAGGGCTACTAGGGAATGACACCGTGTGGAGATGGTAGTGGTTATGCAGTGTATGAGGAGGTTGGATGAGAATTGTGTAAAATTGAGGTGCTGCAAGTGGAGAATATTTGGAGGGGATGGAGGGCCTTTGGGTGTAGTAATATCAGAGTGACTCACATGTGTTGTTAATCACACAATTAGTGTTTCAATTAGAACATGTATAAGATCATAATCATCATTAAACAATAGACAAAGAGACAATTACAAATACTTGAGGTCCTCTTGCGTCATTAGTTTTTGGATGATGTGTTACAATGATTGATTCAAGTGGCACAAGTCCTATTCATTTGTAGAATGTGAAGAGGTGCAAGGGTTGTAACCCTTAGTGACTTATCCCATGAGTCACAACTCTTCACCTTTAAATTGAACCTTAGTTTAAGACCTTAGTTGCTCCTACTTCTACTATTTACAACATGCTCCCTTAAGACAATTAAGTTCTTAAAGGAACATCCTATAAGTGGATATAATATTATTGACAATTTTAATATCCTATAGCTATTGTGGATCATAGGGACTAGTTAGGAGATGCGATTTGTCATCTGAGCTTTTCATTTTGATTTTAGGTTTTCTTGATTTAATGATTTTAAAAGATTGAATTTTTGAATATATTGATTGTTTGATTTCACATTCAAAGTATTTAAAGTATTTTTTATGGACCTCGTGTGCCCTCGTAATTCATTACTCTCCCTCAGGGGGATACTAGTGTTAATACAATACATGATGGAACAAATTGAGTGCATTAGTACAATTTTGTGTAATGTAAGTGTAATTACATGACATGGGAGATGTATTTAGTAAGTTTGTGTTATCACAATTAGAGATAGAAGTGGTGATGATATTGTATTGTAAATATCTTGTGACTACTTAGTAGAAGTGATGTTAAAATGTTAGTATATGTGTGTACAGTTAAACTTTTGAAAGTGATAGCATGACACTATGATAATCAAATGGAGGGGTTATTGTAGATGTAATGTGTGTGTATACATTGGTGATGGTGTGAGTGTATGTGCAATGCGATAACGAAGTTGGGTGCAAGGTGTTTGAAGCATGGTAGTCACCATAGTCATGTAAGAAGTTGACTCCAAGACTCCATGGTTTGGGAGACACTATAAGAGGAAAACTCCAAAACCGCTAGCATTGCCGTGGATTAATAAAGGAAAATAGAAAGAGAAAATATTGCATGTGTGGAAATAACAGTGGCAAAGGACATGGTAGTGGTTTGACAACAATATACAGGGTAATAGAAGTGGTAATATAGTCGCGATTATTATCGTAAATATTATCGTGTATGTTACCGTGCATATTACCGCACATGTTACCATGCATATTACCTCACATATTACCGTGCATATTACCACCATACGGATTTTCAAAAATAAAGATGCTCATCTGGGCCATATAAAGTTATATGGTATATGACTGTCTTCTTCAAGCACATAGTTCACATCAACAAATATTGGTCGCTTCTTCTTAATACTCTTCTCTCACAAGGAGCTCTATTTATTGTAGGGGCTTTGTATACTCATCTTCAACATTGAAGAGTGAGTCAAATCAACCAGGCATTTGGAAGCTGATGTAGTTGATGGTTGACTTAAGAACCTTTGTACATAATCATAATTCTAGTACTAGGAGCACACTCATAACCTTTAAGATAAGCATCGTTTTTGAAACTTTGTAGAATTTCCATTGCCATTTACATTGCCATTGCCATGTTTGTGTTGGCGTCCATTTGGCATTCTCAATGATTATGCATTCTTCTCATTATGACATCCATGATAGGTAGATATAGATAGACAAATAGATATAATTATCATGCATGAAGGTCAGATATGACCTATGGGACCAAAAGCAAAACATTACAAAGTTCCTTCTGAATAAAGGAAGATGGGTCTTTTAATTCATGATGAAGTGTGTGTGTATAGCCAGGGTTTTAAAAATACATCCTGTCTTTTTTTTCTCATTAGCCAATGTAACATAGCAACCAGTTTCTTGAGTATCTTTATACGAAGACTTGCTCCTGTGATTGCATCTTATGGCAAAATAAAAAAAGACGGTGGCAAAGCACCTACAGTAGCGCAAAAAATAAAGTGAGAGAGGAATGGAAAGTTCCTTGTGCGTCCAAATCAGTTGTGCTGTAGAATCAAAATGTCATGCCCTCATCCCTGCAAACTCGGCAAAGCTTTGTGCAATGCATTTCATGCAGGTCAAAAATTGTGTGTGCGTGCATAAGGGGTTGTGCTTGCGGCTTTGTGCTCGGCTCTCCTCTACTTGGAGACCTCACCTTCCCATCACCTAGGGTTGTTGCGCACGATGTTAACCCCAACCTCATCCTCTTGCTAAGCCTCCTTCCCCATGTAATGCCTCCATGTTTTGTGGAGAGAGAGAGAGAGAGAGAGAGAGAGAGAGAGAGAGAGAGAGAGAGAGAGAGAGAGAGAGAGAGAGAGATTTTATTATTGTCCTTGGAGGTCAAATATGACCTATGGGACCAAAGTTACATGTGATGTAGTATGTGTATGGGTGATGAGTGACTCTCGATGCTCCAAAATTGTGGTGATGAGAGTCGCAATGGAGAGACCACACTTTGGATGGGAGAGGAAAGTGTGTAGGTCTAAGTTATGGCTGAAAATGTGAGAGAAGCAAGTTCGGATGTGATCAAAAGATGAGCACTCTAGTACAGTGTGGTACTCAGACTCTCGAACTTGCAGTGAGCATAATGTGCATAGTCAATTTGAATCTTCTCCATTGCCCCAATGCCCTATCTCGCATCGAATAAAATGGGAGCTAAGCCGAATGGCTGCGATAGTGCGTATCGTTGACAAGGAGGTAGGATCAAGCATGTAACTGTGAGTATGATTTCCTCTTTCAGCGAAGAACATGGTTTTGTAGTTGGAGGCAATATGGGTTGTGTAATGTATGAAGCGTGACCCACCGGATTTCTCCCAAGCCGTAATACATTGGCATTGTAGAAAATCTTCATTCACTTGGGAGTCAATTGAAGCATCATGTACCAAGTGTAATGCATCCCATCTCCCAAGCTTTTCCACCTTAATCCATGGCTATCGGCTCCCTAAGCTCTTATACCAATATGAGATGCAGGGGAACTCTGCCTAGAGGATTCTCCACCCTAGCACCCTTTATATAGGCCCTTGACCATCCAATTTTGGAATCCCATGTCCACACCTAGCAACCGGTCCTTGGCTTGGGTCCATGACGCCCCTGGGTTGCCCTTGGCATTAGAACCTCAAGAAGTTGATAAAAGCATTTTGATTGGAATATTTTGATAATAGGAGTGATGAGTATATTTTGTTTGAGCTAGATAGAATCAAGCAAGGGAAACTTTTAGTTTGGACGTATGTAGAAAAGATCAAAGAACTGACAAGGCAACTTCATGAACCCCCATCAAAAAAGAGGATGTGGGCATGGTTTCTCTATGGATTTAGAAGTAAGAAGCTTAGGTAATTGGAGGTTCTAGTGCCAACAAGGAAGTTTAAAGATTGAGTCCATAGAGAACTGATTCTCGAGGATTAGGCAAGAGAAAGAAAAGGGTCATAACCCGGTCATAACAAATGACAAGATTCCGTTGACAGTGAACTTGGAACACTGACTAAGGAGTCAAAATCAAGTTTGAGTTGTTGTTCATCTTACATTGAATCAGTTGATCATTTTAAGGAAAAGAAGAAAGGATACTAGACAAGGAAGCTTGACAAAATGTCAAAGCAAATAGCCAAAATGTCCAAGACTAGACCCCTAGTTTGGGAAATTGGAGACCTAGTGTTCAAAAGTGTCGATGTAAGGATCATAGGTCTATTGAATGCATTTAGTATACCTAGTGCAATGCATTTGGCCATGTTTGGAATAATTGCTAGATTAGAAGTTATCACTTCAAAAGGGTAAAGATTTATTGATGATTGCATTGAAAAACCCAAAGGTAGTGAAGACACATAGAGCATCTGGTGAGGCGGTCCGGGGCGGGAAATCAGAGAGGCGACTTCTAAACACCCCTCAAGGCTCCCGTGCTACTCAATTGGGGCTAGGGAAACCACAAGCACAACACAACAACAAACCCACAACCAAACCCAAACAAGATAGGGGCACCACCTAGTTATGGTATGCGAACTAGGACACAAGAGAGATTTTGTCACAACCAAGAAGATACACCACAAAAAACACACACAAGTAACCTCACACCAAGACACACACAAAATGGACTAGAGAGAGCTAGAGAAAAGGGAAGAGAGAGAGGAATGGATCTTGCGTAATACCTTATTTGTGACTTGCAAATGGAGATGGTTCGTTATGTTGCTATCATAGAGCTTGTACAATAACTCACTCAATGCTTAGTGAATGCTAAACATTGCCAACACACACACACTGTCTTAGGGTGTGGGAGACCTCTCACCACAATACCCTCTTACAATGGACACAAAATTGGCAATGAAAACACACTAACAAAGTTTCTAAAGCAAGATCAAACGATATAACTCAAAAAATACACAAATCATCTTGAATTCACTAAACCGTATCGCACAAGTGGAAGGACGAAGATTTGAACGTCGAATCACGCCTTTGATGCACCAAACCTCAATTTATTGATGATGGAGGAACATATACAATAGTGGTTTTGAGATTTTGAACTCATGCTCTCTCACTTGCAATGTGTAGCTTGAAAGCTTCTCTCAAACCAAGAGTGAAGCTCACAAAGTGGTTGCTACACCTAAGTCTCTCCTCACACATAGAGTGTTGGGGTGCTATGTGAGATATTGGAGGTTGTTTTACAAGAAGGAGAGGGGCCTATTTATAGGTTGGAGACCCCTCATTAAGATTATTGGAAATCCTAATTTACAAGCTAACAAATCAGGATTATGATTTTTTTTAATATCCAAACATTGCGGGCCTTCTTTGTCTGCTTGAGTCATGGATGTGGGCTCAAAAAAGAGCATTATTGATGGTAGATAAGGTGAAAGTAAAGTTTTAAGTAAGGGGAGAGAGAGAGAGAGAGAGAGAGAGTTACTATGCACATGTCTTGAAGTGAGGTGTCTTTTATGGTTAGGTCAATGGCTATTTTGTGTTAGTATGTTAGTGGTTAGTGTCTTTTATGGTTAGGTCAATGACTATTTTGTGTTAGTATGTTAGTAATCACTAGAAGGTTAATGATGTATTTATAATGGGTAGAATAGGGTGGATTGTTGAATGAAGTGAGGAAATCCTTGTGATGGTGAAGCTTGAAGAAGTTTTTGACTTACTTGTGTAGGTTCTCAAAATGACTATCGATCTTCTTCTTCGTCTTCTCTTCTTTACGCCCCCACCGCGAAGGTTGATTATCCTGATGAAAATGGCAATTCGGCTGGTGAGATCTCTTAATTTGCAGCAGTTAAGCATGGTTTACATGCTGAATTTTATGTATATAGAGAAGGGGTAAGATGGAATTGTACTTTGGAAGTAATAGAGAGAGGCATAGAGATGGTGTATGTACATGGAGAGCTTATATGAGAGCTATGGAAGTAAGAGGGGAGGTTAATGGTGAAGAAGGTGAGAGAAACCATGAAAGGTGTAGGTTTGAGTGAGGGATTGAGAGGAATGAGTGTGTGTGTGTGTAGAAGTGTGGAAAGAGGTGAGAGAAGACTATGGGCTACTTGTGAGAAAAGTGGACAGACTGGGGTCCACTCAAAAAATCCTAGCTCATCGCTGGTAGCTCCAAAAATCATGAAAAAATTTGAGATGATTATTCACTTTGTGGGCTATACTTTCTTTGTTGACCATGTTTTCAAATTTCAAGCGTAGATAGGTGCCAAAATTCTCACCAAAAAGCATGTTTTTTTTGCTTGCAAAAGTCCTTTAGTGGTCCCCTCCTTTGTTGAATTTGTACAATGCATCCAAGAGTGAGCCCCTCCTTTGTCATATCATAATACAAAGTATCCAAGTTTCCCTTTACACATGCATGGAGGAGGATTATTGGTGAATAAAGCAATATATACATGGTGGGACTAGTGTATGGACTATTCATGGATTTTAGCAATATATACATGGTGGGACTAGTGTATGGACTATTCATGGATTTTAGCAATATATATTGGTGAATAAAGCAATATATACATGGTGGGACTAGTGTATAGACTATTCATGGATTTTAGCTCAATGAGCACATGGTGTTAGAATAATGAGTAAAAAATAAAATAAAAAATGGAGTAATTATGGATATGAAAAGATATTGGAATCATATGATATGGTCCCTCTTTGTATTATTTTGGGTGAAAGAGGAAAAGGTATGCAAGTAAATGAAAATAATATAATAAACGTGACTAAGGGAGTAGAAATCAATTTTTTGTTTTCACGAGGGTGAGGATGAAAATGTGGGGGTGATTTGTATAAAAGAAAAATATGAGGTTAAAGTATGTACACATTGGCAAAAAATATACTTATGGTGTAAGAGGATTGAAAGAAGGCATACATAGGTTTAATAAAACACACACCTAAGTATAAATATTTAAATAAAATACCAAAATAATTATAAAAATTCCTATATTTAGGCCATATATACAATGCAATATTTACACACAAATGTGCCATAATATTTTTTTTTAATTTTTTTGACTTAACTAGCCCAAACTACTAGGTAGCTGAGGATTTTAAGGAGATATGGGAAAAAATTCCCTAACTCACACACGCCTATGTACTGTGAAATGGTAGGGATAACCATAATGTTTGAGTGATTTGATAGGGTGAGGTATCTCACTATGGCAATTATGGAGAGCCGAAAAATGGCTATCACTGGCTTCACGGAGAATGAGGCGAGTACAAGTGCTGGACCTAGAAAAGGTAGATATCAAGGGGCAATGGCCAGGTGAGGTAGGAATGATTTTGGAAAGAGAAACTCCAACTTCTATCCTTGTGGAAAATATGGTTATTTTGCATCCCAATGTCCTAATAATGTGAAACCAAAAGGAGCCGATTTGAAGTGATTAGAACCAGTCCGAGTTCGTATCATCAAAAGCAGAGTAGTGGTGATCACGGAAATTCTAGATGAGTCTAAAAAGAAAGTGAAGCAGACCAAAGTTGCAGGTCATAAAGGAGAGAAAATATGGGATCATAGTTGACTGCAAAATCCTTACACGCACATGGAAGGGCCACTCATCAAAGTGCCATGCCGCTATTTTCCTCCATACTCCTTCTTCAACCCAAGCATATAGTTGTTTACGAGTTACATCAACATTGTTAGGCACACATTGCCATAACAAACAACCAATGCAGTTAACATACAGTACATATCAAATAGGAAGCAGGAAACTGCATACTTCAAACACCATTCTGCAAAGAAGACAGGTATGTAACATCAGAGATAAAGAGAAGATAGTGTGCCATTCATCATCATCATTCAATAATACAGTAGAAAGCACAGAACTAATGTAGTAGAGAGACAACTGCATCAACAGGCATAGACATAACTGCTTCTCGTCCTGAGAATTTACGAGACACACAACTAACTTTCCCAAAATATAAAATACCCATGTTCACTTATCCCTAAGGTTCAAAGATAAAGGTTTTAGTTACAGTTCAAAAAGTAATA
Organism: Adiantum capillus-veneris; assembly: GCF_014529385.1. Classification (NCBI taxonomy): domain Eukaryota; kingdom Viridiplantae; phylum Streptophyta; class Polypodiopsida; order Polypodiales; family Pteridaceae; genus Adiantum; species Adiantum capillus-veneris. The sequence goes on from NC_140938.1 coordinate 163,907,735, forward strand.
GCCTGACTGCCCTGAAAGCCCTGATAAATCAGGCACTAACACCTGGCACACCTGGTGGGCAAGGTTTCTCAAACCTTGTGAGAACCCACAATATCCCTTGATCAAAAAATTCATCCACCTGCTGATCCTTGAATTCAGTTTGTTGTGAAACTGCTGCAGTAGTTGGAGTTTCCTTGTCAAATTCTTCAACCTCTGCATCCACTTGAACTGTAACTGCCTCCTTAGTACTTTCAGTCTCCTGACAGAGTTTCTCATCCACAATCATTTGCACTGGATCATCTAAGTTGTGAATTCCTCCTGCAGCTTCTATGTCCTCCTCTGCAACATCTTTAGCCTGTCCTGCAACTGCACTTGTCCCTGCTGCTTCAGTCATATGCTCCTGCTCAGATTGTTGGCCTTCTTGTTGTTGCAGATGCATCTTCAGGTCCTCAAACGGCTCTTTGAGGTCAGTATACTGCTGCTTCAGTTCAGTATTCTGCTTCTCCATAAACAAGTTTTCCTCCTTCATCTCCTCCTCTGCAAACATCTGATATGGTTTATTCACCACATCATACACCATTACTTTCATTTTCTCCCAAACTCTCTTCATGTAGTCCATCATTTCAGTCTTCATTTTCTCCACAACTGTTGAATTGAGATACCTTCTACAAAGTAGAAAAATCTCCTCTTCTTCAAGTGATTTCAGGTCTTTAGGTCCATTTTCATATTCAAATACATATCCAAATTCAGTAGTAGGTTCAGGTTTAGGTTCAGGTTTCCCTTCAAGAAGAATGAAGAAAGATTCAAGGTAGGATGCAAACTTTGCAACCATTAGTCACTGTCTCTTGAACACATCCAATATCTCTGCATGTAGATGCAACACTCGAAGACCTGATTTAGACTCTGCATGCCAAATCAATTGATTTCCCTGAAAAATGTTGATTCAAGAAAAACCAAAATTGATCTGCTTCTTCATCAAACTGATTTGATTCAAGGCTTAAAAATAACAAATTGAACTCTCCTTTACACATAAAAAACACCACCAAGATGGCTTCCTCACATCCCTTATCAAAAACATAAAGAAATCCACTTTGTAGCTGCAAAACTGTCCAATCAGTGATATCTCCCTGAAACTCAAAACTTTTGACTTCTGCTCCTTGAAAAACTTTCCTTATTTTATCAAGCATGAAGATATAAAACCAATGAGATATAAGAATATCAACATCATCTCCTTCATCAACAACATCACATAGAAATGTAGAACCATCTTCAGGAAAATCCACTTCACCATCATTTCCAAAATACTTGCATAATCATCAGTCAAAATCATCTCCTCAGCATCAACAAAACCATTGACATCAGAAACTTGGTATAAATCATCAAGAATATCATCAGTAAACTGAAATTCACTGGAAAAAGACGGACTTCCAATATCCATGACTGAATTTGTAAAAGAACCAACATCATACAGATCATTGATAACAACATCATCATTCAAGAAACCTTCTATAACATAAAGATTTGAAGAAAACTCCACATTCTTGATTTGAGTAAGTTGAAGCTTAAAGTCCTCAATTTGATCATCCTTGTTCAAAACAACTTGCTTAAGAGCATCATGAACTTCATAACAGTAAGAAATATGCAAGTCAACTTCAGTTTGAACCTGAGAAATCTCCATCATCAATGATGTTTTCTCTTCTTGAAGTTGATTGATTTGGAAAGCGCTTCATTTGCCGCAACCATACTTGAATGCCTCTCATTCTCTAGCTTGAATGAGAGATTATTGATCATCTTCACTTGAGAAAGAAAAAGACTTTGAAATTCAGCAAGTTCAGGTACATAACTTCTTTGCAAATCAAGAATCTGCGGATCAGGAACCTGAATTCTGAAACTTTGCAAATCAGGGACCTTCGCTATCAAAACTGATAATTCAGGGATTTGAAATCGAAGATCCTTGTCTTCACAACCTGAATAATTCATATCCGCTTTCGGGAATTGGCTTTCACTCTTCAAAACTCCAAAAAACTCTTCTCCATCAACACAAACACCTTCCACACTGTCACCTGTCAAATACTCCTCATCAAGATTCATCAAAAACTGATTCAACACATCAGCTTCATCAGTAGCACACATTATGTCTTTATCTATCGTCAGCTCTTCCACTTCATTACACTGAAATTTGATGTCTCCCTGAATTTCAACCTCTTCAAGATTGATGTCAGATGTTGGTATATGGGCTGTATGGGATATTGGTGGCTTCTCTCACTCACTCCCACTTGTATTCCCTTCTTCTCAACCAATAATTCTTCTTTTGGGCAGCTGTCCTTCTCTTCCTGCAAAGAGGTGAGTCTCTTCGATGTGAGGTTTGGGGATAGCTGGCAATCCTCTTGGCTCCTTTGGCTCATGAGTTGCTCTTGGCTTCCTCCTTCTTCCTTCATCATCTTTTGGACTATATCTCCCTTGCATTGAACAAAATCTCCTTCCTGAATCAACTTCTTCTCTTCAATAATCTGAGTATCTACAACTTTGATCCCATATTCAAGAACATCAAAATCAGGTTGAAAAACTTCAGATGCTGAAAATTCAAATTCAGGCTTTGAAACTTCAGTTTTTGAAACTGCAGGTGCCTGAAAAACTGTTGGTACTTCAACATTGTGCAAACCCTTGAGTCTATCTGGAGTGTGGTTTTGGGATACTAAGTGCTCCTTTTGGATTCTTTGGCTCTCAGGATGCTCCTTTTCATCTGCCCTTTCCAACATCACCTTCTTGACTTCTTCAGGTTGGCTTTGTGCTTGAACTTCTTTCATTGATTTGAGACTTGCAACAAGTGCATTTGGAGAAGTTAAACATGATTGTACCTGATTGTTCCCAACCAAGGGGAACATTGGTGTTGTAACTCCCCAGTCATCATCACTTTCGTCTTCCTCTTGAAACTGATCTTCATACTTCTCTGTCAAGCCTTCAATTGCTTCTTGTAACACCTGTATCCTACGCATACTAGAGCACGACTTTCTTCTTTTTCCTTCACGACCTTCATGCCAGTCTTCTGCCTTGTCAAGAAGATTAGAAAAATAATCCAAATCCTCTTGTGCATCACATAGTTCCTCATGATCTGATGCATCTCGAAAAGATCTGACAATTCGATACAACTTCTTGCACAGTTTATGCATACAATATTTGACACATACATCTTCCTTTTGACATGGCTTGCACACGTAAGGACATTGCTTTGCACAGTGCCCATCTTTTTGACAAATAGCACACTTTTTCTTCTTCTTTGCCATTAATCACCCATCAAAAGAATAGAGAGCATTTGTACCTCTTTAAACCCTGAAACTGCTTAAACTGCATTGCAAACTGAAATACCTGAAACTATAGTCTGTAAACTAAAAAATTGAAACTGCATTCTGCAACAAACTGCACATAATTTGCACAGAAACTGCACAGAGACTTCAAAACTGTTTGGGCTAACAATACATTGACCAATGGTCCCAAAAGTGGTTCTGATGTGGGATGAGTTGTTTGTTGGCCTTCTTGGTTTGCAGGTAGGGTTTCCTGTAGCCTGTTTTCAGGTTCATGCAGTTCAGTCCCCTCCCCAACAATATCTGCCCCTGCAGCAAGTTCTCCTACTGGTTCTTGTTGATCATCACCATCTAACTCATCTCCTTGTCTCCCCCTTGCAGATAATTCCCTTGTAAGTCTAAACCTTGTTCCATATGAATGTTGTGGAACATTGGACCCCTGCCCTGATTCACTCATGCATTGCTGCTTCTCCCTTGTCTAGAATACTGTACTAGCATTCTATGATTATGCAGATTGTAGTTTGAAGGTAAATTACAGGCTCCAAAGGGTAACAGTTTTGTAACTACCTTTTCGAGAATGAGAATTCTGACTTCGCTGGGCAGTTGTGGGTAGAATTCTTTCAAGAATTGTGATGCATACTCTTCAGACTCTTCCCCCGGTGTTTTCCAGTTCGCAAAATCCCGCAAATGGTCACTATCAGGGAACAGTTTGCCGCTGTGATTCATTCCTTAGCACCCATATGGTTTCAGGCGAAATTCGAACCAATTGCAGGATCGCCAAATGTTAGGCACACATTGCCATAACAAACAACCAATGCAGTTAACATACAGTACATATCAAACAGGAAGCAGGAAACTGCAGACGTCAAACACCATACTGCAAAGAAGACAAGTATGTAACATCAGAGATAAAGAGAAGATAGTGTGCCATTCATCATCATCATTCAGTAATACAGCAGAAAGCACAGAACTAATGCAGTAGAGAGACAACTGCATCAACAGGCATAGACATAACTGCTTCTCGTCTTGAGAATTTACGAGACACACAACTAACTTCCCCAAAATATAAAATACCCATGTTCACTTATCCCTAAGGTTCAAAGATAAAGGTTTTAGTTACAGTTCAAAAAGTAATAGCCTGACTGCCCTGAAAGCCTTGATAAATCAGGCAGTAACAAACATCAATTGGACACCTCGGGTTCCTAAACATAGTTCCCCTTGGGATTCTTCCCCCCCTAGATCAGGTGGTCAAAATTGTTAGAAAATATATCAATCATATGTGATTTGGCCAGATTCATCTCTAGGCCACCAACCAAGGATTACAAATTTAAATAATTCAAGCATTTGCCAATATTAAGATTATGTGCCCACAAAAAGGTAAGTGTGTCATCAACAAAACCCAAAGCAGTGATATGATCATTTCCAATTTGCAATCCTTTAATATTTCTCACTTTTGACTGAGCATTCAAAAAACATAGCAGAGGGGGGTGGTCACTGCAAACAACAGAGGACTCACAGGGCATCCTTGTCCAACTGAGCTACAAATTGGAATAGCTACATATAGTCTTTCATTTACCACTATGTTAGACACAACATCCCTTTCCAAAATCAAGATGCCATTCTAGTACCAAACCCTAGTTTGTGCATGATTCTAACCACAAAGTCCCAGATGACAGATTCAAAAGCCTTAACAAAGTCTAGTTGCATTAGCACCATTTTTTAATTTGTCTTTTGGCACACCTCTATGACAAGAATTACTATCAAGATTCTATTCAGGATGGATCTACCCCTAATGAAACCTGAGCATGCTATATGGATACCCTTCTTCAGAAAGGGGGAGATCCTCACTGCTATGGCTTTGGCCATCAATTTGTATCAAATGCCATCATGGTGATAGGTAGGTCTCCAATCAAATAAGGAGGCGAGAAATGTCTTCTTGGGTGGCAATTTAATGAAAACTTGCTTCAGAGAAAGATCCATGCATTGAGAGATCCAAATATTATTGATAGTTACCACCACTAATGGGCTCATCATATCCCAATATGTTATTATAAACTCTTTATTTAGACCACATATGCCATGGGTCTTGTCATTATCCAACTTCTTTGATTCCCATAGTAATTCTTTTTCATCCAAAGTACTTTCCAATATTTTGGCATTACATTCCTCAATGCTTGATTCCACCACTGATAACAAGAGATCAATAGACTTCTATCTCTCAGGAGACAAATCCTCCTTCTTATTCAATTTTTTTTGGTAATATTGATGGCATTCCTCCATTATATCAGCAGGATTAGTGAGAACACTCCCATCCTCTTTTACTACCCTGTCCAAATTCTATCTAGCTTGCTTGTCCTTAAGATTGGCAAAATCAACCTTTGAGGAATATTTAACGTCTTTAAGCTCATGTTGCCTGTACAAAAATATAGCTCTTGCAGCTTGCTCTGCTTCAAAATCTTTGAGCACTTTTCTAGCATCAAGCAACCTCGGTATGTCTTTCTCATCCAAAGTGCCTACATCCATTGCCATTACATGTTTTACCATCATTGATGATGTGTACATGACTTTGCTCTTTTTCTGTGCAACCACAATCTTAACTACATGTCTTATCCATTGCCGCATATTTGCAAAGGAAAAAGGTCTAAGTCTAAACCATTTGTTACAGCCCATACTTACCCATGGTCAAGTCCAACGCATTATGTACATCCAATTGAAAAGTCTGGTTTTTCAACAACAAGTTATTGACCATAAGGGGCCTTGCATAACCACATAATTTAAAAGAATCCACATCAATTGCATGAGATAAAGTCAATATCAAGGGAAAATGATCAGACAGAGGTATTTGAATATCAACAAACATACGTGTAGAATGTGGAAGCCATTCAAAGCCCAAAAAATAAAATCTATCTAATCTAGACCAAGAAGCAGTGTGAGATTGTGAGTGATATGTATAACAAACATTACCTACACGGGTTGACAGTTAGCAGTCAGCCCATTACTAGAGCTTAGTTCACTCCATTCATCTCTTTCGATTTTGGTAATGAAAGTACGAGTGGAAGTAGTATCATTTCGATTCCAAACCATGCTAGCATCATCCCCCCCCCCCCCCCCCCCCCCCCCCCCCCCCCCCCCCCCCCCCCCCCAACAATCCCATCCACCAGATCAATAGACTTTAACCATTCCTATAGTTCTCGATGATGCATCGGGTTGTTGTCAGCATAAATATTAGAAATGGTTTTCAAACCCCATGGGGTGGAAATCAAGAAGATTGAACAACAGCCACTAGGATGGTCTAACAACCATTGAGGATGCAAAGATGCTTTGATACAAGTCAACACACCTTAGTAGCCTTGGCAGGCTCCTCCATAAAAACAATGAAACCCTCAATAATGAAGAACCTTACCTGCTCTCGCATGCATTTTTTGATCTTGAATAAAACATATATATAACTCTGAAGCCAATAATTAATTATTAAACGAGTACAATCTGGTGGGGTCAAAATCTTCATAGGGGGGTGTTCTATATGATTTGGGTACCCCCATTGTCACTGTCAGATTCATGCATGTGTACTTCCAAGTGTATCCCATGAGGAGAACCCTCCTCGCTAGACATTTTTCCCTTTTTTCTAGAATCATGTTGCTCCACTATATTGTTTATGGCCGCCAAGGTTTTTTCTAGAATCATGTTGCTCCACTATATTGTTTATGGCCGCCAAGGTTTTTTCATATCTTCCATTAGGACTTCATAAAAGTTATGTGAATAACATCCCAATGAAAATCCTTTAGGTTTGAACGTTTCTCTTTAATAAGTGAACTCATTTCATTCCATAACCCTTTTGTCTTTATCAACTTTTAGGGTAGGAGGAGGAAGCTACCATTCCATGTATTAGCATGGAACAAAGGTCTTGGATTGGTTGGAGCTTGGGAACCATGTGTCCTAGTATAACTAGGGATAAAAATAGTAGTTTTAGAAGAGGTGGTGCCTCCTTTAGGTATATCCCCTTTAGCAAGAACTTTACCATAGATCTACTCACGGGGAACCATGGTTCTACTCCCTTGGTAGGAAGGAATGAGGCCCATTTCTCAATTAATTGAGGGACAATTTTTGGAAAAGTGTCGTAGGTGCCCACAATGAAAACAAGATCTAGTCAATTTTCCCCATTTTAGATAGATTACCACTTTCCCCATATTGTGAAGGTCTATCTTGAAAGTATCAGAAAACTTCTTGTCAATCTGCCAAAGATTACACACTTTATTCTGGTTAGAACAGTGAATAGAGGGTGAAAAGAGGACTTTCCCCATAGACACAACAAGCTCTCCAATGCACGGCCAAAGAAAAGAAAAGTGGGAAAATCAACAAACTCCACCCAAACCAAAAAAAATGTCAACATTTCATCCTTTATGAGCTTAATAGGTTGACATGGAATAACATGCACCACTTGGCTACATAAAATGACTAGGGGAGAAAACAAAAGTTCCATTTTATCTTCCTTCTTCAAGAGGAGCAATTCAAAAAGCCCTGATTCTCGAGTAGAATTTTTTTTCCACAAATGGACGTTTGAAGCCCCATACAATTTTACTTGCAATAACTGCTAAATCAGGGAGTTCACTAGTGAGAAACAAAATGATAGCTCTTTCACAAAACACAGGAAACTGAGGCCACACAATAGACAAGTCAATAGAGATTTTATTGTTCGCCAATGACCTCAGGCTTTGGTGTCAGAGATTCCTTAAGGATGTTAGCCATGAAATTTGGGCCAAAGTCCTCATACCATTTCCCCAAGACGGTGATCCGAGCCTATCACAAATTTTTGTTTATTATATTTTGTTGGTTTTCCTTGCTTCTAGAGGTTTACAATAAAAGAAAGAGTGAGAACAACCTCTTGGAAAAATTAAAAAAAAATGATTTGATAGGAATTTTTTCTTGACTAGTTCACCGGAGGTGAAAGGTAGAGGGAGAACCTAGTGGTAAAGGGAAGGGAAAATATGTAAATGTGAAAAGAAAAGATATGATGTGGTTGTGGAGCCATGCACCCATGATTCAAGGGTCATGAGTGGCTCATATCATCATGGCTTTGGAGACATATGATGATTCAAACAAATGGGACCCAAGTGGAAGACTTGGTAAAGGAAGAAACCAGACACATAATTTCGCTGAATTTTTAAAAAATACTTCCACTCCGATCCAAGAAAAGTTGTCTTCATCAAAGTTGTAGCTGATGAGCTGGAAATTCTGGCCTTATTTTTTTTTATAATTTTTGCATCTACGGTCTAGGAGATATGGCCAAAATGGCGGACACCAGTTTTTTCAACTGTGGTGGAGACCACCCCCTCTACCTTTACACACACACACCCTTCCTTTTCCACATTGAGACCTTCTCTAAAAATCAGCCATTAGTCTTCTCACCCTCCTCTCCTTCCTCCTCTCTCTCAAGCTCAAAAACCCATCAAAATTCCTCTTCTAATCACCTTTCAAGTCATGCTTAATCTTGTTGTAATTCATAAGTTCTCATTCAACCCCTTTCTATTATTACTAGATATGTATTGATTTTATGTAGATTCTTTACATTTTAAAATAAGGAAGCTCTTGGACTCAAGCTATGGAGGAAGGAGTGAAGACAACACAAGTGATGATGGAGCTAATTGGTCAACAAATCACTTGGAAGGAGCTTCTTCATTGGTTGAATGTCCCTAATCAAGCTTCATTTGTACAAATTACACTTGGATCTTAACCTCACTCCTAATCACTCTCTTTCCTATATAAAGAGGCCTTCCCCTTTGTAATTTCAAGCCTCCCTCAGCCCCATTGAGTCTTTGTATCACTCACCATGAGCCCATAAGCTCATTCATTCACTCTATTCTTGCACATTCTAGAGTGCAAATTGTTTCATGCTAGTAACCTCTCCTTCTCTTACTTATGTTAATTAAGAGAAATATTTTATATATGTGTGAGAGTGCTTGATGTGATCTTGGCTAATCCTTGAGTGGTTGTTTGGTAATCTACATGCTATTTGTGTTGGGAGTGTTTGAAGTCATCCATTCCTTGTACACACACTAAGGTTAATGCTTCATTCATAGTGATCTCTCTCTCTCTCTCTCTCTCTCTCTCTCTCTCTCTCTCTCTCTCTCTCTCTCTCTCTCTCTTTGTGTAGCGGTCCTAGCCCATGCTTCCAAGACTAGGTGGTGTCCTTATCTCATTTCCCTTGTGGCGCAATGGAGTTTGTTTTGGTGTAGAGGCCGCCATTCCAAATTTCCTTCGTCATAAATTGGTGCCCCCACGGAGGAGTTCTCAAGCAGCGCTCTGTCAATCCTATGAAGGAAGATCCATCAAATTCTCCGAGACTTCCACTATGGTCTCCCCAAGAAGCTCGTAAAAAGAAGCGTCTTTATCGACAAACGGCACGTATGCGGGTAAAGAGAGTTAACTACACACACCCTTCTTTGCTTCAAGGAAAATCTTGTAGTCATCAAGTCCCTAGGTCAAAAAATTGTGTTGAGTGCTTTGTGGCTAGTGTGAAGACACTTCCTTTGAAGCCTCGACTTCAGGTGGTGAAAGCACTCTCAAACTCGGGTATTAACAAGTTTTTGGAGGGGGAGCTACACATCAATGGGGTGCGTTATTGGCAAGAGGCTACATATGGTGAAGCACTCCAACTACTACTAGCAAGAAGGCTCAAGGTGGTTGAGAGGGTGGCCATCGAACCCTATGAACTCTACAAAGCTGAAGATGGTCACACCAAAGCTAGGCTAATCACTGGTGAGCAAATTCTTCGCATCTCTCAAATGGTGGGATCCAAGAGAGCTCAACTTCAATGAAGTGCTTCATGGAAGTTTGTATTTAATGCACCAATGAATAATCCCATTTTCTACAACTTTCAATCAGTTCAGAATGTTAGGGTGAATGTGCGCATTGATAGAAAGATTTTTTTCCAACAAAGATTGGTATTCTATTTTGGAGCTGAGAGGTTGAGAGAGATATTGTTGTCCCCTGACCCTATAATATTTCCTATTTTGGAGTATAATGTATCTTTTGATGTTCACATCTTCATCTTGCTTTAAGCATACTCCATGAATCATAGGGATTTATATGGACCTTTCCAACCTCTTGCTAGACAAACTGTGCATATAATAGCTAGCACAAAGCTTAGGTTCCAAAACATCATAAGGAACTTACTAGGCCCTCGTCGTCTAGCTGAGATTAATGCATCTATCAATCCATTTATTCTACCCTTAATAAGATATGATTTGGGCCTAGACGTTTTCATCTTTGTGCTGTATTGAGAGGAAGGCAACCCATTTTTATGATGGCTTTCCCAAATTTTTTTGGGCGTAGTGGGGAAAATGCTGGGGATTTTTTGGATAACTTGGAGATGGCTTTCCTTATCTCTGGGAGGGATGATGAAGCATTGAAATTGAGAGCTTTTCCTTTGGTGCTCAAAGAAGAAGCTAGGGTATGGTTCCAGGCTCTAGATCCAACCCAAAGAATTGATTGGGAGGGATTGAAGGCGGCTTTCCTACGAAGATTTCAACGAGCCAATTCGGCAGAAGAACTATGGCAACAGCTTCTGGCCCTTCATCAAGTTGACCCTCATGGTTATGCAACCTATGAGGAAGGTTTTCTGAAACTTTGGGGGCAATGGTCAGACTCACTAAACCCTGGTGAGCGAGCTCCCAATTGCCTCCAAAAGGATCGATTTATCTCAGGTTTGTACCCCTTGCTAAGGGAGAAAGTAAAGAGCAAATTTCCAAATGCTTTTGAAGATGCCTTAAGAATTGCTAGGGAAAAGAATAGGAAGATTCTCTATCAAGCCCAAGCTGGCCAGCTAGCTTTGGGAGGCAATATCACAACTATGGAAGCTTCTCACATACCTCCAAATGTGCTTAATGCACCAAACCTCAATAGAGGTCAACAAGAAGATATGCTCCAACAAATAAACAATCTCACAAACCAGCTAGAGGGGTTGAGAGTAAATCTTGTGCAGGGTGCAAGAAGGCCTATTGAGGGAAATGGTGGGAATCGGCCACCAATGCGACGTCAAGCAAGGGAAATGTTGTGTTACAATTGTGGGAAAAATGGCCACGGCATGTATAATTGCCCTCATCCCAGAAGATATGACTACCCTGTCAGAGGTCCTCGACAACAAGTAAGTCCTCCCCGTGCTAGAGCTCAAGCACAAGAGCAACCTTAACCTCAAATTTTGCAGCCACCTCGTGCTCAAGCTCAAGCCCCTGCTACTCAACCAAATGTGAGCATCATAAGGATGGAGGAGGTCCTCAAGGACAGAAGCAACCAGGAAGAAATAGCTAAAGGGAAGATGAAGATAGATGAAGTGGCTACAATGCCTATCAAACGTGTGCGTGTCCAAGATGAAGTAGGTAAAGAAACAAGCAAGGATGCAAGCAATGAAGCAAGTACATCTCGGGCAACTAAAGATGAAGCCAAGAAGAGAAAGACCCGTACTAGGTCTCAAATTGACATCTCTGATTTCCCTATGGGATCTCGGACACAACCTTATGACTTGACAGCTGATGTGAGTTCTCAAGGACCAAAGATTACTTGGCCACAACTACTTCATATCTCCCCAAAGCTTGGACGACAATGGTCAAAAATGGTGAGCACGAGGGCAAAGCAAAGTAAGCTAGTAAGTGTAATCAAAGCATATGGTCTCAAGGATATAGTGCCTTTGGTGGAGGCTCAAATCAAGGGACAACGGATTCCAAAAACTTACATTGACAGTGGAGCAGAGGTTTGTGTCATGACAGAAAAGCTAATGCATCAATTGGGTTTAGAGGTAATGGAATCATCAAACTTTAGGGCAAAAATGGCCAATAATGTCTCTGTCACTTGTGTGGGTGTAGTGAAAGCTTTGAGAGTTTCTGTTTTTGGAATCACTACAGAGGTTGATGCTTATGTGATGCCAGTAAAGGGAGAAGGATACCCCCTTATTTTAGGACGACCTTGGCTCATGGGTATAGGAGCTAGGCAAGATTGGGCAACATGAGACTTGGAGTTGAGGCCTCACATGGGTGGCCATAGTCGGAAGGTGGTTTATAACCTAAAGAATGGGCGACAAGAGAACCTTGAACTAGAGACGTCAGCTGATGAGTGGAGCTCAATTGGATGCTCCTCATCCATGGACAAGGAAGAGAGTTCAAGTGAAGAGAGTGATAGCACTCTCGAAGTCATGGGCATCACCATAAAGGAAACTACCTCATCAGAAGAAAACCCAAGGATCCAAATGGAGAATGTGTGGGATGCCAGCCTAGAGGAGATGTTATCCAAGGATATAAAGGAAGAAGAAAAGGAGGGTTATGTAAATGTTCTCAAGAAGAATGCATCATTGTTTATTTCTAATTACACTCACATTACAGGTGTCACTGCAGTGAAGCATCATATCCATCTAAAAGAAGGGAGCAAGCCAGTAGTACAAAAACTAAGAAGATTAGGAGTTGTGCAACAAAATGCACTGTTGTCTGAGGTGAAGAGACTCTTAGAAGCAGGATTCATATACCCAGTAGAAGATTCAGAATGGGTCTCCCCAGTAGTGGTGAGGCCAAAGAAGAATGGTAAATGGCGAGTGTGCGTGGATTACAAGCCACTAAATGCTGCAACAAAGAGGGACCACTTCCCTCTCCCATTTCAAGATGAGATTCTAAATGAAGTAGCAGGCCATGAGAGATACACAGTGTGTGATGGCTACTCTGGCTACTTTCAAATACGCATTGCAGAGGAGGACCAGAAAAAGACTACTTTCATCACACCATGGGGATGTTTTGCATTTCGAGTCATGCCTTTTGGTCTCACCAATGCTCCAGCCACCTTTCAACGATTCATGAACATGGTCTTCCAACCTTACTTTGGTAAGTCCATAAGGGTTTTCATAGATGACTTTTGTATTTACAGCTCCAAAAGTATGCATCTCGGCAAGATTGATGAAGGATTTACTCATTTAGCTAAGCTGGGTGGACAACTAAACAAGGACAAATGTCACATTGGGGAAAGCAAGGTTACACTATTAGGGCATGTAGTGTCCATTGATGGAATCGAGGTAGATCCTGAAAAGATAGAAACATTGCTAAATCTACCTTCCCAACTTCCATCAAACAATTAATCTCTTTCTTGCAAAAGCTAAGATATTTGAGTAGATTCATACACTTACTCTCCCAAGTGATATTTCCTCTACAACAGCTGACTCGTCAAGAGACGCTTGTTTGGAGTGAAGAAAGTGATGGGCATTTTAGAGAGATTAAAAAAATGTTAGGGTCACTCCCTGTAATCCTCCAACCTTGTTGGGAAGAAACATTCTTTGTAAACCCTAGTGTGGGAGAAGAGGCCATTGGTGCTGCCCTCCTACAAAAAGATCCAAAAACATCCTTTATGAGGCCTGTGTATTTTGCTAGCCGCCTCATGGAAAACACAGAGAAGGCCTACACCCTGATGGAACAGCTAGTGTTAGCTCTCATGTTTGCGGTAACCAAATTTCGGCCATACTTGCTGCCGAAGAGGTTTGTAATTATCACTGTGGAGGATATGTTTCCCTATGCACTACAACATATGGAAATCTCTGACAAAATAGCAAAGTGGGTGGTGCGACTTCAAAAGTTTGATTATACAATACAGGTTGAAAGAACAACTCGAGCATGCTTAGCCGACATTTTAACAAACAAGTGCTATGAAAAAGTTTTCCATTTGAAGAGAAAGGAACTTCCACCACCTCCAGCTCCAGAGGCTTTGGTCAATGCTTATAGCCTCTACTTTGATGGAGCATACAAGAGAACCAAGGATAAGGCAGCTGCAGACATCGTGGTCTTATCTCCATTGGGAGAGAGGATCCATGGTGAAGGGATCACTCTAGAAGATGTCCACTCCAACAATGAAGCAGAATATCATGCTCTAATTCATGGCCTTTGTTGGTGCCTCGATAATTTAATTAAGAGATTAAACGATTTTGGTGACTCCATGCTTTTGGTAAGGCAAATGCAAGGTACATGGGCTTGCAAAAATGCCCGTCTCTCTACTAAAATGAGAGAAGCCAAAGCTCTTATGAGGAGATTTAGGGAGGCACAAGTACATTATGTGCCAAGAGACCAGAACAAGGATGTAGACCACCTAGCATCATCAAAGTTAAATGAGTCAATAGTGGGAGCAGTGGCCATCAAACTTCCACTTCAGCAAGGCAAGGAGGACTTGGAAGATATTATGCACATTCTGGAGCAAGGAGAGGTTCCTAAACACTTGAATGCAGGGGAAAGGCGATGGTTAGCTAGGAAGGCTACCAGGTATCGCATAGTAAATGATGACTTGTATTGTCTTGGTAAGGATGGTGTGCTTAGGAGAGTGCCTTTGAAGAGATTTTAAAAGCTTGTCACGATGATATGTGCGGAGGACACTTTGCACACGACGTCACTAGTAGAAAGGTTCTACAAGTTGGGTTTACTTGGCCAAGTCTTCATCGTGATGTCAAATACTGGTGTCAAACATGTGATGAATGTCAGAAAGCAGGACCACGACGGCTCATAGCTGAACCTCAGAACCCAATAAAGGTATATGGGCCCTTTGAGAAGTGGGGAATTGATGCCATAGGGCCTCTACCACGCACTCAGTCAGGTAAAGAGTACATCATCATGGGAGTAGACTACATGACTAGATGGGTTGAGGCTATGCCGACCAATAGAATTACTGCTAAGGATGTGAGTCAGTTCATCTTTGACCACATCTGTTGCCGGTTTGGCACCCCTCTTGAAATACTATCTGATAGAGGACCAGGGTTTAGAGCAGACTTGGTAGGAGAACTCATGAAGAAGCTAAATATTCAGCATCAACACTCTACTCCTTACTACCCTCAGTGCAATGGTTTGGTGGAAAAGGTAAATGGAATCATTTGCAAAATTCTCACCAAACAGGTACATGCCAGGCGCCAAGATTGGGACAAACACCTGAATGGAGCTCTATGGGCCTATAGAACCTCCTTCAAAAGGCTCTCAAAAGGAGAAAGTACATCAAAGGATCATGGATCTAGAGAGGCTGCAATTGGATCGTGAAGAAGCCATCAACCACTATTCTCAAGAAGCAGAGAAGCGCAGAGAAAAGTTCAACAAAAAGCTAGCATCCAAAGACATCAAAAAGGGATCTCTGGTGCTTCGATATGACAATCGCTTCGACACTCGTAAGGATGGAAAGTTTCTTTTCCGATGGGAAGGCCCGTTCTTGGTCACCAAAAAGTTCAAAAATGGCTCTTACAGACTTCAAGACATTGATGGTAAAGTGCACAAGACCAGGACAAATGGATGGCGTCTAAAGCCTTATCACATCAGGATAAGGTCGGCTCAAGATCAAAGAAAGTAGGCTAGAGGCATAAATACCCCTAGCTAGGTTTGGGGGGCTATGATCCGAGCCTATCACAAATTTTTGTTTATTATATTTTGTTGGTTTTCCTTGCTTCTAGAGGTTTACAATAAAAGAAAGAGTGAGAACAACCTCTTGGAAAAATTTAAAAAAAAATGATTTGATAGGAATTTTTTCTTGACTAGTTCACCGGAGGTGAAAGGTAGAGGGAGAACCTAGTGGTAAAGGGAAGGGAAAATATGTAAATGTGAAAAGAAAGATATGATGTGGTTGTGGAGCCATGCACCCATGATTCAAGGGTCATGAGTGGCTCATATCATCATGGCTTTGGAGACATATGATGATTCAAACAAATGGGACCCAAGTGGAAGACTTGGTAAAGGAAGAAACCAGACACATAATTTTGCTGAATTTTTAAAAAATACTTCCACTCCGATCCAAGAAAAGTTGTCTTCATCAAAGTTGTAGCTGATGAGCTGGAAATTCTGGCCATATTTTTTTTATAATTTTTGCATCTACGGTCTAGGAGATATGGCCAAAATGGCAGACGCCAGTTTTTTCAACTGTGGTGGAGACCACCCCCTCTACCTTTACACACACACACCCTTCCTTTTCCACATTGAGACCTTCTCTAAAAATCAGCCATTAGTCTTCTCACCCTCCTCTCCTTCCTCCTCTCTCTCAAGCTCAAAAACCCATCAAAATTCCTCTTCTAATCACCTCTCAAGTCATGCTTAATCTTGTTGTAATTCATAAGTTCTCATTCAACCCCTTTCTATTATTACTAGATATGTATTGATTTTATGTAGATTCTTTACATTTTAAAATAAGGAAGCTCTTGGACTCAAGCTATGGAGGAAGGAGTGAAGACAACACAAGTGATGATGGAGCTAATTGGTCAACAAATCACTTGGAAGGAGCTTCTTCATTGGTTGAATGTCCCTAATCAAGCTTCATTTGTACAAATTACACTTGGATCTTAACCTCACTCCTAATCACTCTCTTTCCTATATAAAGAGGCCTTCCCCTTTGTAATTTCAAGCCTCCCTCAGCCCCATTGAGTCTTTGTATCACTCACCATGAGCCCATAAGCTCATTCATTCACTCTATTCTTGCACATTCTAGAGTGCAAATTGTTTCATGCTAGTAACCTCTCCTTCTCTTACTTATGTTAATTAAGAGAAATATTTTATATATGTGTGAGAGTGCTTGATGTGATCTTGGCTAATCCTTGAGTGGTTGTTTGGTAATCTACATGCTATTTGTGTTGGGAGTGTTTGAAGTCATCCATTCCTTGTACACACACTAAGGTTAATGCTTCATTCATAGTGATCTCTCTCTCTCTCTCTCTCTCTCTCTCTCTCTCTCTCTCTCTCTCTCTTTGTGTAGCGGTCCTAGCCCATGCTTCCAAGACTAGGTGGTGTCCTTATCTCATTTCCCTTGTGGCGCAATGGAGTTTGTTTTGGTGTAGAGGCCGCCATTCCAAATTTCCTTCGTCATAAATTGGTGCCCCCACGGAGGAGTTCTCAAGCAGCGCTCTGTCAATCCTATGAAGGAAGATCCATCAAATTCTCCGAGACTTCCACTATGGTCTCCCCAAGAAGCTCGTAAAAAGAAGCGTCTTTATCGACAAACGGCACGTATGCGGGTAAAGAGAGTTAACTACACACACCCTTCTTTGCTTCAAGGAAAATCTTGTAGTCATCAAGTCCCTAGGTCAAAAAATTGTGTTGAGTGCTTTGTGGCTAGTGTGAAGACACTTCCTTTGAAGCCTCGACTTCAGGTGGTGAAAGCACTCTCAAACTCGGGTATTAACAAGTTTTTGGAGGGGGAGCTACACATCAATGGGGTGCGTTATTGGCAAGAGGCTACATATGGTGAAGCACTCCAACTACTACTAGCAAGAAGGCTCAAGGTGGTTGAGAGGGTGGCCATCGAACCCTATGAACTCTACAAAGCTGAAGATGGTCACACCAAAGCTAGGCTAATCACTGGTGAGCAAATTCTTCGCATCTCTCAAATGGTGGGATCCAAGAGAGCTCAACTTCAATGAAGTGCTTCATGGAAGTTTGTATTTAATGCACCAATGAATAATCCCATTTTCTACAACTTTCAATCAGTTCAGAATGTTAGGGTGAATGTGCGCATTGATAGAAAGATTTTTTTCCAACAAAGATTGGTATTCTATTTTGGAGCTGAGAGGTTGAGAGAGATATTGTTGTCCCCTGACCCTATAATATTTCCTATTTTGGAGTATAATGTATCTTTTGATGTTCACATCTTCATCTTGCTTTAAGCATACTCCATGAATCATAGGGATTTATATGGACCTTTCCAACCTCTTGCTAGACAAACTGTGCATATAATAGCTAGCACAAAGCTTAGGTTCCAAAACATCATAAGGAACTTACTAGGCCCTCGTCGTCTAGCTGAGATTAATGCATCTATCAATCCATTTATTCTACCCTTAATAAGATATGATTTGGGCCTAGACGTTTTCATCTTTGTGCTGTATTGAGAGGAAGGCAACCCATTTTTATGATGGCTTTCCCAAATTTTTTTGGCGTAGTGGGGAAAATGCTGGGGATTTTTTGGATAACTTGGAGATGGCTTTCCTTATCTCTGGGAGGGATGATGAAGCATTGAAATTGAGAGCTTTTCCTTTGGTGCTCAAAGAAGAAGCTAGGGTATGGTTCCAGGCTCTAGATCCAACCCAAAGAATTGATTGGGAGGGATTGAAGGCGGCTTTCCTACGAAGATTTCAACGAGCCAATTCGGCAGAAGAACTATGGCAACAGCTTCTGGCCCTTCATCAAGTTGACCCTCATGGTTATGCAACCTATGAGGAAGGTTTTCTGAAACTTTGGGGGCAATGGTCAGACTCACTAAACCCTGGTGAGCGAGCTCCCAATTGCCTCCAAAAGGATCGATTTATCTCAGGTTTGTACCCCTTGCTAAGGGAGAAAGTAAAGAGCAAATTTCCAAATGCTTTTGAAGATGCCTTAAGAATTGCTAGGGAAAAGAATAGGAAGATTCTCTATCAAGCCCAAGCTGGCCAGCTAGCTTTGGGAGGCAATATCACAACTATGGAAGCTTCTCACATACCTCCAAATGTGCTTAATGCACCAAACCTCAATAGAGGTCAACAAGAAGATATGCTCCAACAAATAAACAATCTCACAAACCAGCTAGAGGGGTTGAGAGTAAATCTTGTGCAGGGTGCAAGAAGGCCTATTGAGGGAAATGGTGGGAATCGGCCACCAATGCGACGTCAAGCAAGGGAAATGTTGTGTTACAATTGTGGGAAAAATGGCCACGGCATGTATAATTGCCCTCATCCCAGAAGATATGACTACCCTGTCAGAGGTCCTCGACAACAAGTAAGTCCTCCCCGTGCTAGAGCTCAAGCACAAGAGCAACCTTAACCTCAAATTTTGCAGCCACCTCGTGCTCAAGCTCAAGCCCCTGCTACTCAACCAAATGTGAGCATCATAAGGATGGAGGAGGTCCTCAAGGACAGAAGCAACCAGGAAGAAATAGCTAAAGGGAAGATGAAGATAGATGAAGTGGCTACAATGCCTATCAAACGTGTGCGTGTCCAAGATGAAGTAGGTAAAGAAACAAGCAAGGATGCAAGCAATGAAGCAAGTACATCTCGGGCAACTAAAGATGAAGCCAAGAAGAGAAAGACCCGTACTAGGTCTCAAATTGACATCTCTGATTTCCCTATGGGATCTCGGACACAACCTTATGACTTGACAGCTGATGTGAGTTCTCAAGGACCAAAGATTACTTGGCCACAACTACTTCATATCTCCCCAAAGCTTGGACGACAATGGTCAAAAATGGTGAGCACGAGGGCAAAGCAAAGTAAGCTAGTAAGTGTAATCAAAGCATATGGTCTCAAGGATATAGTGCCTTTGGTGGAGGCTCAAATCAAGGGACAACGGATTCCAAAAACTTACATTGACAGTGGAGCAGAGGTTTGTGTCATGACAGAAAAGCTAATGCATCAATTGGGTTTAGAGGTAATGGAATCATCAAACTTTAGGGCAAAAATGGCCAATAATGTCTCTGTCACTTGTGTGGGTGTAGTGAAAGCTTTGAGAGTTTCTGTTTTTGGAATCACTACAGAGGTTGATGCTTATGTGATGCCAGTAAAGGGAGAAGGATACCCCCTTATTTTAGGACGACCTTGGCTCATGGGTATAGGAGCTAGGCAAGATTGGGCAACATGAGACTTGGAGTTGAGGCCTCACATGGGTGGCCATAGTCGGAAGGTGGTTTATAACCTAAAGAATGGGCGACAAGAGAACCTTGAACTAGAGACGTCAGCTGATGAGTGGAGCTCAATTGGATGCTCCTCATCCATGGACAAGGAAGAGAGTTCAAGTGAAGAGAGTGATAGCACTCTCGAAGTCATGGGCATCACCATAAAGGAAACTACCTCATCAGAAGAAAACCCAAGGATCCAAATGGAGAATGTGTGGGATGCCAGCCTAGAGGAGATGTTATCCAAGGATATAAAGGAAGAAGAAAAGGAGGGTTATGTAAATGTTCTCAAGAAGAATGCATCATTGTTTATTTCTAATTACACTCACATTACAGGTGTCACTGCAGTGAAGCATCATATCCATCTAAAAGAAGGGAGCAAGCCAGTAGTACAAAAACTAAGAAGATTAGGAGTTGTGCAACAAAATGCACTGTTGTCTGAGGTGAAGAGACTCTTAGAAGCAGGATTCATATACCCAGTAGAAGATTCAGAATGGGTCTCCCCAGTAGTGGTGAGGCCAAAGAAGAATGGTAAATGGCGAGTGTGCGTGGATTACAAGCCACTAAATGCTGCAACAAAGAGGGACCACTTCCCTCTCCCATTTCAAGATGAGATTCTAAATGAAGTAGCAGGCCATGAGAGATACACAGTGTGTGATGGCTACTCTGGCTACTTTCAAATACGCATTGCAGAGGAGGACCAGAAAAAGACTACTTTCATCACACCATGGGGATGTTTTGCATTTCGAGTCATGCCTTTTGGTCTCACCAATGCTCCAGCCACCTTTCAACGATTCATGAACATGGTCTTCCAACCTTACTTTGGTAAGTCCATAAGGGTTTTCATAGATGACTTTTGTATTTACAGCTCCAAAAGTATGCATCTCGGCAAGATTGATGAAGGATTTACTCATTTAGCTAAGCTGGGTGGACAACTAAACAAGGACAAATGTCACATTGGGGAAAGCAAGGTTACACTATTAGGGCATGTAGTGTCCATTGATGGAATCGAGGTAGATCCTGAAAAGATAGAAACATTGCTAAATCTACCTTCCCCAACTTCCATCAAACAATTAATCTCTTTCTTGCAAAAGCTAAGATATTTGAGTAGATTCATACACTTACTCTCCCAAGTGATATTTCCTCTACAACAGCTGACTCGTCAAGAGACGCTTGTTTGGAGTGAAGAAAGTGATGGGCATTTTAGAGAGATTAAAAAAATGTTAGGGTCACTCCCTGTAATCCTCCAACCTTGTTGGGAAGAAACATTCTTTGTAAACCCTAGTGTGGGAGAAGAGGCCATTGGTGCTGCCCTCCTACAAAAAGATCCAAAAACATCCTTTATGAGGCCTGTGTATTTTGCTAGCCGCCTCATGGAAAACACAGAGAAGGCCTACACCCTGATGGAACAGCTAGTGTTAGCTCTCATGTTTGCGGTAACCAAATTTCGGCCATACTTGCTGCCGAAGAGGTTTGTAATTATCACTGTGGAGGATATGTTTCCCTATGCACTACAACATATGGAAATCTCTGACAAAATAGCAAAGTGGGTGGTGCGACTTCAAAAGTTTGATTATACAATACAGGTTGAAAGAACAACTCGAGCATGCTTAGCCGACATTTTAACAAACAAGTGCTATGAAAAAGTTTTCCATTTGAAGAGAAAGGAACTTCCACCACCTCCAGCTCCAGAGGCTTTGGTCAATGCTTATAGCCTCTACTTTGATGGAGCATACAAGAGAACCAAGGATAAGGCAGCTGCAGACATCGTGGTCTTATCTCCATTGGGAGAGAGGATCCATGGTGAAGGGATCACTCTAGAAGATGTCCACTCCAACAATGAAGCAGAATATCATGCTCTAATTCATGGCCTTTGTTGGTGCCTCGATAATTTAATTAAGAGATTAAACGATTTTGGTGACTCCATGCTTTTGGTAAGGCAAATGCAAGGTACATGGGCTTGCAAAAATGCCCGTCTCTCTACTAAAATGAGAGAAGCCAAAGCTCTTATGAGGAGATTTAGGGAGGCACAAGTACATTATGTGCCAAGAGACCAGAACAAGGATGTAGACCACCTAGCATCATCAAAGTTAAATGAGTCAATAGTGGGAGCAGTGGCCATCAAACTTCCACTTCAGCAAGGCAAGGAGGACTTGGAAGATATTATGCACATTCTGGAGCAAGGAGAGGTTCCTAAACACTTGAATGCAGGGGAAAGGCGATGGTTAGCTAGGAAGGCTACCAGGTATCGCATAGTAAATGATGACTTGTATTGTCTTGGTAAGGATGGTGTGCTTAGGAGAGTGCCTTTGAAGAGATTTTAAAAGCTTGTCACGATGATATGTGCGGAGGACACTTTGCACACGACGTCACTAGTAGAAAGGTTCTACAAGTTGGGTTTACTTGGCCAAGTCTTCATCGTGATGTCAAATACTGGTGTCAAACATGTGATGAATGTCAGAAAGCAGGACCACGACGGCTCATAGCTGAACCTCAGAACCCAATAAAGGTATATGGGCCCTTTGAGAAGTGGGGAATTGATGCCATAGGGCCTCTACCACGCACTCAGTCAGGTAAAGAGTACATCATCATGGGAGTAGACTACATGACTAGATGGGTTGAGGCTATGCCGACCAATAGAATTACTGCTAAGGATGTGAGTCAGTTCATCTTTGACCACATCTGTTGCCGGTTTGGCACCCCTCTTGAAATACTATCTGATAGAGGACCAGGGTTTAGAGCAGACTTGGTAGGAGAACTCATGAAGAAGCTAAATATTCAGCATCAACACTCTACTCCTTACTACCCTCAGTGCAATGGTTTGGTGGAAAAGGTAAATGGAATCATTTGCAAAATTCTCACCAAACAGGTACATGCCAGGCGCCAAGATTGGGACAAACACCTGAATGGAGCTCTATGGGCCTATAGAACCTCCTTCAAAAGGCTCTCAAAAGGAGAAAGTACATCAAAGGATCATGGATCTAGAGAGGCTGCAATTGGATCGTGAAGAAGCCATCAACCACTATTCTCAAGAAGCAGAGAAGCGCAGAGAAAAGTTCAACAAAAAGCTAGCATCCAAAGACATCAAAAAGGGATCTCTGGTGCTTCGATATGACAATCGCTTCGACACTCGTAAGGATGGAAAGTTTCTTTTCCGATGGGAAGGCCCGTTCTTGGTCACCAAAAAGTTCAAAAATGGCTCTTACAGACTTCAAGACATTGATGGTAAAGTGCACAAGACCAGGACAAATGGATGGCGTCTAAAGCCTTATCACATCAGGATAAGGTCGGCTCAAGATCAAAGAAAGTAGGCTAGAGGCATAAATACCCCTAGCTAGGTTTGGGGGGCTATGATCCGAGCCTATCACAAATTTTTGTTTATTATATTTTGTTGGTTTTCCTTGCTTCTAGAGGTTTACAATAAAAGAAAGAGTGAGAACAACCTCTTGGAAAAATTTAAAAAAAAATGATTTGATAGGAATTTTTTCTTGACTAGTTCACCGGAGGTGAAAGGTAGAGGGAGAACCTAGTGGTAAAGGGAAGGGAAAATATGTAAATGTGAAAAGAGAAGATATGATGTGGTTGTGGAGCCATGCACCCATGATTCAAGGGTCATGAGTGGCTCATATCATCATGGCTTTGGAGACATATGATGATTCAAACAAATGGGACCCAAGTGGAAGACTTGGTAAAGGAAGAAACCAGACACATAATTTTGCTGAATTTTTAAAAAATACTTCCACTCCGATCCAAGAAAAGTTGTCTTCATCAAAGTTGTAGCTGATGAGCTGGAAATTCTGGCCATATTTTTTTTATAATTTTTGCATCTACGGTCTAGGAGATATGGCCAAAATGGCAGACGCCAGTTTTTTCAACTGTGGTGGAGACCACCCCCTGTACCTTTACACACACACACCCTTCCTTTTCCACATTGAGACCTTCTCTAAAAATCAGCCATTAGTCTTCTCACCCTCCTCTCCTTCCTCCTCTCTCTCAAGCTCAAAAACCCATCAAAATTCCTCTTCTAATCACCTCTCAAGTCATGCTTAATCTTGTTGTAATTCATAAGTTCTCATTCAACCCCTTTCTATTATTACTAGATATGTATTGATTTTATGTAGATTCTTTACATTTTAAAATAAGGAAGCTCTTGGACTCAAGCTATGGAGGAAGGAGTGAAGACAACACAAGTGATGATGGAGCTAATTGGTCAACAAATCACTTGGAAGGAGCTTCTTCATTGGTTGAATGTCCCTAATCAAGCTTCATTTGTACAAATTACACTTGGATCTTAACCTCACTCCTAATCACTCTCTTTCCTATATAAAGAGGCCTTCCCCTTTGTAATTTCAAGCCTCCCTCAGCCCCATTGAGTCTTTGTATCACTCACCATGAGCCCATAAGCTCATTCATTCACTCTATTCTTGCACATTCTAGAGTGCAAATTGTTTCATGCTAGTAACCTCTCCTTCTCTTACTTATGTTAATTAAGAGAAATATTTTATATATGTGTGAGAGTGCTTGATGTGATCTTGGCTAATCCTTGAGTGGTTGTTTGGTAATCTACATGCTATTTGTGTTGGGAGTGTTTGAAGTCATCCATTCCTTGTACACACACTAAGGTTAATGCTTCATTCATAGTGATCTCTCTCTCTCTCTCTCTCTCTCTCTCTCTCTCTCTCTCTCTCTCTCTTTGTGTAGCGGTCCTAGCCCACGCTTCCAAGACTAGGTGGTGCCCTTATCTCATTTCCCTTGTGGCGCAATGGAGTTTGTTTTGGTGTAGAGGCCGCCATTCCAAATTTCCTTCGTCAACGGCATAAACAATCGCAATACGAGGGTGAAATTGGAAGCGGAGGGGAAGTGAACCCATGCTCAATAGATCAAATATGGATCTGGTATTAGCATAGAGGTTGGGGAAGTTATCTGGATTGAAGTGGGACCAACCCTCTGCACATGCATGCTTAGGGGACCTCATCGAGTCCGAGACAGGCACAAACAAGTAAGCCCTAATCTGCCATAGTGATTTCTAACTCTCTCTCTTCTTTCTCTCTCAAAAAACCCTTTAATATACTTGAAATGATTTCTATCTAAAATTGAATAATCTATTTTTTTGTTTTCTTTGGAAGATCTTTGCAATGGTTGTGCCTTTTTCATCATTTTTTTCTTAAATCATGTACCTCACTTTAGTGGTTACAAGGATAAGATATAACTTTGAGCATGGATTTTTGTTCTAATGCTACAAGAAATATGGACATTAATGGTATTTTCTATTATTTTCTTCACTGCTGTATAAATTTGTTTGTTCTCGTATTATATATAATGATTTTATAATCTTTGTTCAACTCATAGATCCAAGTAAAAGAAATCAAGTACATCACTTGATATTTTTATAAAAGAGAAAAGCACGCATTGAAAGAGATACAATGTTATGATTAAGCTTAGCAAAACACCTATTGAAGCTTCCCTTTGAAGGAATGAAAAAGAGCTGTAGAAAGTGGACGTGCTTTTGGTGTTAAATCTACCTTTCCAAAGAACAATGAACAATCTTGCAGTGAGCATCATTTTTAAATTTTTATATCTACCGCTTATTACTTCTTGTTAAAATGTGACTTGAAACGGAAACTTTTTCATAGGTGTACTAAATGTTCATCAATACAGTGGTTAAATATTACCATATAATAATGAAATAAATTAAGATGTCAAGTGTGCACAAAGTGCACTAAGAATGTAATTTCTGGACCTTGAAATATTGATGTGACCATTTTTAATGACAATAATAACGATGAAGACAAAATCATCATATCTCAAGAAAGTCTGTCAAAAGAAAGTCTAGTTCCATTGCTTCGCATTACCGTCATTTGTGATGTGATATCTCTATTTGCTATAGAAGGATATGTGTTAAAAAAGTACGAGAGATGCAAGAATATTGAGTCATTCAACAACAAATATTACAAAGTGGACATTGTAGATTCACAAAACTCAAACACCATCACAATTGCTATAGCATCTCCATTTAAAAATCTTTTCCTTAGCAACTAATACTTGGAAAATTTGTACGCATAGAAGGTGCTTGTTTGAGGCAAAGGAATAACAATTTTCTTTGTATTTAAATAGATTTAAAAGTATATTTCTAAAAACAAAGACAAGCTTGGCAGCACCAGACAACTTCATCTCAAGCAAGCAGCAAGAGAGAGCTCACAACCATTGCATCAAAATCAATACAACTACCTTTGTTTGCGCACAACATAAAGACAAGCTTCAGGACAACAGGAATTTGGACACTAGACAACACAGTCTACCAATTTGATGGCATGCTATGCATGTACATTAATACAGAGAGAGAAATGGAAAACAAGGAGGAAGCAATTGAGGAGGAAAATTTGTCTCAGGTTCCAAATACGCCAATAAGGGAAGACATTGAAGAAGAAGTAGTCCATGCTTTGAACATCATGGCAAACCAAGAAGAGGTTGAGAGTGCTCAAGATGGAGGTGGTCAACATGAATACATTTAAGAAGGATACATAGTTGACACAAGTCACATTATAGCCCTAGAGGATCAATCAAATGAGACTTCTCAAACAGTTAAGTTCATGGATTTGCTACAACAAGAAGATTACAATTTAGAGCTTCACATACAAGATGAAACTGCAAAAAATGGTAAAATACCCACTACACTACACTATACAAACCATGTACAAGATAGGAAAAGCAATGCAAAAGAGCGAAAATAGTTTCCAATCTGTTAAACTAGAAGATACAACAATGAGAATTGGTATAACAAAGGTAGCCTAAAGGATATCACAAAGAAGGCCCGTATCATTAATCTCTTGTAAGTCCGAACAATGAGAGAAGCTTCAGTTCAAAGAGTGCCTCTAGAGGCTTTCATTGACTATACCAATAGTCTCATACTCACTTCATTGCAATATACCAAGACTATGAAGGCCAAGAATGCGAGAAAAGACGAGATAGCAAAAGAAAAGGAGCAAAAAATGTAGAGAAGGAGAAAAAGCAAAGGCAAACCCTTGGAGATAAGACAACACGACAACAATAGAAAGAGGATGCAGCTCAGGCTAAGGAGTTCAAAAAGGCATGGGAAGCACAACAATCTATTTTTGAAAAAAGATTGTGAGCTGTACTTTGGGAACAAGGGTCTACACAAGGTTTACTCCTTTGACTGCTACACATAGACCAACCCTACCATGCTCTCAAAAGAAAACTACGAATGGAAGAACTCAGAAGCACGTGACAACAAGCACAAAGAGAGTTTTCTTAGAAAACTTTGACAAACACTACAAGGTAGATCTACTAGAATTTTTTTTGCAGATTTACTTAAGTACTTAAGGTACAGCCTACTCTAGTAGAGAGTAGTATTGCCATTTTGTAACTCTTAAAGTTTTTAAGCTGCAAACTACTCTAGCAAGTTTGCCATTTTCTATCTCTTGAAGTTTTGAAGCTACATCCTATCATAAAATCTAATATCTAACGAACCCAACTGACTTTATCATATTAAACTGATCATTTAATGTGGAAGAATAAACAAGAACAAGGGTTAGAATATAGACATGTGCTTATAGATCTATCTCACCATGGGGCCAATGGTAAAGGGGTCCAAATGAGAGATAGTGTATCAAAGAGCAATGTTACCCAATGGAGCTCCAAAGACCTTAAGGTTAGCTTCATTCAAGACCTCCAAAGGTTAGTATTAAAAGTCCTTTGACCTTAGGTAAGCTAGGGACGTGCTTGAGGTGGAAACCAAGCCCAAGCTTGAGGTGCTTGCCGTGCGTGATGACTGAGATGATTGAGATGCTTGAGGTTCTTTTCATGCTTGATATGCTAGGGTTGTACTTGAGGCGGAAACCTAGCCCAAGCTTTAGGGGCTTAAGGGCCAAACTTGTGGTGAGAACTGGGCCCGAAGTTGAGGGGCTTGAGGTGTCACAAAAGTCAACACATATCCCTACCAAGGGGGGCGAGCCATGCAAGTAGGGGGGTGGTTTCTTGACCACTCTTCTCCCGGCACCCCTTGCTCACAAAGCAAGTAGGACACATGTCAAGCCCCTAGCTAGGTTACCCTCAAGGAGTGTCCAAAGCATATTGGTTGGCCTCCCAAGGGGTCCAATGATAATTAAGTACATTTAATTAATTTTTTGTGCATTTATCAGGTCCTCTCTCTAAAAGGTGAAAGGGGGGCAATTGTCCCAAGACTACCCTTGTTGCTTGTAATGCATCCTACATGTGATTGGCTAGTCTTGCAGGGATCCAATGAGCTTCAAGCTGGAGCTACAAGGGGGGGGGGGGGGGGGGGGGGGGGGGGGGGGGGCAAATCAAGTAGGGGGCTAGCTGGGGGGGTATACTCTCTCCCACACACACACACACACACACACACACACACACACACACACACACACACACACACACACACACACACACACACACACACACACTCATTGTGTGAAGTGAAAAGTGCAAGAGCTCCATCTCCTTCTCCAAGCTAGTAGAGAATTTGAGAGCCTACACCAACACTCTTGGCTATGGAATGCAAATCCAACCAAGAGCCATGCTTCAATGCTTAAGCTTTCCATCTTCTCCATCTTCATTACTATGCTATTATGTATGCTAGCAAGAAGAGTGATGATAAGTAAGGAACTACTTCTTTATCCTATGGAATGTTTCTTCTTCCTCTTCCATACCCTCATTCCTCAATAGCTCTCTCCACCTTCGAAGGTGTTTCTTGGGATAGTTTTTTTTTTCAAATTTATGTTATTATCGGGATGCATGAAGCTTTCCATCTTCATTGTATCACCTAGGTCACAAGGAACACAAAGATTGTATTGTACCAAGTCTCTCTTGATGGGAGAATCTATAACACAAATGCCTATTGGAGGGGGGAAAAGCTCCAAATATATCCGGTCTTCAACTGTTTTCATGTTCTCTACACTCTCTCTATTGCAAAAGTATTTTTCATGCCAAGTTAACTAAATACTACGTTTATGTTGATCCCATCAATCAAGTTCAACCTCTATGCTCACAAAGTAATCTCACAAAAGTTCTTTTTCTAGGTTTTGCTACTCTCAAAGTTCATAGGCCATTTCTATTACATTGGCATCAGAGAATTTGGTTTCTCTTTTATTGCTTAAGAAGAGAGTTCCTTAAGTAGCCTATTAATGGTTGATTTTGTTAATTATATTAGGGTAAGTGGGACTCAGATCTATTATGGGTTTTGTTGAGCCCATTATGTTGGATATGGTGCACAGCTCCGGAGCTTTGGTATTAATAATGGAGTGTTTTTAGAGTTGCCTATGGATTTACCATTATTGAGCCTTAAGAAGTCCAAAAGGAGCTAGCCATCGGCACCACCTGGCATTCATTCAGCAATTTGATGCGGCCTTTAGAGACGAGGGCTTCACAGAGTCATCCAAGCTACATCATGTAGCTATGTACTTCTAGAAATCGGCTCTTCAATGGTGGGCTAGACTTTGTGGCAATGGCAAAGCCCCAAAGACATGGAAAACTCTACGAGTTCCATCACGAAGCAATTCCTTGCAAGTGATGCAAAGGACAAAGTGCTTACTGAATGGCGTAGTTTGAAGCTTGTCTCCCATGAGTCTATTCACAAATATGTGGACAAGTTTTGGAATTTACATCTCAAGGCTATTGTCTTTCAAAAAATAGATAGACTTTTCCGAACAAAATCATCAATTTTGTGCACGATTACCTTAAGAGATGGCCAAGTATGTCAACTCCTCAACGGCCTAGTCCTATCACCGAAGTAATCCACCACACCATGGTTGCTTTGTGCATCAATTTCCAACAAAGAAAAAGAGAAAAATGATGCAAAGGAAAAAACCAATGCCAAAAATTCTTCCCAAGGCAATTCCAACAACAACCGGTCCAAGGAGAAGGGAGTTTACAAAGGTAAAAAAAAAATCTCTCTTGAAGAGGTTGAAGCTTTTTTTAAGGAGCATAAACGTTTTAAGTGCGTGGAGCAAGGACACGGCTATCGTTCTTGCCCCAAGGGAAATGCCTGCAATGAGACTCCTAGAGCTTCCACCATCGAATCTTCAAAAGAGGATTCTCATTGCAAAGGATCACTTCTCTCCTATGCTTGGGGAAGGTAAGGGAGCATGATGCCTTCATCTTGTTTGACCCTGGCTCTACTCACACCTTCATATCATTGGAGTTGGCCACCAAGTTGGGAATTCAATCTTTTGAGATGGGAGATGTTGTAATGGCCGACACCGTTTTCAAGGGACAATAAGCCTCCATTACTCCCTTGATTGGGAAGTTGAGGCTTCATGTCCAAAGCTATGTTGAAAAAGAAGATTTTTTCATCTCTCCTCTCCAACATGAGGATGCTATCCTAGGGCACCATGGTTCAACCGCATGGATGTCAACATGAAATTCCCTGAAAGGAGAATTTACTTCACCTATAGGGAAATGACATGTTTATAGATGCTAGTGAGTTTGGTTGTACTATACCACTTGTGAATCCTCCTACTTTTGATAAATCAATGAAGAACTCAATTTGTGCGTACATGATTTCTGTCAAAGAGTCCCTAAAAAGTCCTAATGTTTCATCAAATGTAAATGGTAGGAATCAAGAAGAGTTAGAATTATCTAATTTTCTAAAAGGATTCCAAGATGTGTTCATCGATTATATGCCTATGGACTTACCTCCAAAACAAGGGGATGATAACCATCGAATTGAGATCCTACCAGGAAGCTCAACGCCTAATAAGCATCCTTATCAAGTTGCCCAAGCTCAACAAGACGAGATCATGAAGCAAGTACAAGAATTGGTAGAAAAAGGGATGGTGAGGCCTAGCTCCTCTCCCTTTTGTTCTACAATGTGCGATTCTTACTGTGGAATAACAAATGAAAACGGAGAAAGAAAAAAATTTGTTGGCGGCAATATACACGGCAGTAGGCTTGGCAATGGTTTGTCAGCAACAATAAGCACGGTAATAGACGCAAAAATATATCCATGAGTATTATCGCATATATTACTGTGGATATTACTACTACATGGCTATTCAAAAATAAAGGTGCTCATTTGGGCCACCCAATTTTGGGTGGCCGAAATGAGCACCTTTATTTTATACTTGCATAACATATGAAATATCAATTGTTTTTTGGACAAGTGTAAAGAAAAAAATAAACAATAGAATTTGAAAATAACTTATCTTGAAAAATTAAAGTGCAAAAGAACTAACTGTTTTAAAAAGTTACAAATAAGATGGAAATTTTAGTTCAATTGTATATACATATGCTGAAAGAGTTTTTCTTGTGCCACATTGGGACTTTGAGAGAAGACTACAAATAATTTTCTATATGTCCAAGTCCTCCTCCTCCTCGTCCATAGGCACACATGTTTGATCACTCTCTGACTCTACATTAACCGAAACCAAATTAAACTCATTAACAAGTCAAAACAATTAGTACAATGTGATTTGTCTAGACTTATCGCCTGTAGAGATCCGAACCGCCGAGTCAAATTGCTCGTGAGAGTTGTGATGGTTCTCCAACAACTATCACCAAGTTTTTGAATTCTGTGTGCCACTCTCAAAACTTGACCCTCTCTCTGGTTGGTCGACTCAGACTGATATGTTTCTAAGTTAGCAATAAGAAAAGCAATTCATTAACTAAAATCTTTTTTGAATCGTTTTTGGTTCCAATTTAATGAAACTTACATATTTGTCCTTCCAAGCTACTTTGCCTCCCAAACCATAGTGTGTGGGAGTTTGTCTGGCCCGAGCGTCATGTTGTTATCTGTAGGATGATCCCATTGAATCTTGTTGCCCTTTTCTTGCATTGCCTACTCTTACTCCACATCTTCCATGTTGCCTCCACAATAGCTCCCGTATAGATCTCTAACCTGGTTGGCCGTTGCATGTCGTACACTATAATTCTTGTTTTTTTTGAATGTTTTAATGTAGCCCTCCAATCATTGTGATGAAAATTGCTCATTGGGGGCATTTGGGAATTGAGCATGCAAGGTGTCCTCTATGTAGCATGCATGATCGGGATGCTGATCTTTGAACTTTATAAAACAATTCTTATACGCCGAGTGTATAAGAATCTGAAGGTGACATCAAAATTCTCTTATGTGTGCTGTTCCAAAGTCCACTTTCCTGCCATAGTTTACTCTATAGTAGAGCCCATGTGTGTCTGGAATGTGTGCATCAGTATCGTCGTCCTTTGCATCTAGGGCAGCATGCTTTGAAATAGGGGACTCTGTCCCCTCCCCCCCCCACACACACAGTACCAGAACAAGCAAAGCCACAGGATCCCCCGCCGCTTTGTCTCTCTTTATGCTCGTTCCCTTGAGATGAACGTCAGTACATGCTGCTAGAAGAAGTGTGTCTCCGATGCTTGGGTGAAGCATGAGCGGAATGGTGGCGTGGGACCCTACGATGGAAGGGGAGTAGGTCAATAAGAATGGACCGTAGAAGGAGTTATTGTCTGTGCAAGGCTCTCAACATAGGGAGTCCCTCCCTGGCTCCCCCATGGCATGGTCTGTTGAGACATATCGTAGGCTGCAAGATGCTACGGAGTGTAGCATCCAAACAACCCCTTCGTCGAATGAAGGTACTCGTCTCTTAAAGAGAATTCCCGCTAGAGGTCTTTGATTTACCACTGATGGAGGAACCTGCATAGATAGATCGGCACCTCCGTAGGTGTAGGAGGTCCATACTTGCAAATAACAAAGAGAAACCTACACTCATGCTCACAAAAAACTAGGTACAAATGAGCCTCATTTCTTTGCTTGGACTTACCTCCTCAAAACTCAGGTCCACTGGAGGTAATGTCCACTCTAGATGAGAGTCCATCTAGGACGTGAACCAACCAAAAGAAGAATATGATGGTTGATCCCCACTAGATGGTCTCTCGACTAACATCTTTATTATAGGTTGATAAGTATCAAGACCTAGCTCACAAAGTAATCTCACAAAAGTTCTTTTTCTAGGTTTTGCTACTCTCAAAGTTCATAGGCCATTTCTATTACATTGGCATCAGAGAATTTGGTTTCTCTTTTATTGCTTAAGAAGAGAGTTCCTTAAGTAGCCTATTAATGGTTGATTTTGTTAATTATATTAGGGTAAGTGGGACTCAGATCTATTATGGGTTTTGTTGAGCCCATTATGTTGGATATGGTGCACAGCTCCGGAGCTTTGGTATTAATAATGGAGTGTTTTTAGAGTTGCCTATGGATTTACCATTATTGAGCCTTAAGAAGTCCAAAAGGAGCTAGCCATCGGCACCACCTGGCATTCATTCAGCAATTTGATGCGGCCTTTAGAGACGAGGGCTTCACAGAGTCATCCAAGCTACATCATGTAGCTATGTACTTCTAGAAATCGGCTCTTCAATGGTGGGCTAGACTTTGTGGCAATGGCAAAGCCCCAAAGACATGGAAAACTCTACGAGTTCCATCACGAAGCAATTCCTTGCAAGTGATGCAAAGGACAAAGTGCTTACTGAATGGCGTAGTTTGAAGCTTGTCTCCCATGAGTCTATTCACAAATATGTGGACAAGTTTTGGAATTTACATCTCAAGGCTATTGTCTTTCAAAAAATAGATAGACTTTTCCGAACAAAATCATCAATTTTGTGCACGATTACCTTAAGAGATGGCCAAGTATGTCAACTCCTCAACGGCCTAGTCCTATCACCGAAGTAATCCACCACACCATGGTTGCTTTGTGCATCAATTTCCAACAAAGAAAAAGAGAAAAATGATGCAAAGGAAAAAACCAATGCCAAAAATTCTTCCCAAGGCAATTCCAACAACAACCGGTCCAAGGAGAAGGGAGTTTACAAAGGTAAAAAAAAAATCTCTCTTGAAGAGGTTGAAGCTTTTTTTAAGGAGCATAAACGTTTTAAGTGCGTGGAGCAAGGACACGGCTATCGTTCTTGCCCCAAGGGAAATGCCTGCAATGAGACTCCTAGAGCTTCCACCATCGAATCTTCAAAAGAGGATTCTCATTGCAAAGGATCACTTCTCTCCTATGCTTGGGGAAGGTAAGGGAGCATGATGCCTTCATCTTGTTTGACCCTGGCTCTACTCACACCTTCATATCATTGGAGTTGGCCACCAAGTTGGGAATTCAATCTTTTGAGATGGGAGATGTTGTAATGGCCGACACCGTTTTCAAGGGACAATAAGCCTCCATTACTCCCTTGATTGGGAAGTTGAGGCTTCATGTCCAAAGCTATGTTGAAAAAGAAGATTTTTTCATCTCTCCTCTCCAACATGAGGATGCTATCCTAGGGCACCATGGTTCAACCGCATGGATGTCAACATGAAATTCCCTGAAAGGAGAATTTACTTCACCTATAGGGAAATGACATGTTTATAGATGCTAGTGAGTTTGGTTGTACTATACCACTTGTGAATCCTCCTACTTTTGATAAATCAATGAAGAACTCAATTTGTGCGTACATGATTTCTGTCAAAGAGTCCCTAAAAAGTCCTAATGTTTCATCAAATGTAAATGGTAGGAATCAAGAAGAGTTAGAATTATCTAATTTTCTAAAAGGATTCCAAGATGTGTTCATCGATTATATGCCTATGGACTTACCTCCAAAACAAGGGGATGATGACCATCGAATTGAGATCCTACCAGGAAGCTCAACGCCTAATAAGCATCCTTATCAAGTTGCCCAAGCTCAACAAGACGAGATCATGAAGCAAGTACAAGAATTGGTAGAAAAAGGGATGGTGAGGCCTAGCTCCTCTCCCTTTTGTTCTACAATGTGCGATTCTTACTGTGGAATAACAAATGAAAACGGAGAAAGAAAAAAATTTGTTGGCGGCAATATACACGGCAGTAGGCTTGGCAATGGTTTGTCAGCAACAATAAGCACGGTAATAGACGCAAAAATATATCCATGAGTATTATCGCATATATTACTGTGGATATTACTACTACATGGCTATTCAAAAATAAAGGTGCTCATTTGGGCCACCCAATTTTGGGTGGCCGAAATGAGCACCTTTATTTTATACTTGCATAACATATGAAATATCAATTGTTTTTTGGACAAGTGTAAAGAAAAAAATAAACAATAGAATTTGAAAATAACTTATCTTGAAAAATTAAAGTGCAAAAGAACTAACTGTTTTAAAAAGTTACAAATAAGATGGAAATTTTAGTTCAATTGTATATACATATGCTGAAAGAGTTTTTCTTGTGCCACATTGGGACTTTGAGAGAAGACTACAAATAATTTTCTATATGTCCAAGTCCTCCTCCTCCTCGTCCATAGGCACACATGTTTGATCACTCTCTGACTCTACATTAACCGAAACCAAATTAAACTCATTAACAAGTCAAAACAATTAGTACAATGTGATTTGTCTAGACTTATCGCCTGTAGAGATCCGAACCGCCGAGTCAAATTGCTCGTGAGAGTTGTGATGGTTCTCCAACAACTATCACCAAGTTTTTGAATTCTGTGTGCCACTCTCAAAACTTGACCCTCTCTCTGGTTGGTCGACTCAGACTGATATGTTTCTAAGTTAGCAATAAGAAAAGCAATTCATTAACTAAAATCTTTTTTGAATCGTTTTTGGTTCCAATTTAATGAAACTTACATATTTGTCCTTCCAAGCTACTTTGCCTCCCAAACCATAGTGTGTGGGAGTTTGTCTGGCCCGAGCGTCATGTTGTTATCTGTAGGATGATCCCATTGAATCTTGTTGCCCTTTTCTTGCATTGCCTACTCTTACTCCACATCTTCCATGTTGCCTCCACAATAGCTCCCGTATAGATCTCTAACCTGGTTGGCCGTTGCATGTCGTACACTATAATTCTTGTTTTTTTTGAATGTTTTAATGTAGCCCTCCAATCATTGTGATGAAAATTGCTCATTGGGGGCATTTGGGAATTGAGCATGCAAGGTGTCCTCTATGTAGCATGCATGATCGGGATGCTGATCTTTGAACTTTATAAAACAATTCTTATACGCCGAGTGTATAAGAATCTGAAGGTGACATCAAAATTCTCTTATGTGTGCTGTTCCAAAGTCCACTTTCCTGCCATAGTTTACTCTATAGTAGAGCCCATGTGTGTCTGGAATGTGTGCATCAGTATCGTCGTCCTTTGCATCTAGGGCAGCATGCTTTGAAATAGGGGACTCTGTCCCCTCCCCCCCCCACACACACAGTACCAGAACAAGCAAAGCCACAGGATCCCCCGCCGCTTTGTCTCTCTTTATGCTCGTTCCCCTTGAGATGAACGTCAGTACATGCTGCTAGAAGAAGTGTGTCTCCGATGCTTGGGTGAAGCATGAGCGGAATGGTGGCGTGGGACCCTACGATGGAAGGGGAGTAGGTCAATAAGAATGGACCGTAGAAGGAGTTATTGTCTGTGCAAGGCTCTCAACATAGGGAGTCCCTCCCTGGCTCCCCCATGGCATGGTCTGTTGAGACATATCGTAGGCTGCAAGATGCTACGGAGTGTAGCATCCAAACAACCCCTTCGTCGAATGAAGGTACTCGTCTCTTAAAGAGAATTCCCGCTAGAGGTCTTTGATTTACCACTGATGGAGGAACCTGCATAGATAGATCGGCACCTCCGTAGGTGTAGGAGGTCCATACTTGCAAATAACAAAGAGAAACCTACACTCATGCTCACAAAAAACTAGGTACAAATGAGCCTCATTTCTTTGCTTGGACTTACCTCCTCAAAACTCAGGTCCACTGGAGGTAATGTCCACTCTAGATGAGAGTCCATCTAGGACGTGAACCAACCAAAAGAAGAATATGATGGTTGATCCCCACTAGATGGTCTCTCGACTAACATCTTTATTATAGGTTGATAAGTATCAAGACCTAGCTCACAAAGTAATCTCACAAAAGTTCTTTTTCTAGGTTTTGCTACTCTCAAAGTTCATAGGCCATTTCTATTACATTGGCATCAGAGAATTTGGTTTCTCTTTTATTGCTTAAGAAGAGAGTTCCTTAAGTAGCCTATTAATGGTTGATTTTGTTAATTATATTAGGGTAAGTGGGACTCAGATCTATTATGGGTTTTGTTGAGCCCATTATGTTGGATATGGTGCACAGCTCCGGAGCTTTGGTATTAATAATGGAGTGTTTTTAGAGTTGCCTATGGATTTACCATTATTGAGCCTTAAGAAGTCCAAAAGGAGCTAGCCATCGGCACCACCTGGCATTCATTCAGCAATTTGATGCGGCCTTTAGAGACGAGGGCTTCACAGAGTCATCCAAGCTACATCATGTAGCTATGTACTTCTAGAAATCGGCTCTTCAATGGTGGGCTAGACTTTGTGGCAATGGCAAAGCCCCAAAGACATGGAAAACTCTACGAGTTCCATCACGAAGCAATTCCTTGCAAGTGATGCAAAGGACAAAGTGCTTACTGAATGGCGTAGTTTGAAGCTTGTCTCCCATGAGTCTATTCACAAATATGTGGACAAGTTTTGGAATTTACATCTCAAGGCTATTGTCTTTCAAAAAATAGATAGACTTTTCCGAACAAAATCATCAATTTTGTGCACGATTACCTTAAGAGATGGCCAAGTATGTCAACTCCTCAACGGCCTAGTCCTATCACCGAAGTAATCCACCACACCATGGTTGCTTTGTGCATCAATTTCCAACAAAGAAAAAGAGAAAAATGATGCAAAGGAAAAAACCAATGCCAAAAATTCTTCCCAAGGCAATTCCAACAACAACCGGTCCAAGGAGAAGGGAGTTTACAAAGGTAAAAAAAAAATCTCTCTTGAAGAGGTTGAAGCTTTTTTTAAGGAGCATAAACGTTTTAAGTGCGTGGAGCAAGGACACGGCTATCGTTCTTGCCCCAAGGGAAATGCCTGCAATGAGACTCCTAGAGCTTCCACCATCGAATCTTCAAAAGAGGATTCTCATTGCAAAGGATCACTTCTCTCCTATGCTTGGGGAAGGTAAGGGAGCATGATGCCTTCATCTTGTTTGACCCTGGCTCTACTCACACCTTCATATCATTGGAGTTGGCCACCAAGTTGGGAATTCAATCTTTTGAGATGGGAGATGTTGTAATGGCCGACACCGTTTTCAAGGGACAATAAGCCTCCATTACTCCCTTGATTGGGAAGTTGAGGCTTCATGTCCAAAGCTATGTTGAAAAAGAAGATTTTTTCATCTCTCCTCTCCAACATGAGGATGCTATCCTAGGGCACCATGGTTCAACCGCATGGATGTCAACATGAAATTCCCTGAAAGGAGAATTTACTTCACCTACAGGGAAATGACATGTTTATAGATGCTAGTGAGTTTGGTTGTACTATACCACTTGTGAATCCTCCTACTTTTGATAAATCAATGAAGAACTCAATTTGTGCGTACATGATTTCTGTCAAAGAGTCCCTAAAAAGTCCTAATGTTTCATCAAATGTAAATGGTAGGAATCAAGAAGAGTTAGAATTATCTAATTTTCTAAAAGGATTCCAAGATGTGTTCATCGATTATATGCCTATGGACTTACCTCCAAAACAAGGGGATGATGACCATCGAATTGAGATCCTACCAGGAAGCTCAACGCCTAATAAGCATCCTTATCAAGTTGCCCAAGCTCAACAAGACGAGATCATGAAGCAAGTACAAGAATTGGTAGAAAAAGGGATGGTGAGGCCTAGCTCCTCTCCCTTTTGTTCTACAATGTGCGATTCTTACTGTGGAATAACAAATGAAAACGGAGAAAGAAAAAAATTTGTTGGCGGCAATATACACGGCAGTAGGCTTGGCAATGGTTTGTCAGCAACAATAAGCACGGTAATAGACGCAAAAATATATCCATGAGTATTATCGCATATATTACTGTGGATATTACTACTACATGGCTATTCAAAAATAAAGGTGCTCATTTGGGCCACCCAATTTTGGGTGGCCGAAATGAGCACCTTTATTTTATACTTGCATAACATATGAAATATCAATTGTTTTTTGGACAAGTGTAAAGAAAAAAATAAACAATAGAATTTGAAAATAACTTATCTTGAAAAATTAAAGTGCAAAAGAACTAACTGTTTTAAAAAGTTACAAATAAGATGGAAATTTTAGTTCAATTGTATATACATATGCTGAAAGAGTTTTTCTTGTGCCACATTGGGACTTTGAGAGAAGACTACAAATAATTTTCTATATGTCCAAGTCCTCCTCCTCCTCGTCCATAGGCACACATGTTTGATCACTCTCTGACTCTACATTAACCGAAACCAAATTAAACTCATTAACAAGTCAAAACAATTAGTACAATGTGATTTGTCTAGACTTATCGCCTGTAGAGATCCGAACCGCCGAGTCAAATTGCTCGTGAGAGTTGTGATGGTTCTCCAACAACTATCACCAAGTTTTTGAATTCTGTGTGCCACTCTCAAAACTTGACCCTCTCTCTGGTTGGTCGACTCAGACTGATATGTTTCTAAGTTAGCAATAAGAAAAGCAATTCATTAACTAAAATCTTTTTTGAATCGTTTTTGGTTCCAATTTAATGAAACTTACATATTTGTCCTTCCAAGCTACTTTGCCTCCCAAACCATAGTGTGTGGGAGTTTGTCTGGCCCGAGCGTCATGTTGTTATCTGTAGGATGATCCCGTTGAATCTTGTTGCCCTTTTCTTGCATTGCCTACTCTTACTCCACATCTTCCATGTTGCCTCCACAATAGCTCCCGTATAGATCTCTAACCTGGTTGGCCGTTGCATGTCGTACACTATAATTCTTGTTTTTTTTGAATGTTTTAATGTAGCCCTCCAATCATTGTGATGAAAATTGCTCATTGGGGGCATTTGGGAATTGAGCATGCAAGGTGTCCTCTATGTAGCATGCATGATCGGGATGCTGATCTTTGAACTTTATAAAACAATTCTTATACGCCGAGTGTATAAGAATCTGAAGGTGACATCAAAATTCTCTTATGTGTGCTGTTCCAAAGTCCACTTTCCTGCCATAGTTTACTCTATAGTAGAGCCCATGTGTGTCTGGAATGTGTGCATCAGTATCGTCGTCCTTTGCATCTAGGGCAGCATGCTTTGAAATAGGGGACTCTGTCCCCTCCCCCCCCCACACACACAGTACCAGAACAAGCAAAGCCACAGGATCCCCAGCCGCTTTGTCTCTCTTTACGCTCGTTACCCTTGAGATGAACGTCAGTACATGCTGCTAGAAGAAGTGTGTCTCCGATGCTTGGGTGAAGCATGAGCGGAATGGTGGCGTGGGACCCTACGATGGAAGGGGAGTAGGTCAATAAGAATGGACCGTAGAAGGAGTTATTGTCTGTGCAAGGCTCTCAACATAGGGAGTCCCTCCCTGGCTCCCCCATGGCATGGTCTGTTGAGACATATCGTAGGCTGCAAGATGCTACGGAGTGTAGCATCCAAACAACCCCTTCGTCGAATGAAGGTACTCGTCTCTTAAAGAGAATTCCCGCTAGAGGTCTTTGATTTACCACTGATGGAGGAACCTGCATAGATAGATCGGCACCTCCGTAGGTGTAGGAGGTCCATACTTGCAAATAACAAAGAGAAACCTACACTCATGCTCACAAAAAACTAGGTACAAATGAGCCTCATTTCTTTGCTTGGACTTACCTCCTCAAAACTCAGGTCCACTGGAGGTAATGTCCACTCTAGATGAGAGTCCATCTAGGACGTGAACCAACCAAAAGAAGAATATGATGGTTGATCCCCACTAGATGGTCTCTCGACTAACATCTTTATTATAGGTTGATAAGTATCAAGACCTAGCTCACAAAGTAATCTCACAAAAGTTCTTTTTCTAGGTTTTGCTACTCTCAAAGTTCATAGGCCATTTCTATTACATTGGCATCAGAGAATTTGGTTTCTCTTTTATTGCTTAAGAAGAGAGTTCCTTAAGTAGCCTATTAATGGTTGATTTTGTTAATTATATTAGGGTAAGTGGGACTCAGATCTATTATGGGTTTTGTTGAGCCCATTATGTTGGATATGGTGCACAGCTCCGGAGCTTTGGTATTAATAATGGAGTGTTTTTAGAGTTGCCTATGGATTTACCATTATTGAGCCTTAAGAAGTCCAAAAGGAGCTAGCCATCGGCACCACCTGGCATTCATTCAGCAATTTGATGCGGCCTTTAGAGACGAGGGCTTCACAGAGTCATCCAAGCTACATCATGTAGCTATGTACTTCTAGAAATCGGCTCTTCAATGGTGGGCTAGACTTTGTGGCAATGGCAAAGCCCCAAAGACATGGAAAACTCTACGAGTTCCATCACGAAGCAATTCCTTGCAAGTGATGCAAAGGACAAAGTGCTTACTGAATGGCGTAGTTTGAAGCTTGTCTCCCATGAGTCTATTCACAAATATGTGGACAAGTTTTGGAATTTACATCTCAAGGCTATTGTCTTTCAAAAAATAGATAGACTTTTCCGAACAAAATCATCAATTTTGTGCACGATTACCTTAAGAGATGGCCAAGTATGTCAACTCCTCAACGGCCTAGTCCTATCACCGAAGTAATCCACCACACCATGGTTGCTTTGTGCATCAATTTCCAACAAAGAAAAAGAGAAAAATGATGCAAAGGAAAAAACCAATGCCAAAAATTCTTCCCAAGGCAATTCCAACAACAACCGGTCCAAGGAGAAGGGAGTTTACAAAGGTAAAAAAAAAATCTCTCTTGAAGAGGTTGAAGCTTTTTTTAAGGAGCATAAACGTTTTAAGTGCGTGGAGCAAGGACACGGCTATCGTTCTTGCCC
The DNA here is from genome assembly GCF_014529385.1 of Adiantum capillus-veneris. Lineage (NCBI taxonomy): Eukaryota > Viridiplantae > Streptophyta > Polypodiopsida > Polypodiales > Pteridaceae > Adiantum > Adiantum capillus-veneris. The sequence goes on from NC_140938.1 coordinate 163,949,368, forward strand.
CAAGGGAAATGCCTGCAATGAGACTCCTAGAGCTTCCACCATCGAATCTTCAAAAGAGGATTCTCATTGCAAAGGATCACTTCTCTCCTATGCTTGGGGAAGGTAAGGGAGCATGATGCCTTCATCTTGTTTGACCCTGGCTCTACTCACACCTTCATATCATTGGAGTTGGCCACCAAGTTGGGAATTCAATCTTTTGAGATGGGAGATGTTGTAATGGCCGACACCGTTTTCAAGGGACAATAAGCCTCCATTACTCCCTTGATTGGGAAGTTGAGGCTTCATGTCCAAAGCTATGTTGAAAAAGAAGATTTTTTCATCTCTCCTCTCCAACATGAGGATGCTATCCTAGGGCACCATGGTTCAACCGCATGGATGTCAACATGAAATTCCCTGAAAGGAGAATTTACTTCACCTATAGGGAAATGACATGTTTATAGATGCTAGTGAGTTTGGTTGTACTATACCACTTGTGAATCCTCCTACTTTTGATAAATCAATGAAGAACTCAATTTGTGCGTACATGATTTCTGTCAAAGAGTCCCTAAAAAGTCCTAATGTTTCATCAAATGTAAATGGTAGGAATCAAGAAGAGTTAGAATTATCTAATTTTCTAAAAGGATTCCAAGATGTGTTCATCGATTATATGCCTATGGACTTACCTCCAAAACAAGGGGATGATGACCATCGAATTGAGATCCTACCAGGAAGCTCAACGCCTAATAAGCATCCTTATCAAGTTGCCCAAGCTCAACAAGACGAGATCATGAAGCAAGTACAAGAATTGGTAGAAAAAGGGATGGTGAGGCCTAGCTCCTCTCCCTTTTGTTCTACAATGTGCGATTCTTACTGTGGAATAACAAATGAAAACGGAGAAAGAAAAAAAATTTGTTGGCGGCAATATACACGGCAGTAGGCTTGGCAATGGTTTGTCAACAACAATAAGCACGGTAATAGACGCAAAAATATATCCATGAGTATTATCGCATATATTACTGTGGATATTACTACTACATGGCTATTCAAAAATAAAGGTGCTCATTTGGGCCACCCAATTTTGGGTGGCCGAAATGAGCACCTTTATTTTATACTTGCATAACATATGAAATATCAATTGTTTTTTGGACAAGTGTAAAGAAAAAAATAAACAATAGAATTTGAAAATAACTTATCTTGAAAAATTAAAGTGCAAAAGAACTAACTGTTTTAAAAAGTTACAAATAAGATGGAAATTTTAGTTCAATTGTATATACATATGCTGAAAGAGTTTTTCTTGTGCCACATTGGGACTTTGAGAGAAGACTACAAATAATTTTCTATATGTCCAAGTCCTCCTCCTCCTCGTCCATAGGCACACATGTTTGATCACTCTCTGACTCTACATTAACCGAAACCAAATTAAACTCATTAACAAGTCAAAACAATTAGTACAATGTGATTTGTCTAGACTTATCGCCTGTAGAGATCCGAACCGCCGAGTCAAATTGCTCGTGAGAGTTGTGATGGTTCTCCAACAACTATCACCAAGTTTTTGAATTCTGTGTGCCACTCTCAAAACTTGACCCTCTCTCTGGTTGGTCGACTCAGACTGATATGTTTCTAAGTTAGCAATAAGAAAAGCAATTCATTAACTAAAATCTTTTTTGAATCGTTTTTGGTTCCAATTTAATGAAACTTACATATTTGTCCTTCCAAGCTACTTTGCCTCCCAAACCATAGTGTGTGGGAGTTTGTCTGGCCCGAGCGTCATGTTGTTATCTGTAGGATGATCCCGTTGAATCTTGTTGCCCTTTTCTTGCATTGCCTACTCTTACTCCACATCTTCCATGTTGCCTCCACAATAGCTCCCGTATAGATCTCTAACCTGGTTGGCCGTTGCATGTCGTACACTATAATTCTTGTTTTTTTTGAATGTTTTAATGTAGCCCTCCAATCATTGTGATGAAAATTGCTCATTGGGGGCATTTGGGAATTGAGCATGCAAGGTGTCCTCTATGTAGCATGCATGATCGGGATGCTGATCTTTGAACTTTATAAAACAATTCTTATACGCCGAGTGTATAAGAATCTGAAGGTGACATCAAAATTCTCTTATGTGTGCTGTTCCAAAGTCCACTTTCCTGCCATAGTTTACTCTATAGTAGAGCCCATGTGTGTCTGGAATGTGTGCATCAGTATCGTCGTCCTTTGCATCTAGGGCAGCATGCTTTGAAATAGGGGACTCTGTCCCCTCCCCCCCCCCACACACACAGTACCAGAACAAGCAAAGCCACAGGATCCCCAGCCGCTTTGTCTCTCTTTACGCTCGTTACCCTTGAGATGAACGTCAGTACATGCTGCTAGAAGAAGTGTGTCTCCGATGCTTGGGTGAAGCATGAGCGGAATGGTGGCGTGGGACCCTACGATGGAAGGGGAGTAGGTCAATAAGAATGGACCGTAGAAGGAGTTATTGTCTGTGCAAGGCTCTCAACATAGGGAGTCCCTCCCTGGCTCCCCCATGGCATGGTCTGTTGAGACATATCGTAGGCTGCAAGATGCTACGGAGTGTAGCATCCAAACAACCCCTTCGTCGAATGAAGGTACTCGTCTCTTAAAGAGAATTCCCGCTAGAGGTCTTTGATTTACCACTGATGGAGGAACCTGCATAGATAGATCGGCACCTCCGTAGGTGTAGGAGGTCCATACTTGCAAATAACAAAGAGAAACCTACACTCATGCTCACAAAAAACTAGGTACAAATGAGCCTCATTTCTTTGCTTGGACTTACCTCCTCAAAACTCAGGTCCACTGGAGGTAATGTCCACTCTAGATGAGAGTCCATCTAGGACGTGAACCAACCAAAAGAAGAATATGATGGTTGATCCCCACTAGATGGTCTCTCGACTAACATCTTTATTATAGGTTGATAAGTATCAAGACCTAGCTCACAAAGTAATCTCACAAAAGTTCTTTTTCTAGGTTTTGCTACTCTCAAAGTTCATAGGCCATTTCTATTACATTGGCATCAGAGAATTTGGTTTCTCTTTTATTGCTTAAGAAGAGAGTTCCTTAAGTAGCCTATTAATGGTTGATTTTGTTAATTATATTAGGGTAAGTGGGACTCAGATCTATTATGGGTTTTGTTGAGCCCATTATGTTGGATATGGTGCACAGCTCCGGAGCTTTGGTATTAATAATGGAGTGTTTTTAGAGTTGCCTATGGATTTACCATTATTGAGCCTTAAGAAGTCCAAAAGGAGCTAGCCATCGGCACCACCTGGCATTCATTCAGCAATTTGATGCGGCCTTTAGAGACGAGGGCTTCACAGAGTCATCCAAGCTACATCATGTAGCTATGTACTTCTAGAAATCGGCTCTTCAATGGTGGGCTAGACTTTGTGGCAATGGCAAAGCCCCAAAGACATGGAAAACTCTACGAGTTCCATCACGAAGCAATTCCTTGCAAGTGATGCAAAGGACAAAGTGCTTACTGAATGGCGTAGTTTGAAGCTTGTCTCCCATGAGTCTATTCACAAATATGTGGACAAGTTTTGGAATTTACATCTCAAGGCTATTGTCTTTCAAAAAATAGATAGACTTTTCCGAACAAAATCATCAATTTTGTGCACGATTACCTTAAGAGATGGCCAAGTATGTCAACTCCTCAACGGCCTAGTCCTATCACCGAAGTAATCCACCACACCATGGTTGCTTTGTGCATCAATTTCCAACAAAGAAAAAGAGAAAAATGATGCAAAGGAAAAAACCAATGCCAAAAATTCTTCCCAAGGCAATTCCAACAACAACCGGTCCAAGGAGAAGGGAGTTTACAAAGGTAAAAAAAAAATCTCTCTTGAAGAGGTTGAAGCTTTTTTTAAGGAGCATAAACGTTTTAAGTGCGTGGAGCAAGGACACGGCTATCGTTCTTGCCCCAAGGGAAATGCCTGCAATGAGACTCCTAGAGCTTCCACCATCGAATCTTCAAAAGAGGATTCTCATTGCAAAGGATCACTTCTCTCCTATGCTTGGGGAAGGTAAGGGAGCATGATGCCTTCATCTTGTTTGACCCTGGCTCTACTCACACCTTCATATCATTGGAGTTGGCCACCAAGTTGGGAATTCAATCTTTTGAGATGGGAGATGTTGTAATGGCCGACACCGTTTTCAAGGGACAATAAGCCTCCATTACTCCCTTGATTGGGAAGTTGAGGCTTCATGTCCAAAGCTATGTTGAAAAAGAAGATTTTTTCATCTCTCCTCTCCAACATGAGGATGCTATCCTAGGGCACCATGGTTCAACCGCATGGATGTCAACATGAAATTCCCTGAAAGGAGAATTTACTTCACCTATAGGGAAATGACATGTTTATAGATGCTAGTGAGTTTGGTTGTACTATACCACTTGTGAATCCTCCTACTTTTGATAAATCAATGAAGAACTCAATTTGTGCGTACATGATTTCTGTCAAAGAGTCCCTAAAAAGTCCTAATGTTTCATCAAATGTAAATGGTAGGAATCAAGAAGAGTTAGAATTATCTAATTTTCTAAAAGGATTCCAAGATGTGTTCATCGATTATATGCCTATGGACTTACCTCCAAAACAAGGGGATGATGACCATCGAATTGAGATCCTACCAGGAAGCTCAACGCCTAATAAGCATCCTTATCAAGTTGCCCAAGCTCAACAAGACGAGATCATGAAGCAAGTACAAGAATTGGTAGAAAAAGGGATGGTGAGGCCTAGCTCCTCTCCCTTTTGTTCTACAATGTGCGATTCTTACTGTGGAATAACAAATGAAAACGGAGAAAGAAAAAAAATTTGTTGGCGGCAATATACACGGCAGTAGGCTTGGCAATGGTTTGTCAACAACAATAAGCACGGTAATAGACGCAAAAATATATCCATGAGTATTATCGCATATATTACTGTGGATATTACTACTACATGGCTATTCAAAAATAAAGGTGCTCATTTGGGCCACCCAATTTTGGGTGGCCGAAATGAGCACCTTTATTTTATACTTGCATAACATATGAAATATCAATTGTTTTTTGGACAAGTGTAAAGAAAAAAATAAACAATAGAATTTGAAAATAACTTATCTTGAAAAATTAAAGTGCAAAAGAACTAACTGTTTTAAAAAGTTACAAATAAGATGGAAATTTTAGTTCAATTGTATATACATATGCTGAAAGAGTTTTTCTTGTGCCACATTGGGACTTTGAGAGAAGACTACAAATAATTTTCTATATGTCCAAGTCCTCCTCCTCCTCGTCCATAGGCACACATGTTTGATCACTCTCTGACTCTACATTAACCGAAACCAAATTAAACTCATTAACAAGTCAAAACAATTAGTACAATGTGATTTGTCTAGACTTATCGCCTGTAGAGATCCGAACCGCCGAGTCAAATTGCTCGTGAGAGTTGTGATGGTTCTCCAACAACTATCACCAAGTTTTTGAATTCTGTGTGCCACTCTCAAAACTTGACCCTCTCTCTGGTTGGTCGACTCAGACTGATATGTTTCTAAGTTAGCAATAAGAAAAGCAATTCATTAACTAAAATCTTTTTTGAATCGTTTTTGGTTCCAATTTAATGAAACTTACATATTTGTCCTTCCAAGCTACTTTGCCTCCCAAACCATAGTGTGTGGGAGTTTGTCTGGCCCGAGCGTCATGTTGTTATCTGTAGGATGATCCCGTTGAATCTTGTTGCCCTTTTCTTGCATTGCCTACTCTTACTCCACATCTTCCATGTTGCCTCCACAATAGCTCCCGTATAGATCTCTAACCTGGTTGGCCGTTGCATGTCGTACACTATAATTCTTGTTTTTTTTTAATGTTTTAATGTAGCCCTCCAATCATTGTGATGAAAATTGCTCATTGGGGGCATTTGGGAATTGAGCATGCAAGGTGTCCTCTATGTAGCATGCATGATCAGGATGCTGATCTTTGAACTTTATAAAACAATTCTTATACGCCGAGTGTATAAGAATCTGAAGGCGACATCAAAATTCTCTTATGTGTGCTGTTCCAAAGTCCACTTTCCTGCCATAGTTTACTCTATAGTAGAGCCCATGTGTGTCTGGAATGTGTGCATCAGTATCGTCGTCCTTTGCATCTAGGGCAGCATGCTTTGAAATAGTTTACTCTATAGTAGAGCCCATGTGTGTCTGGAATGTGTGCATCAGTATCGTCGTCCTTTGCATCTAGGGCAGCATGCTTTGAAATAGGGGACTTTGTCGCCCCCCCCCCCCCCCCCCCCCCCCCCCCCCCCCCCCACACACACACACACACAGTACCAGAACAAGCAAAGCCATAGGATCCCCCGCCGCTTTGTCTCTCTTTACGCTCGTTCCCCTTGAGATGAACGTCAGTACATGCTGCTAGAAGAAGTGTGTCTCCGATGCTTGGGTGAAGCATGAGCGGAATGGTGGCGTGGGACCCTACGATGGAAGGGGAGTAGGTCAATAAGAATGGACCGTAGAAGGAGTTATCGTCTGTGCAAGGCTCTCAACATAGGGAGTCCCTCCCTGGCTCCCCCATGGCATGGTCTATTGAGACATATCGTAGGCTGCAAGATGCTACGGAGTGTAGCATCCAAACAACCCCTTCGTCGAATGAAGGTACTCGTCTCTTAAAGAGAATTCCCGCTAGAGGTCTTTGATTTACCACTGATGGAGGAACCTGCATAGATAGATCGGCACCTCCGTAGGTGTAGGAGGTCCATACTTGCAAATAACAAAGAGAAACCTACACTCATGCTCACAAAAAACTAGGTACAAATGAGCCTCATTTCTTTGCTTGGACTTACCTCCTCAAAACTCAGGTCCACTGGAGGTAATGTCCACTCTAGATGAGAGTCCATCTAGGACGTGAACCAACCAAAAGAAGAATATGATGGTTGATCCCCACTAGATGGTCTCTCGACTAACATCTTTATTATAGGTTGATAAGTATCAAGACCTAGCACTATATCTAATTTTCGTACCGCTACATGCGTACATACAATCCTCTCTCTACACCTAAGCATATATATACATAGGCCTAAACATACATATTCATCTACCCTTTATATCTCTCTTTATATTTATCTCTTTCCTCTCTCTCTCTCTCTCTAATGTATGGAGAGGGTAGAGATAGATAGAGATTAAAGCTTCGGTTATGATTTCTCTTGGCCTTTGAAAAAATGTACTCAAGTATCTACACCCGTGGTTTAGAATATGTTTTATTGCAAAGAGTAGTGGAGTGGATTTAACAGTGCTAAGTTGGCACCGGTTCCTATCGAGCTTGCTAATAGCTCAATAATGGTTAGGATGTAGGAAAATCTAAAAAGACTCCATTATTAAGACCATAGTTCTTGATGGTGTCCCCTAATTAAACCGTGTAAACAAGCATGCCAATCAAGATAATAAATCACACTCTCAATGACCCTATTGCAATGAACAACCCCAACCTTTCATAGATTAAAGGAGTGCATCTCCTTAGGTAGAAAAGAAAAATCCTAAGTTTTAATCACTAACTATCTATCTCCACACTCTCTTTATAAAGACGTAGAGAGGTGTAAGATGAGGGGAATAGAGTAGAGAGAGAGAATAGAAGATTTTGTACTCCTATTTATCTCTCTCTCTGTCTCTCCCTCTCTTTCTCTACCTCTCTTCCCCACCCCCTCTCTCTCTTTATCTCTTTCCTTTGCCTCTTCCTCTCCCTCTTTCCCTCTCTATCCCTTTCTATTTCTCCTTATTTTCCTCCCTCTCTTCCTATAGCTCTCTCCCTCTATCCCTCTTTCTCCCTCTCTCAACACAGCTCACAAAATAAACCCTCGCTGTTTGTTCAGCCCATCAATTGCAATGTCAGCTTTTTCTTCACCAGCCTCAAACACCCACAAGAGTTTTCTTGCAGTGACAATTGCTCCAAGGAAGCATCCCACAGCTTGTCAAGATGCTAGAATCACAGCTTTGGAGGCTCAGATCAAGACACTCATTGAGAAAAATGAAAAACATAAGGAACGTGTACGTAACCTAGAGGACAAGAAAGAAGCAGAGAGCCAAGTTGCTTGTATTTTTTCTACCATTTGCCGCTAGCTCTAACTACCTCACATTCTATAGGCATGCCCGATCCCCGCACACCTTGGTCTAGAGGTGCACGAAGATCAGGACCATCGGATAATAATTTTTTCTTTATTGGTCAATACCAATATTTAAGGGTTTGAGATAAGTACACACCCATGTCTACATGAAAATTAATGCATATACGTAGGTACAAACTCTATTTTAGTGCATACGAATTACTTATACGGATCAATTTGATATGGACTGATCTCAACAGATCGCAAAATCATTTCCAAATTTTGAATCTGTTTGCATTTTTGAAGACTATTTGCGTTTTTGAAGACTATTTAAATTATTTTACTTTGTTTGTGGAAGTTTGTTTGCGTTTTTGAAGTACACAAGCCGTTTTTGAAGTCCGTTTGCGTTTTTGAAGTACACAAGGAATCTCTAAATTCAATTTGCATTATTGAAGTTCGTTTGCGTGATTTTACTTTGTTTGTCGAAGTTCGTTTATGTTTTTTAAGTACAAAATTTGTTTTTGAAGTCCGTTTGTGTTTTTGAAGTTTGTTTGTATTTTTTCTATCGTAAACTGTCGAAATAGAGCCATATCCTAGAAACTAAACCATCTTCGTATGTCCAAACACATAAGTGATTAGACCTGCCTTAGATCTAAATACTAAACGGACTGAAACTGAAACAGCCAAACCATTTACCCTAAGCAACATACCATAAGAGAGAATTTCCAATCAATGAGCAAAGAAAATAGAGCAAAGCCAATTTTTGAGCAAAATATGAGCAATACCCTTGACAAACTGATGCAAGAGCAAGGTATATTGAAGAAAAAAATCATGTCATGTTGGATTTAAGTAGCATCTCAATCAAGATCTCAACATAAAAGGGTCATACAACTAAAATGGGCCAAGTTCTTCTTCTTGTAGGCTAGTGATAGCAATCAACATCGAGGGAGGTTGGACGAGCATCCAAATTCCTTTAGTTACTCTTTTTGGGCTTGCAATTTGCAACTTTAATGTACTTGTCGTACATGTAGGTACACCCACACACACAAAATTATATTCCCTTACTATCGCAATGGCACTCATCGTTGGTTCTCCTTGCTGCCTTGCAATGAGCCTGCCAACAAGCCTCCTATGGCTCCTCTATTGGAGGCCTTGAAATTGGGATACCTTGTTGCCCTACAACAAGCCTACCAAGCCTCTTGTGGATCCTCTATTGTGGCGAGGTATCCCAATTTCAAGGCCAGAGGCCCCACGGTTGCTCTAACCATGTCTTGTTCTTCCATTAAGATGTAGACCCTTCTTGCATGTAGACTTCCTTCACCCTCCTCAACATTCTATGATGTAGATATTGATGTTAATGTTGATGTCAATGCAACCATCATCGAGGTCTCCTTGGGAACTTGGATGCTACAAAAGCTGTTGTTGATGTTCAACCCACCTAGGCCCTACCCTTTTAAGCCCTATCCATCCAACATGTCATGCTATTGCTACTCCCAATCATGCTATTGGTAAAGCCGCCTACATGCCTCCAAGATCTCAGATGTATAAGCAATATGTCCTTCCTAATACTAAAACTGGTCTAAGGCTGTTTGAAACTTTAGTAGTTTTCGATGACTTTGGTCCCGATCGTGAGCCATCTTCTCCTCTAACTCTTGCTATTGCTACTTCCTTCTCTGCATGGATAAATAAGATATTCCAACAATCCTACTTAGAAGGTACATGGCTATGAATTGACATTTAAATATTATTCCATGTTGTAATATTTAATGGCCTAATAACTTGTGTGTAGTGGAGAATAGCATAACATAGTGAGCATTTCATTAGAATAGATTCCGAATGAGCATAACAAGAGTGCTTGGATGGAGAGAGAAACAAAAAGCATAACACCTAGTTAGATAGGCATGAACAATACATCAAAAGAGAGAGAAATGAAGCTATTGACACAATAGTTTGAGGACCGGATTTTCATGGAGCCGGTCCCCCCTCCAAAAGGCTTTGTATTATAGGTCTCCCACATCGAGGGAGACATTTTGCAATACAATACTTTGTGCTCCTTCAATAACTTGCTGGTGCAATGAAGATGGAAGCTTCAAGCACCATGCACACACTTAGAAAACACAACATCAATTCCCTCATGGTCTCATACCGAAGACCTCACACACCTTCGAAGATGGTGAGAGCTAGTGGGGTATGAGAGTAGATTGAGAGGAAGAAGGAGTATTCTTACAAGAAAGAAGTATATCTCCTCACCTAGTCACTCATAATAGCTTAGCATAGCTTAGTAATTAGCATGGTAGAGGAGATGAGCATGCATTGGAGCTTGGATCTTGGTTGGATTTGCATCACAAAGCCAAGAGTCGTTGGTGTAGGCCTTCCTTCTCACAAGCTTGGAGTAGGTGATGAGCTTTCCATTAAAGCTTGAGAAGGAGAGAGAGTCTTCTTTGCTTCACACATGAGATTGTGTGAGTGTGTGTGTGATAATGCCTTGACAAAATCAGCCCCCTCTCTCTCTTGGTTGACCCCTCTTGCAATTTACTCATGATGGCACCCCATTGGACCATGCTAGGCTTAGCCAATAAGAATTAAGAAGCATAAGTGATAGCCTTGTGGCATGTGTCCCGATTCTTGGATACAGTGAAGGCTAAACAACCAACCTTATCCCAAATGGAGACTCCCTTGGTAAGTCCGATGGATCCTCCATATGTTGTTTCGCTAGGGGTCTCGGTGCAATCTGAGCCCACAAGTGATAGCTTTACCTTTCCAAGCCTAGCTCATCTTTCCCTTGATGACACCACGGCTACCATGCCTACCCCAATAATGGGTATGCCAAGAAACACGCCATGGACCTCATTTATCAGTAAAGCACTACTACATGGTAGCTCAATGCCTACAATACTACCTACAAGTGTGTACCAATCGTATACACCTATGGGTCCTTGTACTCATGTAATTCCTACCCATCCCATTGTTTCAACAACACCTATGCTACACAACCACAACACCCAAGCTCTTATTTCCATGGGACCATACCGGCTAGCATTAGTATGTCACATCTGACGTCTGCTATGCCTAGGGCCACATATATGAACTTTGGGCCACCACATGGCACAACACTATACCAAACTTGGAACCCAAGGTCTTCCTATGCACCAAGTCTAATGCCAATACCTACTCCACATGTAGTCTCTGGAGCGCCTTCACCCACGGTGCTTGCTGACTTAGGTGACTTGGCCACATTTGCTCAAGCTATCGGTTGATCTATTGCTGAGAATATGCGTAACACAATTGATAGAGAACCTAGAAGTAAGGCGGTACAAATAGCCAAGCTCACACAAAAATTTAGTGGGGACGGGGATGTGAGAAAGCATATCGAAGTGTTTGATCAAATATGCGATTCTCTAGGAGAACACAATGACTGCATAAGAGTAATTCTTTAAGCCTAACCTTAAGTGGGAAGGCTGGGGATTGGTATAGAACCCTAAGGGTGGAAGAAAAAAAGATTTACCCTAGTCTTAGGAGATTGTTCTTGAAAGAATACATACAAGAGGGAGTGCTTTGGGATGTAACCGCTCAGCTCCAAAAAAGCCCAACAAGAGGAAGGAGAGTCGGTGAGAGACTTTATTAGTCGCTTGAAGCATTTTAATTCTCATTGTAATCCAAATGAGCGCTTCAATAATAATCGATTGCTTGATAGATTCATTAGGGGATTACGACATGAGGATATCTACAATGGCCTAGACATTAGAGGTATCACCACTTGGGAAGAAGTCACCACCAATGTGATCCAATTAGAGGATAATTTAATGATTCAAGGGGAAAGAGTATCTGTTGAGCCTAGATCTATTAGCTCGCGAGCATCGGGGCATCAGCCAATGACCCTAAAGCCTATTGCTAAGGTGCCAAAGATATCTGAGATGAATTTAGCAAATCTCACCAAGGCCATTCAAGAGAGTCTTAGAGACAATCGTGCTCCACAAAACAATCATATGTATCCAAAAAGGGAGGAACAATGGTGCTTGATATGCTATGGTCCGCATAGTACCAGTGAATGCCCTACTTTTAGAGTAAAATTCAATGGGAATTGCAATGCCTATGGGAGGTATGGTCATCAAGCTAAGTATTGCATAGTATTTAATCACGTGATGGACAATAGACCAACCTTCATAGCATGGACACACAACTCGAGTTCCTGCATTGATGCCTGCCCCACCTCTTGAACAAACATCACAACACATGGTCCCTAGGGCCCAAAATGTTGTTCAAACAACACCCTTACCACCTCCTTTGCTAGGACCGCAACCACTACATTCGAGAATCACTTCTGTGAATCAAGTGGGTTGTGAGTTAACTATTGCTTGTTTGGAAGGCTGTGAGGAAGATATAGACCTAGTATTGCCTATGGGATGGATGCGCTTGAAGAAAGTCCACAATACTACATGCAGGACTGTTGGGGACAAGTCAAACCTATCTATCAAGTAGCTGCTCTTGCTGCAAGATACCAAAATATCAATTACACTGCCAAGAGACCACCTCTTCAGTGCTATGAGTGTGGAGGTCCACATCGTGTAGCCGACTGTCCTATTAGGCTACAAAAGAATGCCACACTAATGCAAAGCAATCAAGCGAGCACATCTACAATGCTGATACTCATGAGTAATCGATGTGGCATAGATCATTTGCTTGCCCAATGACCAAATAATCCAAATGTGCCAAAGATCACGCCATTAAACTTGATTGAGGTTACCAAGGATCCATCACAAAGTACACCTGTGATACCAATAAACCTACTCACACGATCGATGCTTGTTAGCTGAAGACTAGCGGCCACACTCAACTGCAGACTGACAAAATGAGAAAAGAAGGAAATCCTATGTAGTCATTCTCTGATTAAGAAAACCTGTAATTTCACTTGTAAATACTGGGGGCTTGTAGAAGTTTCCAATTTTGTATATTATTTTTTGCCATTAGATTGAGTAGGATTTCACTTTGGAACATGAGGTTTTGTATTTGGAAGGTATATATACCAAATTTTAACCTTAGTGAAAAAAAACCCTTGTTCATTCTATGAAGTGTCCGTGAGAAGAGTATTCTATGTATGAGAGAGAGTGAAAGCTTATCTTGATGCTACACGCACACTGGTGATCGGAATCGAGTACGAAGAAGTGCCACGTTCTGCCCCCGGAGAGAGCTACGTGCCAATACCCACATTGTGCGTGTATGACCAGGCTTCGCAAGATTGACCTACAAGCTATTTCTAGGGATTCGGTAAGCAAACGGTGTCTGTTTTCGCATTTCAGCATATCCACGCGTTCGTATTGAGTAGAGCTACACATTAGGAACCTTAGTTTTCAAAAACGTCAACCTGCAAGAACCTGTCAGACATCCTATGTGATTCTGAACCGAGTGTTTTTGGGTAGGGTTTTGGGTCACGAATCTTAGGGAGAGTGGTGTATTGGTGTTAATAGGATATCCCTCAAGTTTCGTAGCGTTTCTAGAACGTCTAATGGGTATTTAGCTCATGGAAGCATTGTAGGAAATCTTCTCCTATGCACTATAATAGGCTGAAACTTAGACATTCAGTAAAGACCTCTGTAGGAAGTAGTCAATAGTCGGTCGAGTGTAGGTTGACACCCTATGCTTGCTTCCACGCGCCTGCGGGTCGAGCTTCGTCCTTAGCTGGCAATTCTTGTTAGGTGAGTTCTCGGTGTGCTGACGTTCGTGGCGTATCTTCCAACATTGGCGCCGTTGCTGGGGACAAAAACCCTAGGTAGGTGACCGAGACTAGTCCTTGAGGATAGGGATTCTCTGGATTTTTAGAGTCTTATTTTACATTTAGATAGGATCAAAGGGTGGTGGACTCTCTAGGTCTTAGGAGGAGTCTAGGGAGCGTATGGCTGGCATGGATCGTCCATCTTAGGTAGTGTTAGATATGAGTTAGGTTGTGGAGTGGAGAGTAGGAGTTGGAGTGGTAGATGTAGTGAGAAGATAGCTTGAGAGTCCGTGGGAGGCCAAGAAGCAACCGAGACACCAAAATCACCATCTCACATGATGAGTAGGAGTAGGGTAAGTAGGACATCATGATTTATGATCTGGAGCACTTCATGCATGTTATATTTGCTGTTAGGCTCATCGAAGAACTATAAAAGACAGTGAATTGTGTTTAGAAGCTGCATTGAAGTCCAAAAGTTTCTGTGATTATTGCTGAGAGATCTACAGAGCATAGAGAAGCCCACAGGCAGAGAAAAATTAAATTCTAAGACAGTAGACATCCTACGCGTAGTATATCTACATGGTGATCTAGCAGGAATTTTGAGAATCTGAGTTGACCAGAGTGTTTCGAAGGTAGGTTTTACCCTATTTTCACCTGGAAAGTGGAAGATTGACCATATCTTGACAGATTGTGGCCAAAAGATAGGAATTGCCAGACATCCTATCCAAATTGTGCCAAGTATAGTTTTGAGACCAAAAACATAGGGTGTCTTCATGTGCATGATCTACATGATTTATTGAGTGCATGTGAAAGGTTTCATCTCAATTGGGTGAGAAAATTGGGGTTTAAGTAGACTTTAGTATTTTTTACAGAAAAAAAGGCCAGAATAGCTAAGTTTGGGGTCTTTTGACATTCAAACACAAATTTAAACACACCAGGAGCTCAACACATCAAGGAAAAGCTGTGGGCCAAGTTGGGGTAAATTATGATGCAAAAGACATCCTACGCGTAGTATGTCTAATGCATGATTACAAGGCCAAAATTATACTTGAGACATACTAGGCTCTCATATAGCCTTGGATAAACCTCCTACTCAAGTTTGGTCCAATTTGGAGTTGATTTGATTGGTGAATTCATCATAACGGACATTAGGCTTCTGGAACAGATTTCTGATCAGTTGACCAGCTTATAGGTGTCCAAACCAAAAAGTGACAACAGTTGTGAGCTCAGCACATCAAAGGAAAGCTACCTTGCAAATTTTATCTGAAATAGAGCAAAAAGACATCCTACGTGTAGGATGTCTATAGGGTCATTTTTAGGACAACATTAAACTGTGGACATATAAGGAGGTTCTAATTGGCTTAAGGATTCCAGAACTTCTTTTCGAAGTGAAATTGGACTTTGTTTGAACTATTTACGGAGAAGAGATGAGAATTAAGATGTTACCTCTAGACTGACAAACATGTAGGTGGTGTACAGTTCAAGATTAGTGGACCTAATCAAGAACATCAGAAGTGTATAGAGTACAATAGTGGTTGGGACTGACACTCCACTTATACCAATCATTACTAAGACCACCTCTAGTGATTAAATTCTTTGATTTGATTGCAGAAATTAAACGCTTGTGTACAGGTATATTCAGCAGCAAAGCAAGAAGTTGTGCAGAAATTGATCGTTCACCAGGTGAGTGGTTGGATTTGTGATAAATTGCACTACTATGTTTGATGAATTTAAGATCAGGAAGACACATTTCGAGAGACCAAAAAGTGGCATATGATCAGGGTAGCTTAGTATCTGCTGAGGAGAGTGTAACTTAGGCAAGGCTAGATCCATTAGCCCCAATCATTGAGGAAGGTAGTGATACTGACACTTCCTCAGACAAGTCCTTCTTCATGATGGGTAGTCAACAGCTAGGAGGCTTCACCGATGAAGGACCAATGCTAGGAGGAAGTACCTCCCAAAACCCTTTGAACAAGGCCAAGTTCACTATAATCTTCTTAGAAGGAACAAACTCTCGCCGGGAGCCCTAGTTTATTCTGACTATCGGGGACGCAAGTGTATTTGTATAGAGGAACGGCCTTCTCAGAGACTGGAGATAATTCAAGTCTATGATGATGGAGATAGATTTCGAGATGAAAAGGGGAACCACTATCTGATAGTTAGGAACCCTGAGGATTACAAAAGGTATGGAGATAATGTGGCAAAAGGAAAAATGGTCTCAGAAACTCAAGAGCCGCCTCCTAAAACTGATCGACTTGGAGCTCATTTATGTATGATAAAAAAACAACCAGAGTCTCTACCTATAATGAGAATGTGGGAATTTACAAGCATGAGAGCGAGGGAGTAGTCTCTTATTTTTGATGCAAAGAACCCTACCCAAATGAATTGAGCGATGACAAAGTTCTTTACTTGTTCTCCTATGAAATTGCCATGAAAAAGGATATCATTTTTGTTGATAGGTACGGGCGAAAATACAAACGAATTCTGCCAGAGGAGGTAGATAGGGCAACAGTTCCAGAAACATCAACATATGTCCCCAAAGAAGTATCAAGGTCCACCTATACCCCTAGCAAGTCTACAAATCCATTTTCAGAAGAGTACAACGCAACATCACATTCTAACCGGCAGCAGATTTTCAACAATCAGAACCAGTAGGCAACCCAACCATCATTGTAGGCATGGATTCAACAAAATGCAACATAAGAAGACCTAAACAGAGGTGGTTATCCAGCCACACGAGGGCTAAGAGATTTACAAGAACCACCACTCCATTCACATTACCAAGGCTAGAGTAAGCCAAAAACTCAAGAGTCGGCAGAGTCCGGAATACAACCCATAGAACGAGAACAAAGAGAACGACTTCGGAGAGATGAACCACCTCTTGCAAGAACCGTTAGAAATTATGGCTTAGGAGCACCTCTGGGAGAGGAACCCTCCCACTACCGAAGGCCAGAAGAGGCATATCTAGGAGGACGAGGAGAACCAATGACGAGAATTGTAGACCATCGTAGAATTAGACCTTCTCAGATGCAAAAATGGGTAAACAAGAAATACTTGGGAAACTGAGATCCTAGGGATCATGTAGCAGCCTTCGTGCGTGTAATTAGAGCTGAAGAAATTTTGGATTTTTCTACTCAATTTGCAGGGTTTGGACAGAAGAGGATGCAGCCACTTGGTTTGATTCTGTGAAGCGTAGAGATTTTGAGTCTATGGAGGAGGTTTTTGATGAGTTTATCGAGGAATTCTCACTAAGGGGGATAGCTCATAATACAGTCTCACAAATCCATAAATTCAAACAGAAGGAAGGAGAATCTGTGCGAAAGGCAGCTCTACAACTAAAGAGATATGTGAAGTTCTACCCTGTGGAAGAGCTACCAACCCAATATAGTCTTATGCTTATATTTATTCAAGGACTGAGAAACGCAAATCTCCAGAAGGACTTACATATGAAGAGGAGCACAACGTTAAATGAGTTAACTAAGGAAGCTCTTTACCTTGTAAAAAATTGTGCAGTCTACAAGGAGGGTGAATTCAAGGATCTTGATGATGATTCATCCCACAACAAAGTGGAAAAGGCATCACAAAAAGGAGAAGTAGCTAAGCCAGGAGCAGCCGATGGAAGAAGTGCTAAAAAAAAATTAATATGTATGCCAAGCCTCAGGCTAAGCAGCTGAAGTGGTGTGCAATTGAACAAAAATGGACAAACCATGTGATGAAGGAATGTTATTATAACAAGGGATATGTGAGAGCGACCTTATGCTCCCCAAGCTCAAGTAGCATCTCCTCAAATCCCACCAATGCCTAGGTATCCAGTGGGTAACCTACCAGGACCTGTAGGAGTTGAAAGACCACACCCAGTATTGGGGCAACAACCACCCCTACCAGGAGCAAGATCGATCGGCATAAGGTATGCACCAATGGTAAAGGAACCAGAAGAGAAGGATTTGGTGCCGATGCATGCATATTACAAAGATCCCAATAGATATGCAGAAAATCCTGTCTATTATCCACCTGAAGAACCTAAGACGCAAGAACCTTGGAGCATGATTGGAAGTATGGGACCACCAATAGCTGCTCAGGCTGCAGGAGAAGGAAGATACAGCTTGAATGGACAAACACTGTTGTTCATAGCCAATGGAGGCATGGACAGGTAGAGGCATGCTTACCAACAGAGAGGAGCTCAAGGAGCAACTTAACAGCCAAAGGGAGCCTGCTACAAGTGTGGTGGAGATCATTGGCTAAGAGACTGTCCTAATGATGAAATCATTAGAGTCAATGCATATTGCACCGAGTGTGGAATTACTCACTTGATTCTTGATTGACCTAAGAACCCGAGCAAAGGAGCAAAAGCTACTTTAAACATGCTAGAAACAGTGCCATCCAGTGGGGGGTCAGAAAATGAAATAGTAATACCTATTCAGGTTATCACACAGGCACAAGCTCAAAGAAGGACAAACGAATCCATAATTGAAGAGAAAAAGACCAATGCCCCTAGTACAGAATAAAAAATCAACAAAGCACTTGGAAAGCTAGAAAGGCTCGTATGAAAGCCAAGAAGGAACGAGAGCAAACGACTCTATCCGAGGAGCTAAAACACACAAAGGATAGATTGGAGCGATTAGAGGATCTAACTAGTTTGAATTCACACACTGCTGCAACCATAAGGCCCAAGGAAATAGTGGAACCCAAAAGTGCAGGATCGAGAGGATCAGTACTGGTAGAAAAAGTAAATAAGTAGCTTGACGCACTTTTAAAAGCATATGAAGCCAGACTCAAAAACAACCAAAACCAAGAGCAACGATGGATGACTTATCCATATGCGGAACTAGAAAAACAGAGGTTGGAAATGTGTAGGAAGATGATTGAAACAGCCCAATCTTTGATAGAAAACCCACCTAGTAAACCTACAAGTTGGTACGAGATGCCAGTTCCAACCCCTATCACACCAACTCTAGAGAAACAAGCGGACACAATGGAGGGACTCATGACTGCATCAGAGTCTAAGCGAGAACCTATCATAGTGCCAAATACAACTGATAAGACATTTGATGGTTTCAACCTAAAACATCGACAGGGATGGATAAAGAGTGTGATAGTCTAGATGACCTGTGGAAGCAAATCCGGGAAGCAAATGAAGCTAACAGGGTGAACTGCCAACTAAATCGCGCTGAGAAGGAGAAAAATGAGATCTTACCTCCCATTGAAGAATTTGAGGCAAGATCACAAATGAACGTTGATATGCATTCACAAGAGGGGAACTAGGGGTCAATTAGCTCGGGGCACAGCCAACCTGACTCGCTAAAAACTCTACCCTCTTACCTAGGGGAGTATGAAGCTAAGTCTGAAGTGAGAGAAATCCCATCCCAAAGACTTTCTCCCAACAGAGTAATGTATTCACAAGGGTTGATTGAGTTACTGTCCACCCCGGTGGCATGCACAATCACGTTAGCCGAACTCCTGAGGTTACGACCAAACATGTGGACCACAATAGGCAAATGCTTAGAGAAATTTGGAGTAAAAGACCCTACCTCGAGAATTCAAGAAGGGATCAAAGAATTGGACAAGCCTCAACTGTACACTAGGCCTGTACCTTTAAACAAGGTTGGAGAATATTGTGAAGGAGAAGATGGAAATACCACACTACCAGTAGAATTCCAGTGAGTAGTATCCAAGGCTATTCTCGACAGTGGAGCGGGAGTCTCTATCACCACAAAATAAATCTGGAAAGAATGGGGAAAACCGGATTTGAGAGAAACCAGAATGAAATTACAACTGGCAGATGGGTTCATGGAAAAGCCTCTAGGACTTTTAGAAAAAGTAATTGTCACCTCTTGCGGAATCGAGTATGAGCATACATTTGCAATAGTTGATTTCGACAAAAAGAACAATTACGAGATCATCTTGGGAAGACCGTTCATGAGACAGTTAAAGATGGTACAAGATTGGGGTTATGACCACATATACCTCAGGCATGGGGAGACTACAACCAAAATATACCTAAAACACCATAGTTACAAAGATGTGAACCAGACACCAATGGAAGAGTTTGATTCGGCTACGTTGGCAGGGTCCGAACTCCCAGCATGGTTAGGGCAGAAAAAAGAGCTATGGATGTGTGGAGCTTCACATTGTGGGAGCTTGAAAAGAGAGGAATGCATCTTAGAAAGAGCTATTAAAGACAAGGATTATATTCCGGAACCTTTTCCCAAAGATGCATTAGAACCTATGGAATGGGAACACATACTAGCAACATTGGACGTCTGTGTCATTACAGATAGCCCAACAACAAAATTTTGTGATAAGGACGGCTATGATGTGCTACCCTATTACATGGTAAATCTTGTACCAGTAGGAGATGAGAATGTAGACTCACCAAAACAAGAAGAGTTTTATGACTCCTTTGCGCATCTGGAATTAAGTAACGATGAAGATAACGAGTGTTCAGATAGCTCAAGCGAGAGTAGGGAAACAACCACATATATCAAATTTTATGATTTTGCAAATCAACACCCTAAACGACAGGAACGCTATAGAAAAAAAGAGAGCAGAAAACAAGGTTAGAGAAAACCTGATGCCCATCATAAAAGACAAAACGCACTATCTAATGCTAGTCAAGGCAGAGGATTGTGTAAAAGACAAAATATCAGGGAGATTCTCAAGAGTTCGAGGGAAAAGGACACATGAGGACATAAAACAAGCACGAAAAACTAAAACGGAAACATAAATCTCAACAATCAAAACGTGAAAAGACAAAAGATCCCGAGTGGACCAAAATGGAGAGTAAGAAGAAATACCAAGAACTTAAACGGACGTTACGAGAGGTATGAACTACTGAGGCAGAAAGTGAAGGTAAGGAGGATTCAAAAAAAGAAAACATGGATGTACCATCCCACTATCATAAATTCACCATCCAAGACATAAAAATCATAATGACACCACCAATAAGGGAAAGAATAAACCAGGAATCTTACGATGGACCGGAAAATGCAAAACAAATTGACCTCGGTGCGCCAGGCAAAGAGCCTCAACCTATCTATATAGCAACTGATTTAGGGCATGAAGAAGAAGAAATGCTAACACAGCTTCTCACGAAGTATAAAGATGTGTTTGCATGGTCTTAAGACCTCAAGGGAGTTGATCCATCGATATGCCAACATACAATCCCATCAAAGTCAGATGCCAAACCAAGCAAACAATGTCCTTACACATATAATGACACATTTGCTAAACGAATCAAAGAAGAGATTGACAAGCTGAAGGATGCTAAATTCATCTATGAAATCGAGCATACAGATTGGGTGTCACCCATTGTGGTTGTCCCCAAAAAGAACAGAAAGTTGCGTGTGTGTGTGAACCTCAAAAAGGTAAACACAACAACAATAAGGGATAATTATCCCTTGCCAATTACAGAACATGTGCTTGAGAGGGTAGTGGGAAAACATGCCTATTCATTTTTGGATGGATTTTCGGGGTACAGCCAATTGGCAATTGCAATAGAGGATCAACACAAAACCTCATTTGCCACAGAATGGGGCATATATGCGTATAGAGTTATGCCTTTTGGCCTAACCAATGCCCCAGTCACCTTTCAAAGATTAATGACTCATGCATTCAAAGAATACCTAAGAATATTCTTAGAAATATATATGGATGATCTCTGTGTCCACTCTCTTATTCGAGAAGAACATATTGACCATTTACAAAAGGTATTTGAGAAGTGCAAAACATATCGAATTTGTCTCAACCCGGAAAAGTGCATTTTTATGGTAAGGCAAGGCCGCATCTTAGGACATATTGTCTTAAGAAATGGCATAACTACTGACCTAGACAAAATTAGAGTCATAGTAGACTTGCCCAAGCCTACTAATGCCAAACAAGTACAATCTTTCATGGGACATTGTGGATATCATCGAAGATTCATATATATGTATGCAGCCGTTGCACAACCACTATATCGCTTATTAATCAGTTTTGACTGGACTGAGGAGTGCGAAACTTCATTCAAAAAGCTTAAGGAAAGCCTTGTATCAGCACCTGCACTTAAAGCACCAGATTGGAAAAAGATATTCCATGTTCACATTGATGCCTCTGCATACGCAATTGGGAGTATCCTGGCTCATCAACCGGGAGACGGAACAATGGATTTTCCAGTTTGTTATGCGAGCCGACAACTAAATAGTGCAGAAAAGAACTACACCACCACTAAAACAGAGGGATTAGGCTCTTCACAGATCATCAAGCTCTTCTATATCTAGTAAATAAACCATGCAATACTGGGAGAATTGTGCGCTGCTTTATTATATTGCTAGAGTTTGACTTCACAATGGTAGTAAAAAAGGGTAAAACGCATCTACGAGCGGATCATCTTTCAAGGCTACACAACGGGGAAGCTCTTGAAGGAATCGATGATGACATACCTGATGCTTATCTTTTGAATATTGAAATGATACCCAAATGGTCTCAGAAAATTGTTAGCATTCCTTCCTTTGGAGGTAGATTTGATAAAAAGGAGGAAGGATCCACACAACAAACATTTTGACAAACAAAAAACTTTCAATTGATTGCGGGAAGACTATACCATCTATGCTCGGACAAAGTTCTACGCTTATGTATAAATCCAGAGGAATTCGAGTGTTATCTTGAGGAAGCACACATCCAAGACTGTGAATTTTATTGTTCAACAATGAAAACACACCAAAATTGAAACACTTAGGAGTATATTGGCCAACTATGTATGCTGACACACATGCTTATGTTAACAAATGTATTATCTGTAGTGCCAAACGACCGGTGGATCACGCGACATTGTTTTAGGTAACCATTGCACTTGCATGGAGTCAATATATCATTGATTTCTTAACAAGAAGGACATTTCCTGAAAACACAAAAAAAGCACGACAAAGGGCTATAGAGTTGGAGGCTCGAGACTTTAATTTAATTGAAAATCAACTCTACAAATGAGGAAAGGACAATCAACTTAGAATCTGTGCAAGTGAAAGTGAATACCTGCTAATCCTAGAACACGTACATGGAGGAATAAGTGGAGGCCATTTTTTTAAGCGACGGAAAAAATTGTCTTAACCACGGGGAAATGGTGGCCTACACTGCACATGGATGCTGAGGAATTTATAACGCATTCTGACGCATGTCAGTGCGCTAAAGTGCCGATAAAAAGAGACGAGATGCCACTATGGCCAATGATGGGAGCACGGGCATTTGCAAAATGGGGAATTGTTTTTGTGGGGCCTATTTCACCCCCTACGTATCGCACCCATACCCAATATATCATCGTGGCTACGGACTATCTCACAAAATGGGTTGAAGCCAAAGCGACACAAAAAGCAGATGCAAGGACCACTGCACAATTTTTGTATGAGAATGTCTTTGCAAGATACGGATTACCAATAGAAATTGTCAGTGATGGACAAATACATTTTCTTAATGAAGTCATTGAATACCTGCTACTACAGGAATTCATGGTCATACATAAAAAATCTGCTCCATATCATCCACAAGAAAATGGACAGGCTGAGGCCACAAATAAAACCCTACGCACTGTTTTGACTAAAATTGTATCAGAATCAAAGCCAGACTAAGATCACAATTACACTCAACACTATGGGCATACAAGGTAGCTTATAAAACATCGATTGGAACAACACCATACAACATGGTGTTTGGTCTAAAGTGGCAAAACGCTTAGAATGGATAGAACATGAACTCTCTTCAAGAATAGATGATCTTGAAAAGCTAGATGAACTTTGATTGAGAGCTGTAGCTTCGATCTATGCTCAGAAGAGAAGACAAAAGGAGTTTTTTGACAAGCATGTGCGCACAAAAGAGTTTAAAACATGTAAGTATGTACTTGTTTACACTTTGAAGCAACATGCCAAAAAACTTAAAAAGCGAGGGATGGGACCCTTTGTGATTAGTGACTTATCACAAAGTGGAGCCATCAAACTTGCGACATTGGAAGGAGAAGAAATGCCAAATTGGATTAGTGGGTGTCGGTTAAAAAAGTATCATTTACCACTAACACAGGAGATGCTTCAACAAATCCATCACGAAAAACAATGAACAAAGGAGAAACAGAGGGTAAGAGAAGAAGCACAAGCAGAAGCAAAAGAACACATTGCAAAACAAAGGCTTTTGCAACAACAACAACAAATTGGATCACCATTGCGAATAAATGCTATTCAATTAACAAATTTTAATGAAGACACAATGGATCCAATAATTGCATTCAAAGTGGGTAGCAACCAAGTTGACTCGATGGCATTGCTTCATTCAGGAGCTCAAGAAAACCTGATTTCTTGCAAATTATATAAACAGCTCAAGCTTGAAGAACAAGTCCATCCTACTCAACAAGCGCTGGAAAGCAGTACATCACATACATTAAGCATGTTGGGTTGGACGATATTGCATGTACAAATACATCAATATGTTTATCCCCAAAAATTTTATGTGGTTGAGGATGCGAGCACAGTACATCCAATGTTGTTGGGACAACCATGGCAGAAAGAGTATAATGTGCAGATAGATTGGAGTTCGAATACGGTCAGAATCCAACAAGCACAACAACACCAGGTGGTAACATTTGCTCAGACAACCCGGAAGAAACAGATAATGGTGCCACAATCACTTGATAAAGAGCAAAAAACATGGGTGCCACTTCACCAACAAAAGATATCTACGAAGGATAACCAGGAAATCGCCCACCGTACTCAATCAAAAAATGAGACACCACAGGCGAAAATGGATAGATCCAGGTCATCGATACGCAAAAAATAGGTATGGGTACGAAAGGATGGAAGTGAACAAGCCTACAGACCACAGTGCAATAGCAGATGACCTCTAAAAAACAATGTTAAACAAACACCGAACAGGGCCATAAAACAGATCTATGCTCAATCGCCAACTACATGAGACACGCATTTGGATCCCCAAAGTGATGCTATAGGAACTCCCTTCAATGCAAGCAACACAAGAAGCCAGACAATCACTAAATCCAACATCGGCAAATTGATCTATGTGGGTGCCGATCAAAAGAACCACCAAAACAACCAAAGAAGAGGCCATAAACCTACAAACGCCTCCAAATCAAAGCTACAAATGGCAATCAAAAGAGAAAAAGATTATGGCCACATCAGACAAGATACTTCCGTCCAAGGAGATCACAACGACAAAATCTACAGTAGCGGAAAACCAAGCCACTTTCACAAAGAAGACGATCAAACAACGAGCGGCAGAATTACAACTTTTAATTGCAAAGAAAATTTGCCAACCAACCCAGGAACAAACAGGAAACCTCAACGTCGAATGAAAATAAGCATCTTGCTTATACCCTCCTCTCGCACCGCATTAATTTTACCATGCATTGAGTGAGTATGCATCAGGTGTTGGGCTCGAGTCTATGGGGGTGCCGCCTGAGGGCCATGGCGAGAAGCTGTGCGGGCTCAGAGAACAAGAAGGTTGAGAGAGAGAGAGGATAAACTCGACACACAATAGAAAAAGTGATACGCTATTTTGATTGATGCTTTACAATGTATATATTAAGCCAAAAAGTCCATGCAAACTTTACTCTAACCGAGTCACTACTGCATGCCTATAAGAGTATGTCCCACGGGTAGATGACCCTTTAGACCGGGGCTTGAAACCCAACAATCCCCCCCTCAAGCCCGAGCTAGACAGAACCTCTCATGATACCTGGAGTTTTTGGTGTACTCGTCAACCGTGAGTTTTAGGTTTTCTCAGAACCAAGGATTTCTAGTGTATCCATAACCTGGTGCTATGTCAGTAGAACCCCCCCTTGAACAGATAGGGTGTAGGTCAAAAAAATTAGCTACCAAAAATGAAGTTTTTGGTTCACTTCCAAACCTTGGGTTTAAGATGTACCCAGTAACCTCATGAGAAGCGGTAAAAACAGGCTGAGAACTGGCAAAAAATTGGGAGGTCTTACCACTTATTTGTGTGGCAGTGTCTAACCCGTACAAATTTCTATCATGGCATGACTGACAACAGATAAATTAAAAGAGGCTTTGACTGAAAATATGTTATTGTGTTGACAATTGAAAAACTTATGACATTGAATTGGTAAAAACAATTGTGATCCTATTGTTCAAAGAGTTGCCATATTCATTAGTTCTGGCATTGGTGATATTTTCCATGCACTGATCAAGTAGGTACCCATAAAGCTTGGTTGCATCAAGCTTGACCCCAAAAATGTTGCACCTAATGTCGGCATCACAACCCAAAACTTGCATCTCTATGGTTGAGAATTTTGGAGACCAAGTATGTGGTACAAAGTTTCCAAATATCAATAAAGCGTAGCTGCTCTGCTTGTGCATTTGATCTTGATGTACCACACAACCCACAAAGTTGGCTTTGAAGGTGAGAAGCACCTCTTGCATAGGGGGGCATCCAAGAGCAGAATGGGCGGACATGCTCAAAATAAGCCTTAATGCTCATGCAAAGAAACACTCACAAAAAATGAGTTCATCAATTGTGCCTGAGTTGCTTGATTGATAGCAAGTTGTAGAAAAGAATCTAGGCTGTGTTCTGTGATGAAAAATGCTCCACACGCCACCACAGTAGTCTAAAACAGTGTTTTAGAAGGCTCTGGCTTGAGCTAATTAGCTTATTCACAGCCACAACGCTTGATCATAGCCTTGATTCAGGTTTGTGAGCGTGTTGATAGGCTTGCTGGCTGCACTATATCTTCAATGCCCTAGCCGACCTCCTGAGCTCTGCAATTTCGCCGCCTCTAGCTGGATATGAAGGCAGAACGGGGGGTGGTGATTGTGTCAAGGAATGTGTACCAAACCGGCTGTGACTTGAGATGCCAGCACCAAGGATCACTTGCTACAGGAGCACCGAAGCTCTGATACCATATGTTGGGCTCGAGTCTATGGGGGATGTCGCCTGAGGGCCATGGCGAGAAGCTATGCGAGCTGCAGAGAACGAGAAGGTTGAGAGAGAGAGATGAGAGAATCGACACACAATAGAAAAAGTGATATGCTATTTTGATTGATTCTTTACAATGTATATATTAAGCCAAAAAGGCCATGAAAACTTTACTCTAACCGAGTCTCTACTGCATGCCTATAAGAGTATGTCCCACGGGTAGATGACCCTTTAGACTAGGGATTGAAACCCAACATTAGGTAGGGACACGTTACAAGGCCGCGCATTAGCACGATTTTAAACCATGCACTGCACATACCCAGAGGTGATACCTTGTCATACGGGAGGATTCCAATTAGGAGGGGTGAGGCATTCTCAATGCGAACCCGATGACCGTAAAAAGCAGCAAAAAGGGCATGTTTTGACTATTTTTTAGGAGTTTACGTTTGATTGCAAAATATTCTAGACTAACCTAAGTACATATGCCCTTATACAACATTAATATACAGATATATGAGGCCAAACGCCAAATTGAAGCCTATAGGTGTGTGTATATATGTAAAAATAGCCATTTTTCGGGCAAAATATTGGTAAAATGGAGAAATCCGGCCATAAAAATTACATGTGAATGTACATAGTATGTCAAGGTGAAGTTTTTGATTTATTTTAATTTTTGGGGGTTTTTTTGGGTTAATCTTGCTATTTTCTTTTTTATTTTTACTAATTATTGGTAGAAAAACTTCAAAAATACAAAAAGCAGGTGAATTGCGAACATAATGAAAAATAAAAAAGATGGGGATGATCAGTGACTATAAGACAAACCAGGGTACATTGTGGGTGCAATTATGAGAATGAAGCGAGAGGTGTGTTGTGGCCAAATTTTGACCGAATTGTCAAAATTCTCATAAACTGGGCAAACGGAGTCCAAATGAGGAACTTTTCGAGTCTAAACCGTGTTTCGTGAAAAGTTATGAGCACATGTCAAATTTCATGAAAAATGGTTAGGGGACCCCCATTATAAGATTTTTTCACCCCACTTAGAGCTCATTTCTACTATTTCACTTGTGAGAGAGAGCTCTAGCCACCTAGAGCGCAGAGGACTTCCAGCAGCAACTGATACGCCGCGCACAGGCACCCGATGGCCACCAGATATGAGAGGTAGACTCAGAACATTATGCTCTTCGTGTATAATTGATGTATTGTCACCAAGACTAGCATAGAACTCCAACGGGGTTTGCAGGGTAGAGGCATGTGAGCATAGGTAGCCACCTAATGGCTAACCCAATACCAACAAGACTTCATAGGGGCTTTACCCTAGCTTAGGAGACCAATCTTGGATGCCCAAAGGGGGCAAGAATGCAACAGAAAAAACCCTAACATCTCAAGCTCCACAAGAGGCCACAAAGAGGAAAATCCGACAAAAGTGACCCGAATGTTACCAAAACTCATGGGTAGGAGCTTCTTGACGAGCTCTACAAGGCTACATAGGCCACATGGCCATAAGGCGACCCAAAGCAGGCCTAAGCTTAAAAAATGGCATTGGAAATGCAAAGCGTCAGTTGGCTCTCACAGCCAAGCGAGACGTTCGTTTGCCACCAAACTTCACGAGCAGCTTACCAAGGCCTTCAACAACCAAGTCCTATGGTGCTAGACCACTACAAATCATCGGGGGCATGCAAAGGCAATCATGGGCTTTTCCAGAGTGACAAATTTCCAAACGAAGCTCAGGGGAAGCCAAAGCAAACCAGAACCACAGGGCAAGGTCCCCCAAGGGTTTATGAAGCTATGCTGGTCATCATCAAGAAATTTCATCGCGGAAAAGCACTCCAAGAGTCAAAAATTGCCTCTAAGGCTCTGAAAGCCAAGAAGGGAGTTTCTACTAACCATTTGATTTTTTAATTGAAATAAGGCACAAAGGGAAGGTCATATGCACATAGTAGTAGGACTTGCTCCAAAAAAATGCACAGGAGATATCCTACACATAGGATGTCTCAAGCCACTTTTGGGCACCCAATTGATCATTCAGCCATACACACAGCCTCTACATGTTATTTACATCTAATCCCTCAAGTTTCACTCCATTTGGACCAAGTTTGACCTCTTATGCATCAAAAAACACAAAGTCAGAGCATAGAGGCAAGAAATGGTCATAGACCTATCAGAAATGATCCAAATCAAGTGAAACTTGAACCACACACTTTTCATAACATGTCAAAGCTAACTGTGAGGTCACATCTTCAAAATCATGAAAAAAGACATCCTACGCGTAGTATGTCTCCAAGCTTGAAATGACCTCTAGGTGGATTTTTTGATCTTCAAACATCTTTATCACATTCATACAAGCCCAACCACCAAGTTTCAAGCCAAACAGATCAGTTTTTGGCCTCATAGCTCCATAGATTGACTTTTCATACTCTAAAGCACAAAAAATGGTCTTCCTATCCTCAAAACTTATCCAAATCCAAATCTAAGACCATGGTGATGATCCACAGGCTATGCCCTATCACACTGACAAGTTCATACAATTCTGAGCAAAAAGACATCCTACGCGTAGTATGTCTCCAGAGTCATTTTGACTTACTAAGCAAAGTTTGACATCATGAATGTGATCAACATGCTACAAGAAGCCTACATATTAAGTTTCAAGTCATTTGGATACCATTTGCTCATCATTACAGGACATACTACTCATTTGTATACCAAGAAGCCTAAAATAGTCCAAAATTGCACTTTTTGGTGTCTAAATCAAAATCCAAGCACATAGGTGTGATGTACAGGTCATAAGCTATCATCATGTCAAGTTTCAAGTCATTCATACTACGTGTAGGATGTCTTTAGGCTTATTTTGCAGCACAAATCCTACTGTTTTCACTTGCAGGGCATCCTTAGTCCCTCTTGACCTCATGTTTCAATTTTCAAGTCAAATGGATAGTTAAAACTCAGTTTATCAGCTAATCTGTAAAGAATGCTAAATTTGGGCTACTGAGTGCAACAGGATCCATGGCAGCCGCTTAGTTGCCAGCAAAGAAGAAAAGAATGACCAACAAGGACTACCTGGATGAGGTGGAGCCATTTATAATACCAGCAGGAAACATAAAGCCCACTACCACTTGGTTACAAAGCAGCTTACTTGAAGCAAACGACCTCAGAATATACCAAGGCACGTTCAAAGACCCAGAGAGCAATGTCATAGAGTTGCCAATGATACCACAGGAACTCAATGCGTTCATGAGAAAGCGAGAGATAGTGTCTATCTTGGAAAAGTTAGACTTACACAATTATTTTGAGGCTTTGCGAGCACGAATTGACATTCAGAGAGTCTGGGAATTCATCATGACAACAAAGGAGAATGGCATAGCCAAGGTGACAGATCTGCAAGGAAAGAACAGAGTAATTGTAATCATGCCAGAGGTGGTTTCAAGTGCCTTGAACCTCTCTAATGCAGGAGACAATGTCAACAAGAGGCAAGAAGAGGTGAGGGTATACAAGGAAACCAAGAAGAACTACACCTTTGAGGATATTGCGGATCCAATGGTGGCAACCATGTGCCAACTTTACAACCAATATTTCCATATCTACACCAAGAGGCCTCAAAAGTACACTGTGCCACCTGCACTAATTGGAACAACATTCACATGGGCAATGAAGACAAGCAACCCAGGAGAGATAGATTATGCGGCATACCTGCAGTACCACATTGTGAGGATGGGAACCAAGAATCCTACATACATTGCAGCAAGGGAGATGCTCACAAAGGTGATATATGAAGCTCTACATGCTAAAGGCCAGTGGCCTCTTCCTCCATCACAGAATGAGTGGTTGAAGCTGACAGAAGACAAGGAAGAGGAGCAACCTATAGCTCCCACAGTGAAAAGAAGGTTAGAGACAGTAGAAGAAGATCCACCTCAGCCAAAGAAAGGAAAAAAAGCTACCATTCAGATGCCAGCAAAAGAGAATAAATCCCAGAAGGCCAATCGGCTAGAGAGGGTTTCAGAGCCCAAATAATGCTTAAAGGAGATCTAAACGAATTATGGAAACCCTCACTTGAGGCCATGTCTGGATCTTCTTGAAGGACTAATAAGGATCGCTTCAAAGATTATATAAATAATTTTGAGATCCTAGATGCGACAGCCGAGAATATTCCAATCATACCTTTTACCGAAGAAGAGGTTGCTGATGTGAGGCTTCAGCTGCTAGAAGAGCAAAAAAGTGAAGAGCAGGAAAGGAAAACAAAGGCTGATTGAGACTTCAAAAAGAAGCCATCAACCCCATCATCAAGCCGCGAGTCCAGTCCTCCACCATCACCACCTCCTCCTAGTCCTCCTCAACCGCGACAAACTGAGGAGTTGAGTAAATTTGAGAAGCAACAAGACTCCAAGAAAGAAGAGGACAAAGAGAAAGAGCAGAAGGAAGAATTTGAACCAAAGCCTGAGAAGCAAGATCCAGAAGTAAAAAACTATGGAATATTCTTGGATCTACTAGCTACTGGATACACCCGAGAAGAGGCAGCTCATACAACTTTTCAACTGTCAACCCCTAAACCAGAAGAAGACACACTGAGCCCTCGTTTGGTGGAGCTAAAGGAGATTGCAACAGATACCATGGATTTGCAACCACAAGCCGAAGATTGGAAAGAAGTGATGCAGAAACTGCAAGGATTAAGATCCATATCAGTGGCCAAAGAGATTGAATATGAAGGGCTGAGGTTGAGTGAAGAAAAGGTGAAAGCTGAAGTGGAAACACTTTAACAGTGGGGCGGTCCGGGGCGGGCAACAAGAGAGGCGACCTCTAAACACCCCTCAAGGCTCCCGTGCTGCTCAATTGGGGCTGGGGCAACCACAAGCACAACACAACAACAAACCCACAGCCAAACCCAAACAAGATAGGGGCACCACCTAGTTATGGTATGCGAACTAGGACGCAAGAGAGATTTTGGCACAACCAAGAAGATGCACCACACAAAACACACAAACAACCTCACACCAAGACACACACAAACTGGACCAAAGAGAGCTAGAGCAAAGGGAAGAGAGAGAGAAAAGGATCTTGGGTAATACCTTATTTGTGACTTGAAAATGAAGATGGTTCGTTATGATGCTATCGTAGAACTTGTATAAAACTCACTCAATGCTTAGTGATTGCTAAACATTGCCAAAACACACACACTGTCTTAGGGTGTGGGAGACCTCTCACCACAATACCCTCTTACAATGGACAAAAAATGGCAATGAAAAAACACACTAAAACACTTTCTAAATCAAGATCAACCGATAAAAACTCAAAATACACAAGTCACCTTGAATTCACCGAACCGTATTGCACAAATGGAAGGATGAAGATTTGAACGTCGAATCACGCCTTTGATGCACCAAACCTCAATTTATTGTTGATGAAGGAGCATATACAATAGTGGTTTTGAGATTTGTGGAACTCACGCTCTCTCACTTACAATGTGTAGCTTGAAGGCTTCTCTCACACCAAGAGTGAAGCTCACAAGTGGTTGCTACACCTAAGTCTCTCCTCACGCATAGAGTGTTGGGGTGCTATGTGAGATATTGGAGGTTGTTTTACAAGAAGGAGAGGGGCCTATTTATAGGTTGGAGACCCCTCATTAAGATTATTGGAAATCCTAATTTACAAGCTAACAAATCAGGATTATGATTTTTTTGAATATCAAAACATTGCGGGCCTTCTTTGTCTGCTTGAGTCATGGGTGTGGGCTCAAAAGAAAGCATTATTGATGGTAGATAAGGTGAAAGTAAGTTTTAAAGAAGGGGAGAGAGAGAGAGAGAGAGTTACTATACATGTCTTGAGGTGAGGTGTCTTTTATGGTTAGGTCAATGCTATTTTGTGTTAGTATGTAAGTCGTTAGTAATCACTAGAAAGTTAATGTTACATTTACAATGGGTAGAGTGAGTTGATTTGATGAAGGAAGAGGGGTGAATTAAAAGAGAATCATTGAGATGGTGAAGCTTTGAAGAAGCTTGAACTCACCCTTGTGTAGATTGTGAAAAAAATGACCGCTGGTCTTCTTCTTCTTCTTCGCTTCTTTACGCCGCCGCCACGGTTGACCACCACGATGAAAAGAGGATTTGTTGATGAAAAAATCCTCAATTTGCAGAAGTTATCATGGTTAAGATGCTGAATTTTAGATATTTTAGGAGAGGTAAATGAAATTGTAACATAGAAGCAATAGAGAGAGACATGGAGAGGGTGTATGTATGTAGAGGTTCATAAAAGAACTATAGGGATGAGAGAGGAGGGTAATGGTGAAGAGGGTGGGAGAAGCCATGGAAATTGCAGGTTTGAGTGAGGCAAGGAGAGGGAGGGATGTGTAAGAGTGAGTAGGTGTGTGAAAGGGTGAGAGAAGACTAAGGGCTACTTGTGAGAAAAGTGGGCAGACTGGGGTCCACTCAAAAAATCATAGCTCACCGCTGGTAGCTCCAAAAATCATGAAAAAATTTGAGGTGATTATTCAGAGCGTGGGCTACATTTTCTCTTTTGACCACCGCTCCAAATTCGGAGTGGAGATAGGTGCCAAAATTCTCACCAAAAAACCTGTTTTTTATGCCTGCAAAAGTCTTTTAGTGGCCCCCTCCTTTGTTGAATTTGTACAATGCATCCAAGAGTGAGCCCCTCCTTTGTCATATTATAATACAAAGCATTCAAGTTGCCCTTGACCCATGCATGGAGGAGGATTATTGGTGAAATAAGAAATATATACATGGTGGGACTAGTGTATGGACTATTCATGGACTTTAGCTCAATGAGCACATGGTGTTAGAATAATGAGTAAAAATAATAATAAAAATATGGAGGAGTTATGGATATGGAAAGATATTGGAATCATATGATATGGTTCCTCCTTGAATTATTTTTGGTGAAAGAGGAAAAGGTATGCAAGTAAATAATATAATAAACGTAACTAATGAGTAGAAATCAATTT
Organism: Adiantum capillus-veneris; assembly: GCF_014529385.1. Taxonomy (NCBI): domain Eukaryota; kingdom Viridiplantae; phylum Streptophyta; class Polypodiopsida; order Polypodiales; family Pteridaceae; genus Adiantum; species Adiantum capillus-veneris. The sequence goes on from NC_140938.1 coordinate 163,982,978, forward strand.
TTTGTTTTCACGAGGGTGAGGGTGAAAATGTGGGAGTGATTTGTATAAAGAAAAAAAATGAGGTTAGAATATGTACATATTGGCAACAAATATACTTATGGTGTAAGAGGATGAAAGAAGGTGTACATAGGTTTAATAAAACACACACCTAAGTAGAAATATTTAAATAAAATACCAAAATAATTATAAAAAATCCCTATATTTAGGCCATATATACAATGAAATATTTACACACAAAGAGGCCATAATATACTTTTATTTTTTTAATTTTTTAATTTTTTTTGGCTCACCTAGCCCAGTGACTAGCTAGCTGAGGGTTTTTTAGAAGATATGGGAAAAGCCCCCTAACTCACACACGCCTATGTACAGTGAAATGGTAGGGATAGCCATAGCGTTTGGGTGAATTTGGTAGGGTGGAGTAACTTACTATGGCAATTATGGAGAGCCGAAAAACGGCTATCATCAGCCCTCCCCCAGGATGATGGTATATTCATGTACCATCATAGAGCATCTTTTCCAAAGAGAGTGCTTTAGAGTGCTTGACGAGATCTTTATTGTTTGGCCCCTCAGAATTTTGGCTGGAGTTACCCTCATGCTTCATGTAGCAATACTTACATGAGACAACGGCCTTTGGACAGATCTTTGGTAGATCCTTTGGTAGAAGGCGACTCAAATAGGGCTTCAAGCGATACCCGTTTACTTTCCTGGAGTGCTCTTTACCATTCAAGTCCATAAGCTGATAGTAACTTGAATTGAAAGCCTTCTTGACTATGTATGGCCCTTGCCATCTTGTTTCAAACTTGGCATCAAAACGATTGTCAAGTCGATTGTCATACCTTAGCACAAGCTCTCCTTCCTTGATGCCTTTGTCCTTCAGTTTCTTGTCGTGCGTTTCTTTCGCTTGTGTGGCTTTCCTCTTGTAGCACTCATATGCTGCTTCTCTTTTCCACTCAAGCTCCACTAACGTAAGAAGTCGATCCATCCATACCTCTTGATCATCTTGTGCTCCTTTGCCATGAAGTCGCATTGTTGGAATGTTGAGCTCGATAGGCTGCAAAGCCTCTTGACCATAGACAAAGTGAAATGGTGTGAACTCCGTGGCTTCCCTAAATGTGGTTCGATATGCCCACAAGGCACCATCCAAGAAGTCATCCCATAATTTTGTCTTGTTTTGCACCATCTTTCTAATGATTCCTGCAATGACACCATTAGCCTTCTCCACCAAACCATTTGACTGTGGGTAGTATGGTGTGCTATGACGATGTAGAATGTGAAGCTCTTCACAAACTTCTGTGAGCAATCCTTTTCTAAACCCTGGACCATTATCAGAAACAATCTCCAAAGGTGTGCCAAATCTACAAAAAATGTGAGTGTAGACGAATTTGCTCACTGTCTTCTCATTTACCTTTGCCACACTTTGTGCTTCCACCCACCTAGTCATATAGTCTACAGCCACCAGAATGTAGAGTTTACCATTTTTTGTCCTAGGCAGAGGACCCATAGCATCAATGCCCCACTTTTCAAACGGTCCATTTGCAAGCACGATTTGCCTTGGACCATAAACCAATCTTCTATTCCCATTTACCTGACAATTGTGACAACTTTTACACCAATGTTGGACATCCACATGCAGACTTGGCCAAACATACCCCGCAAGCAAAATCTTCTTCACAGTTAATTCTTGGGCAAAATGACCACCACATGCTTCTTCATGCAAACCTTTTAGAATGGCTGGAATTTCCTCAATAGTTGGTACTCTTCTGCATACTTGATCCCTCCCTCTTTGATAGAGGGAGCCTTCTAGGAAGAGATATACGCTTGCCTTCTTCATGAGTCTCCTCTTCTGAGACTTCGTGAAGTCTTGTGGAAACTCGCCCTCCAAAATGTAGCTAATAATGGGAGTCAATGACTCCAATCCCTGGTATCTCGGTTTTTGAAGAAGATATGGGAAAAGTCCCGTGACTCACGCACGCCTATGTACAGTGAAATGGTAGGGATAGCCACAGTGTTTGGGTGATTTTGGTAGGGTGAGGTAACTCATTGTGGCAATTACAAAGAGCCGAAAAACGGCTATCATTAGCCCTCCCCCTGGATGATGGTATATTCATGTACCATCATAGAGCATCTTTTCCAAAGAGAGTGCTTCAGAGTCCTTGACGAGATCTTTATTGTTTGGCCCCTCAGAATTTTGGCTAGAGTTACACTCATGCTTCATGTAGCAATACTTACCTGAGACAGCGGCCTTTGGACAGATCTTTGGTAGATCCTTTGGTAGAAGGCGACTCAAATAGGGCTTCAAGCGATACCCGTTTACTTTCCTGGAGTGCTCTTGACCATTCAAGTCCATAAGCTGATAGTAACTTGAATTGAAAGCCTTCTTGACTATGTATGGCCCTTGCCATCTAGTTTCAAACTTGGCATCAAAACGATTATCGAGTCGATTGTCATACCTTAGCACAAGATCTCCTTCATTGATGCCTTTGTCCTTCAGTTTCTTGTCAAGCTTCTCCTTCGCCTGCGTAGCTTTCCTCTTGTAGCACTCGTATGCTGCTTCTCTTTTCCACTCAAGCTCAGCTAAGGTAAGAAGTCGATCCATCCATGCTTCTTGATCATCTTGTGCTGATTTGCCATGAAGTCGCATTGTTGGAATGTTGAGCTCAATTGGTTGTAAAGCCTCTTGACCATAGACTAAGTGAAATGGTGTAAACTCCGTGGCTTCCCTATATGTGGTTCGATATGCCCACAAGGCACCATCCAAGAAGTCATCCCACAACTTTGTCTTGTTTTTCACCATCTTTCTAATGATGCCTTCAATGACACCATTAGCTTTTTCTACCAAACCATTTGATTGGGGATAGTAGGGTGTACTGTGACGATGTAGAATGTGAAGTTCTTCACAGACTTCTGTGAGCAATCCCTTTCTAAACCCTGGACCATTATCAGAAACAATCTCCAAAGGTGTGCCAAATCTACAAAAAATGTGAGTGTAGACGAATTTGCTCACTGTCTTCTCATTTACCTTTGCCACACTTTGTGCTTCCACCCACCTAGTCATATAGTCTACAGCCACCAGAATGTAGAGTTTACCATTTTTTGTCCTAGGCAGAGGACCCATAGCATCAATGCCCCACTTTTCAAACGGTCCATTTGCAAGCACGATTTGCCTTGGACCATAAACCAATCTTCTATTCCCATTTACCTGACAATTGTGACAACTTTTACACCAATGTTGGACATCCACATGCAGACTTGGCCAAACATACCCCGCAAGCAAAATCTTCTTCACAGTTAATTCTTGGGCAAAATGACCACCACATGCTTCTTCATGCAAACCTTTTAGAATGGCTGGAATTTCCTCAATAGTTGGTACTCTTCTGCATACTTGATCCCTCCCTCTTTGATAGAGGGAGCCTTCTAGGAAGAGATATACGCTTGCCTTCTTCATGAGTCTCCTCTTCTGAGACTTCGTGAAGTCTTGTGGAAACTCGCCCTCCAAAATGTAGCTAATAATGGGAGTCAATGACTCCAATCCCTGGTATCTCGGTTGCTTGACGATTGCTGCCACCATGATGACCTGCACTTCTTTCTCAACACATGTAACTACTTGCTGTGCAAGTAAATCGGCATCTTCATTCTGTTTCCTAGGAATATGATATAGTTGCACTTCTTCAAATTGATTAAACAATCTACGAATGGCATGAACTTTTGTCCGTAAGCTTTCATTCTTGCATGCCCAAATGCCTAAAATCTGTTTAACAATGAGAAGTGCATCTCCCTTTACCATGAGGCGTTGTATCCCTTGGCCAATGCACATCTTCAAACCATGAAGTAGAGTGTCATATTCTGCTTCATTGTTGCCAGTGAGGCGGTCCGGGGCGGGCAACAAGAAGAGTGGCCTCTAGACACCCTTCAAGGCTCCCGTGCTGCTCAATGGGGCTGGGGCACAACACAACACAAACCAAAACAACAAACCCACAGCCAAATCCCAACTACACAAGGGGCACCACCTAGTTTAAGAGCGAACTAGGACGCAAAAGAGGAGAATCGTTAGAGCAACCCACAAACAAGCAAGGAATTTACACTAACCCTAACACCAATGGAATACTCTCACACCCTAAAACACGAGAGAGAGAGAGAGAGAGAGAGAGAGAGAGAGAGAGAGAGAGAGAGAGAGAGAGAGATAGTGCTCGGGCTGCTTTGAAACGTATCGGCAATGATCAAGCAAACACAACTATATATTTAAGAAAGAGAGAGAAAGGGGGAGGGGGTGCTTGTTGCATTAATACCTTCTTACAAATCTGTCATGACAAATCAAAGTGAAATTAGTATCTGTTCAACATAGCTTGCGTATATTTCACCACAACACATCACAAGAAAAGCCACCCCAATCACTGTCTTAAAACCAGGGGAGTCCTCTCCACCCTGTCGCCCTCTTACAGTATGTGGGATTTATGGCTAGGTTGATGACAACACCAGAGAACAAGCTATCAAGAACTTAACAAAAAACACCGAGACACTTACGCATCATTGTTGTCCATTACTTCACGTTGGAAGGGAGACAAAATATCCAAGCTTAGTCCAAATCCACCCTCCTTGATTCAGCAAATGTTGGGCTTACACTAGTAGGAGAAATGATAGATTTCCTACTCTCAATTGAATGATCACTCTCTCTCTTACAATGGCATAGAGTTCCCTTGCTAATCCCCTATTACAACACATGCACATGCATAAGACAATGAGCTTCCACTCAAGAGCTCCTTCTAAAGAGGTTGAGCTCGGCTTCTCAAGCTATAGCATAGTGCTCTTGCTTATGGCTCCCCCTTTGTGCTAGCTACACCCTCCTTTTATAGCAATTTTGAAGGCTAGGGTTACTCCTCTAACCATGGTTGGGTTAGATTTTCAGCAATTTATCTAATTTCTTTTGCTTGGAATTATCAAGAAGTTGGTGAGGAAAGAGAGAGGAGAGAAATGGAGGTGATAGGACTTTTCACAGTGGGTTAGTGTTAGTAGAGTTAGTATTAATTTACAAATGGAATTGGATATTTACAATGGGAGTATCCATGTAGGATACAAATAAGGAAGAAAAAAAACTCTTAAGAGGTAAGAAAAGGTGGCTTTCTTACAAGGTTGATGCTCCAAGTGTCTTGAGTAGGGCCGATTTTGACGCCTGTTGACGGTCCACTAGCTTTGACGGTACATTTTTTCTCCACTTTTGACCTTCCTTGAGAGACAAGATAATTGAAGCTGAGTAATCAACCACCATGATGCTGTCTTTTTAAGAGAAGAGGCTGAATTTTGTGATTTTTTTGATAGATATGGGTAAATTGGAGGAGGAAAAATGAGACTAGGTGGTCAATTTTGGAATGGAATTGTGTGTGGGAGGTATGAGTTCACCATGGTTTCTCTTATTCTTCAAGGTTGAGGAGAAGGTGAGTAGTGTGCAGAGAGGAGTGGTGAGAAAGATGGGGATGATGAGTGGAGAAGTGTGTGTGAAAGAGGAAAATGATAAAGTGGAAGAGAGAGTGTGGCTGCATAGCATGGGAAAATTGGGGTCCACTAAAAAAATCATAGCTCACAGCTCGTAGCTCAAAAAAATATGAAAAAATTTGAGGCAAAAGTTCAGCCCACGAGCTACAACTTTTGTTTGTATCACCTTTTCAAATTCGGAGAGCAAGTGAACTTTAAAAATTCAGCAAAACCGACCGTTTTTTTCCACTGCAAGGTCCTTGTGGGGTCCTTCTTTGGATGATTCTTTTGAATACCTCCAAGAGTGAGCCCTCCATTGTGCATGTATGCATGCCACCTACCCTTGACCTTATTTGGTAGGTCTATAATTGAAGATATTGTTGAGATTAGAATATAAGTGAATAGTACAACTAAGAAAATCAAATATTGAGGGGTCTAAAAAATATGTACATGTCAAATATAAATAATATAAGTGGGAAAAATATAAAGGGGTCAAAAGAAATCTCTCTCATTATGAGGCTACCATAAAAAGATAAATATTTTTGGTGTTCTAATTTTTAAGAAAAAAAACAAAATAGATGTGGGAAGAGAAAAATCACAATAGTGAAAAAATATACACATAAATAAAACTAGTTTTTTTGGATTTTTGTTGGGGTAGAGTTACACCAAATATAAGAGAAGCTTACATGAAAATATTTCTATATGGAATAAAGAGTATGAAAAATGGTAAGAAAAAATTGTGGTAATGGTGAGGCAATGTACAGAGCATAAATAACACACACCTAGGTAGAAATATTTAAATAAATACCAAAATAATTATGAAAAAATCTTTTATTTAGGCCCTATATACAAAGAAATATTTACATATGCATGGGCCATAATATTCTTATATTTTCTATTTTTATTTTTTTTTTAATTTTTTTGGCTCAACTAGCCCAATGACTAGCTAATTGAGGGTTTTTGAAGAAGATATGGGAAAAGTCCCGTGACTCACGCACGCCTATGTACAGTGAAATGGTAGGGATAGCCACAGTGTTTGGGTGATTTTGGTAGGGTGAGGTAACTCATTGTGGCAATTACAAAGAGCCGAAAAACGGCTATCATTAGCCCTCCCCCTGGATGATGGTATATTCATGTACCATCATAGAGCATCTTTTCCAAAGAGAGTGCTTCAGAGTCCTTGACGAGATCTTTATTGTTTGGCCCCTCAGAATTTTGGCTAGAGTTACACTCATGCTTCATGTAGCAATACTTACCTGAGACAGCGGCCTTTGGACAGATCTTTGGTAGATCCTTTGGTAGAAGGCGACTCAAATAGGGCTTCAAGCGATACCCGTTTACTTTCCTGGAGTGCTCTTGACCATTCAAGTCCATAAGCTGATAGTAACTTGAATTGAAAGCCTTCTTGACTATGTATGGCCCTTGCCATCTAGTTTCAAACTTGGCATCAAAACGATTATCGAGTCGATTGTCATACCTTAGCACAAGATCTCCTTCATTGATGCCTTTGTCCTTCAGTTTCTTGTCAAGCTTCTCCTTCGCCTGCGTAGCTTTCCTCTTGTAGCACTCGTATGCTGCTTCTCTTTTCCACTCAAGCTCAGCTAAGGTAAGAAGTCGATCCATCCATGCTTCTTGATCATCTTGTGCTGATTTGCCATGAAGTCGCATTGTTGGAATGTTGAGCTCAATTGGTTGTAAAGCCTCTTGACCATAGACTAAGTGAAATGGTGTAAACTCCGTGGCTTCCCTATATGTGGTTCGATATGCCCACAAGGCACCATCCAAGAAGTCATCCCACAACTTTGTCTTGTTTTTCACCATCTTTCTAATGATGCCTTCAATGACACCATTAGCTTTTTCTACCAAACCATTTGATTGGGGATAGTAGGGTGTACTGTGACGATGTAGAATGTGAAGTTCTTCACAGACTTCTGTGAGCAATCCCTTTCTAAACCCTGGACCATTATCAGAAACAATCTCCAAAGGTGTGCCAAATCTACAACAAATGTGAGTGTAGACGAATTTGCTCACTGTCTTCTCATTTACCTTTGCCACACTTTGTGCTTCCACCCACCTAGTCATATAGTCTACAGCCACTAGAATGTAGAGTTTACCATTTTTTGTCCTAGGCAGAGGACCCATAGCATCAATGCCCCACTTTTCAAACGGTCCATTTGCAAGCACGATTTGCCTTGGACCATAAACCAATCTTCTATTCCCATTTACCTGACAATTGTGACAACTTTTACACCAATGTTGGACATCCACATGCAGACTTGGCCAAACATACCCCGCAAGCAAAATCTTCTTCACAGTTAATTCTTGGGCAAAATGACCACCACATGCTTCTTCATGCAAACCTTTTAGAATGGTTGGAATTTCCTCAATAGTTGGTACTCTTCTGCATACTTGATCCCTCCCTCTTTGATAGAGGGAGCCTTCTAGGAAGAGATATGCGCTTGCCTTCTTCATGAGTCTCCTCTTTTGAGCCTTCGTGAAGTCTTGTGGAAACTCGCCCTCCAAAATGTAGCTAATAATGGGAGTCAATGACTCCAATCCCTGGTATCTCGGTTGCTTGACAGTTGCTGCCACCATGATGACCTGCACTTCTTTCTCAACACATGTAACTACTTGCTGTGCAAGTAAATCGGCATCTTCATTCTGTTTCCTAGGAATATGATATAGTTGCACTTCTTCAAATTGATTAAACAATCTACGAATGGCATGAACTTTTGTCCGTAAGCTTTCATTCTTGCATGCCCAAATGCCTAAAATCTGTTTAACAATGACAAGTGCATCTCCCTTTACCATGAGGCGTTGTATCCCTTGGCCAATGCACATCTTCAAACCATGAATTAGTGTGTCGTATTCTGCTTCATTGTTGCTAGCTGAACTTGGTAGATTGAACTTCTCTTTCATGACCACCTCTCCACTTGGGTTGAGCAACACTAGCCCTCCCCCTGCTTTTCCTCTGGCTCGACGAAAAGCTCCATCAAAGAACAAGGTAAAAGCATTAGGAATACTTTTTGGTGGTGGTAATGGTAGGGTCTTTACTTCAGGCACCTTAATCTCCTTTTCATGCACCCTATAAGTGAGAATCCCTGCCAATTGTGCACGCACACTATCTTCTACCTTGAAAGAGTATTGAAACTCTTGCAACTCCATAATCCACTTTGAGATCCTAGTACTAAGATTCATTTGAGATGACACCCAAGGGAACAAATTCTCTGCAGTGAGAATTACAAAAGGTTTTGGTAGCAGGTAGGATCTAAACTTTCTCACCGCAAACATGAGAGAAAGCATCATGAGTTCTGCTTCTGTGTAGTCTCTCTCCAAAGCATTCATGACCCTACTAGCAAAGTAGATGGGTCGCATCCTTGTACTGTGGGGATCTTGTTGTAGCAACACAGCACCAATTGTTTCCCTTCCAACACTAGAGCTAACAAAGAATGTGTACTCCCAACAAGGAGGCATGAGTGTTGGTAGCTCTGACAAAATGACTTTAATGTTACAAAAATACTCTTCAATCTCATCATACCATGCAAATTCTACTTGTTGTGTTAACTTTTGCAAAGGATGAAGCAACTCCGAGGCTAAGTGAATGAAGCGTGACATATACTTCACCTTCTGAATGAAAGAGATGACCTCCTTAAGACTCTTGGGTGATGGTAGCTCAATAAGAGCCTTTGCCTTTGAAGGATCCACCTCAATGCCTTTATAGGAAACCTTGTGACCAAGCAAGATCACTTCATCCTCAGCTATGTGACACTTGTCGGGGTTGAGTTGACCTCCCATGTCATAGAGCTTCTTTAAACCTTCTTCTACCCTTTGTAGATGCAATGATTTTGAGCTATAAATGCAAAAATCATCAATAAAAACCCTAATGGACTTTCCAAAGAATGCTTGAAACACCATGTTCATGAAGCGTTGGAAAGTTGCAGGAGCATTTGTCAGGCCAAATGGCATGACTCTAAAAGCATAACAACCCCAAGGAGTGATAAAGGTTGTTTTCAATTGATCCTCCAATGCGATACCTATTTGAAAGTAGCCTGAGTAGCCATCACACACAGTGTACTTCTCATGACCAGCTACCTCATTTAGTATCTCATCCTGAAATGGGAGGGGAAAGTGATCTCTTTTTGTTGCCTCATTAAGTGGACGATAATCCACACACACCCTCCACTTGCCGTTTTTCTTAGGAGTGACAACAATGGGAGAGACCCACTCTGAATTCTCCACTGGATAAATGAAACCTGCTACTAGAAGCTTCCTTACCTCCTTGAGTAGAGCCTGCTCCTTAATGACTCCTAGCCTTCGTAGCTTTTGAGCCTTAGGTGTGGCCTCTGGCTTCAACTCAATCTTGTGTTGAACAACATCTACTCCACGCACATCGGTGTAGTCTTTAGCAAAAAGCTTCGGAAATTTCCTTAGCACACATTTGAACTCCTCTCTTTCATTCTTTGTAAGTGTTGTAGACAACATACCTTCTAACATTCCTTCATCTTCCACCTTTTGGTTCTCTTGGGAACCTACCTCTTCCAAATCTCGAGAAGAGGTCTCCTGGTTGTTTGGCTTAAACCTTACCCCCATGACTTCGATGGAAGACTCCTCTTCAGTAATGCTGCTGCTACTTTCTTCTTCTGAAGTGCTATCGGTCCAACCTTCTTCCGTCTCACTTTGAGATGATTCTTCATGGAGCTCCTCTTGGCGTTGCTCCTTCATGTCAAAGACAACCTTCTTGTGATTGTCATTCCTACAAATTAGCTTTCCACTCTCCCAATCCTGCAAAGCTCGCATTTTCATTAGCCATGGTCTTCCTAGGATAAATGGATAACCACTTCCCTTGGTCGACATAACATAAAAATCCACTGCCTTCTTAATGCCAAAGGCCTCCACAAAAACATTTTTACAAATGCCTACGCACCTAGCCTTGCTATTGTTTGCCATTTTCACTTTGATTTCAGGTGTCTCATGGATGTGCATGCCTAGTCTTTGCATGAGCCCTTCTGTCATGATGCAAATTTGTGCACCCCCATCCACTAGACCTTTCCTAACCAATCTTCCTTTTATGTAACAATTTAGCACAGGTGTAATATCCTCGTTCATTTCAGTATGTGCAATTTTTACAACAGGAAAACTCTCTTTTACCTTTCTCCTAGTGCTAACTGCCTTTGTTAAATCCCTCCTAACTTGTGGGCATAATGCAAGAAACTGAGGCCATGAGATATCAGGACCCTTACCTCGCATGTCTTCCAACAGGTTGTATGGAGCCATACCATGTCCAAGAGGGAAGTCTTGGAGATTGATACGACGTCGAGTCCTCTTAGCTTCCTTGGAATCCTTTGCCTTCTTGCCTTGTCCATGGTCACTCTGTGATGGGACACCCTCTTTCTCTTTACCTTTTCCTCGGCCACGCTTAATGCCATTTGCTTCCGTGTCAACCTCATTTGAGTTTGTCACCTCTACCACATGCACATTTGGATCTGGCAAAGGTGGAACTCCTTCTACCCCTTGTGGAGGTGGTCTTGGTCCATTTGGCCTTTGTAGAAGCCTTGGTTGTTGACTAGCTCCTTCTCCTGCATTCATCACTGGGTAATTCAAGTTAGGTCTCCCTGGCTCCCCACGGGGCCAAGGACAATTATACATCCCATGTCCAGACTCTCCGCAATTCCAACATTGCAAGACTCTCCTAGGTCGTGGGTCTCGCTCTTCAGACTTCTTTGCTTGTCCCTTTGGACCTACGGCTTGTGCAAGGTGAATTGACAGGCTGCTTAAGGATTCATTTAACTTCTCAATCACTTCAACCGTTACCTCAGGAAGCTCCCTAGATGTTGATGCTTGTGACTTACCTTTGGGTCTAAGACCTTCTATTGGAACCTCTCCCCTTAAGCACTTGAGTTTCCTATACTTCTCAGCAGCCCTAGTTTCCGCTGCATCAAAAGTAGCAGGTGCACCCGCCTCAACTTTTACCTTAAGGTCAGGAAAGAGTCCGGCTATGAACCTCTCCTTCTTTAAAAATTCTGCACCATCACCAGGGTTAGCAACATTTCGTATCCATAGAGCCCAAAGACGTAGAAACTCTTGCTTGTACAAGTAGTAGTCATCTAAGTCTTTTTGCTTATGAGAAACAATGTCTTGCCATAGTTTTTGAGTGTTTTGGGGATCAAAGAAGTATCTCTTAAAACGATTCAAAACTTCTGTGTAATTCCCCTTAACTTCCTCAGGCAAAGAGTCAAACCAAGTACTAGCATCTTTCCTAAGGACCACCTCAAACATTTCTACACGTTCTTGATCAGTTATTATCCTCTTGATATGGCAAGACATCTTGAAATTTGCTAAAAATAATTCTGCATCCTCTCCAGGCTCTCCAAAGAAAAGAGGATACCCAGACATTTGGCGTTGGCTTTCCATTGAATTGATTTCAAAGTGACACCCGTTTTGTTTTTCTTTCTTAAAAAGATTTACACAATAATATTTTCTAGCTTGCAATCTATTCTACAACAAAATAAAGATATTCACATCAAACGACCTATGATAATCAATAAGAGGTAGGATGACAGGGTTTGGTGATGCGAGAATTTCTCCTACTCTTTGGGCACCAAACTTGAACACCATACGTTGTTGAAAATGGATTTTCCTACTAATTGCAATGTTTATTCTAATATGTGGAGTGAAATGGAAGGGGAAAACCTCTATTCCTGGGCCATTATCCATGGTCTATGCATGACCTAATGCTTAAAACAAAACAAAAATATAGACGTCCAAACTAAGGTCGTACCTAATGAGAGGCAAAATAAAAGGATTTACTGAAGCGTTTATCTCGGCCAACCTAAGAGGACCTAAAATTCTACGAATGACACGTTGAAATTGCAACTTAGTACTAACAATTATGTGTACCTTTTGCCTTGCAATGGGAATGAAGGGATCATACAAATTTTCGTGATTCATGCAAACTACTTGACTATGCTAAAGGTTGATTCTACACAAAAACACACAAGCCGTTCCTCAGTGGGGGCACCAATTTGAGGCGGTTCGGGGCGGGCAACAAGAAGAGTGGCCTCTAGACACCCTTCAAGGCTCCCGTGCTGCTCAATGGGGCTGGGGCACAACACAACACAAACCAAAACAACAAACCCACAGCCAAATCCCAACTACACAAGGGGCACCACCTAGTTTAAGAGCGAACTAGGACGCAAAAGAGGAGAATCGTTAGAGCAACCCACAAACAAGCAAGGAATTTACACTAACCCTAACACCAATGGAATACTCTCACACCCTAAAACACGAGAGAGAGAGAGAGAGAGAGAGAGAGAGAGAGAGAGAGAGAGAGAGAGAGAGAGATAGTGCTCGGGCTGCTTTGAAACGTATCGGCAATGATCAAGCAAACACAACTATATATTTAAGAAAGAGAGAGAAAGGGGGAGGGGGTGCTTGTTGCATTAATACCTTCTTACAAATCTGTCATGACAAATCAAAGTGAAATTAGTATCTGTTCAACATAGCTTGCGTATATTTCACCACAACACATCACAAGAAAAGCCACCCCAATCACTGTCTTAAAGCCAGGGGAGTCCTCTCCACCCTGTCGCCCTCTTACAGTATGTGGGATTTATGGCTAGGTTGATGACAACACCAGAGAACAAGCTATCAAGAACTTAACAAAAAACACCGAGACACTTACGCATCATTGTTGTCCATTACTTCACGTTGGAAGGGAGACAAAATATCCAAGATTAGTCCAAATCCACCCTCCTTGATTCAGCAAATGTTGGGCTTACACTAGTAGGAGAAATGATAGATTTCCTACTCTCAATTGAATGATCACTCTCTCTCTTACAATGGCATAGAGTTCCCTTGCTAATCCCCTATTACAATACATACACATGCATAAGACAATGAGCTTCCACTCAAGAGCTCCTTCTAGAGAGGTTGAGCTCGGCTTCTCAAGCTATAGCATAGTGCTCTTGCTTATGGCTCCCCCTTTGTGCTAGCTACACCCTCCTTTTATAGCAATTTTGAAGGCTAGGGTTACTCCTCTAACCATGGTTGGGTTAGATTTTCAGCAATTTATCTAATTTCTTTTGCTTGGAATTATCAAGAAGTTGGTGAGGAAAGAGAGAGGAGAGAAATGGAGGTGATAGGACTTTTCACAGTGGGTTAGTGTTAGTAGAGTTAGTATTAATTTACAAATGGAATTGGATATTTACAATGGGAGTATCCATGTAGGATACAAATAAGGAAGAAAAAAAACTCTTAAGAGGTAAGAAAAGGTGGCTTTCTTACAAGGTTGATGCTCCAAGTGTCTTGAGTAGGGCCGATTTTGACGCCTGTTGACGGTCCACTAGCTTTGACGGTACATTTTTTCTCCACTCTTGACCTTCCTTGAGAGACAAGATAATTGAAGCTGAGTAATCAACCACCATGATGCTGTCTTTTTAAGAGAAGAGGCTGAATTTTGTGATTTTTTTGATAGATATGGGTAAATTGGAGGAGGAAAAATGAGACTAGGTGGTCAATTTTGGAATGGAATTGTGTGTGGGAGGTATGAGTTCACCATGGTTTCTCTTATTCTTCAAGGTTGAGGAGAAGGTGAGTAGTGTGCAGAGAGGAGTGGTGAGAAAGATGGGGATGATGAGTGGAGAAGTGTGTGTGAAAGAGGAAAATGATAAAGTGGAAGAGAGAGTGTGGCTGCATAGCATGGGAAAATTGGGGTCCACTAAAAAAATCATAGCTCACAGCTCGTAGCTCAAAAAAATATGAAAAAATTTGAGGCAAAAGTTCAGCCCACGAGCTACAACTTTTGTTTGTATCACCTTTTCAAATTCGGAGAGCAAGTGAACTTTAAAAATTCAGCAAAACCGACCGTTTTTTTCCACTGCAAGGTCCTTGTGGGGTCCTTCTTTGGATGATTCTTTTGAATACCTCCAAGAGTGAGCCCTCCATTGTGCATGTATGCATGCCACCTACCCTTGACCTTATTTGGTAGGTCTATAATTGAAGATATTGTTGAGATTAGAATATAAGTGAATAGTACAACTAAGAAAATCAAATATTGAGGGGTCTAAAAAATATGTACATGTCAAATATAAATAATATAAGTGGGAAAAATATAAAGGGGTCAAAAGAAATCTCTCTCATTATGAGGCTACCATAAAAAGATAAATATTTTTGGTGTTCTAATTTTTAAGAAAAAAAACAAAATAGAGGTGGGAAGAGAAAAATCACAATAGTGAAAAAATATACACATAAATAAAACTAGTTTTTTTGGATTTTTGTTGGGGTGGAGTTACACCAAATATAAGAGAAGCTTACATGAAAATATTTCTATATGGAATAAAGAGTATGAAAAATGGTAAGAAAAAATTGTGGTAATGGTGAGGCAATGTACAGAGCATAAATAACACACACCTAGGTAGAAATATTTAAATAAATACCAAAATAATTATGAAAAAATCTTTTATTTAGGCCCTATATACAAAGAAATATTTACATATGCATGGGCCATAATATTCTTATATTTTTTATTTTTATTTTTATTTTTTATTTTTTTGGCTCAACTAGCCCAATGACTAGCTAATTGAGGGTTTTTGAAGAAGATATGGGAAAAGTCCCGTGACTCACGCACGCCTATGTACAGTGAAATGGTAGGGATAGCCACAGTGTTTGGGTGATTTTGGTAGGGTGAGGTAACTCATTGTGGCAATTACAAAGAGCCGAAAAACGGCTATCACTAGCTGAACTTGGTAGATTGAACTTCTCTTTCATGACCACCTCTCCACTTGGGTTGAGCAACACTAGCCCTCCCCCTGCTTTTCCTGTGGCTCGACGAAAAGCTCCATCAAAGAACAAAGTAAAAGCATTAGGAATACTTTTTGGTGGTGGCAATGGTAGGGTCTTTACTTCAGGCACCTTAATCTCCTTTTCGTGCACCCTATAAGTGAGAATCCCTGCCAATTGTGCACGCACACTATCTTCTACCTTGAAAGAGTATTGAAACTCTTGCAACTCCATAATCCACTTTGAGATCCTAGTACTAAGATTCATTTGAGATGACACCCAAGGGAACAAATTTTCTGCAGTGAGAATTACAAAAGGTTTTGGTAGCAGGTAGGATCTAAACTTTCTCACCGCAAACATGAGAGAAAGCATCATGAGTTCTGCTTCTGTGTAGTCTCTCTCCAAAGCATTCATGACCCTACTAGCAAAGTAGATGGGTCGCATCCTTGTACTGTGGGGATCTTGTTGTAGCAACACAGCACCAATTGTTTCCCTTCCAACACTAGAGCTAACAAAGAATGTGTACTCCCAACAAGGAGGCATGAGTGTTGGTAGCTCTGACAAAATGACTTTAATGTTACAAAAATACTCTTCAATCTCATCATACCATGCAAATTCTACTTGTTGTGTTAACTTTTGCAAAGGATGAAGCAACTCCGAGGCTAAGTGAATGAAGCGTGACATATACTTCACCTTCTGAATGAAAGAGATGACCTCCTTAAGACTCTTGGGTGATGGTAGCTCAATAAGAGCCTTTGCCTTTGAAGGATCCACCTCAATGCCTTTATAGGAAACCTTGTGACCAAGCAAGATCACTTCATCCTCAGCTATGTGACACTTGTCGGGGTTGAGTTGACCTCCCATGTCATAGAGCTTCTTTAAACCTTCTTCTACCCTTTGTAGATGCAATGATTTTGAGCTATAAATGCAAAAATCATCAATAAAAACCCTAATGGACTTTCCAAAGAATGCTTGAAACACCATGTTCATGAAGCGTTGGAAAGTTGCAGGAGCATTTGTCAGGCCAAATGGCATGACTCTAAAAGCATAACAACCCCAAGGAGTGATAAAGGTTGTTTTCAATTGATCCTCCAATGCGATACCTATTTGAAAGTAACCCGAGTAGCCATCACACACAGTGTACTTCTCATGACCAGCTACTTCATTTAGTATCTCATCCTGAAATGGGAGGGGAAAGTGATCTCTTTTTGTTGCCTCATTAAGTGGACGATAATCCACACACACCCTCCACTTGCCGTTTTTCTTAGGAGTGACAACAACGGGAGAGACCCACTCTGAATTCTCCACTGGATAAATGAAACCTGCTGCTAGAAGCTTTCTTACCTCCTTGAAAAGAGCTTGCTCCTTAATGACTCCTAGCCTTCGTAGCTTTTGAGCCTTAGGTGTGGCCTCTGGCTTCAACTCAATCTTGTGTTGAACAACATCTACTCCACGCACATCGGTGTAGTCTTTAGCAAAAAGACTCGGAAATTTCCTTAGCACACATTTGAACTCCTCTCTTTCATCCTTTGTAAGTGTTGTAGACAACATACCTTCTAACATTCCTTCATCTTCCACCTTTTGGTTCTCTTGAGGACCTACCTCCTCCAAGCCTTGACAAGAGGTCTCTTGGATGCTTGGCTTAAATCTTACCCCCATGACTTCGATGGAAGACTCCTCTTCAGTAATGCTGCCGCTACTTTCTTCTTCTGAAGTGCTATCGGTCCAACCTTCTTCCGTCTCACTTTGAGATGATTCTTCATGGAGCTCCTCTTGGCGTTGCTCCTTCATGTCAAAGACAACCTTCTTATGATTGTCATTCCTGCAAATTAATTTCCCACTCTCCCAATCCTGCAAAGCTCGCATTTTCATTAGCCATGGTCTTCCTAGGATAAATGGATAACCACTTTCCTTGGTCGACATAACATAAAAATCCACTGCCTTCTTAATGCCAAAGGCCTCCACAAAAACATTTTTACAAATGCCTACGCACCTAGCCTTGCTATTGTTTGCCATTTTCACTTTGATTTCAGGTGTCTCATGGATGTGCATGCCTAGTCTTTGCATGAGCCCTTCTGTCATGATGCAAATTTGTGCACCCCCATCCACTAGACCTTTCCTAACCAATCTTCCTTTTATGTAACAATCTAGCACAGGTGTAATATCCTCGTTCATTTCAGCATGTGCAATTTTTACAAAAGGAAAACTCTCTTTTACCTTTCTCCTAGTGCTAACTGCCTTTGTTAAATCCCTCCTAACTTGTGGGCATAATGCAAGAAACTGAGGCCATGAGATATCAGGACCCTTACCTCGCATGTCTTCCAACAGGTTGTATGGAGCCATACCATGTCCAAGAGGGAAGTCTTGGAGATTGATACGACGTCGAGTCCTCTTAGCTTCCTTGGTCTCCTTTGCCTTCTTGCCTTGTCCATGGTCACTCTGTGATGGGACACCCTCTTTCTCTTTACCTTTTCCTCGGCCACGCTTAATGCCATTGGCTTCCATGTCAAAATCATTTGAATTTGTCACCTCTACCACATGCACATTTGGATCTGGCAAAGGTGGAACTCCTTCTACCCCTTGTGGAGGTGGTCTTGGTCCATTTGGCCTTTGTAGAAGCCTTGGTTGTTGACCAGCTCCTTCTCCTGCATTCATCACTGGGTAATTCAAGTTAGGTCTCCCTGGCTCTCCACGGGGCCAAGGACAATTATACATCCCATGTCCAGACTCTCCGCAATTCCAACATTGCAAGACTCTCCTAGTTCGTGGCTCTCTCTCTTCTGACTTCTTTGCCTTTCCCTTTGGACCTACAACTTGTGCAAGGTGAATTGACAGGCTGCTTAAAGATTCATTTAGCTTCTCAATCACTTCAGCCGTTACATCAAGAAGCTCCCTAGATGTTGATGCTTGTGACTTACCTTTGGGTCTAAGAACTTCTATTGGAACCTCTCCCCTTAAGCACTTGAGTTTCCTATACTTCTCAGCAGCCCTAGTTTCCGCTGCATCAAAAGTAGCAGGTGCACCCGCCTCAACTTTTACCTTAAGGTCAGGAAAGAGTCCGGCTATGAACCTCTCCTTCTTTAGAAATTCTGCACCATCACCAGGGTTAGCAACATTTCGTATCCATAGAGCCCAAAGACGTAGAAACTCTTGCTTGTACAAGTAGTAGTCATCTAAGTCTTTTTGCTTATGAGAAACAATGTCTTGCCATAGTTTTTGAGTGTTTTGGGGATCAAAGAAGTATCTCTTAAAACGATTCAAAACTTCTGTGTAATTCCCCTTAACTTCCTCAGGCAAAGAGTCAAACCAAGTACTAGCATCTTTCCTAAGGACCACCTCAAACATTTCTACACGTTCTTGATCAGTTATTATCCTCTTGATACGACAAGACATCTTGAAATTCGCTAAAAATAATTCAGCATCCTCTCCAGGCTCTCCAAAGAAAAGAGGATACCCAGACATTTGGCGTTGGCTTTCCATTGAATTGATTTCAAAGTGACACCCGTTTTTGTTTTTCTTTCTTAAAAAGATTTACACAATAATGTATCTAGCTTGCATTCTATTCTACAACAAAATAAAGATATTCACATCAAACGACCTGTGATAATCAATAAGAGGTAGGATGACAGGGTTTGGTGATGCGAGAATTTCTCCTACTCTTTGGGCACCAAACATGAACACCATACGTTGTTGAAAATGGATTTTTCTACTAATTGCAATGTTTATTCTAATGTGTGGAGTGAAATGGAAGGGGAAAACCTCTATTCCTGGGCCATTATCCATGGTCTATGCATGACCTAATGCTTAAAACAAAACAAAAATATAGACGTCCAAACTAAGGTCGTACCTAATGAGAGGCAAAATAAAAGGATTTACTTAAGCATTTATCTCGGCCAACCTAAGAGGACCTAAAATTCTACGAATGACACGTTGAAATTGCAACTTAGTACTAACAATTATGTGTACCTTTTGCCTTGCAATGGGAATGAAGGGATCATACAAATTTTCGTGATTCATGCAAACTACTTGACTATGCTAAAGGTTGATTCTACACAAAAATACACAAGCCGTCCTCAGTGGAGGCACCAAAATTGGGGCGGTCCGGGGCGGGCAACAAGAGAGGCGACCTCTAAACACCCCTCAAGGCTCCCGTGCTGCTCAATTGGGGCTGGGGCAACCACAAGCACAACACAACAACAAACCCACAGCCAAACCCAAACAAGATAGGGGCACCACCTAGTTATGGTATGCGAACTAGGACGCAAGAGAGATTTTGGCACAACCAAGAAGATGCACCACACAAAACACACAAACAACCTCACACCAAGACACACACAAACTGGACCAAAGAGAGCTAGAGCAAAGGGAAGAGAGAGAGAAAAGGATCTTGGGTAATACCTTATTTGTGACTTGAAAATGAAGATGGTTCGTTATGATGCTATCGTAGAACTTGTATAAAACTCACTCAATGCTTAGTGATTGCTAAACATTGCCAAAACACACACACTGTCTTAGGGTGTGGGAGACCTCTCACCACAATACCCTCTTACAATGGACAAAAAATGGCAATGAAAAAACACACTAAAACACTTTCTAAATCAAGATCAACCGATAAAAACTCAAAATACACAAGTCACCTTGAATTCACCGAACCGTATTGCACAAATGGAAGGATGAAGATTTGAACGTCGAATCACGCCTTTGATGCACCAAACCTCAATTTATTGTTGATGAAGGAGCATATACAATAGTGGTTTTGAGATTTGTGGAACTCACGCTCTCTCACTTACAATGTGTAGCTTGAAGGCTTCTCTCACACCAAGAGTGAAGCTCACAAGTGGTTGCTACACCTAAGTCTCTCCTCACGCATAGAGTGTTGGGGTGCTATGTGAGATATTGGAGGTTGTTTTACAAGAAGGAGAGGGGCCTATTTATAGGTTGGAGACCCCTCATTAAGATTATTGGAAATCCTAATTTACAAGCTAACAAATCAAGATTATGATTTTTTTGAATATCAAAACATTGCGGGCCTTCTTTGTCTGCTTGAGTCATGGGTGTGGGCTCAAAAGAAAGCATTATTGATGGTAGATAAGGTGAAAGTAAGTTTTAAAGAAGGGGAGAGAGAGAGAGAGAGAGTTACTATACATGTCTTGAGGTGAGGTGTCTTTTATGGTTAGGTCAATGCTATTTTGTGTTAGTATGTAAGTCGTTAGTAATCACTAGAAAGTTAATGTTACATTTACAATGGGTAGAGTGAGTTGATTTGATGAAGGAAGAGGGGTGAATTAAAAGAGAATCATTGAGATGGTGAAGCTTTGAAGAAGCTTGAACTCACCCTTGTGTAGATTGTGAAAAAAATGACCGCTGGTCTTCTTCTTCTTCTTCGCTTCTTTACGCCGCCGCCACGGTTGACCACCACGATGAAAAGAGGATTTGTTGATGAAAAAATCCTCAATTTGCAGAAGTTATCATGGTTAAGATGCTGAATTTTAGATATTTTAGGAGAGGTAAATGAAATTGTAACATAGAAGCAATAGAGAGAGACATGGAGAGGGTGTATGTATGTAGAGGTTCATAAAAGAACTATAGGGATGAGAGAGGAGGGTAATGGTGAAGAGGGTGGGAGAAGCCATGGAAATTGCAGGTTTGAGTGAGGCAAGGAGAGGGAGGGATGTGTAAGAGTGAGTAGGTGTGTGAAAGGGTGAGAGAAGACTAAGGGCTACTTGTGAGAAAAGTGGGCAGACTGGGGTCCACTCAAAAAATCATAGCTCACCGCTGGTAGCTCCAAAAATCATGAAAAAATTTGAGGTGATTATTCAGAGCGTGGGCTACATTTTCTCTTTTGACCACCGCTCCAAATTCGGAGTGGAGATAGGTGCCAAAATTCTCACCAAAAAGCCTGTTTTTTATGCCTGCAAAAGTCTTTTAGTGGCCCCCTCCTTTGTTGAATTTGTACAATGCATCCAAGAGTGAGCCCCTCCTTTGTCATATTATAATACAAAGCATTCAAGTTGCCCTTGACCCATGCATGGAGGAGGATTATTGGTGAAATAAGAAATATATACATGGTGGGACTAGTGTATGGACTATTCATGGACTTTAGCTCAATGAGCACATGGTGTTAGAATAATGAGTAAAAATAATAATAAAAATATGGAGGAGTTATGGATATGGAAAGATATTGGAATCATATGATATGGTCCCTCCTTGAATTATTTTTGGTGAAAGAGGAAAAGGTATGCAAGTAAATAATATAATAAACGTAACTAATGAGTAGAAATCAATTTTTTGTTTTCACGAGGGTGAGGGTGAAAATGTGGGAGTGATTTGTATAAAGAAAAAAAATGAGGTTAGAATATGTACATATTGGCAACAAATATACTTATGGTGTAAGAGGATGAAAGAAGGTGTACATAGGTTTAATAAAACACACACCTAAGTAGAAATATTTAAATAAAATACCAAAATAATTATAAAAAATCCCTATATTTAAGCCATATATACAATGAAATATTTACACACAAAGAGGCCATAATATACTTTTATTTTTTTAATTTTTAAATTTTTTTTGGCTCACCTAGCCCAGTGACTAGCTAGCTGAGGGTTTTTTAGAAGATATGGGAAAAGCCCCCTAACTCACACACGCCTATGTACAGTGAAATGGTAGGGATAGCCATAGCGTTTGGGTGAATTTGGTAGGGTGGAGTAACTTACTATGGCAATTATGGAGAGCCGAAAAACGGCTATCAACAGCAAAGTCAAGAGAAAATGCACAGCCAGGCACAGCTGCAAGCTGAACTAGAAACAACACTGAAGAAATGTCAAGAGTTAGAAAGTCAAAACCAAGAAATCAATCAGAAGTTGATGAACTCTGAAGAAGAGTACCAAAAAATCAGCAATGCTCTGACTGAAGCCAAAAAGGAAAGAGATGGGCTCACCCTACAGCTGGCGGAAGAGTCAAAATAGGTTGAGATCTTGAAAGAGGCCAAAGACAAAGCTGAAATATCACATGAGGCTAGCCAAGATGAGGTGATCAAACTAAAGGATCAAATCAAAGTGAAAGATTAAATGATTCAGAGGTTGAGAGCATCTACGGGCAGGGCAAGAGCTGCAGCGACAACTAGCACTAGCCAAGATAAAGATGTGTTTGAAGAACAAATTGATAGAACTTCAAAAAGAGCTAACGCTTGAAAAGAGGCAGAGAGTGATGCTAGCAGAGGGATCAATGGTGATACAAAGCAGATTGAAAGATGATAACAAATCATTGAAAGCAGAATTGGTTAACCTTCAGAAAAGACTAGAAGATGATACAAAGACGCTGCAGACAGAGAATGATGAGGTAAGACAGAAGCTAGAGAAAGCTGATAGAGTCAATGCAGAACTTAATGGCCTATTAGTAGCTATGACAGAACAAGATCAGTTAGCAAAGGACCACTTACAGAAGCAGTTGGACGAGCTTAAGAGCCAAACAAGTGAAGAACATCAACAAAGTCATGGGCCGGCTACTATGGAAGGAATTGATATAGAGAATGTGTCAGATCCGGTGGACACAACAATACAAAAGGACATTCCTGTGGGACCATTACAAGAGCCCCGAGATCTGACACAAGAAGAAGAGGACAATCTACAGAAAGCAATAGAAGCAGCCACAAAAGACACCGCCAAAGAAGCAATGCAGTGGGAGCATAGGATATTGAAGTCAATGACCATTCAAAAATTAGATGCAAATGTCATCAAAATGAATGGCTACAATCTTCTCTCCCATAGCCTCTTCTAAAATACGAGGTTGCTACAATCAACAAGAGGATTAAAGAGGAGCCTATAGTGCCGTTGTACCATGAAGACATTACCAAACCAGAAGGTGTTAAGCTCATTGTGGACTCTCAACCAAAATGGAGGAAGGCATGGCTCACTAAATACCCACAATATCTAGTACATTTGGTAGAGGTGCCTAAAATGATCAGAGACGACCTCAGCTTTTGCCCCCTACCAAGGATGCGAACATGGAAGGAACATGAATTGCTGAAGAGAAGCCACCCCAAGTGGCTCAACTACCCGAAGCTGCCAGGCTTGAAGGCAGGCAAGAGAATGAGTGAGCAATACATGGTGAAAACCCTAATGGGTGCCATTAAATTGTTCACTGGCTCGCCTGACCTCTTTTGCATTATGCTCAGAAAGATATGTAAAACACTTCTGGGAGTATTTGAAGTCTTCAAGCCTGGAGAAGCCATAGACAACATATTCTTCTTCCAGGACACTTATAGATGTGCTTATGAACTATCTGCTCAACCTTCCCATGAGGTGATACATGCCCTCTACCAAAGAATAATGTTCTTGCCCTCATACCATCTCAAATCATTTGAAGAAGCCTTCTACACCGGCTTCTTCATCATCGAAACATATATATTTGGCCCAACATTAGTGGCCTAGCATGCACGATATGAGTCTGTTTTGAAGATGCGCGACATCCTCCACTGAAGCAACGGCTCTACTGTCATGTTGGGGACAACATGAGCTAGGAGGGGGGAGTGTTAGCTGAAGACTGGCGGCCACACTCAACTGAATACTGACAAAATGAGAAAAGAAAGAAATCCTATTCTCTGATTAAGAAAACCTGTAATTTCACTTGTAAATATTGGGGGCTTGCAGAAGTTTCCAATTTTGTATATTTTTTTTTGCCATTAGACTGAGTAGGATTTCACTTTGGAACATGAGATTTTGTATTTGGAAGGTGTATATACCAAATTTTAACCTTAATGAAAAAAACCCTTGTTCGTTCTATGAAGTGTCTGTGAGAAGCGTATTCTGTGTATGAGAGAGAGTGAGAGCTTATCTTGACGCTATGTACACACTGGTGGTCGGAATCGAGTACAGAGAAGTGCCGTGTGCTGCCCCCGGAGAGAGCTACGTGCCAATACCCACATTGCGCGTGTACGACTCGGCTTCGCGAGATTGACCTACAAGCTATTTCTAGGGATTCGGTAGCAAACGGTGTCTGTTTTTGCATTTCAACATATCCACGCATTCGTATTGAGTAGAGCTACACATTAGGCACCTTAGTTTTCAAAAACGTCAACCTGTAAAAACCTGTCATACATCCTACATGATTCTACACCGGGTGTTTTTGGGTAGGGTTTTGGGTCATGGACCTTAGGGAGAGTGGCCTATTGGTGTTAATAAGTTTCGTAGCGTTTCTAGAACGTCCAAAGGGTATTTGGCTCATGGAAGCATTGTAGGAAATCTTCTCCTGTGCACTATAATAGGTTGTAACTTAGACATTGAGTAGATACCTCTGTAGGAAGTAGTAAATAGTCGGTCAAGTGTAGGTTGACACCCTATGCTTGCTTCCATGCGCGTGCGGGTCGAGCTTCGTCCTTAGCTGACAATCCTTGTTAGGTGAGTTCTCGCTGTGCTGACATCCGTCACGGCGTATCCGCCAACAATGCTCCAAAAACAAAATTATATTCTTGAAGAAAGAGACACGGCATGAATCGCCCAATCTCAGAAGAAGAAGAAAACACGAAGGAAGAGATCGCAAAAAGCAGCGATTAGACCCCAGTTCAAAGACCAACATAGGGACCAATGACGACCCCGTATATATGAACGATGCTGAAGAGGATTGTGATACAAGTGAAACCATAGAGACCAAAACGACCACTAAGATAGAAACCAACAAGGAAGATCTTCATGAGCCACAATGACCTGGATCCAAGAAGAAGATAGGAACTTATTCAAACCCTACAGAGGAGATTGAGAGAGTCAAAAAATTAAGGCGTTTGGTAGGAGAGATACCCGAAGGGATCTAGAACCAAAACCTAGGCAGATTGAGATTACAGACACCGTGTTCCCTACGCAACAACCACCTCACCAAGTCCATAGACCCTTAGCCATACCTAGTGTCATCCAAGAAGAAAGTGACTTAAAGTCATGGAAAAGTGAGCATACTCACTTCTTGTTAAAAATAATGTTTACAACGGGAGTACCTGATCCTATCAAAGAAATGGAGATCCCATCTTCTCCATGTCAAGGGACTGAAGCCCAAAAGGTGCCGTTAAACATTGCCAAATTGATGGATTTCATGTCTTCAAAAGTTAGAACCACCATCATGTCCAAACTATATAAAGACCCTGAGCTAGTCTTAGCTCTTCGAGATTTCCTCAATGGAGAACTAAAGGTTGGGCTACCTCAATTTGCACAGATGGATGGAGCTAGGGAGATGCCAATAGAGGAGGAACACTTAGATCCAGAACCCAACCTAGATGAGAACCTTGTTGTAGAAATACCTGTTAACAAGTTGGGACAATACTTTGAGGGCAATGAATCCAATGCAACCATACCAATCACTACCAAGGGATTAACTATGAAGGGAATCCTTGATGGTGGCGTTGGGGTTAGCATTGTGATTAGAAATTGCTGGGAAACTATGGGAAGACCTCACCTTTAGTAGTAAAGAAGGCCAATGGGTATATTTTTGAACCTATTGGGATGCTAGAAGATCTCAAGATCAAGGTCTTTGGACATAAAATAAGAATTACCTTCATTGTTATGGATTTCTCCAAGCACACTATATCATATGAGATGATCTTAGGACATCCTTTCATGAGGAAAGCAAAAATGGTGCATGATTGGTCTAAAAACCATGTCTACTTGCAATTCCAATATTCTGTCATTTGAGTGGATTTGGTAACTGGTCCAGCACATCCTCTAGGAAACAGGTTTATAATTGATCATGATCTGACACCACAGTTCACTTAGCCCCATTGCAGTATTGTTACACGCTGGAGGGGGGAATGGGGAGCACACCCGACACACACGCAACTGTCCTTATATAGCTCAGGGTATTCACAACACCCCTGTCCTCTCAAAAACACCTTCAAACAAGACGATTTTCACTAACAGGGCCTCGCCTGCACTTCGTCCAATGCACACACGCTTTGCACAATCCTCAGAAAGCGATCACATCGATCTTGCTCGCTTCCAGCTCTTCCACAACTTGACACCTCTCTCTCTTTCTCTCTCTCACACACACAGGGGGCCCGGGGGGACGCACACGCTCACACACACCGGCACCACACACCTTGGAGACGAGCAAAGAAGAAAGGGGGGAAGGGGGGAAAGACGACGCCAAAATCGGCAATCATAGCTTCTTCTTCAAAACAAAAACACCTGTACAGGATCCATATGGTCTACTCATGGCCGCACTATAACCATCACTGTTCCACCAAGAGGGGCACACACCTCTCTCGAAACTCACATCCGTCGGCACACCCTCGACTGAAGCATCCGCTTATGGCTTCATTTCGACAGCAACGTTTCGTCTTCATCACCTTCACTCGCTACCTCTCGTGCAAACCCTTCGCTCTTTCGAGCTGCTTTGCAGACCACGGGTGCCAACCTCGACCCTTGATCGTGAGCGTACGAAGCGTGTTTCTTTTCTCCCACTTCTCTTCCTTTTCTTCTTCCCCTCCAGCCAAAGAAAAAGAAAGCCCTCCTCGAAAACGCTGTCTTCTCCCCTTTTCCTCTTTGTTTTTCAGAGGCAAAGAAAAAGTTTCTTTTTTAGGCAATGAAGCCCGGAGCCACTGCCTTTGAGCCTTCTCTCTTTTTTTCCTTTTTGCCTTTGAGTTTCCCTTAAACTCCAGCCAAACCACCTCTTTCTTTTTTGAAGCTTGCTCCACTAAACCTTTGCCTTTTGAATTTACACCCAAATCATTTTTTGTGCATTTGTCTCCCACGTGGTCAGCACCTTCACTTCCTCGGGTTTGCCAAATGAATTTTTTGACCACGTTGCATGGGAGCTCTGATTGCCGGCCCCAAAATCATCGTGATTCCCCACCATTCCGCACCTTGGCCTCCGACAACCCATTCAAGAGAGAGAAAAATATCCGATCCCTTTCCATCATGATTGCCTGCCCAACTGAATTGTGCGTATCGCGATGCTCATGACTTTGGTCGGCAAGCCGTAAACTCTGGCTCACTTCCCACAATGTATGCTACCTTGCCAAACCTAGTCGAGGCAAGAAAAACACCTGGCCGCACGCCTTTTGATGCGGACAACCTTGCACACACCCACACCCGACCCCCGGAAAACTTTCAACTAGCTATAAGTTTCGTGTTTGAGCTCCGAACGGCGATCCGAAAAGACCGGCATAATCGACAGCTTGAGCTTTACACGTGTATCCATTGATCCCATTTTTCACCACCTGTCTGTACCTGCTCTGCCCGTCGGGACCTGCGAAGCCTTCCATCTTCGGACTAGCATATCTTTCACACCGAAGCCCCGTTTGACGAGCCGTCTGGACGAGATTCTAGAGCATCTTGAACACCACATTTCGGGGCACATTACACGCATCTCGAACACTTTGACCTGCAGTCCCAATCAGCCCACTTTGAAGGCCCCCTGGCCTAAAAAAACACTTTAAGCATGCATTTTCGGTGTGCCACTGTCCTGCTGAGGTCTCCCACACTAGCTTTAGCCCTCTACCATGCACCTGTTAGCACCCTTTGCACTACACAACACACTTTATAGCGCGGGCCAACTTTGGTTGCACCATCATTGCCCACCCCCTGTTGAACATTCATGTTCAACCAAAAGTAGCTTTATTGAACTTGAAACTTGCAACACTCTGCAAACACCCAAGCATGTTGGAAAACACACCACCATATGTACAATATGTACAAATCTGTGTCTGTTACTCTTGAGTCCCTTCAAGTGGGTTGCCCAACCCCCCTGATCACCATTTGATGCACATCGGGCACCACTCCTCTATCAAAGTACAGCTTGAGCCGTACACCATTTACCCTGTGCCTGAGAAGCTTACCATTGGCTCTCACCAGCTGATAGGTCCCATTCGGAAAGGCCTTTTGCACTTTGTACGGACCTGTCCACTTCTTTTTGAACTTCTTTTGGAAGGTGAAGTCCAAGTAGCTCTCATACTTCATTACTAGATCCCCTTCTTCTATCTTTTTTCTGGCAGACTCTCATTGACTTTGGCCATTCTCCTTTCCCGCTTCTTCACATAGTAGTCTACTGCTGCCTCTTTATCCATCTGCAATGCCTCAAGGCCGAAAATCCTATCTTGTAAGACAGCTTGTGAAGTGGCATTGATGCGCCACATACCTTTCAAAGCACCCAACTGTGCATGCACTGGCAGCACTGCCTCCTTGCCATAAACCAACTCAAATGGAGTAAAGTTGGTCGCCACTTTGTAGGACGTCTTGTAGGCCCATAGACACTTCTCTAGATTGATCTCCCATTCAGTCTCCTGCTTATACACATACTTCGTGAGCATTTTGATGATTTGTCCATTGGCACTCTCCACAAGACCATTGCATTGGGGATGATGAAGGAGTACGAGCGGAAGTGCGACGCGAGAGAGAGAGTGCGAGAAGAAGAGCACGACGATATGGTGAACTCGCTCTACTGTAATGTGTAGAGCATAGTGAGTTCTTATTAGGTTTTTACAAAACAATATGTGTACATACCTAGCGGCCCGCCCACTTACGTGGGCGACCAAATTGGGCTTTATACCCCAACAACCTTCCACTTAAAGTCCAATGTGGTACTTTAAGTGTGAGAGAAGCTACTATACAAGCTAATATACAAGAGATGTAGAGAAGTGATGTACTACCGTACACCTAACTGCTTGCGAAAATGCGCAAAGCTCTCTGAGGGAAGTCCTTTTGTAAGTAGATCAATAGGATTTTCTGTGGTGTGAACTTTGACAAGCTGAATTTGCTTATCCTCGAGCATTTCCTTGATGAAATGATACTTCACATCCACATGCTTTGTCTTTGAGTCATAAACTAGATTGCGAGCCAATTGTATAGCACTCTGACTATCACAATATAACACAGGCATCTCTTCTTTGATTCCCAAATCTGTTACTAGTCGATTAAGCCAAATTGATTCTTTGCATGCCTCTGATGCTGCAACATATTCAGTCTCTGTAGTAGACTGAGTAACACAATCTTGTAATCTAGAACGCCATGATACTGCTCCACCAGCCAATGTAAAGACATACCCTGACGTAGACCTTCGGTTGTCTAAGTCACCTGCATAATTTGAGTCTGTAAAACCCTTTACACTTAGCTCCTGACTCCCATAGCATATACGCATACTCTTTGTAGCTTTCAGGTATCTCAATATTCCTTTCACTACCTCCCAATGTTTCTTGCCTGGGTTTGACATGCATCGACTTACTACTCCCACTACAAATGCAATGTCTGGGCGACTAGCAATCATTGCATACATCAAACTACCCACTGCAGACGCATATGGAATCTTATCCATTTCAGCCTGTTCTTCCTCAGACACAGGACAATCTTGTTTGCTAAGTTTCACATATGGTGGCAATGGAACACTCAATGCCTTTCCCTTCTTCATATTGAAACGTTGCAAAACCTTGTCAATATACTCTGTTTGAGACAACCAAATCAACTTCCTTGATCTGTCTCTTTCAATGCGCATACCAAGTATATGACTTGCCTCACCCATGTCTTTCATGTCAAAAGATTTTTCCATCTTTGACTTCAAAGCTGAAATTTCTTCCAAGTGCTTGCCAGCAATCAACATGTCATCCACATACAAAATAAGGATCAGCCAACTACCATCCTTAGCCTTCTTTGTATATAGACAGTGATCGAACTCATTACGTTTGTAGCCTTGAGAAAGCATAAACTTGTGGAATTTATGGTACCATGCCCTCGGTGATTGTTTTAAGCCATAAAGACTCTTTAACAACTGGCATACCCAATCTTCCTTGCCTTTCTCAACAAACCCTTCTGGCTGCTGCATGTAAATTTCCACATCTAAATCACCATGCAAGAACGCTGTCTTGACATCCATTTGGTGCAACACCAAATCTAATATGGCAACCAATGCAAGAAAGCATCTCAATGTAGTCATCTTGACCACCGGAGAGAAGACTTCATCAAAGTCAATGCCTTGTTCTTGCTTAAAGCCCTTGGAAACAAGCCTTGCTTTGTACTTTGGCTGACTATCATGAGCGGTGATCTTATACTTGTAAACCCATTTACAAGGTAGAGACTTTTTGCCCTGTGGTAATTTAACTAGCTTCCATGTCTTGTTTTTATGCAGAGCTGTCATCTCTGACTGCATGGCCAATTGCCAATTCCCGGAGTCCTTCATTTGCACTGCTTTCTTGTACCATGAAGGCTCATTGCAATCAGTCAACATGACATAGTTCATAGATGGAACAAACCTATCAGGAGGTCGCGTGACACGTCCAGATCTATGCACAATAGGTGGCTCAGGCTCAGCCACAACCTGTGGTTCCACTCTATCCTGTCCTTGCTCCTCTTGAGCCCTGACATTCTGTCTTGCACGTGCAGGTCCATCTTCTTGGAAGACAACTCTTCTAATCTCCTCAACCCTCTCTGGTTTAGAATGATATTTGGCTTCATTAAAGTGAACATCATTGCTGCGGATAACATTTCTGGATTCAGGATCCCAAAGTCTGTACCCCATCTCACCAGAATTACCATAGCCTAGAAAGA
Organism: Adiantum capillus-veneris; assembly: GCF_014529385.1. Taxonomy (NCBI): domain Eukaryota; kingdom Viridiplantae; phylum Streptophyta; class Polypodiopsida; order Polypodiales; family Pteridaceae; genus Adiantum; species Adiantum capillus-veneris. The sequence continues at coordinate 164,013,737 of NC_140938.1, forward strand.
TGCACTTTCTACTCTTTGGCTCAAGTTTGTTCCTAAATTCCTTTGCAACGTGAGTATATGCCTCATAGCCAAAGACTTTGAGATGCTTGTATGAGGGCACCTTGCCTTACCATACCATCTCTGCCACTAAATCCTTCTGCAAAACCTTCTAGGAGATCTATTTATAAGATGAACAGCTGTTGATACAGCTTCAGCCCAAAACCCATTTGGCAGCTGTGCATTAGACAACATACTTCTGACCTTCTCTTGTATGGTCCTATTCATCCTGTCAGCAACACCATTTTGAGGAGGATTGTAAGGAGCAATAAGTTCACGTTTCATACCTTTTGACTCACAAAAGTCCTGAAAGGCCTTTGAAACATGCTCTCCACCATTGTCAGTGCGTAAGCATTTAAGCTTCTTGCCACTCTGATTCTCCACAAGTGTCACAAACGTTTTGAAAACCCTAAACGCTTCATCCTTGTGCTTGAGAAAGTAAACCCATACTTTCCTCGAGTAATCATCTATAAATGTCATAAAGTAAGAAGATCCCCCTAGAGATAGGTTAGGCATAGGTCCACACAAATCACTATGAACAAGTGCCAACTGTGTATCTCTTCTATTGCTTCTATGCTTATGTGGCTGCTGTGTTTGCTTACCATACAGACAATGTTCACAGAATTCAAAATCATTAAATGAAAAGCCAGGAAAATAACCAGAACGAGACAAGATTTCCATTCCCTTCTTGGACATATGTCCTAACCGGCTATCCACAAAGAAACGTTCGGCTGCTCGGTTACATTGATTACATTTTTAGAGACATTTGATACATAAATCATGTAAAGTCCTCCAGACTTTACTCCATGTGCTACTGTCATAGAACCCTTGGATATCTTCCACATGTTCTGTCCAAAAGTGGTGACGTAGCCAGCATCATCAAGTAAACCTCGGCTGATCAAGCTCTTTGTAATTGCGGGAACATGTCTCACATTCTTCAGCGTGAAAGAAGAGCCATTCTGAAACTTCAATTGAACATCTCCAACACCTAAGATCTCACATGTCTGCCCATTGCCTAGCCGAACATGATCTTTAGTGGTCACCACTCCTTGTTTGGAGACACATGAAGTGATGCCCCTGAGTCTATAATCCAGTCACTCAGTGCATTTCCATCAGATGTTGTAAGAAGAGCTGAGTCCATTGTATTCTTCAAGAAGTAGATGTCTCCTGACACTAGACTGTCATCCTCTGCAACATTGTTTGTCACATTTATTTCTTGAATCTTCACTGAGGACTTGTTCTTCTCACCATGGTCTTCAGCTTTCTCTTTTCCTTTTTCTGCTTTCCATTCTCTGCAGTCTCTTTTCATGTGACCCTTCTTGCCACAATGGTAGCATTCTATGTCACTCTTGCCTTTAGCACTGCGGGACTTGCTACGAGACTGATTCCTCTTTCCACCTTTGTACTCTTCTTTGGTCCTTCCCCTGACAACTAAGGCTGTTCCTTTGCCTTTGTCCATTGTCTTTCTATTGGTTTCTTCAGTAAGCAGACTTCCTTCTACACCTGTTATGTTCAAACCATCTGGAGGTGCAGAATTACTCAAAGCTGTGCAAAAAGCGTCCCAACTTTCCAGCAATGTGATCAACAGGAACATAGCTCTAACAAGTTCATCAAACTTGACACCTTGAGCTGACAACTGACTGTAGATGGTGTTGAATTCATTCAGATGATTGGACATAGGGGTCCCTTCTTTCATCTTCAAGTCAACAAGCTTCTTAAGCCAGTATACCTGTGAAGCTGCACTCTGCTTCTCATAAAGATCACTCAGCCTTATCCATGCTTGATAAGCCGACATCTCGTCTGCTACATTGAAGTAAACCCTTTCTGCCAAAGTCAGCATAATGGTAGAAAGTGCCAATTCATCCATTTCGCTCCATTCATCTTCGTCCATATCTTCTGGTTTTATCCCTTTGAGCTTTATAGGTTTTATCTGCTTCTTTTGTACCAAAACGTGCCAAATCTGCTTCTTCCACAATGGGAAATTGGTTCCATCCAGCTTCTTGATATTGTAAAGAGCAGTGTCCTGTGATCCAGCCATAGCTACGCTTCACAGTAGTTTACTTTCCTGGGAAAAATTCGGCAGAGTTTCCCCTGTAAATTCACCTTTGAACCAATATCAACTTGTCAAATGAACCAAGAAAGGTTCAGATTCTGCACAAATTTTGGCAGAGTCTCCTTTGTAAAATGGCTCTGGTGTACTAAAAAACAGACCAAAAAACAGCTCAAAAAACACTGTCTCTCTGACACTGTAAGCTATGGGTAAACTTGTCCTGCACCTGTACTGTCTCTTACTGTCCTGTAAGCATAGACTGCGACAATGCCTCAATGACAGTAAAGCAAGGATGCAATCCCAACTGTCTAACTCACAGTCAATACATCCTAGCTGCCTATCTAAGGGTGCTCGAGGGATCGCTCCAAGACCTGTATCACCGAAAAGATCTCAACATTCGAGAATCCCCCAGCTCAATAAAACCTCACTCGACCCTCAAAAAAGGCTGCAGTAAATCTGACAATACATAGACTTCCCACAAAATCATACATCCACAAATTTCCCACTATATGCTATAACCACTGCGGCGGTTGTTTGCTGCGTGACTCACAACCAACAAACCCTTGTGCGCTCCTTGCCGCACTGTCGAAGCAAGGGACTTGCCAATACACCGTATGCGAGCCACAAACGGCTCCAAGCACACAACAAGTCTAAACTAGCAAGCTCAAGAAAACAAAGGGTGTGTCACTCACTGCTCTACGCTCGCCTTCGTGGTGGATTCCTCGCCGCGATGAAGAAGAAGCTGCAGTCGTGCCGCGCTCAACCGCTTTGCCGCCGTCGTGCCTTCGTAATGCTCGATCGCACACACACTCTCCCTCTCTCTATCTCTCACACACACACACACAAGGAGGTGAAGAAGAAGAAGATGGAGATGGAGCAAGAGCACTCTTCAATTGCACAAATGAGAGAATGAGTAAAAATTAGGTTTAGTTGGCTTTTATAGGAGCTCACCCCATTCACACTTGGGCGCCCATGCTTAGCCAACTAATCCCTTGAATGTCCAAGTTAAAGTGCGCCTCTCATCGACGATCACTCTACCTTTTCCTATTGGTCCGACAAGCCCGGTACCTGACTCTAAATATTACAACGTTTATAGATCATAGGGTGTCCGTGTGCCGTGAGGGTTAACATGCCCCCCTTCCTGATGTAGATTCCGTCCTCGGAAGCTATTGAGTTGAAGCTGGTTCGTCGAGGTGGAAGAGCATTTGAGATGAATGTCCTTAGCCTTCTTCAGTCACTGCAAAATCAAACAACATTGGCACAGTAATTGCATTCTCTTAAAAAGTATATGCAGTTTTAGGTAGACACATTGATTGGTAAAAGAATTTCAAACAATTTGTTAGCAATGAACATTAAATTGCAATGTAATCAAATGCATAAACATATGTAAAGGTAGAAAATTAAACAAGTCTGGGGTCGCTAATTTGACGGTCGAAAAGCACTAGAGATCGAATATTAATACCATGGGTAAGCTTCTTAATTTTCTGTGGTCAATTAAGTTGTTTAATCGCGAGAGCCAAGTATTCATGTTCGAGGGCTGACTAGAGGCTATACCTAGAAAACCTTGTAGTTAAGCTACCATAAAAGGAATTTCTCATGAAATCATCGCCTGACTGATTACTTTTTCTTTGACTCCCCAAAGTCTTTTCATATTGATTCAATTATGATGTGTGTGCTTATTTTGTATGCCTTGGGTTTTTTGCTTTTCAAGGAAAAGCGCCCACACTAGGAACCTCTAGGGCTCTAGTACCATAGGCGATACATGTGAGTGAAGTACCAAATCAAGCTGAGATTTCTCTTCCAGCTTAAAATTTTACATTGTGGCACTTTGATTTTTTGCTTTTTCATTTTCAGCATTTAAATTTTGTAACTTTGGGAGGTCATATAACACTGTTACATTCCCCAGGCTCATCACATTAGTAAACTCCCTTTATAATACTTAAGCTAAAGGTCACTAGTATTAAGCCCACTAGAAAGCCCTAGTACATTTCATACAATGCTGCCTAAATCGGATAAGAACCTAAGTAACCATTGCTTATTAGGAAGGCATTCCCCATGGTATTAAGAGAAGATTTCTAATATCTAGCTTGGTCAAACTAGCTTAGTCGGACTGCTTGATTTTTACACCTAAACAAGTGATTATGACAAAACATTACATTGAATTAAATGTTTGATACTAAGCCAATGCGCTGAATATTATGCTACCAATCACAATCAAAGCAGACAATCATGGATGCAAAAAGATAAGGGCAATGCTAATGGACAAGAAACACCTGTTTGTGTTGATGGTCGTGCTTGATTTGAAGGTTCCATGAAGGTCCAAATCCTATCAATAGCAACACGCTCCTGTACACACTAGGAAACAAAAGGAATACCTCCAGGAGGCACATCAGTGGGAAAAGAGAACTTTGCTAATCTCTCAACTCTAAAACAGAAACACTCTATCGTACTAATCTTACCTACCCTCCATCACTCAAGTGATGAGGATCAAAGGTGTTTTATGGCATAGGTTTCTGTTTCACTGTACCAAATGTGACATGTGTAGGTCTGAGTCAATGTTTTGACTTTTATTGTGCGTACTCGTTTGCTAATTGCTCTTGCTCTTTTTTTTTTTTTTGTGAGTATAAAGCTTTATATGTACATTCCCTAAGATTGGAAATTAAGAGGTCAGGGAAAAAGGTTGAGAGGGAAACAAATGAATGATGGATGTCCACAAACACTCCCCCCTTCCTTGGGTAGATCATACCATTTGAAATGAGCTTGTCACCCTTTGAAACCAATTGTTCCAGTTGGTAATAGGTGAGAATTTTTGCCAGTAGTTTTCTATTACCCTAGGTGCCTCGTCAAGCTGCAAGGGTGGTAAGGTACTCTCCCAGGATCGAACTTGAAGTGGTTCATTAGGTGATTCTTGAACACTGGGAGGTGTGGATTCTTTTGTAGCTTCATGGAGGTCCACTACTATAGATGGAGACTGTGTAGAAGCTTTTACCTCTATGGATGTATTACATGATGAGCTAGAAGCTTCATGGGACTCCCCCCTTCCTGAGCTAGGTGGAACAAATCGTTCTTTCTTTGGTACCCAAACTAGCTCGGGAGCAGGTGTGTAGCATTCTGTGATTTTTTCCTTTCCACGATCATTGATTCGTTTTGGAGCTACGGGATTGGGCTCACTTGGGTCAGGTGATAGGTAAGAGTACAATCTACGTTTTGGCACCCAGATTTGATCATTCCCTTGATAGTAGCCTTGGGCTTCCAATAGTCGTTTAGGGATCCATCGCAACATTTTCTTACTTTTATTGGAGCGAGTGGTACGTTTCTTACAAGGCTTCTGTTTTTTAGCACTAGCTATGGTCACTAAAGAAGCTTTAGGGACCCACTTGTATGTTTTCTTCGTTACATTAGGATGAGTCTTGTCAGAAGCGATATGCATTGCTTGTAGCATATTTAAGGGTATAGGCATTTCATCCCCCTCAGGTGTTACCCAGGTCGTCCCCCTATTTCCCCAAGTGTCTATGGTTGATGCTAGGTGTACCCAATCTACATTGTCTGATTCCGTCATACCCGGTAACACATCCATGTAAGGAGAATCTTGGCCAATGTCTGTATCCTTCTTACAAGTGTAACAATATTGTAGTGGGGCCGAGTGAACTGTGGTGTCAGAGCGATGATCAATAATGGTTTTACTCCCTAAGGGGTGTACCTTACCAGTCACCAAATCCACTCTAATGACAGAGTCTTGGAATTGCAAATAGACATGATTTTTAGACCAATCGTGAACCATTTGTGCTTCCCTCATGAATGGTCGTCCTAAAATCATTTCATATGACATAAGGTGTTTAGAGAAATCCATTACAATGAACGTATGTCGTACCTTGTGTCCTAGAACTTTGATCTTAAGATCCTTGAGCATCCCCATAGGTTTGGCTATGGTACCATTTGCCATCTTTACCACAATGTTAGTAACACTGAGGTGGGGTTTTCCCATGGATTCCCAACAATCTTTTGTAACGATGCTAACTCCCGCACCACCATCAAGAATTCCCTTTATAGTTAATCCCTTGGTAGTGATGGGTAGGGTCGCATTAGACTCGTCGCCTTCAAAATACTGCCCTAATTCGTTAATGGGTACCTCGATCACAGACTCGTGTCCATCTAAGTCAAGTGATTGCACATGATTTTCCTCATCAATCATAATCGAGTCAGGCCTATTTGGTTGCGCAAACTGCGGTAATCCCGTTCGTAGCTCTCCGTTAAGGAATGCTCGGAGTGCAAGGAATAACTCAGGATCTCCATACAACTTTGCTATGATCGTGGTTCGGACCTCAGAAGACATGAAGTCCACTAGTTTGGCAACATTCATTGGCGTTTTGTAGGGTGTAGGTCCTTGACTAGGAACTGGTGAGGATGGAATCTCATATTCCTCAATGGGATCAGGTATTCCTTCGTTAAACATCCTTTCCAACAAGAAGGGTGTATGCTCACTTTCTGATGTCTTGTCCTCACTCCCTTCTTGGATGATACTAGATATGGCTAACGGTCTATGGTTCATGTGGGGTGGATGAACTTGCGTGGGAAACACTGTGTCATGAATTTTGACATGCATGGGTTTTGGTTCTAGTTTCCTTTGAGTCTCCTCCACTAAACCTCTTAGATGTTTCACCTGCTTAATCTCGTCTACTGGGTTTGGGTACGTCCCAATCTTCTTTTTACGATTTTTCCCTTTTTGCCCCTGCGATTTATCTTGGGGGTCTGGGATTGGATTTGGAAACACTTGTGGTGTTTTCAGAGGCTCTTTATGGTTTTCTCTCATTCGGTTTTCATTTGGTCCCATGTTACGGTTTTCTTTGTCGGTCTTTCCCTTTGTGGTATTGGTTCTAGTCTCCATTGTCTTGACTGAATCTGAATCATCCTCGAGGTCATTCATATACACGGGGTCATCTCCTGTTCCTATGTTTGTTTTGGAACTTGGCTTTGAATTTTTCGTATTCTGCGACTTCTTCCTTCGTGTCTTCTTTTTCTTTGCTTGGATAACTGACGCGGTATCTCTCTCTTCGAGGATATGGCCTGGCCCTTGAAGCATGGACCGTGTAATCGCATAAGCGGGTGCGATGGGTGGTATTGGCGATGTCACACTAGCAATTTCGACCAAATTCAGGAGTGTGATTTTAGGCGCATTTGGGTTATAGGGGCATTGGGCAATCAAGTGATCTATGCCACAACGATTACATGTGAGTATTGGCATTGCATACGTGCTCCCTTGATTCATTTGCATCTGTGCAGCATTCTTTTGCAGCCTAATAGGGCACTCCGCTGCTCGATGTGGTCCACCACACTCGTAGCATTGAAGAGGTGGCCTCCTAGCCTGGGTGTTGATATTTTGACCTCTGGATGCGAGAGCAGCAGCTTGATAAACCAGCTTGACTTGCCCCCAACAATCTTCCATGTAGTATATAGGGCACTCTTCCAATGTATCAAGTCCGTAGGCAATACTAGTGTCTATTTCCTCCTCACAGCCATCTGGGTAAGCATTTGATGGCTCGCAACCCACTTGGTTCATAGGGGCAACTCTTGGATGCGGGGGCTGCGGTCCTAGCACAGGAGGTGGTAGCGGTGTAGCTTGTACAACATTTTGAGATCTAGGGACCATGTGTTGCGGTAGTTGCTCAACAGGTGGAGTAGGCATCAATACAGGAGCTCGAGGCGCATCCGTCCAGGCTACAGGTGGTCTATTTGCCATCATACGTTTGATCATTAAACAATCCTTAGCTTGGTGACCATACCACATGCGTTGCAAGTTCCATTAAATTTTACTCTAAACGTAGGGCACTCACTAGTGCTATGTGGACCTAAGCAAATGGAACACCATTGTTGCTCCCTTCTTGGATACATGTGACTATTTTGAGGGGGTCGATTATCCTTAAGAGACTCTTGGATTGCCTTGGTGAGGTCTGTCAAGAATGTCTCAAATACCTTTGGCTCATTGGCAATGGGCTTTGCAGTCATGGGTTCATACTCAATGGCTTGTGAGCTAGTGGATCTCGTGTCAGTAGACACCCTCATGCCTGCTATCATCAAGTTGTCCTCTAATTGGATTGCATTGGCAGTGACATCTTCCCAGGTTGTGATACCTCTAATCACTAGTCCATTATAGATTCCTTCATTCCTCAACCCTCGAATGAATCGATCAAGCAGTTGGTTATTGTTGAAGCGCTCATTTACAGGGCAGCGAGAGTTTAAGTGCTTTAGATGACTAATGAAGTCCCTTACTGACTCTCCTTCCTTACGTTCGGCCTTCTGTAGCTGAGATGCTACACCCCAAAGCACACCTTCTCGTATGTACTCCTTTAGAAACAACCTTCGAAGGGTAGGGTAGATTGTTTTCTCGTCCACCCTTAGGGTCCTATACCAATCTCCAGCCTTCCCACTTAATGTCAAGCTTAAGGCATTGCACTTATGTAGTTCGTTGCGTTCCCCTAAGGAATCACATACTTGTTCAAACACTTCAATGTGTTTTCTAGCATCTTCGTCCCCATTGAATTTTTGCGTGAGTTTGGCAATTTGTACTGCCTTACTTCTAGGCTCTCTATCAGATGCGTGACGCATATTTTCCGCGATAGATCGACCTATGGTTTGATCAAACGCTGCCAAGTCACCTATGTGAGGAGGCAGGGCCGGTGGAGGTACTCTTGGAATCATATGTGGGAGAGGGATGGGTACCGGTCTTGGCATATGTGTGGATGATGCAGGATATGGAACATAACCGGGCATAGGTCCACTCGGATAAGAGCTAGGGAGCGGCACTCGAGGAGCATAAGCAAGTGGTACAATTGGAGGTGTGGGGGCCATGTGTGCATAAGGGGCTAGAGGCACATATGGTCGAGGCCCCATATTAGGTACTACAACACTAGGTAGTGGCACTGCGCTAACCGTAGATGTCATCGGTACATTCTCTGTCAGGCTTATCCCTGGAGTGAGCACTAGGTTTTCCTTAATAGAGGGTTGAGCCAAGTTAGGGAAGCTAAAGTTTTCGCTCGGAGGCTCAGATTGCATAGAGACCCCAGGTGAAATGACGTAAGATGGGTCCATGGGGCTCATTAGAGGAGTCTCCATTTGTGATAGAGTAGGCTGTTGAGCCTTGCTCGTATCCAGAAATCTCATGGGGCCAGTTGAGAGTATATTTACCCCTCGGTTTTGCCTTTCTGATTGAATAATGCCATGGATAACATTACAGATCATTTTCTGTTGATCTTCGATGCTCGTGGCACTAGAGGTGGATTGTACAATCTCTATCCATCCTACATGGTAGGCGTGGCCAGAGTGTAGATCCGTCAACACCTCAGTGTGGAGGTCGTATGTCCAATGATCATTAATGAACAATCCTTCTAGAGTCGACGTGTTAATGGTTTCTTGTGAGGTAGAAGCAATATTGCTCCCCGTGGTTTTACTTGTCACCAACGGTACTCTAGAGGGAACTTCTGAAGGAGGCAGCTCAACAGGGCCTTCTTGGTAAGAAGTTGGCAGGATATCCACATGGACACTCTTTGGGGGTGTGGGGTCCACGTGCGATGTGAAAGGAGAGTCCACTTCCCCACCCCCTTCGTGTGCTTCATTTGCATCAGGTTCCGAGCGAGTAGCTCTACCTAATGTTTCCATGAAACGGCTAAACATACTAGTACTAGGCTGTGGAGCTTCGGGAGGTGCATGGCCTTCTCTCTCAGTGTTTTGGGTAGGGTATGCTTCCATGATTTCTGAGTCGGAGGAGGAATCACTAGCGGCTATTTTAGGGTCTTGGGTGGTGCTACCTTGTGTCCCCGCTGAGGGTCTAGAGCTTATCGTGGATGGGTAATGGGTGTCCGTATGAACAGAGGCACCCTCAATATGCTCGTGTTCTAGCACCCGCCCAGAGCGTAAGTGCATGTGCTTTTGATACCCTAAGGTGTCAAAAAGCTGCTCTAGGAGGCCTTGTGACTAGTTTTTAGCGTGTTTTTTGTTTGTTTTTTTGTTAGATTTTTTAAAGCGTGTCGTGGAATGGGCCGTGTGATAGCTCGAAACGAGCGTATCGGTCAGAGGGTCGTGCCGTGCTTTACATCCCTCCGTTTGGTCACTCTATGCCCTCGGAATCCCTAAAACTGTCAATTTCCAGTAGGGAACTAGGCCCAAACTAGAAAGTCTAAGGGTGCAAGTGGGAAGAGAAAGGAGGAGAGTGGAGGACTTGTCCCACATGCTCTCATTCTCTCTTGAGGGAGTAGGGTATATATATAAGAGTGAGTCTAGTATATATCATAAGACTGAGGACTGAGGCCTGGGCCTGGGCTTGGGCTTGGGAAAATGATCCCGATCTACCTTTTATACAAACCAACCCGTCCGTTTTAAGAGTCACGTTTTTTATTTTCGAAAATGATCCCGATCCCGATCTACCTTTTATACAAACCAACCCGTCCGTTTTAAGAGTCACGTTTTTTATTTTCGAAAATTTCGCCGCCCGCTCACTCGCGTTTTATTTTTCGACCTTTTTAAAAAAATATTTTTTTTCCAGAATTGCAGATATGCAGAAATTGAAAACGCAGATATGCAGAAATTTCAGAAAACGCAGAAATTGAAAAAATGCAGATATGCAGAAATTGCAGAAATTGAAAATGCAGAAATGCAGGAAATTGAAAAACGCAGAAGTTGCAGAAAATGCAGAAATTGCAGAAAATTAAAAAAGCGCAGAAATGCAGAAAATTGCAGAAATTGAAAACGCCGAACTTGAAAATGCAGAAATTGCGGAAATTGAAAAAACGCAGACAATAGCAGAAATTGAAACTTGACAGCAAATGCAGAAAACGCAAAAAACAGAAATCTCCACACACTCCTCCCCCGCCTTTCTTATGATAGAAATTGCACCACAAGGAAGCGTAAAGTGCTAACCGAGCTTAGTGTAGGGCATATCCCCGGCAGCGGCGCCAAAAATGTGCGCTCCTTGCCGCACTGTCGAAGCAAGGGACTTGCCAATACACCGTATGCGAGCCACAAACGGCTCCAAGCACACAACAAGTCTAAACTAGCAAGCTCAAGAAAACAAAGGGTGTGTCACTCACCGCTCTACGCTCGCCTTCGTGGTGGATTCCTCGCCGCGATGAAGAAGAAGCTGCAGTCGTGCCGCGCTCAACCGCTTTGCCGCCGTCGTGCCTTCGTAATGCTCGATCGCACACACACTCTCCCTCTCTCTATCTCTCACACACACACACACAAGGAGGTGAAGAAGAAGAAGATGGAGATGGAGCAAGAGCACTCTTCAATTGCACAAATGAGAGAATGAGTAAAAATTAGGTTTAGTTGGCTTTTATAGGAGCTCACCCCATTCACACTTGGGCGCCCATGCTTAGCCAACTAATCCCTTGAATGTCCAAGTTAAAGTGCGCCTCTCATCGACGATCACTCTACCTTTCCCTATTGGTCCGACAAGCCCGGTACCTGACTCTAAATATTACAACGTTTATAGATCATAGGGTGTCCGTGTGCCGTGAGGGTTAACAATCCTCAACAGACATACATCATCTCTGACAATACATCCCATGTGGAAGTACCTGCAATGTCAAGATGAAATCTGGAATATCAAGCAGCAAACACAAGCTACCTGATGAACTAGTGGATGTCGCCTACAGTCTATGTGTAGATGCGTCCGTGTCGTATGTGACACGCCTCCAAGAACTGTGAGCCGTCCTTCGATGTGTAGACAGCCACAAATCAACACTCTGGGAGTGTCGATATCCTCAGCACCTGCAGTCGTAGGCCAAAAACCCCAAATTTGCAGAGTCGGATCTGCATCCGCTGAGACCACGTAGTCAAAAATGGCCTGCGCAGAAGTTTGTCGAAGCCGAACGGTGGCCGAGATGACCTCAGAATGAAATTTTGAGCCGTTTTGGGGCCGTGTCTTTGCCTGTCCTTTTGGGGCCGTGTCTTTGCCTGTTGAATTTCACTCCAATCTGAGCTGGTGACTCTAGCCTCCTGCAGTGCTGCCCCGAGCCTCGATCTAAGCTCTGATACCAGTTGAAGGAGTACGAGCGGAAGTGCGACGCAAGAGAGAGTGCGAGAAGAAGAGCACGACGATATACTGTAATGTGTAGAGCATAGTGAGTTCTTATTAGGTTTTTACAAAACAATATGTGTACATACCTGGCGGCCCGCCCACTTACCTGGGCGACCACATTCGGCTTTATACCCCAACAGATGATACGGTGAGGAAAACCGATGCTGAATCTTTAGTTTTTCCACCAATGCCTACATACGCTTGCTTCTGAATCCTTGCCCTCTATCAGAAATGAGTACCCATGGCACTCCAAAACGGCAACAAATGTTATCGAAAACAAAGTGGGCCACAACTTGTGCATTTACCTCTTTCACAGCTTTGGCCTCGACCCACCTGGTGAGGTAGTCGATGGCTACCACAACATATTTCTTGCCAGTTGTAGACTTAGGGAGTGGACCAATGGCATCCAAACCCCACTTTTTGAAAGCATTCTGAGCAATAATCGCTCCCTCTGACTCAGCTATCAAACGCCTCTCTCCTATAGTTTGACATTCATGGCATGTCTTGCACCAATAGTGCACATCCTTCACTACTGAAGGCCACCAAAACCCTCCTCTCAACACTCGAAACAATACTTGACCTTTCCCCTGGTGTCCGCTCTCTTCATGACATTGCTCCAGCACCAAGTTAATCTCTTATTTATAGAGCACTCTCGTTAGCACCCCATCTCTGTTGTAAGTCATTATGTCTTCACCTATTAGTGTAAATTTGCGAGCTTTTTGAACTATCCTCCTTTGCAAATTAGACAAACCTTGAGGAAACTGCCCTGTACCCAAGAAATCTCCACAACACCATTGCATTGGGGATGATACGGTGAGGAAAACCGATGCTGAATCTTTAGTTTTTCCACCAATGCTTGCATAAGCTTGCTTCTGAATCTTGCCCTCTATCAGAAATGAGTACCCACGGCACTCCAAAACGGCAACAAATGTTATGGAAAACAAAGTGGGCCACAACTTGTGCATTTACCTCTTTCACAGCTTTGGCCTCGACCGCCTCGACCCACCTGGTGAGGTAGTCGATGGCAACCACAACATATTTCTTGCCAGTTGTAGACTTAGGGAGTGGAACGATGGCATCCAAACCCCACTTTTTGAAAGCATTCTGAGCAATAATCGCTCCCTATGACTCAGCTGTCAAACGCCTCTCTCCTATAGTTTGGCATTCATGGCAGGTCTTGCACCAATAGTGCACATCCTTCACTACTGAAGGCCACCAAAACCCTCCTCTCAACACTCGAAACAATACTTGACCTTTCCCCTGGTTTCTGCTCTCCTCATGACATTGCTCCAGCACCAAGTTAATCTCTTATTTATAGAGCACTCTTGTTAGTACCCCGTCTCTGCTGTAAGTTATTATGTCTTCACCTATTAGTGTAAATTTGCGAGCTTTTTGAACTATCCTCCTCCTTTGAAGTTTAGACAAACCTTGAGGAAACTTCCCTGTACCCAAGAAATCTTCCACCTCCTTCAATGACTCCCTACCTGTGTATGTGGCCGGGGCCACATATATACCTACAACATGTACCTGCAGCTTACTGCTTGCTAGCTGGTCTGCCTCTTGATTGTGCTCTCTCTTCACATGCTTGAACTGGATTTTGCTAAAGAACTTCAACAACTTCTTGATGGCAAAGGACCAATGTTTTAAGGAATCTCGCTTTACTTTCCATTGGCCTAGCAGTTTCTTGATGACCAATAACGCATCACCTTTGATGACCAACCTGGAAATGCCGAACTCGACGCATTGATTCAAACCTAGATGGAGGGCGAGATATTCTGCTTCATTGTTGGTATGAACATCCTCCAAATCACAGGCTTTTGAGAAGATTACCTTGCCATGTGGATCGTGTATCACCACACCTCCCCCAGCTTTCTTTATCACCCTCCTATATGCACCATCAAACCACATGGTAAAAGCTCCCATCAGGTCGGGCTCCTCTTTGGCTTCATCTCGCACCACTCTTGGATAAATTGGCAAATCTACCGCTTTGCTGACCAAAATGTCTGCCAAATGGGACCGACTTGTATGGTCAATCTTGAACTTGAACTCAAATTCCTGCAACTTTTCACCCACTTCATGATCCGCTTTCCTGGCTTTAAGTGTAACACTATTTCCGACAATATATTGTTAGCCGTCAATATATAAAACTTACGCACAATGAGGTGCACTTTGAACTTTCTACAAGCAAAAACCAATGCCATGACCCATTGCTCCGCTTTAGTGTAAGTCACCTCTCCAGGACTTATCACCCTGCTTTCAAAGTAGATAGGCTTATGGCTCCTTCCTACCTTCTGCAATAGCACCGCCCTAATAGCCACGGTACCTACCGTCATTGACACATAAAAATCATCCTCTTGGCTTGGAGGGCACACAGTTGGCAGCTGACACAAAATTTCTTTCACCCTGTCAAAATATTCTTGAGCATCTTCATCCCACTCGAAACCATGCACCTGTTGAGCCCTCTTTTGGAGAGGATACACATACTGTGACAGCATCCAAAAGAAATGCGACAAATACTTTAGCTTATGTACAAAGGATGCCAAGCCTTGCGCACTAGAGGGAGGCTCCATTAAGACTAGCGCCTTGACCTTTTCCGGATCTGCCTTAATTCCATTCTATGACACCACATGACCTAGAAATTGTGTTCGAGGTTGTGCTAGCTTGCACTTCTTAGGGTTTAATTGACCTCCTTCTTCGTCCAGCCTTTGAAAACATAGCCGGAGCTTTGACAAATGATCCGCCCTTGAGCTATAGCACCCAATGTCATCCATGAAAACCCTAATGAATCTGCCCAAGTAGGGACCAAACACCCCATTCATCCAGTCTTGGAAGGTGGCATAGGCATTCACTAAACCAAACGACATCCTGCGCGATAGGCAAAGCACCCCCATGGAGAGATAAATGTCGTCTTCAGCTGATCTTCAAGAGCAATCCCTATTTGAAAGTACCATGAAAATCCATCCATAATAGAGTATCTCTCATGACCGGCCACTTGATTTAAGATTTCATCTTGGAATGGCAGCGTGTAGTGATTTCTCCTGGTTGCCGCATTCAATGGCTTGTAATCAACACACACCCGCCATTTTCCATTCTTCTTAGGGGTGATAACCACTGGAGAAACCCACTCGGACTCCTTCACGGGGTATATGATACCTGCATATAACAATTGGTTAATCTCCTGCCAAAGAGCCTCCTTCTGAATTTCCCCTAACCTCCTTAGCTTCTGTGCCTTTGGTTTGCACCCTTATTTAAGAACTATCTTGTGCTATGCACCCTTCACTCCTCGTAGATCCTTGTACTTCGTTCTCAAATAAATTCGGAAAAGAGGCACACAGCTCCACATAGCCTTCTCTCTCTTCCTTGGTCAAATCCTTGCTTAGCATAGCAGTTACCTCCTCCACACCTATGCCACCAACCTGCGGTTGCACCTCCCCTTTTGCATGGGAGCCTTCAATAGTAACCCCAAATAAGCCGGCATCTATCTTTAGCATATCATCCTCACTTTCCTCTTCCTCAGTATCTTTGTAGCCCTCATCATAGCCTGTCTCGGTCTCATACTCATAACTTGTCGTATCATCTTTGTCTTTTTCTGCCACAGGGTGAAAATGGCTCTCTTTGGTCTTCAAATCAAGCACCACATGTCTCCCTCTCTCCTTGTCAAGCAAGGTGAACACCCTGCTTCCCCAATCTTGCTTAGCCCCTATTGCAAGTAGCCATGGCCTACCCAAGATGATTGGATAAGCATTATCACCTGCTTTCATCACAAAGAAATTGATTAGGCACTCAATGCCCATCACTTTCACTCTTACATCTTGAGCCACGCCCAAACATCTCACTTTGGTATGGTTAGCCATCCTCATGCGTACATTTGATTTAGCTACTACTACTTTGACCCCTGTTTCCTTCATAGCAGCCTTCGTCATGATGCAAACTTGTGCTCCACCATCTATATAGGCCTGAACCTGCATCCTCTTTTCAATGACCGCATCCACTAGAGGAAGGACATCCGTCGGGCTACCCACTCTCAATGCCATGTTTTGTATTGCATGCACATTTCCTTTAGCCTTTGGCAGCCTCGTGCTGACACTTGTAGACCACTGTCTTTGTAGCTTGGGATTTAAAGCCAACAACTGACCAAAGGTAATATTAGCCTTTTGATTTTGAACATCGCTTACCAAGTCATATTCGGGGTAGCTGCGCCCTAGCTGAAAGTCTGCTTGCTTGATTTTGCGACGCCTCCTCTTCTTGCTAGTTTCCGGTTGCTCCTTGCCTTCGTACACTTTCTCTTTACCTTTACAAGCCCTCGTCTCGCGCCCAGTTTCTGTCTCTCTTTCCATCCTTGCTCTTTTGTTGGCCAAAACTTCAATATCCTGCTTATCCACTCCGATGATATTCACTCTAGGGACTTCACCACCATCCGGAGGAGCTGGCTGCACTTGATTCTCGACTACTTGCTCCCTCGGGCCATTGAGTTGTGATTGGCCTCTACCTCTGTCAAACAGTGGATAAATACCACCTTTTGTCTTAGCGGATGAGGGCAATCTGGTGCATAGTGTCCTTCTTCACCGCAATTGTAACACCGGCTAGGCAGTGGCCTTGCCTTGCCCCTTGCCCCTCTTGGTTGACCTCCATCCATCACGCTTAGCCGCAATTCTTGCATTTTCTCAGACAAATCTTGCACGGTTCGCACCCAGTAGGGGCACAATAGCTACACCTTGATTTGTATGGTTCTCATCACGAACAGCATCCCTCGGACCCTAAGGTTCAAACCACCGCTTCATAACCCGACACGCCTTGTTCAATCTTCTTTTTTATTTTTCTGCTTTTTGCCTTTGCGATGGCCACTGCACCATTATAGTTTTCTGGGCTCTCAAAATCCACCTTCTCCCTCACTTTAGGATGCAGGCATGCCATGAATTTATTGAGCTTGAAATAGTCGCCATTGGCCAATTGCATGGCACTCGCTAACTCTGCCCAGCACACTTCAAAACGATCCAAAAACAAACTAAACTCTTCACTTACATCCTGTTTGAGTGCCTTCAGTTTGGCATCCATCTCCACTGGGGACGCCTCTTTGCGGAAATCATGTAGGAAACGTGCCCGCAGAGCCGGCCAAGAATGCCTCGGCTCACCTTCCAAAGCTTCGTACCATACCTTTGCCTTCCCTCGCATCACCAAAGGAAATGTATGCATCTTGCTGTCCTCGTTCGACATGCACAACGACAGCATATATAGCTCAAAGTCTGCAACCCACTCACCAAGATTTTCTTCACCTATAAAAATCGGCCCATAGCTTCGAGACGCCATGTCGACCAACACCAAAAATTGCTTCTCTTCACTTAACTGGGAGCAATTAGTGTGCTCCTCCATGGGGGCACCAGAAGATGGAGAGGGGGAATGGGAAACACACCCGACACACACGCAACTGCCCTTATATAACTCACGGTATTCACAGCACCCCTGTCCTCTCAAAAACACCTTCAAAAAAGACGATTTGCACTAACAGGGCCTTGCTTGCACTTCGTCCAATGCACACACGCTTTGCACAATCCTCAGAAAGCGATCACATCGATCTTGCTCGCTTCCAGCTCTTCCACAACTTGACACCTCTCTCTCTTTCTCTCTCACACACACAGGGGCGCGGGGGGGCGCACACACTCACACACACCGGCACCACACACCTTGGAGACGAGCAAAGAAGAAAGGGGGGAAGGGGGGAAAGACGACGTCAAAATCGGTAATCATAGCTTCTTCTTCAAAACAAAAACACCTGTACAAGATCCATATGGTCTACTCATGGCCGCACTATAGCCATCACTGTTCCACCCAGAGGGACACACACCTCCCTCCAAACTCACATCTCCCTCCAAACTCACACCTCCCTCCAAACTCACATCCGTCGGCACACCCTCAACCGGAGCATCCACTTATGGCTTCACTTCGACAACAACTTTTCGTCTTCATCGCCTTCACTTGCTACCTCTCGTGCAAGCCCTTCGCTCTTTCGAGCTGCTTTGCGGACCATGGGTGCCGGCCTCGACCCTTGATCGTGAGCGCACGAAGTGTGTTTCTTTTCTCCCACTTCTCTTTCTTTTCTTCTTCCCCTCCAGCCAAAGAAAAAGAAAGCCCTCCTCGAAAACGTTGTCTTCTCCCCTTTTCCTCTTTGTTTTTCCAAGGCAAAGAAAAAGTTTCTTTTTTAGGCAATGAAGCCGGGCGCCCTGCCTTTGAGCCTTCTCTCTTTTTTTTCTTTTTGCCTTTGAGTTTCCCTTAAACTCCATCCAAGCCACCTCTTTCTTTTTTGAAGCTTGCTCCACTAAACCTTTGCCTTTTAAATTTACACCCAAATCAATTTTTGTGCATTCGTTTCTCGCTGACGAAGCAAAAGATGTCGTGCGCACACTCACACACCCAGACAACTCAACACAACACAAGAAATTTACTTGAATTCTTCACCTCATTCACTACCACTCAAAAGATCCCTAAAAACTCTATCCACAAGCTCAATTCAAACTCCAAACGCCTCGACCTACAAGCTCTTGCCTGCCCGCAGACACTACAAGGTGAGTCGAAGTGATCAACACTTGAAACCACGCTTGATGGTGACCAAAATATACAAGAAAAACCATAAAAAAACCAAAAACTCCAGCCACAAAAGGCCACTCTCAAACCATTGCAAAAGCTTCACCAAACTCCACTTTGTTGGACTCTTTGGAGTAGCGCCAACCCTAATGACACCGATACAGGGTCACATAGTCTTGCAGAAAGCCGCACCTTCTTCCCTCAATTCCTTGCACACACACATCCATGGAAACCTCAGAACTTCCATAGAATCTCCCAAGTGCAAAATTGAAGAGAGAAAGCTCTCATTCACTCCTCCATACACTCGAAAACAGGACGGGAATTCAACGAAACTGCACTAGACCACCTGTAGGAACCCTACTTCCTCCCACACACAGAGGGGTGAAAGTGTTGATATTACTCTTCAAAAGTCCTCCCTCAGCAGGAACACTCACGCCACCGTGAGTGATGTGGCAATTTTAAGCCATTTCACACATTTTTTGACCATTATTTTGCCCAATTTTGGCCAGTTTTGACCCCTAACGGGCATTTTTCACAGGAAAAACCCCAAACGGACTCCAAAATTCACCATATTTTGTACGCTTGATCTTCGATACCCAAAGCACTTTTCCACATCCCCAAATTCTATTTTTGACCACTTCTAGGGCGATGCACGCATCTCCGCAGATCAGGCGCCGCAAATAGACAGTTACTGCATGTGTCAAACTTCTCAAGCGGGATGAGAGTACCCACACTTGTCACTTGCATTATTACATTCTAAAAAGCGCAAACACATTATCTAGAGCCAAAATAAGCCACCTAGAACCATATCCAAGGCCCCGATACCCTATACGGGCATGTACATGTGTCCGACTAGTAGCGCGCGAACCTGACTATTCACAATGTGTACACATTGCATCTTTTTTCGAACTTGAAACCACAAGTTGCAAAGCTCCCAAATGCATGTATTTACATCTTTTTGAACATATTACTATGCATATAAATGCTACTTTGTACATGCCAAAAGTGATCTATCACCGCGTGGTCGGGACCTTCACTTCCTCGGGTTTGCCAAAGGAATTTTCTGACCATGTTGCATGGGAGCTCCACTTGTCGGTCCCAAAATCCTCGTGATTCCCCACCATTCTGCACCTTCGCCTCGGACAACCCGTTCAAGAGAGAGAAAAAAATATCCGATCCCTTTTCATCATGATTGCCTACCCAACAGAACTGTGCGTATCGCGATGCTCATGACATTGGTCTGCAAGCCGTAAACTCTGGCTCACTTCCCACAATGTACGCTACCTTGCCAAACCTAGTCGAGGCAAGAAAAACAACTGGCCGCACGCCTTTTGATGCGGACAACCTTGCACACACCCGACCCCCGAAAAACTTTCAACTAGCTATAACTTTCGTGTTTGAGCTCCGAACGGCGATCCGAAAAGACCAGCATGATCGACAGCTTGAGCTTTACACGTGTATCATCCCATTTTTTGCCACCTATCTATAACTGCTCTGCCTGTCGGGACCTGCGAAGCCTTCCATCTTTGGACTGGCATATGTTTCTCATCGAAGCCGTGTTTGACGAGCCGTCTGGACGAGCTTCTAGAGCATCTTGAACACCACATTTCGGGGCACATTCCACGGATCTCGAAAACTTTGACCTGCAATCCCAATCAGCCCACTTCGAAGGCGCTCTGGCCTAAAATAACACTTTAAGCATGCATTTTCATTGCCACTGTCCTACTGAGGTCTCCCACACTGGCTTTAGCCCTCTACCATGCACCTATTAGCACCCTTTGCACTGCAAAACACACTTTATAGCGTGGACCAACTTTGGCTGCACCAACGTGTAAAGAGGACACTCATGTTGGGGAAGATTCTCCTTATATGGATATACTACCTGGGATGACTGAGTCGGACATGTGGATTGGGTCCAGCTAGCAGCAACCATAGACACTTGGCGAAACATGGAGATGACCTGGGTAACACCTGAGGGGGATGAAATTCCACCACTCGTACCCTTAAATATGCTAGAAGCAATGCATATAGCTTTTGATGACCTACAAGATGAAGATTTGATTGACATTGGAACCAGTAGCGTCTCACAAGACTATAACCACACGATTTGGGGTCAGAATCATTGATTGAAGTTGACTATGAGGAAGAAGAATCTGAGTTAAATCTTAGTGCAAATGTGGGGACAAACCATTCAGGGTCCAGTGGTACCCTAGATGACAATCTATCCAAGGGAGCAGAAGACACAAGTAGCGATTCATCTAGTGACTCTTCACTAGAGATCGGCCGTAATAAAAAATTAGACAAGAAGAGTAAGAGATATAAGAGGCGACGATATCGAGCAAATGTGCGTGCTAGAATAAATGAGAAGAAATATACCACAAAATGGCTTAATTATATAGGGGCATGTGATGCTCATTGGAAGTTGGTAGATAACTAGGGTGAATACCTTCAAAGTGTTATGTGGTATAGGCTACAGAGAAGCCAAAGTTGAGCCGTACCATAAGGAGACGACAAAATCGAGAGTTCGCTCAACAACAAAAGGAATCAAAAGTGAAATCACAGTCCACAGAACAACAAGACCCCACAGACTTACACCCTGCACCTGAACATTTCAAATCCTACACCACAGAGGAACGTAAGGTTGTGTATACAAAAGCTCAAAGAAAACCTATCGATGGAAGCAATGGAGTCTATGGGTCCCACGACAATTAAGGAAATAGAGTTAGCAGACCCAGGAGAGGAGTCCAAACCTATTTTCATTTCCCAAGATCTGATAGAGATTGAGGAGTGTGTACTTAAAGAAATTCTCAAGGAATTTAGGGATATATTTGCTTGGACATATCATGATATGAACGGTGTTCCACCTTCCATGGTGCAACACACAATTCCCATTAATAGCATGGCTAAACCAGTTCAGCAACCACCCTAACCAATGAATCCTAAATATGCAAAGATCGTTCAAAAAGAGATTGAAAACCTTGTGAAATGCAGATTCATATACCTTATTGAGCACTCAGAATGGTCTCCAATAGTGATTGTGCCAAAAAAGAATGGGAAACTCAGAGTGTGCGTGGATCTCAAAAAGGTCAATGACACCACTAGGAGGGACCATTACCCCTTGCCATATTCAGAACATGTGCTTGAAAGAGTTACAGAGAAGGAAGCTTATAGCTTTTTAGATGGGTACTCTAGCTACAATCAAATCAAAATTGCACTACAGGACCAAGCTAAAACGGTTTTTATAACCGAATTTGGAGTGTTCGCATTTTGTGTTGTGGCTTTTGGCTTAACCAATGCCCCTGCTACCCTTTCAAAGATTAGTAAACACTGCTTTTAGAGAATATTTGAGGGAGTTTTGTGAAGCTTTCTTAGATGACCTTTGTGTTTATTCCTCTCGGAAAGAACATCTATCATGCTTACGAGAAGTGTTTGAGAAATGCAGATTGTATCACATCTCCTTAAACCCTTTCAAATGCCAATTTTGGGTTAAACATGGAGTCATTTTAGGACATATAGTGTCCAAAAATGGGATTTCCGTAGATGAAAGCAAAATTAAAGCCATTAGTGAATTGCCACCACCTACAAACTATAAAGAAGTTCAAAGGTTCCTAGGCCATGTTGCTTATTACCAACGGTTTATTTTAAGCTTTGCCAAGATAGCTCATCCTTTGTACAAGCTTCTTATTGAGTTCCATTGGACTGCGGAGTGTGACCATGCTTATGAGTCATTGAAAAAGACCTTGACAAGCACTCCTATTCTATGAGTGCCCAATTGGAATGTAATTTTCCATGTGCATATTGATGCATCAAACTTTGCTATTGGGTGTGCTCTAACTCAACCAAGAGAACATAAATTGGACTACCTTATTAGCTTTGCAAGTCATCAATTGAATGATGCCGAGAGAAAGTACACCACTATAGAGAGGGAAGGTTTAGGTATGATTTACACAGTAAAGAAATTTCACTACTACCTTCTCGGCAACAAGTTTGTTTTCTATGTGGATCATCAAGCCTTGTTGTATCTAGTAAATAAACCTTGTTCCACGGGAATAATTACAAGATGGTTGTGATTCTCCTTGAGCTTGATTTTACCATTGTGGTGACACCTGGTAAAAGATATGTCATGGCGGATCATTTGTCTCGCATACCCAATGGTGAAGGCCCTATTGGAGTCGATGATGAATTTCCCGATACTTCTCTATTCCTAGTTGAAACCATACCTGAATGGAGTGAGAAGACTGTGAACTTTCTAGTTAATGGTTTTCCACCCAAAGAGCTTCATAAGGACATAGCTCAAAAACTGATAAAAGAATATGAACCTTATTCTCTCATTGCAGGAAATCTCTATAGGCTAGGAAAGGATGCTATTCTTAGATATTTTGCCCATGAGGATGAGTATTTATACATATTGCACGAAGCCCACATGGGTATAGCCGGAGGACATTTCTTAGGGGAACTAATAGCTAGAAAGGTGTTGCAATCAGGCTATTGGTTGTCTACCTTATTGAAAGATGCATCACTTTTTGCAAAAGGATGTGATGAATGCCAACGTTACAAGATCACACAACGAAAGGATAAGATGCCCTTACATCTTGTTAAAGTGACTCAACCATTTGAAAAATGGGGGTTGAAATTTGTAGGCCCAATTAATCTGGCAGCTCGTAGCACTCAATCTTGATATACTATTGTTTCCATTGACTATGTGACAAAGTGGGTGGAAGCCAGGGCAACAGGTAAGGCTAATGCAATGTCAACTGCCAAGTTTCTCTTTGAGAACATTATTACAAGACTTGGTTGTCCCTTTGAGATTGTGAGTGACAATGGCACTCATTTTATAAATGGAGAGATAAAAGAACTTACTACCAACTTCATGATAGCTCACCATAAGTCCACACCTTATCGTCCACAAGCAAATGGCTAAGATGAGAGCACCAACAAGACCTTAATCTCTATCTTGACCAAAACGGAGGAAGCTCATCACACAGATTGGGATTTGAAGCTGAATTTAGTCCCATGGGCTTATCGTACTTCTTACAAAGTGGATATTAATTGTACACCATTCAAAATGGTATATGGCCAAGAAGCAGTTATGCCATGGGAGTTTGTAATTTTTAGTATGCATATAGTTTCACAAGAAGGTTGGGATGGTAACCCTTTAGTTGAGCGCTTATATATCCTTGAAAGGTTAGATGAAGAAAGGCAATTGGCTGTGCAACACAGTGGTGAAAAAAGATAGGAGAAAGAATGGTTTGACCATCATCTAAAGAACAAGGATATCAATGTTGGTGATAAAGTCCTTATGTATGGAGTGCACAACAAAAAGAAAAAGTTGAAATATGTGGGAAAAGGACCATATAGAGTATGCAAAATCACCCCACAAGGGACCATTCATGTGGAGACTCTTGATGGAGTTGAAACAATTGGATTCCTCAATGGGATCAAATTTAAAAGATACTACGATCCTTTAAGCCAAGAGGAGCTACATGCCATCCATCAAAAAAGGCAGCCAAGGCACAAACAAAAGTGAATAAGATACAAGCTCAAGCTGAGACTAAGGAGAAACAACAACGCATAAGACGCCAACAATAGGCTAACCTTGGAGTTACACATGCATTCCACGTTGAAATCGACGAGGATTGGTTGGACTCTGACACAGCTCTATGATACCCTATTGAGCTAAACAACACCTATGGAAAGTGCTATATAATGCCTTATTAGACATAGGTGCTAAGTATAATCTATTGTTATATAGAGTGGGGTGTCAATAGAGAAAGCCACCTCTATCTGAGAGTGTTATCTAAGTCAAGGGTGTCAAAAAGAAAAAAACTGTGGTTTTTGAAATCTGGCACACTTCTGTCAATTATGACAATGGGGTTGTAGCTCAAGACTTTTTGGTCATGCCTGTTGGAACTATGGAGGGTAATATAAACCTAGGACGCACGTGGATGATAGCCGCCAAATGCACTATTGATTGGGGGACTAGGGGTGTCACAAAGCAGAAACCAACTCTTAGTCCTGCCACTCAAGCAATAATCCCTGAGATATTGTGTTGGCGGATACACCGCGACGGACGTCAGCACAGCGAGAACTCACCTAACAAGATTTGTCAGCTAAGGACGAAGCTCGACCCGCAGGTGCGTGGAAGCAAGCATAGGGTGTCAACCTACACTCGATTGACTCTCGACTAATTCCTACAGAGGTCTCTACACAATGTCTAAGCTACAGCCTTCAGGAGTGCATAAGAGGAGATTCCTACAACGCTTCCAAGAGCCAAATGCCCATCAAACGGTCTCGAAACGCCATAGAACTTGAAGGAGACCCTACTAACACCAATAGGTCGCTCTCCCTAAGGTCTATGAACCAAAATCCCAACCCTAAACACCTGGTGCAAAATCATGTAGGCTGTCTGGCCGAAATTTGCAGGTCTTTATTTCTGAAAACTAAAGTGCCTAATGTGTAGCTCTACTCCATGCGAACGTGTGGATATGCTGAAATGCAAAAACGGATAACGTATGCTCACCGAATCACCAGATGAAGCTCGTAGGTCAAGCTCGCAAAACTAGACCGTATGCCCGCAATGTAGGTATCGGCGCATAGCTCTCATCGGGGGCAACACGCTGCACTTCTCCGCACTCGATTCCGACCACAGGTGCGCGCGTAGCATCAAGATGAAGCTCTCACTCTCTCTAGTACACAATATGCTCACTCATAGATAGAACTTTTAAAATGACAAAGGTTTTTTCATTAAGGTCAAAAATGGTATAAATATCTTACAATCTCAAACCCTAATGTTCCAATTTTAACCATCTACTTAATCTAAATGTCAAAAATGGGATACAATCTGGAAACTTCTGTAAGCCCCAATATTTACAAAGGTGAAATGTCGGTTTTTTGCAATAAATGACTAATTACAAAAAATGATATTCCACCGAGCAGTCATTTTCTGTAGGGTGTGTCCAGCCGCTAACACTCCCCCCCTCCTTGTTCATGTCGTCCTCGACATGGCTGTTGAGCTGCTTCTTTAGCGTAGGCTTTCTCTCATCTTGAGAAGGGACTCACTCATATCTTTCATGTTGAGCCAGTAGCGTCGGGCCGAATATGTCTGTGCTGATTGTGAAGAAGCCGGTGTAGAAGGCTTCTTCAAAGGCCTGGAGGTGATAAGATGGCAAAAACATGCACCTCGTGAGAAGGCTGACCAGACAGATCGTATGCACATCTGTATGTATCTTGAAAGAAGAAGATATTGTCTGTCGCTTGGCCTGGTTTGAATGTTTCGAAGACAACCAAAAGGGTTTTACAAATCTTTTCATCATGATGCAAGATAGGTCGGGCGAGCTAGTGAACAATTTGATGGTGCCCGTTAGGGTTTTCACCATGTATTGCTCACTTATTCTCTCGCGAGCTTCGGGTAATTTAGGCAAGTAGGTTGGCTTCTCTGCAGCAGCTCGTGGGCTTTCCATGTCCTCATCCTTGGTAGAGGACAGAAACTGAGGTTATCTCTGATCACTTTAGGTGCCTCTACCAGATGGATTAGATATTGAGGATACTTTGTCAGCCAAGCCTTTCTCCACCTGGGTTGAGAGTCCACTATCAGCTTGACTCCTTCAAGCTTGGAGATATCTGCTTTGTACAATGGCACTGTTGGCTTCTCTTTGATTCGTTTGTTGATCGTGGTAGCTTTCAGATGATATGGGAGAGAGGGCTGTAGCCATTCACGCCGAAGGTTACTGGCATCTATCTTCTGAATAGTCATTGATTTAAAGACCCTCTGCTCCCATTCCAAGGCTTCTTTGGCTGTGTCTCTGACTGCCGCTTCTATGGCCTTTTGCAGCTTCTCTTCTTCTTCTTGTGTCAGATCTTGTGGCTCTTGTGAGGGTCCCACAAGGATTTCCTCTTGCATGGTGGTGTCCACTGGATCTACCACATTCTCTATGTCTATTCCCTCCATGGTTGCTGGCCCAGTGCTAAACTGCTGCTCTTCGGTTTGCTGTTGGCATCTCAGCTCTTCTATCTGCTTCTAAAATGTTTTCTTCTCCTCTTCCTCTTGCTCTCCCATGTTTACTAGGAGGTCGTTTAGTAATGCCGTGGCCAGACTGGCCTGCAGCTTTGTTTGTTTCTCTATATGCTCTTGGCTTTGTTTTTGTAGAGTGTCTACTTCAGCCTTGATATGAGCTTCAGTGGTTTTGAGATTAGCAATCTCACTCTCCGTGGCCAATGATTTTTCTCTGAGCCCGGTTAGCTTCTGCATCACCACATCCCAGTCATTGGTAGGTGGCTGTAGGTCCACTGTATCAGTGGCCATCTCTTTCAGTTCCACTAACCGTAGGCTCTGCATCGGTTCCTTGGGCCTTGTGCTTGCAAGCTCAAATGCCACAGTGACTGCCTCTTCTCTTGAGTAACCCACAGCTAGTAGATCCAGAAATGTGCTAAACTTTCTTTCCTCTGGCTCTGGCTGCTCATCTTTGGGCTTAGCTTCTTCTTTCTGCTCTTCCCGTTTGGTCTTCTCTTGCTTGGAGTCTTCTTGATCATCAGATGTGTCCAGCTCCTCGTTTTGTTGGGTTTGTGGAGGGCTAAGAGGAGGTGGTGATGGCGGTGGGCTGGATTCCGGGCTTGACGGTGGAGTTGGTGGCTTCTTCTTGAAGTCCCGGTCCGCCTTGGTCTTTTTCTCTCTTTCTTGGCCTTCCTGCTCTTCTAGCAGTTGCCGTCGTACTTCATCCACTTCTTCTTCTGTGAAAGGGACATTAGGGATTTTCTCTGTCGTAGCATCTAGGATCTCAAAGTTTTTGATGTAGTCTTCAAATCGATCTCGGTGCACCCTTTGGGATGATCCCGACATGGCTTCAAGGGACGGCTTCCACAACTCACTCAAATCTCCCTTGAGTACTCTTTCAGCTCTAAAGCTTTCCATTAGTCGTTCTAATCGTGCCGCTTTCTGTGACTTGGTCTCTTTGATCGACACTTGTAAAATTTCTTTCTTTCCTTTCTTCGGCTCTGGCGGCTCTTCTAGCACGGTCTCTAGCCGGCGCTTCAACCCTGTGGCTACTCTGGGTGCCTTGGGTGGTTCTTCTTCTTTATCTTCTTTGAGCTTTAGCCAGTCATTCTGTGATGGAGGGTCAGGCCAGTTTCCCTTGGCATGTAGTGCTCCATAGACCACTTTTGTTATCAGCTCCTCTCACACGTCACAATGTAGGTGGGATTTTTGTTGCCCATCTTCACCAGATTGTCATGGATATAAGCAGCATAGTTTATCACCTTTGGCTTGCTCTTCTGCATTGCCCAGGTGAAGGTGGTAGAAATGGCTCCAGGCGGCATTCTGTACTTCTGTGGACGCTTTGTACACATGTGGAAGTATTGGTTGTACAGCTGGCTCATGACAGCCACTTTAGGGTTTGCTATATCTTCAAAAGTGTAGTTGTTCTTCTTTTCTGAGTACACCTTGACTTTATCTCTTCTCTTGGTCACACTATCCCCTTTGTTGGAGATGTCTAGTGCGGCTGCCACCACTCTCTCTGTGATGACAATCATGGTGTCCGGCTTGCCTTGCAGATCAGTGACTGTAGCCACTCCATCTTCTTTGATAGTAGTTACAAAATCCCACACTCTTTTGATGTCGATCCCCGCTGGCAGAGCTTCAAAGTAGTTATAGAGATCTATCTTCTCTAGGTAATCTCCCATCTTGCTTCTGACAAACTCATTGAGCTCTCGTGGTATCATGGGTAGATTTACTGCATTTCCTTCAGGATCTTTGAACACGCCTTGGTAGATCTTCAAGTCATTGGATTCTAGAAAATAATCCTGAATCCATGTAGTGATTGGCTTAAGGGTTCCTTCTGGGATGAAAAATGGCTCTACTTCTTCCAAGTAATCTTTTATTGTCATCCTCTTCTTCTTTGCCAGTGATTTTGCGGCTGCCATGGAGCCTGTTGCACTCAGTACTCCGAAGTTAGCGTTTTTTCCATATCAGCTGATAAACTGAGTTTTAACTATCCAAATGACTTGAAAATTGAAAATAAAACTTAAAATGAACTAGGGAAACTCTGCATGTGCTCACAATATCATTCTGGCCAAAATTTATCATTTAGACATCCTACGCGTAGGATGTCTATTTCATCAGTTTTTGGTGCAGCTTGGCAAGCTGGTGGCCCTTGACCTGTTGAACATGGCTATGAGATTGGAATTGGGTTTGGGCATCAAAAAGTGCATTTTTGAGCAGATTTAGGCTTTAGACTCACAAATTGGTAGGATGCCCCCGACATGTGGAAAATGATATTCAAATGGGTTGAAATTTGATACATGAGCTTCTTGCACCATGGTAATGGCTCCCATGAGGTCATTTCTTGCACAGTAGGTCAAAATCATGCTTGAGACATCCTACGTGTAGGATGTCTATTTCATCAAAATAGCTTGAAATTGGTTCTGTGGGTAGCTCTTGGCATGTGGAACATGGCCCTGCTCTTGGATTTTGATTTGAACAAGAATTGGTGTTGGTAAGAGCATGTGTAGTGTTTTTGGGTTCAAAAAGTGCATCTTGGATGTGTTGGGGGCCAAATGTGATGGGAATGGCTTAAAAATTGATATATGAGCTCTTGAAGGTGATATAAAGAGATTTGGAACTGAAAAATATCATTTGGGGGCCAAAAATGTCATTTAGACATCCTACGCGTAGGATGTCTAGTTCATCATTTTTTACATATGACCACACAGATAGGTTGGCAATGTTCTCATGAATGTATTGTGCAAGTTTCATGTGATTTGGACAATTTTGATAGGTCTATGGCCCATTATTACCTCTATGCCCTGACTTTGTGTTTTTTCATGCTATGAGGTCAATTTTTGTCCAAATGTAATGAAACTTGGTGGCTAGCATGTACAGGCTATTCAGAAGCTGTGTGTGATGAGAAATGTTAGGTTTGGTGCCTAGATTTGGCCTTGAATCATCCTACGCATAGGATGTCTCCTGATGAATTTTTTCTTGGAGGTGCTACTGGTGCCTGCCCTGAGCCCCCTTGAGTCCCTTTTAAGCATTATTTCAGCAAAAAAGTCAAATTGATAGAAAGAAACTCCTTGTGTGGATTTCAGAGCCTTCGAGCTGTTTGTAACTTTTGGAGTGCTTTTCGGCGATGAAATTTCTTGATGTTGGTCTCCATAGCTTCCCGATCCCTTGGGGATCCTTGCCATATGGTTTTTGTCGACTTTGGCTTCACCGGAGCTCCATTTGGCATTTTTTTGCTCTGGAAGCACCCGTGGTTGCGCTTACATGTCTTCGATGACTTGTCGTGGTCTACCACCATAGAACTTGGTTGTTGATGGTCTAGGAAAGCCGCTCGTGAATTTTGGTGGCAAACAGACATGCGGTTTGGCCGCGAGAGCCTTTTGACGCTTTGTGTGTCTGATGCCGTTTCTGAAGTTCAGTGCCGCTTCGGGTTACCGTATGGTCATGTGGGATATATAGACTTGTTGAGCATGTCGAGATGCTCCTACCCATGAGTTTTGGTAGCATTTGGGCGCCTTTCCGCCGATTTCCCATTTGGTGGTCTCTTGCGGGGCTCTAGGAATTAGGTTTTTTCTCGATGGTTTTCTACTGCCTTTTGTCATCCAAAAGTGGTCTCCTATGCTAGGGTAAGCTGTTGATGAAGTCTCATTGCTTTTGGGTTAGCTGTTAGGTGGTCACTTCTACCTGTAGGTCTCTACCGCTTGCTTTTTGTGCGAACCCTATGCTAGTTTTCGCGACAAAAAAACAAACATGCGCGAAAAGCTCAAGGTGGTGAGCCTACCTCTCATGTCTGGAGCCCATCGGGTGGTCATGTGCGTCGTAGAAGCTGCTGGAAGTCCCGTTCGCTCTAGGTGGCAGGAGCTCTCTCTCAAAAGGCAACAGTGAAAATGAGCTTAAAATGACGTGAAAATTTCTTATAATGGGGGTCCCCGAACCACTTTCCATGAAATTTGACATGTGCTCCCAACTTCTTGCGAGATACGCTTTAGGCTCAAAAATTTCTCGATATGGACTCCATTTGCCCAGTTTACGAGAAATTTGACGTTTCGGTTAAAATCTGGTCAAAACACGCTTTCCGCTCCATTCACATAATTGCACCCCCATTGTACCATAGGTTTTCCTATAGTCACTGATCATCCCCATATTTTTTGGTTTTCATTACGACCGTTTTCCACCAGCTTTTTGTATTTTTGAAGTTTTTCTGTCGGAAATTAGTAAAATTAAAAGAAAAATAGCAAATTAAACCAAGAAAATTCCCAAAAATCATAATAAATCAAAAACATCACCACAAAACACTATATACACTCACATGTAATTTTTATGGCCGGATTTCTCCGTTTTACCAATATTTTGCCTGAAAAATGGCTATTTTTACTTATATACACACACCTAGGGGCTTGATTTGGCATTTGGCCACATATACTTGTCTATTCATGCTGTATAAGGGCATAGTACTTGGGTTAGTCCAGAACATTTTGCAATCAAATGACAACCCTTTAAAATAGTCGAAAAACATGCCCTTTTCTGCTCTTTTTTCCATTGGGTCCGCATTTGAGAATGCCTCCCCCCCTCCTAGCCGGAGTCCTCCCGGACGACAAGGTATCACCTTGGTGTATGTGTCGTGCATGGGTTGAAAAAATTGTGATTTCTTTACAGCATAAATCATTCCTAACCCCTCTCTTTCAGTGGTTGTGTAGTTCTTTTCTGCACTGTTTAACTGTCGGCTTGCATAACAAACTGGAAAAGCCATTGTTCCGTCTCTAGGTTGAGCCAGAATACTCCCAATTGCATATGCAGAGCGGCATCAATCTGAACATGGAATATCTTTTCCCAATCTGGTGCTTTAAGTACAGGTGTTGATACAAGGTTTTCCTTCAGATTTTGGAATGAAGTTTCACACTCCTCGGTCCACAGTCGAAACTGACTAACAAACGATACAGAGGTTGTGCGATGACTGCATACATAAATATGAATCTTCGATAATATCCACAGTGTCCCATGAAGGATTGCACTTGTTTTGCATTAGTAGGCCTGGGCAAATCTTCTATGACTTTGATTTTGTCTAAGTCAGTGGTTATGCCATTTCTTGAGACAATGTGTCCTAAGATGTGGCCTTGCCTAACCATGAAAATGCACTTTTTCGGGTCAAGACAGATTCGATAGGTTCTGCATTTCTCAAATACTGGTCTATATGTTCTTTTCGTAGAAGAGAGTGTACACAAAGATCATCCATATATATTTCTAAGAATATTCTCAGGTATTCTTTGAACGCATGCGTCATTAACCTCTAAAAGGTAGCTGGTGCATTGGTTAAGCCAAAAGGCATAACTCGATACGCATATATTCCCCATTCTGTGGAAAACTCTGTTTTTTGTTGATCCTCTATTGCAATTGCCAGTTGGTTATACCCTCAAAACCCATCTAGAAAGGAATAAGCACGTTTCTCGGCCACCCTCTCAAGTACATGTTCTGTGATCGGTAAGGAATAATTATCCCTTATGGTGGCTGCATTTACCTTTTTCAGGTTCACAGACACTCGCAACTTTCCGTTCTTTTTGGGGACAACCACAATGGGTGACACCCAATCTGCACGCTCGATTTCATAGATGAATTCAGCATCCATCACCTTGTCAATCTCCTCTTTGATTCGTTTAGCCAATGTGTCATTATATGTATAAGGACGCTGTTTGCTAGGTTTGGCATCTGATTTCAAAGGAATTGTATACTGGCATATCGATGGATCAACTCCTTTGAGGTCTTTGTAGGACCATGCAAACACATCTTTATACTTCTTGAGAAGTTGTGTTAATTGTTCTTCTTCTTCAGGATCTAAATCAGTTGCGATATAGACCGGCTGAGGCTTTTCACCTGGTTCCGCAAGGTCTATCCGTTTTGCATTTTTCGGCCCATTGTAAGATTAGTGGTTTATTCTTTCCCTGATTGGTGGTGTCATTATGATTTTTCTGTTTTGGATGGTGAATTTTCGATAGTGTGATGGTACATTCATGTTTCCTTTTTTGGAATCCTCCTTACCATTACTTTCATCCTCAGTAGTCCATATCTCTCATAAAGACCGTTTTAGTTCTTGGTATTTCTTTTTACGCTCCAACTTGGTCCACTCTGGGTCTTTTGTTGTTTCTTGTTTTGATTTTTGAGATTTTTTTGATTTTGTTTCGGTTCTAGGTTTCCGTTCCTGTTTTATTTCCTCTTGCGTCCGTTCCCTTCGCACTCTCGAGAATCTTCATGATATTTAGTCTTTTACACAATCCTCTGCTTTGACAAGCAGTAGATAGTGAGTTTTATCTTTTATCCTGGGCATCAGGTTCTCTCTCATTTTGTTTTCTGCTCGTTTTCTCCTATAGCGTTCCTGGCGTCTAGGGTGCTAATTGGCAAAATCATAAAACTTGATATTCGTTGTTTTCTCTCTACGCTCTCTTAAGCTGTCTGAACACTCGTTATCTACATCGTTATTTACCTCCAGATGCTCAAAGGAGTTATAAAACTCTTCTTGTTCTAGTGGTTCTACAATCTCATCTCCTCCTCGTATAAGGCTTACCATGTAATAGGGTAGCACATCATAGCCATCCTTATCGCAAAATTTCTTCGTTGGGCTATCTGTAAGGGTACAGACATCCAAATTTGCTAGTATGTGCTCCCATTCCAAAGGTTCTAAGGCATCTTCAGTAAAAGGTTCCGAAATATAATCCTTGTCCTCAATCGCTCTTTCTAAGACGCATTCCTCTCTTTTAAGCTCCCACAATGTGAAGCTTAGCACATCCATAGCTCTTTTTTTTGCCCTGACCATGCTGGGAGTTCGAACCCTACCAATGTAGCTGAATCAAACTCTTCCATTGGTGTCTGGTTCACATCTTTGTAACTTTGGTCTTTTAGGTGTATTTTGGTTGTAGTCTCGCCATGTCTGAGGTATATGTGGTCGTAACCCCAATCTTGGACCATCTTTAATTGTCTCATGAATGGTCTTCCCAAGATGATCTCGTAATTGTTCTTTCTATCGAAATCGACTATTGCAAATGTATGCTCATACTCGATTCCGCACGAGGTGACAATTACTTTTTCTAAGAGTCCTAGAGGCTTTTCCATGAACCCATCTGCCAATTGCAATTTCATTCTGGTATCTCTCAAAGTCGGTTTTCCCCATTTTTTCCAGATTTCCTTGGTGGCAATAGCGACTCCTGCTCCATTGTCAAGAATAGCTTTGGAAACTACCCCTTGGAATTCTACTGGTAACATGGTGTTTCCATCTTCTCCCTCGCAATACTCTCCAACCTTGTTTAAAGGTACTAGCCTAGTGTTTAGTTAAGGCCTGTCCAATTCTCTGATCCCTTCTTGAAGCTTCAAGGTGGGGTCTTTTACTCCAAATTTTTCTAAGCATTTGCCTACTGTGGTCCACATGTTTGGTCGTAACCTCCGGAGTTCGGCTAATGTGATTGTACATGCCACATGGGTGGACAATAACTCAATCAACCCTTGTGAATCCATCACTTTGTTAGAAGCAAGTCTTTGAGATGGGATTGATCTCACCTTAGACTTGGATTCATACTCTCCTAGGTAAGAGGGTAGACTTTTTAGCGAGTCTGGTTGGTTGTGCCCTGAACTAATTGATCCATGGTCTCCCCCTTGCGAATGTATATCAAAGTTCATTTGTGATCTTGCCTCAAATTCTTCAATGGGAGGTAAGACCTCATTTTTCTCATTTCTCATGCTAGTAATTTGGTAGCTCACCCGGTTAGCTTCGTTGGCATCATGGATTTGCTTCCACAGGTCATCCAGACCGTTACAATCCTTACCCATTTCTACCAATGTTTTAGGCTGGAACCCCTCACTTGTCTCATTTGTTGTATTTGGTACTATGATAGGTTCTCTCCTAGACTCAGAGGCAGTCGTGAGTCTCTCCTTCGTGTCTACTTGTTTCTCTAAAGTTGGTTTGATAGGGGTTGGAGTTGGTACTTCATGCCAACTTGTAGGTTTACTAGGTGGGTTTTCTATCAAGGATTGAGCTGTTTCAATCATCTTTCGATACATTTTCAACCTCTATTTTCTATTTCAGCATATGGATAAGTCATCCATCTTTTCTCTTGGGTTTGGTTGTTTTTGAGTCTGGCTTCGTAAGCTTTTAAAAGTGCGTCTAACTGCTCATTTACTTTTTCTGCCAACACTGATCCTCCTGATCCTGCACTTTTGAGTTCTGCTATTTCCTTGGGTGCTATGGTTGCCGCAATGTGTGAGCTTAGGCTAGCTAGATCTTCTAACCGCTCTAATCTATCCTTTGTGTGTTTCAACTCCTCGGATAGAGCCGTTTGCTCTCGTTCTCTCCTAGCTTTCATACGCGCCTTTCTAGCTTTCCAAGTGCTTCTCTGATTTTTCACTTTTGAACTTGGGGCATCGGTTTTTGGCTCTTCAATTATGGGTTCGTTCGTCATTCTTTGAGCTTGGGCTCGTGTCACTGCCTGAATAGGTATTACTGTCTCGTTTTCTGACCCTCCACTGGAAGGCATTGCTTCCAGCATGTTCAAGGTAGTTTTTGCTCCTTTGCTCGGGTTCTTAGGGCAATCAGGAATCAAATGAGTAACTCCACACTCGATGCAATATGCGTTGACTCTAATGATTTCATCATGAGGACAGTCTCTTAGCCAATGGTCTCCACCACACTTGTAGAAGGGTCCCTTAGTCTATTGAGGTGCTCCTTGAGCTCCTCTTTGTTGGTATGCATGTCTCTATCCGCCCATGCCTCCGTTGGCTATGAACAACAATGTTCGTTCATCCAAGCTATATCTTCCTTCTCCTGCTGCCTGTGTAGCTGTTGGTGGTCCTGTACTTCCCATCATGCTCCATGGTTCTGGTGTTGAGGGTTCTTCCAGTGGATAATAGGCAGGATTTGCAGCATATCCATTGGGATCTTCGTAATATGCATGCATAGGCACCAAAGCCTTCTCTTCTGGTTCAATTACGGTTGGTGTGTATCTTATGCCGACTGGTCGTAATCCTGGTAGGGGTGGTTGTTGCCCCAACACTGGTTGTGGTCTTTCTACACCTACAGGTCTTGGTAGGTTTCTTGCTTGATACTTAGGCATCGGTGGAAGTTCAGGAGATGCTACCAAAGTCTGTGGAGCATGTCGTTCTCTCACATACCCCTTGTTATAATAGCATTCCTCCGTCACATGGTTTGTCCATTTTTGTTCAATAGCACACCATTTTGGTTGTTTAGCCTGTGGTTTGGCGTACAAGTTAATCTTTTTTAGCACTTTCTCTACAAGCTGCTCCTGGCTTACAACTACTTCTCCTTTCGGTGTTGTCTTAGCGGATTTGCTTCCACTTTGTTGTGAGGATGAATCGTCGTCAAGATCCTTGAATTCACCCTCCTTGTAGACCGCACAATTTTCTACAAGGTAAAGAGCCTCCTTAGTTAACTCATTTAACGTCATGCTCCTCTTCATATGTAAGTCCTTCTGGAGATTTGCATTCCTCAGTCCTTGGATAAATATAAGCATAAGTCTGGACTGAGTTGGCAGTTCTTCCACAGGGCAGAACTTAACATATCTTTTTAGTCGTAGGACTGCCTTTGGCACAAATTACCCGTCTTTCTGTTTGAATTTATGGATTTGTGAGACTGTATTATGAGCTATCCTCCTTTGTGAGAATTCCTCGATAAACTCGTCAAACACCTCCTCCATAGACTTAAAGTCTCTACACTCTACATAGTCAAATCAAGTAGCACCATCCTCCTCTAGGGTTAGTCCAAACCCTGCAAATTGGGTAGGGAAGTCTAGCACCTCTTTAGCTCTAATTACACGCAGAAAGGCTACTACATGATCTCTAGGATCTCTGTTTCCCGTGTATTTCTTGTTTACCCATTTTTGCACTTGAGAAGGTCTAATTCTACGATGGTCTACAAATCTCATCATTGGATCGGATCTCCTCATCCCAATCTATATACCTCCTCTGGCCTTCTGTAATGGGCGGTTTCCTCTCCCAGTGGTGCTCCTAAGCCATAATTTCTAACAGTTCTTGCAAGAGATGGTTCATCTCTTCGAACTCGTTCTATGGGTGGTCTTCCAGGCTCTGTTGACCCTTGAGTTTTTGGCTTACTCTCGCCATGATACCGTGAATAGAGTGGTGGTTCTTGTAAATCCCTTAGCCCTCGTGGGGCTTGATAACCATCTCGATTTTGGTCTTGTTCTAATGTTGCACTCTGTCGAAGCCATGTATGCAATGATGGTTGGGTTGCTAGTTGAACATCTGTTGTCGGGTAGAATGTGAGGTCGCGTCGTACTCTTCTGAAAATGGATTTGTCGACTTGCTAGGGGTGTAGGTGGCTCTTGGCACTTCTTCTTGGGCATATGTTGATGCTTCTGGAACTGTTGCCTTTTCTACCTCCTCTGGGAGAATACATTTGTATTCTCGTCCGTACCTATCAACAAAAACAATATCCTTCCCCATAGCAATTTCATAAGAGAATAAGTAAAGAACCTTGTCTTTGCTTAATTCGTTTGGGTAGGGTTCTTTGCATCAAAATTACGAGACTACTCGCTCGCTCTCATGCTTGTAAATTCCCACATTCTCATTATAGGTTGAGACCCTGGTTGTTTTCTTATCATATATAAAAAGAGCTCTAGGTCAATCAATGTTTGGAGGTGGTTCTTGAGTTTCTGAAACCATTTTTCCTTTTGCCACATTATCTCCATATCTATTGTAATCCTCAGGGTTACTAAGAATCAGATAGTGGTTCCCCTTTTTGTCTCGGAATCTATCTTCATCATCATAGACTCGAATTATCTCCAGTCTCTGAGCAGGTCTTTCTTCAATACAAATACACGTGCGTCCTTGATAGTTAGAATAAACTAGGGCTCCCTTAGAGTTTGCTCCTTCTAAGAAGATCATAGTGAACTTGGAATCGTTCAAAGGATTTAGGGAGGTGCTTCCTTCTGGCATTGGTCCTTTATAGGTGAAACCTCCTGGCTGTTGACTACCCATCATGAAGAAGGATTTATCTGATGAAGTGTCAGTATCACTACCCTCATCAATAATCCGTGCTAGTGGATCTAGCCTTGCCTGAGTTACACTCTCCTCGGTGGACACTAAGCTACCTTGATCACATGCCACCTTTTGGTCTCTAAAAATGTGTCTTCTTGATCTCAAATTCATCAAACTTAGCAATGCAACTTAACACAAATCCAACCACTCACCTGGAAAAGGATCAGTTTCCGCACAACTTCTTGCTTTGCCGCTGAATATACCTGTACACAAGCGTTTAATTTCCACAATAGAATCAAAGTATTTAACCGCTAGAGGTGGTTTTAGTAATGATTGGTATAACTGGAGAGTTAACCTCAACCACTACTATATTTATACACTTCTGATGTTCTAGATTAGGTGTTCTAATCTGGAACTGTGCTTCCCTCGGATGTTGGTTAATTTACATGAAAAGTCTTAATTCCATCTTTGCTCCGTCAATAGGTCAAACAAGGTCGAAATTCACTTATGAAAGAAGTTCTGGAACTCATAAGTCAAATGGAACATCATTGTATGTCCTCAGTCAAATTTTCTCTTCACTAAGCCCCTGTAGACATCCTACGTGTAGGATGTCTCCTGCTCTGTTTTGCCTGGTTTTTGCACTATAGATTCCCCTTGATATGCTGAGTCCAGAGCAGCTTTTACTTTTTGATTTGGACACCTAAAAGCTGGTCAATGGACCAAAAATCTGTTCCAGCAGCCTGATGTTGGTCTGACCAGTCAAATCAACTCCAATTTGGACCAAAATTGACTAGGAGGCTTGCCTCAAGCTATACAACACCCTGCTATGCCTACAGTCAGCTTCTGGCTTCAATTTTATGCATTAGGCATTCTACACGTAGCATGTCTAACTGCTCAAAATGGCTTCAAATGCAAAGCGCAAACTCCTCTTGAGGTGCTGATCACTTTGATATGCTCAAAGTTGGATTTGGAGTGCCAAATCACACAAAACACATCCTACGCGTAGGATGTATTTTTGGCATGTTTGACCTCAGACTTGAGCCATAGCTTCCCCTTGATGTCAGCAACTCAATGCTATGCTTAGATTTTGGTTTGGATTTCAAAAGACCCCAATTTTAGCTGTTCTAGCCCTTTTCAGTAAAAAATGCTAAAGTCTGCTTAGAACCCAATTTGCTCACCTAATTGAGATAAAACCTTTATCAGGCACTCAATAAATCATGCAAATCATGCTCATGCAGCTATCCTATGGTTTTGGTCTTAAAATAATGCCTTGGCACAATTTGGGTAGGATGTCTGGCAATTTCTGTCTATCTGGCCTTATCCTGTTAAGATATGGTCAAATTATCACTTTCCATGTGAAAATAGGGTAAAACCTACCTTCTGAACACATTGGTCAACTCAGAATTTCAAAATTTCCACCAGATCAGCCTGTAGACATCCTACGCGTAGGATATCTCCTAGCTTAAAATGTAATTTTTTCCTAACATAAATGCTCTTGATGCTCTGCAGCTCTCTCAGAAACACTCACAACAACTTTTGAACTTCACTTTAGCTTTCAACCACTCTTTTGCGTCTTTTACAACCTTGTGATGAACCTAACAGCAAGTATAACATGCATGAAGTGCTCTAGATCATAAATCATGATGTCCTACTTACCCTACTCCTACTCATCATGTGCAATGGTGATATTGGTGTTTTGGTTGCTTCCTGGCCTCTCCAAACTCTCAAGATCTCCTTTCACCGCTTCTACCACTCCAACTCCTACTCTCTACACCACAACTCAACTAATACCTAAATCTACCTAAGTCTACCTAAGTCGAAGAATTTAGGCCAGACACACGCTCCCTAGACTCCCTGTAAGACCTAGAGAGTCCTCCACCCTCTAATCCTATCTAAATGTAAAACGAGACTCTAGAACGCCAGAGAATCCCTATCCTCAAGGACTAGTCTCGGTTACCTACCTAGGGTTTTCGTCCCCGGCAGCGGCGCCAATGTTGGTGGATACGCCGCGACGGATGTCAGCACACCGAGGACTCACATAACAATATTTGTCAGCTAAGGACGAAGCTCGACCCGCAGGCCCGTGGAAGCAAGCATAGGGTGTCAACCTACACTCGACCGACTCTCGACTAATTCCTACAGAGGTCTCTACCCAATGTCTAAGCTACAGCCTTCAGGAGTGCGTAAGAGGAGATTTCCTACAACGCTTCCAAGAGCCAAATACCCATCAACAACAATTTTGAAACGCCATAGAACTTGAAGGAGACCCTACTAACACCAATAGGTCGCTCTCCCTAAGGTCTATGAACCAAAATCCCAACCCTAAACACCTTGTGCAAAATCACGTAGGATGTCTGGCCGAAATTTGCAGGTCTTTCTTTTCGAAAACTAAAGTGCCTAATGTGTAGCTCTATTCAATGCGAACGTGTGGATATGCTGAAATACAAAAACGGATAACGTATGCTCACCAAATCACCAGATGAAGCTCGTAGGTTGAGCTCGCAAAACTAAACCGTATGCCCGCAATGTAGGTATCGGCGTGTAGCTCTCGTTGGGGGAAACACGTTGCACTTCTCCGCACTCGATTCCGACCACCGGTGCACGCGTAGCGTCAAGATGAAGCTCTCACTCTCTCTCGTACACAGTACGCTCACTCACAGACAGAACTTTTAAAATGACAAAGGTTTTTTCATTAAGGTCAAAAGTGGTATAAATACCTTACAATCGCAAACCCTAATGTTCCAATTTTAACCATCTACTTAATCTAAATATAAAAAATGGGATACAATCTGGAAACTTCTGTAAGCCCCAATATTTACAAAGGTGAAATGTCGATTTTTCTCAATAAATGACTAATTACAAAAAATAATCCGAGCAGTCATTTTCCATAGGGTGTGTCCAGCCGCTAACATATTGCCTCTTAAGGAAATAAAAACCAAAATATTGCATGTCCAAGAAGTTGAACCATATGTCCCCATAGCTCAACTCTCTAGAGTTTCAACTGTTGTAGTTGAGATAAAGCTTGAGACACACAATACCCATCCTAAAATAACAAAAAAAACATACAAGTG
Source organism: Adiantum capillus-veneris (assembly GCF_014529385.1). Taxonomy (NCBI): domain Eukaryota; kingdom Viridiplantae; phylum Streptophyta; class Polypodiopsida; order Polypodiales; family Pteridaceae; genus Adiantum; species Adiantum capillus-veneris. The sequence continues at coordinate 164,054,530 of NC_140938.1, forward strand.
GGTCCCTAAAGCTTTTTTAGAGACCATAGCTAGTGCTAAAAGATAGGAGCCTGGTAAGAGACGTCCCACTCGCCCTAAGAAATGTAAAGAAACGTTGTGTTGGATTCCTAGAAAACTATTGGAAGCCCAAGGCTACTATGAAGGAAATGATCAAATCTGGGTGTGCCAAAACGTAAATTGTGCTCTTACTTGTCACCTGTCTCATGTGAGCCCAATCCTGTAGCTCCAAAACGAATTGACGATTGCAAAAAGGAAAAAATCACAGAATGCTACACACTCGCTCGAGAGCTAGTTTGGGTACCGAAGAAAGAATGATTTGTTCCACCTAGCTTAGCAACATGGAATTCAAATGAAGCTTCATGCACTTCATATAGTTCCTATACGGAAATAGAAGCTTTGACACAACCTCCACCTACCATTGTACATATCCATACAAACAAGGAATAATTTGCACCTCCCATTCTAAGTTCACCACCTACAATAACTTTGCAAATAAAATCATGGGAGAGTACCTTACCACCCTTGCGACTAGATGAAATGTGTAGGGCGGACAAAAACTATTGGTCAAAGTCTTTACCCATAACAACTTGGAACAATTACTTTCAAAAGGTGACGACATCATTCCAAAAGGTATGATCTACCCAAGTAAGGGGGGAGTGTTTGTTGACATTCATCATTCACTCACTTCCCTCTCAACCTTCCTCCATCACCTCTCAATCTCCAATGTTAGGGAATGTATATGTAAAGCCTTATTATACTCACAAAAGACAAAAATAAAAAAGTAAAAGAGCAAGAGTCCCCAAACAAAAATTTGGAAACTTACGAGTTCTATACATAGAACAAAATCATAAAAACACATTATGCACAAGGACACGACCTTTTGACGTGACCCTTGTAATATTTTCACTCTAACCATCATCTATCTGTGTGTACAGATATGGCTAGTATGCTAGAGTCATCCACTCCTGCCTTGGGTGAGGGCTACCCTCGTTACTTTTCACAAGTGTTTCACATGGTCTTTCCGGTGCTTGCCTGTGAATGGGATTTGGTAGGTACGCTAGCATGTGAGAGGAATTTCAAGGAGTTAGAATGGCTGAAATGTCTCTTGACCATGACTGATCCATACTTAGTAGAAAGTGTCTCTCCCACTGCACAAGACTACCCTCTTGACCAAGATGACTATAGGCGTCGAGTATCCTTCTCAGTAAATATTGGTGCCTCTATTGATGAAGACGATTTACATGATTACACGAAGGGCACATATGGTCTCATAGATGATCACTTTGTTTTTCTCGACGACGAGGATAGGTGTTTAGCCTTAGGGTTCCCCCCCAATCCCTACAATATCCTATTCCCTTGAATCTCTAAAGGGAGTGCAAATAATTAGATTAGGGTTCCTTATGTTTTTTAATTGTGTTCAATAAGGGTTGGTACCTTTTTCCACTGATGTGCCTCTCGAAGGTGGATGTTTGGTGGTGACTATTGTGCAGTTTGTGACTATATAACGATGTCTTTGAAGGACAACGACAATGGATGTTTACATGTTACAATAGATGTTCTCCATTATATCAGGTGTACTACTTCCTTTTATCTATGCTTTCCACAGCTACATATTTGCATCTTGTCATTTGAATTTTAACAATCCATAAAATTCATGAAGTTGTGGCATTGCCAATTTAGATGCTATAATTTTTTCAAACTTCTAGTACTTGTTCTTCTCTTTGAGTTTGGTCTATTAGTTGGCTTTAAGTAGGTATTAAGACCTTAGGCTAAAATAGGCCACTTAATTGCTAACTTTAATTCCTAAATAGTCTATTAATTGTAGTAACTTTAGTAATGTTTTAGGCTATGAGGATATAGTTCTCTCTAACTTATTCCACCTAAGTGTGACTTGTGTTGTTGAAGTCCATGTGTTAAGCTAGTATTTGAGACCTCGAGTCTCCCGGCTAGTTTATGCTCAAGCTAGTATTTGATACCTCGAGTCCCCCAACGACTTGTAGCAACTATGACAACAAAAAAAATAAAAGAGAAAAAAAAGCAAAAAGAGAAAGCAAATAGCACAAACTTCCTTGTATTTTATGTTGATCACACTTAGGTGGTATAAGTGACAAGATCACCAGTCTTTAGACCCCGACGAGCATTCCTAGGAGCATTCTTAGGGTTAAGTACTCTTTAGTCAACATTTTTTAATTAATGTTGGACAATCTAGTACCTACTTTAGCCCTAGCTCTTGTGTACTTCTCTTAGAGTCAACCTAATAGACCTTAACTCAATTGCATTTTATTCAGGTACTACGTTTGTTCTAGTTGGCAATGTTACAATTCATTAATTTTATTTTGCATTTCCTGGAATATCATGTATGAATCTCACTTATTGCACGCCTGCACATGCTACCTTTGAGCTTTCACAATGTTGTTTTTCTTTTGCTACTACAGGTACTCCTATCGTGGATCCCGATGCTGCGTTGTTATATTCCGAGGATGGAATCTACATCAAGAAGGGGGGTATGTTACCACCAAGAAACCGCCTTTTATGAAGCCATTTAGTTGGATCCGCTAGTAGTGTATTATGTTATTGGCCGGGCTTGTCGATCAGGTAGGAATGGTTAAGAGTGATCACCAATGAGAGGTGCACTCTAAAAGTGGAACCTATAATGTTTGGGTAAGATTGGCTAAGTGTGGGTACCCAAATGTGAACGGGCAAGCCCATATAAAAGTCAATCTAAACCTAAAATACCTCATTCTCTCATTTGTGCAATGCAAGAAGAGTGCTCTTGCTCCATCTCCTTCTTCGTCTCCTTTGTGTATTAGTGTGTGCGTGTGCTTGAGAGAGAGAGAGAGAGAGAGAGAGAGAGAGAGAGAGAGAGAGAGTGATCGAGCATTGCGGCGGCACGATGGCAGTGAGGCTGTTGAGTGCAGTGCAGCAGTAGCTTCCTCTTCCTCGTAGTGAGAAATCCTCCACGACAGCAAGCGTAGAGCGGTGACTGACACACCATTGTCATCTTTGAGATTACTAGTTTAGGCTAGTTGCATGCTTGGAGCCATTTGTGGCTCGCACACACTGTTAGGCAAGTCCCTTGCTCCAATATGTGCAGCAAAATCCCACAGTGTGTGTGTATGTGTTTCTCTCTTATCCCCTACTTATAGGGGTCGCTCCCTCCTCTTTCGGAGTATTTGAAGACTTTTTGCACACTACAAAGCATCCAATTTTCCTAACGAATGACCATTGGACTTAACCTTTGAATTTTGGAACCTTAGCCTTTGTGTACTAGTGTGTGTGTGTGTGTGTGCTTGAGAGAGAGAGAGAGAGAGAGAGAGAGAGAGCATTGCGGCGGCGCGACGACTGCGAGGCGGTTGAGTGCAGTGCAGCAGCCTCTCCCTCTTCCGCGCGGCGAGGAATCCTCCACGACAGAAAGCGTAGAGTGGTAAGTGACACACCATTGTCATCTTTGAGCTTACTAGTTTAGGCTAGTTGCATGCTTGGAGCCATCTATGGCTCGCACACAGTGCTAGGCAAGTCCCTTGCTCCAATACGTGCAGCAAGCCCACAGTGTGTGTGTGTGTATGTGTTTCTCTCTCATCTGTTAAGTATGGAGCCTGATTTACCCTTGTAATTTTCTGTGGTAAAAGCGCACATTTGTAAGGCCCCCATTATGAGGAGAAGCCATCGTGCGTGAAGGAAAATCACTCACCGGAAACCAAAATTTTCACGGACAAGAATCAGGGGTAACTTTAAAGGCCTCGGGGGCGGAGGCCCCCGAGACTTTTTTTTTCGCCGGAATATTCTTTTTCGCCAGAATATTATGGCCGGACGGCGGCCGGAAAGTGGTCGGAAAACGATCGGTTGGCCGGTGGCTGGTAGTCAATGGCCGATGGCTGGTGGTCGGAAGTCAATGGCCAGTGGCCGATGGCCGAATTCAAAAGCGGACTTGTCTTCTCAAGGGCGGCCACACATGGGCGGATTGGAGGGTCCGATTTGGACTTATTCGTACAAGGGCGGCTACACATGGCTGTCTCTCATAAGAGAGGGCAGCCCTTTTGGCCTATAAAAGGAGGCCATTTCTACACACATTTCATAGTGTGAAGCTGATGCAACAAGGTGAGTGTGAGGTGGTGAGAGTGAAGCAAGGTGGGAGCTCCATTAAGGGTATAATCCCTTTGTAAACTACTTCTTGTTTTGAAGTACTAAAGCCATTGAGTGGCTGCTTTCCCGTGGACGTAGCCCACATTGGGTGAACCACGTATATCGTGTGTACTCTCTCTCTCTCTCTACTCTATAATCTCGTGTATATAAATATGTCTCTCTCCATTAAGTAATCTACTCAATTATCTATTTAGCTACGTCTTATTTCCTAACAACTGGTATCAGAGCAAGGTTTGCTCATAGCTAAATTATCTCAAGGAAAGGATTCCTTGAACTGAGTGGGAGTTATGGCGGAGGAAGGGAAGCTCAAGATTGAGAAGTTCAACGGCAAAAACTACCAACATTGGAAGATGCAGATTGAAGACTATCTCTACTAGAAGGACCTCTTTTTGCCACTAGGCGGTCTTGCAAAGAAGCCCGCAACAATGGCAGATGAAGCATGGATTGTCCTTGATCGAAAGGCACTGGGAACAATCCGGTTAAGCTTGGCGTCAATGGTGGCCTTCAATGTTTCGGAGATGAAGACCACGGAGGACTTGATGAAGTCACTTGACGACTTCTACAAGAAACCATCGGCATCCAATAAGGTATTTCTTATGAAGCGCTTGTTCAATCTAAAGATGGCAGAGAATGGTTCAGTTGCAGAACACCTAAATGACTTTAACACAAACATAAGTCAACTTCGATCAGTGAAAATCAATTTCGATGACGAAGTGAGAGCTCTCCTTATACTATCATCTCTACAGGATAGTTGGGATAGCCTTGTGATGGCTGTAAGTATTTCTATCTCTGGCACAAATACTCTTAAGTTTGATGATGTTGTAGGTGTTCTCCTAAGCGAGGAAATGCGAAGGAGAAGCACAGGAGAATCATCAAGTGCTGCACTATCAGTGGAAACAAGAGGAAGGCTTAAGGAGAGGTTCAAAAACCAAAAGGGTCGTGATCGCTCAAGGCGGAGCAAGTCACGCACAAGTCAGTTCTTGAATGTTGGAACTGTGGCAAGAAGGGCCACGTCAAGAAGGATTGCTGGTCCAAGAAGAAGAAGGAGACAGAGTCTCAAGACAACAAGCCAACATCGGAGGCCAATGTGGCAGGTAAAGTAGAGCAAGATGCTCTAATTCTCTCATTAGACAATGTGTCTAATTCCTCGATAGTAGATTTTGGGGCTTCATTCCATGCGACACCACACAAGCAACATTTCCAAGACTACACCAAAGGTAATTTTGGGTATGTATACTTGGGAGATGATGAAGCTTGTGAGATTGTCGGAAAAGGTACAGTTTTTGTCAAAACTGCTAACGGAAATGAATGGAAGCTTAAAGATGTTAGGCATGTTCCTTCTCTTTGCAAAAATTTGATCTCTACAGGACAATTGGACGATGAAGGTCACAACATTGCATTCGGAAACAAACGGTGGAAGATCTCAAAGGGATCTTTGGTGGTTGCCAAGGGTGAAAAAGTCTGTACACTTTACTTGTGTACTGTTAGCACGCAACCTTCAGCTTGTGCAGCAACTATAGAAGTTGACAGTGCGGTGTGGCACTACCGACTTGGGCATATGAGTGCCAAAGGAATGCAAATCCATCAAACAAAGAAGCTTCTACCAGGTTTGAAAGAAGTGGACTTAGAGTTCTGTGAAGATTGTGTTTATGGTAAACAAAAGAGGGTAAAATTTCAAAAATCAGGAAATGAAAGAAAAAATAAAAAACTTGAGTTGGTTCATTCTGATGTTTGGGGTCCTGCAAGTACACCATCACTTGGTGGCTCATTGTACTATGTAACATTCATAGACGATGCGACTAGAAAAACATGGGTTTATGTCATGAAGAATAAATCCGATGTATTTTCCATATTTCAAAGGTGGAAAGCCTTTGTGGAGAATGAAACAGGTACCAAGGCTAAATGCCTCAGATCCGACAATGGAGGCGAATATTGCAGCCAAGCTTTTGAAAGCTTTTGTGCTAGCAATGGCATTCGGAGGCAAAGGACAACCCCAAGGACACCTCAACAAAATGGGATTTCGGAAAGGATGAACAGGACAATCATGGAACGAGCACGAAGCATGCGGCTACATGCAGGCCTACCACTTGAGCTTTGGGCGGAAACTGTGAGTACGTCTGTGTACTTAATCAATCGGTCACCCTCAACGGCACTGGATGGGAGAGTTCCAGAAGAGGCATGGACTGGTAAAGCGGTGAATTATGCATTTCTCAAAGTGTTTGGGTGTGAGGCTTTCATGCACATAGATAGAAGCCTAAGATCAAAGTTAGATGCAAAGTCCAAAAAGTGTTTCTTCATTGGCTATGGAGAAGGAGAATTTGGGTATCGCCTATGGAATCCTGAAGATGGTAAAATCTTAAGGAGTAGGGATGTAATTTTTAACAAACAAAATATGTACAAAGATTACTTGGAAAGAAAACAAACAAAAGAAACAGGTGATGAGTACATGAAGCTTGAGGACGGTGAAGACTCAAGGACTGCAAACAGTGACAATGTGCAACAACGTCAACCAAATGAGGAGCCTCAACCTATTCCCCGAAGATCTACAAGAGCAAGTAGACCTCCAAAAAGGTATGTTCCTTCCTTCAACCATCTCTTGATCTCAGATTCTGGAGAGACGGAATCATATGAAGAAGCTATGCAACATGAATCCAAAGAAGAATGGACGAAGAGCATGCAAGTGGAGATGGACTCACTACATCGCAACCAAACATGGGAGTTGGTTGAGTTGCCTAAAGGTAAGCAGGCACTTCAAAACAAATGGGTGTACAAGCTAAAGGAAGAAAAAGGTGGGAAGAAAAGGTACAAATCTAGGCTTGTGGTAAAAGGTTTTTCTCAAAAGAAAGGTATTGACTTCAATGAAATATTTTCTCCTATTGTAAACATGAACTCAATTAGGCTTGTCTTAAGCCTTGTGGCTGCTCATGATCTAAATCTCGAGCAAATGGATGTAAATACGGCATTCCCTCACGGTGACTTAGAGGAGGAAATCTACATGCTTCAACCAAAGGGGTATGAAGTAAAAGGTAAGGAGAAAATGGTTTGTAGATTAAAGAAGAGCTTGTATGGTTTAAAGCAAGCATCAAGACAATGGTACTTGAAGTTTGATCGATGGATGTTGGATCACGGATGCACAAGATGCAACTCGGATCACTGCGTCTACACGAAGAATTTGGGAGATGGGAAATTCATCATCCTAATGTTGTATGTTGATGACATGCGTATTGCAAGTGCTAACATGCAGGACATCAAAGACCTAAAAGAGGAGCTGTCCAAATCTTTTTCAATGAAAGATTTAGGTGCTGCAAAGAGGATACTTGGTATGAAAATATCAAGGGACAGGACAAAGAAGACAATAAATCTATCTCAAGAAGATTACATCAAGAAGGTACTAGAAAGGTTTGCAATGCAAAATGCAAAACCAATTTCTACACCTTTGGCTGGTCATTTTAAACTAACAAAGGATATGTGTCCAAAGACACAAGAGGAGATAGCCTATATGTCTAAAGTTCCATATGCTGCAGCAGTAGGTTCTCTAATGTATGCTATGGTCTGGACAAGGCCAAACATTGCACATGCAGTGGGAGTTGTGAGTAGGTTCATGGACAACCCAGGTAAAGAGCATTGGCAAGCTTTGAAGTGGATACTTAGGTATCTAAAAGGGACAACAACAAATGCTTTGTATTTTGGAGGAACTGATATTTTTCTAGAAGGGTATGCTGATGCAGATATGGCAGGTGACAAAGATACTCGAAGGAGCACTACTGGCTATGTGTTCACGGTTGGAGGCACAACAGTAAGCTGGGCTTCAAAGCTGCAGAAAGTGGTTTCACTTTCTACCACGGAAGCAGAGTATGTAGCAATGACGGAGGCAAGCAAAGAAATTCTGTGGCTTCACAGATTCTTAGAAGAGCTTGGATTCAAACAAGACAATTGTGTCTTGTACAGTGATAGCCAAAGAGCTATCCATCTTGCGAAGAACTCAGCCTTTCATTCAAGGACAAAGCACATTGAGGTGAGATATCACTTCATACGCACTCTTTTGGAAGAGGGACAACTAAAGCTAGGAAAGGTGCATACAAGTGAAAATCCTGCAGACATGTTTACAAAGGTGGTCAACAAGGAGAAGTTGAGCTTTTGCTCATCTTCAATCGGCATTCAAGGATAAGAAGCCAGAATGGAAAGCAGTCACAGGTTTGGTTTGGAGATCAGTCTCCAAGTGGGAGCATGTTAAGTATGGAGCCTGATTTACCCTTGTAATTTTCTGTGGTAAAAGCGCACATTTGTAAGGCCCCCATTATGAGGAGAAGCCATCGTGCGTGAAGGAAAATCACTCACCGGAAACCAAAATTTTCACGGACAAGAATCAGTGGCAACTTTAAAGGCCTCGGGGGACTCCACCCCCGAGACTTTTTTTTCGCCGGAATATTATGGCCGGCCGGCGGCCGGAAAGTGGTCGGAAAACAACCGGTCGGTTGGCCGGTGGCCGGCGGTAGTCAATGGCCGATGGCCGGTGGTCGGAAGTCAATGGCCGGTGGCCGGTGGTCGGAAGTCAATGGCCGGTGGCCGGTGGCCGAATTCAAAAGCGGACTTGTCTTCTCAAGGGCGGCCACACATGGGCGGATTGGAGGGTCCGATTTGGACTTATTCGCACAAGGGCGGCTACACATGGCTGTCTCTCATAAGAGAGGGCAGCCCTTTTGGCCTATAAAAGGAGGCCATTTCTACACACATTTCATAGTGTGAAGTTGATGCAACAAGGTGAGTGTGAGGTGGTGAGAGTGAAGCAAGGCGGGAGCTCCATTAAGGGTATAATCCCTTTGTAAACTACTTCTTGTTTTGAAGTACTAAAGCCATTGAGTGGCTGCTTTCCCGTGGACGTAGCCCACATTGGGTGAACCACGTATATCGTGTGTACTCTCTCTCTCTCTCTACTCTATGATCTCGTGTATATAAATTTGTCTCTCTCCATTAAGTAATCTACTCAATTATCTATTTAGCTACGTCTTATTTCCTAACATCATCCCCTACTTAGAGGGCTAGCCCTCTCCTCTTTAGGAGTCTTTGAAGACTTTTTGCACACTACAAAGCATCCAATTTTCCTAACAAATGACCATTGGACTTAACTATTGAATTTTGGAACCGTAGCCTTAAAGGGCTGAACCTTATGTCTTTGAAGCCCATTGCTTGCACATTGCTCTTCTACACGTGGTCCCCCTTTGGATCCCTACTGTGACCGGTCTGCCAGCTTAACCAATATCGTAGCTTTTTCTCCCCTGGTACTTTCCCATATTAAATGATCAGATTAACATGAGAAAATCATTTAGGAGAATTAGATATTAGTTATTATCACATTATCTCTCTTAAAATCATAGTCGTCCTCAACTATGGGGTTAGAGAAGATAAAGCCTATTCATTAGTCCTTGTTCTAGTAGGTAGAGGATCCCTATCTTACCCTACGACATCGTTCCAAAATGGATGACTAATCCATTTGGTGCTTGAGAGCCTAAGGTTGACACAAGCACATCTACACATTAGTCCTATCAGTCTTCCATAGTAGAGTGACAAGCTCTACTTGGTGTTTGGGAGACATTGTCTCTGCAAACTTGATCCTAAGCATGCATACTACTTAATATTTGTGCACAATAAAGAAAAAGAGAGTCTTATAAGACAAAAACTTTGTTCATTTTAAACATTTGTACATTTGCTTACTCTAGGGAAGCATTGTAAGCATTGACAAGGTTTAGGTTATCCTTTAATTATATGCCTTGCATCCATCTAGCATCTTCAAAAGGATAATTCTTAAACTTAATAAGATACCATCGGATAGTCTTACCACCTCTTAATACCTTGTCTTCATGTCGGAGAATGGACTCGGGCTGCAGCACCTCTTCTTGGTCCTCGATCTCCGGTGGGTATTCAACAGTTTGTTCTTGAGGTGGATCTCCTTTGTGAGGCTTTAGTAGGCTCACATGAAAAGCATTGTGTATGAGACAATGACTGGGCAACTTGAGTTGATAGGCCATCTCATTGATTGGTCTAAGAATCTGGACGGGACCATAGTACCTTTTTGGTAACTTTGCACAGTACTTGTGGTGTCCCGTAGGATTCTTGCCCGTCGTGTGCCTTAATCAAGCCCTGGGAAATTTAAGCAAGACCCAATCATTTTCTTTAAAGACTTGGGCTCTTATGTGCTTATCAGCACCAGCCTTTTGCCTTTGTTGTGAGATAGAGATAGCATCCTTAATCTTTAGGAAATATTGTTGTAGGTCTCGGCTCTACTCATCTGTAGCGAAGATCTTTCCGTGTACCTTAAGTAGCAAGGGACTTTTGGATCTTTCCTCAATTACCTTGAAAGGTGTTTTTCTCGTGGAAGTATGTACAGTATTATTGTAGGCATACTCCACCAAGGGTAAGTATGTTTCCCATTGGGACCTTTGATTTGCTACAAAGGAATGCGCGGTTGCCCTGCAAAATACTCATAATAGCACAATACATACCATAAAACAATAAATCGGCATACCTAAATCATCACACACGCACATGATGAGTCTCAACACGAACAGAGAGAGATAGCGAGCGAGAGAGAGGAAGAGAACATGCGCAGGAGCACCTCCTAGAGCGGAGTGCTACGCCTGGCACTATGAGAGAGGAGAGACGAATACACAGACACTGGGTGCAATCTCCCCCCATGCAAGAGTGACCATTTCCCTCGTGCACGTATCTCATTTATAGATTTCTTGAATGGTCAAATTGAGTACAAATTGATCGGCCGGTCATAAATGGCCAGAGCTCATAAAGACCACTTGAATAATACATGAAATATATTTGCGTATGCGTAGGCCTAGCTCGGTCAAGTCTTTTCCATCTATCAGCTGCAATAATTAACAAAAAATATCAATTCCATTACATACCTCTCCGTTGGAAAGCAACTGTCCTCAATTGCGATGATAAAAATCTGCAAAGAATACTTCTCAAAAACAGTGATAAGTATTCTGTGTTAGGAACATGTCATAATAAAATAAAGAAATTATTAAACTAAATAGCATAGTTTATGCTTGCCGTCATCCATATACTACCTATTCTAGTGTCCCATACCACTAGAATAAGCAGTATATCTCATACCCTGATAAATCAGGATATCATTGGTCACACTCATCATTCAATAAATCAATGCCCATCAATCTCAAGTGTAATTGCACAAAAACTATCGCGATAGAAAATCATCAAATATCCCATTCCAAATCCAAATCCAAATATCTACCAACATATACCCAGTGTAAATCCAAATATCCTTCAATTTGTAAACCCGGGAACAGAAGCATGCTAAGGACAATGGTGGCCAGCCAGTGCAGCATGATTCTGTTATCGGTGTTTCCTAAATTGACGAATCTACACCAATAAGAGGTGCTGCCTAAATCGGCAAATCTGCACTAATGCTACCAAAATCAGTGAATCTGCATTTGATATAAGTTCAAAAAGCATGACTCTGTAGTTTGTTGTTGTGCTGCCTAAATCGGCAAATCTGCACTGAATGAGCATTGACAGACTTCCTAAATCGGCGAATGTGTGTGCATGTGACCAATGAACTAGGCAAGACATTTTTAAAAAAATTATTTACTACGTTGACGACATAACAATGCAGTATATCACCAAAGGACTTACAAATGGTTGTGCACTATCCTAGAGCACCTTAGCTCTCATGAGTAGCTGCATAGCTTACTGACAAATCATCTCAACAAAATTTCTTTCAATACAATTAGAGGGAATGACCTTAGCAGTGTAAGAGGGTATCATAAAATCGGATAAAATATGGTTAGGAGATTAGTACAAAATCTGTAAAAATGAGTTTGCAAAATAAAGTAAAGAGATTACTTATTTGACCTCCTCGCATTATGGTCTCCATAGGTTTTGTGAATCCTTAAATGAGTTAGAGAAATGTAACAAAAACAAGTGAAGATCATGATAAAAATCATTTGAGTAAGGTCAATCAAGACAGCTACTTTTATTTCCTTAAAATTGTGGTAAACAAAATAAAGGTAATGGTGTGGAGAAGTGCTATTGTACAACAACTAGTAAAATATAACAATGAGCCATACGAAGAGGAGAAAACCCAAAAAAATCTTTAGAATTTTATAAGTGAAATAATTTTAAGACCCACTTATGAATGCCTGATATTGGACAATCGGAATTGATGAACGGAATCACAGAGAAGATCATGTAATATAGAACATTGCTTGTGTAATTTGACCTTAATGTCACTGGAAAAAGGAAATACATTGGATAATAAATATGGGGAATGGGCGGGAACTTGGAATAGTCATGAGTAGATATGGGACTTGTTTCAAAGTGGTGTCTATCATCTACACATACAAGAGTAATCATACCAATTGTAGTTTGGAACTGCTGTTCTTATTGCACATGTTTCATGCTAGGAATTGTCTTCTAAGGTGTGTTCTAGAACAGAGAGAAAAACCTAATGAAATTCAATCCTATATAGTTCGGAGAATCAGGAAATAATAATGCATGACAAAATAGATTGTCTTGTGATGGTTTTAAAACTTCACATCTCACCGTAAAACCCTAAACATTTCTTAATGTTATCCTTAGAGTCTTACATAAGCATGAAGAAGTGGATTACTATGTGCATATTTTGAAGTAAGTAAGAATCCTACAAAATTACCCTTGCTTGAACCATCTTTCTTTCGAGAAATAAATTGACTTATCTTAAAATAATGAAGATAGACAACAATCAATTAACAATTTCTCAGTCCACAATAAATCAAATTGGTAATATAAACGAAACAAACCCCGACATAATGGGATGAACAATTGATATATAGGGACTCCATTGAGTGTATTTTTTTATCTTGATATTAGAAGGCCCCTCGAGAGATTCCATCCCGGAAGAGGATGAAACCCGGCCAAAGTCTTTGAAGACAATTGCGGCTAAGCATCATCCTCATTGACTTACATATGTTGAGAGTATTCCCCCACATGGGGCCGCTTGATATAAGCAATTATACGAGCTAATTGTGAGGTGTGCATTACCCACAAAGCCTCGCTTGACAAGCGAACACCAACTGAGTCTATTGTTGTGTCGTGTTTTGAGACTGTCTCGAGGGCATACAATATGATTGCTAGTAGCATGACAAAGTTAGCGCCCCGATGACATAAGGTAGCCACTACTACTCACAAGCTAAGCTATTAAGAGAGAGCAAAATGACATGAAATGTTATATTACACGTCTTCAAAGTCCTGTGGGACCAAACTCAAACAATCTTTATGGATTTAATACAATATCGGGATACAAAATAAAATGAAGTAAAGTAAAAAAATTTAAAATTTTCAGGTTGAAATCATCGTCGTTGTCGTCGTCACTGCTCGAGGATGCCCGGTAGCGGCATGTTGTCGCTGAGAAAGTATCGCGTCTATCGCAGAAGAGCTTTGTTAATGTCCGTGTCTGTAGGCAGTCGTCCAGGGGGAGAGAGAAATAGCCAGGGCAGCATGGGCAGGGGGGGGGTCTTTTGTAGAGAGATAGAGAGAGCATTGAGAGTTGATTGACCTTCATTTTGAGTAATATCTCATCAACAACCTCAAGGAAAACACTACACTGGAGTGACAGTTGTCTCTGGAAGCCCGGAACCCATGCACTGATGGCCCTTCAACTCTTCGCCATGCATGCCTGGTGACAACATGGCTACATCTTTGAATGAAGGGAGTTCGATGCTGAAGGGCAGTCGCCAAAAGGCTAAGGTCTGTGTGTAGTTGTAGGTGTGCGCTACAGCTGAGGACAAAGGCCTCGATGTGAGTATTGTGTCTGGTGTGGGCACCAGTTTTGCAGACGAATGGGAGAGAAAGTGATCGCTAGATGGGGAGATGGAGAGAGGGAATGCAAACCTTTGTAGGGGCGTCAATTTTGATGAGAGGGAGACTAGAGAGAGAGAGGTGGTTGGAGTGTGAGCGCCACATGTAGACTGGGAAGGTGCTTCTACTATGTGCCATGCAACAACAAGAGAAAGAGACAGAATAGCGGCTCAAAAGTTTTGCGGCGTATAGAGCAGATTGGTAGGGTGGTTTGTGGTTGACAACATAAGGGTATGCTATTTCTGCATGTGACAGAGAAAGAGAGAGAAGGTTAGAAAGACAGGTTGTGTGTGGTTGGCCACGCCATGCAAACCACAAAAAAAAAAGGGTGGGCATGATGGGAAAGCAAACAAGAAGGTTGGCTACATGCGAGGACCTACGAAGTGTGGAGTAGGGTAAGCTGGCTTGCGCATGTAGAGCTGGAGAACTCCAGCTACATGTGAACTGTAGAGAGAGAGAGAGAGAGAGAGAGAGAGAGAGAGAGAGAGAGAGTCAGTGAACGAGAGAGGAAAGGACGACGGGACAGCTTTGGTGCACGCCACAATAGCTGGTTAGTCAGTACCCAGTACCCAATGATCAACCTACTTGAAGATTCTTGTTGCAACGACTGGTGCATGTTGGCAGGAATCAAATAATATTTCAGAGGAAAAATTAAATTAAATTTGGAACTCCCTATCGGGTTGGGATGGCTCCACCGATGCTGGTCCTGCAGGGTGCAAACTATCAGTAAGAAGTTCTCTGAGTTGTGTTCAGTGAGTGCTCTCCATGCATGGTTGCAGTCATTAGTTGATCATGTCCAACACAACGCTGCGGATGACGTTCAACCTTGTGTGGTTATGAGTTTCTTGTCTGGTGCCAAATGAGTTGCCAGCGCCTATGACGACTGCGGCAATCAAAACTCTCCAGCCCTTGTTATCTTTCACTTCCCACTGCTCCATGTTGTCTTCCTGCTTGCGCTCATGATCTGTGGTCTGCTTGCGTGCACGCTCTTCACAGATGTCCCAATCTTTGTGATTGTTATTTATTTATTTTATTTTATTTTTTGAAACCTCTTGGGTTGTTGCTCGGCACGGCCGTGAGGCAAGGTAAATCCAATTCCAGGGATAAATTTGTCAATGCCAAAGTATCCAATATTAAAGTGTGTCTTACACAGGGTGAGTTCACGTCACTATGTTGCTATGGTTGATACTCGCCACCATGGAATGTCATCAACACTGATTCAATCTTCTTTAATCTTGGCCTAAAAAGATGAGTTTGGCTCTAAACTCTTTCTCATCATAAGCATAGACCGCTCTTGAATTAATCTCTAGCCTTATTATTATTTTTCTCAATTGTTATCTCTCTTTGAAAGCTATGAATGGCTATCAAGGTCATTGTAATTTGTACACAAAAGCGTTCTTCAAGATAGGTCTCATATCCTGAGATGGCAAAACTTTCGCACCAAAAATATCAGTTAACAGTATATTTGCTATGTTTTTAGCCATCTTTATCTCTTCTTAAAGCCTTAACTAGGTCTCAATTCATTCTCTATACTACATTAAAAAAGAAGAACAATCATTTCACCTTGATATGTGTCCAGCTTTAAATTTGTTACAATAGTTTTAAGAATGCCGCTTGAAATCAACACTAATTACGATCTTTTTAATCATTTCAATTGGTATGCTCTATCATGTTAGATAAGAAATAATAAAACCCAAGGAAAGAATAGGAAAAGTGCTTAGCTCTACTTCTTAGAGCTGTCCATAGATTTACTTGCATCTGTAGGAACACAGACAAAGCTCTGATACCACTGCTAAAATGAAATGCGCATGCCCTGCAAAATACTCATAATAGCACAATACATACCATAAAACGATAAATTGGCATACCCGAATCATCGCACACTCACATGATCGATCTCAACATGAACAGAGAGAGATAGCGAGTGACAGAGAGGAAGAGAACATGCGCATGCGCACCTCCTAGACCGGAGTGCTTTGCATGATCTACTTCCGTTATAGAGGCTTTTAGTAGATCAAGAATTGCTAGGTTAGCTATTTTCACTTTGTCCATCCGTTTGGGGGTGATAGGCCAAAGAGAAGGTTAGCCTTGTCCCTAAATTCTCAAAGAGATCCTTCTAGAAATTACTAGTTATTCTAGGATCTCTATCCAGCACTATGGACATTGGCAAGCCATGGTACTTGAAGATTTTTTATACGAAGAGGGTTGCCATTTGATGGGCTTTGATAGTCTTTTTGAGAGGTATAAAATGAGCTTGTTTACTGAACCTATCAACTATCATCCATATTCCCGTATTCCCATGGATAGACTTAGACAATTCAAAGATAAATTCCATGGATATGCTCTCCCATGGTGAATTAGGGATTGGCAAACGTTGAAGCAATCCAAGTTGCTTCCTTCTATCAAAGTTCGTCTTTTGGTATACCACACATTTAGAAACATACTATTGTATGTTTTCTTTCATGGCAGGCCAATAGAAATATGTTTCAATCCCTTTTAAGGTAGACTGAATCCCTCTATGCCCCGCATACGGAGGAGCATGAGATTCATACATTACTTTCTCACGTAGTGAGTTAGTAACGCATAGTCTATTGCCATAGAGAAGATAACCATATTGTAAACTAAATGGTTCCTCTTTCTTTCCTAGTGCAAGGGCTGAAATCACATCTCTAAAATCGGGATCAATTGTGTACTCATCTATCATAGAAGATAGAACATTGTGAGCTGCTATGGAAACCGCATTCACTCTTGGCCATCTTGAGAGTGCAGTGGCTACTTGATTATGCTTGCCAGCAATATGAAAATGAAATTGGGAAAGAAAATCTTCCCACCTCATTTGTTGGAAAGCTTGGTCCGAGTCATGAAGTACTTAAGGCTTTGGTGATCCATCCACAGAATGAAAGGAGTTCCAGTAAATAGTGCTTCCACGAGTCTAAGGCATGTAGAACTGCGAGGATCTCCTTTTCTTATATGCCTAGAGCTTGCTCAACAGGGTCGAGCCTTCGACTTTCATAGGCTATGGCGTGCTGTTCTTGGAGCAAAACAACTCCAAGGCAATCACCACAAGCGTCACATTGGACCTCAAATGGCTTTGAGAGATCCAACAGTATAAGCACAGGTTGAGAGATAAGCTTTTCGAAAGCATTTTTCTCCTTGACAAACCATGTATACCTAAGGTTTTTCTTTATTAGGTCATGTATTGGTCCTGCTATTAGTGAGATATTTTCTATGAGGCATCTATAGTATGCATACATACCTATAAAGCTTCTTAGTTCATGAAGATTCCTTGGATTAGGCCATCCTTTTATTACCTCTAGCTTTGATGGATCCATTTGGATGCCACCTTGAGAGATCATGTGACCTAAATACTGAATCTCTTGTAAGAAAAACTCACTTTTCTTTCGATTAACATAAAGTTTATTCTCTTGTAAGACTTGAAATATTACCTGGAGATGTTGATTGTGTTCGTCAAGTGAATTAGAGTAGATGATAATATCATCAAAGAACACTCCAGTAAAGGTTCGATGAGGTCTGAATAGCTTCTCCAGCTTCTCCATCAAGCGATTGAATGTGGCTGCTGCATTGGTCAAACCAAAAGGCATGACAATGTATTCGAAAAGACCAAACGTAGTGCGAAATGCGGTCTTTACAATGTCTTGATCAACTATCCTTATTTGATGGTAGTCACTTTTTAGGTCAGTTCTACTAAAGTAGGCCAACCCTTGTAGCTTATCAAATAGGTCTTCTACCCATGGAACGGGAAATCTATTTTTGATAGTGATCCTATTTAGTGCTCTATAGTTGACACACATACAATATGTGCCATCTTTCTTTTGTACTAATAGCACGGGTGAACAAAATGGAGATGAGCTAGGCCTAACCATACCCTTCTCAACTAACTCATGCACTTGCCGCATAATCTCCTCTTGTTGAGCTTGAGAAACTCTATAAGGAGTTTTATTAGGCGGTGAAGTTCTTGGAAGAATTTCAATTGCATGGTCATCATTGCCTCGTTTAGGAGGTAGTTCACAAGAGATGTCGTCAATAAAAACATCTTGAAATCTTTTGAAAAAATTGGATAACTCTAATTCTTTGTGATTGTTTATATTTTCTTTTGCCAAAGCATTAGGTTCATTTTGAGAATCTTTAGCAAAAATCATGTATACGGAAATAGAGCTCTTTATTGACTTATTGAAAGCTTGCATATGTACAATGGGTATGGTGTTACGCAACTCCTTAGCATCTATGTACATATCTTTTTCCCTAAACCTAAAGTAGATTTTCTTTCAAGAAATTTAACATTGGCAGCCATGTGATCAAACCATGGTGCCCCTAGGATTACATCCTTGTGCTTGAGAGGAGAGATAAATTAGTTCTCTTTGTCCACATAACTTTTGACATGGAGCCTCAATTTCCCAATTAAGGGAGTGGCTAAAGCTTCTTGCCCCCTTGAAAGCACCATCAACGGGTAGGACATCTCCCATCTCATAGGCTCAAATATTGTTGACCGTTGGGTCAACAACACAACATAACTCAAGTTTCGTACCAAAGTATTATCTTTTGCGAGTTATGAAATGCTGCGGATTATGGCTATAAACGTCATTTGTAATGAGTAGTTATTCTAGTTTCAGAAGCCGGGGTGCAATGGCACTTCCAGATTGTAAATACAAAGCCATTTGACCCTTTCAACCCCATTTTTAATTAAAACCTAAGGTAGCCTTAGTATATAAGGTACCTAGGTCATTTTGTAAAAAAAGACTTTAATCATAATCAAAACTTAGCGCTGCCGTCTACTGTGTGTGAAAGAGAAAGAGAGTGAGTGTGAGCTTCATCCTCTTGCTACGCCCTGCTCGCTCAACACATTGGAGATTCGACTGCACCATTGTTGTAGGCTCGAGGAGAGCTACGCGACGACGCCAAGCATTCCACGTGAGACGAAGCGCACACGTCGACGCATCTACGAGCTATTTGTGGTCGTAAGTGTATCAAACGATGTCTTTTTTCTGCGTGCTAGTAGTCTATAGAATCGTGGCAACATAAGCTACGCATAGGTACTCATAAATTTCAGTTTCGGGCACTTTCAAAATTCGGCCTTGTCATCCTACACGTTTTCCGCAGATGGGTTTAGAGTGAGGGTTTTGAGTGTAGAAGCTTAGGGACAAGTGTATCCTAGTGAGGGGATGGTGTTCCTTGAGTTTCGTACAAATTTGGCATGATTAGGTGAGTTACCTTCCGTATGTGTGTATGCGGCTAGGTGGTGTAGTTGAGAGCAATGAGGTTCTTGATTGTGGTTTAGTTGGCCTTCCAGAGTGTTGTATGTGTAGGATGGTCTCAGCCTGACAAGCTAAAGAGATTTCCTCCGTGTGCCTATCGTGTCATCTGTGTCCTCGATTGACATTATTTTGATCTAGGTAGTGTTTGCATGCACTTCATGGGTGTGTGAGTCGCTCCCCGTCCAACAGATACCTAGCTTGGTGGCCACCTTTGTGGATATGAAATTGTGAGTAGAACCAAGGCCAAAGAGAATAAAAGCATCATGTTCTCTTACCTTTTCCCAAGCATGGAATAGAGGAGATCCTTTGTGGTGAGTTTTCTCTTCTTGGATTTCGACCAAAGTAGCTATAGGAGGCTCATGGCGGGTGTTCTTTTGGGGGCAAGCACGATACACATGCCCTTGCTTGCCGCATTTGAAACAATGGTTATCCTTGCGATAACGCTCAAGCTCTTCAAGAGAGAGTTTGTTTTTTCCTTTGTAAAATCCCTTCTCCTTAGCTTTGTTGTTATTGAAATTGTCCTTAGGAGACTTTTGGACATTTTCCTTCCCCTTAGGCTCATTGGAACCCTTGTTTTCCGTGGGTTTAAGATTTCTCTTAGCCCCTGTTTGGAAATTGATTCATGAAGCCACCATGGTATGGTGTATGACCACAGATATGGTGCGCGGCCTTTGAGAGTTGACATACTCCGCCATATCTTCAGTCAAAGCCCGCACAAAATTGTTTTTTTTGCTCTCCAAAATCCATCTTTTTGAAGATAGTGTCTTTGAGATGTGAGTCCCAAAACTTGTCTACATATTTATGAATAGATTTGTAAGGAGAAATCTTCAAGCTTCACCATTCGGTGAGTACTTTGTCTTTGGCATTGGTAGCCAAAAACTGCTTCATGATGGAAGCTCTTAAAGCTTTCCATGTTCGTGGAGCTTCACCGTTTGCCCATAGGCTAGACCACCATTGCCTGGCAGACTTTTGAAAATGCATAGCTACATGGCGCTTAGAGGACTCCGTGAAGCCCTCATCTCCAAATGCCGCATCGAATTGTTGGATGAAGGCCAAGACTTTGTCCGTAGCACCAAAGGTGTCATCGTAGGTAAGGAAAGAGACGTTCTTTCCTCCCTCTTTAAACTTCTTGACCTTGGACGACCTCTTCCACGCGGCATACGATTTCCTATAGCCTCTTCTGTTCTATGGTTCAAAAGTTGCACCATTGCTTTCTTCAGAAGATGAAGAATTTGAGGAAGATGGAGAAAAGGATGACCTCTTTCTCGCCTTTTTCTTGCCTTTTCGTCTTTGTATGCACCATCACTTTCTTCGTAAGAGGAGGAGGATGAAGAAGATGGAGAAGAGGGTGACCTCTTTCTCGCCTTTATTTTCTCTTGTTTTTTGTCATCCCTCTTTGAATTATGGTGTGGAGAAGTGTCCGATGGTCTTCTCTGTTTAGGAGGTGATGGAGAGCGTTTTGCCCGCAATCTTGGTGGAGCCATCTTGGCTGAGGTGGCAGGAGACCCACCTCTTTCTTGTTCTTTTGGTGGGGGCTGTTGAGTTATCCTTTGTGAAGGAGATGTGTCATCAAGTAGTAGATTGTTGAGCCCTTCGTACGGATCCTCTTCTGTTTCATGAATCGAAGAGAGGCCTCTTTTGGAAGTCTTGCAAGGAGGCTTCCTAGGTACTCTCCCGTCATGGTGGGGAGTTTGGAGAATCCCATGAGCACGTAGCTACGGTTGCACTTCACTTTGGAGAGATGGATTACCCATGGCTTGTTGAATCCTAGAAACAAGGTAGTAAACAAGCATAGGGGCATCATTAGTAGCGTGCTCATTATCAAAATCAAACATATTACACTAATTTCACTCTCTTTACTATTGTCAACCATTCTAACAATTGTTTTTAGGTGTACTTTGGCACTTCAAGCCCTAGTTATTCCTCCTCTCTATTCCTTTAGAAAAGCACTCAAACTACTACACTCGTGGCTTGAATATCATTAATTGCAAGGAATAGAAGAGAGGGTCTCTCAACACAAAAACAGTACCCTCTCCTGTCAAGCTTCTAATAGCTCAATAGTGGTTAAGCTGTAAGCAAGCCCTGTAGGAATCCACTATTAAGACCATAGCTCTCGATGATGATGCCCCGTTATCTGCACTAAGGCAGGCGCACTACAAGGCTAAAAAATCCCTATTGTGCTTACTCAATTGCAATTAATAATACCAACCATTTATAGTTATCTTGAGGACCTCCCTTCTTTAGCAAGAAAAGAGAAACCTTGTGCTCTGATACCAATGTAACATTGAATGGCCTAGTAACTTGTGTGTAGCGGAAAATAGCATAAACATAGTGAGCATTTCATTAGAATAGATTCCTCATGAGCATAGAAAGAGTTCTTGGATGGAGAGAGCAACAAAAATCATAACACCTAGTTAGATAGAACAATACTTCAAAAGAGAGAAAAATTAAGCCACTTTACAACAATTGATGACCGGATATTCATGGAGCTGGTCCCCCCTCCAAAAGGATTTGTATCATAGGTTTCCCCCATCAAGGGAGACATTTTACATACAATACTTTGTGTTCCTTCAATAACTTGCTAGTGCAATGAAGATGGAAGCTTCAAGAACCATGCACACACTTATAAAACACAACATCAATTCCCGCACGATCTCCGGCCCAAGACCTCACACACCTTCGAAGATGGTGAGAGCTAGCGGGGTATGAGAGTAGATTGAGAGGAAGAAGGAGTATTCTTACAAGAAAGAAGTATATCTCCTCACCTAATCACTCATAATAGCTTAGCATAGCTTAGTAATTAGCATGGTAGAAAATATGAGCATGCATTGGAGCTTGGCTCTTTGTTGGATTTGTTTCACAAAGGCCAAGAATTGTTGGTGTAGGCCTCCCTTCTCACAAGCTTGGAGTAGGTGATGAGACTCTTCTTTGCT
Organism: Adiantum capillus-veneris; assembly: GCF_014529385.1. Lineage (NCBI taxonomy): Eukaryota > Viridiplantae > Streptophyta > Polypodiopsida > Polypodiales > Pteridaceae > Adiantum > Adiantum capillus-veneris. The sequence continues at coordinate 164,076,746 of NC_140938.1, forward strand.
TCACACATGAGATTGTGTGAGTTTGTGTGTGATAATTCCTTGACAAAATCAGTCCCCCTCTCTCTCTTGGTCGACCCCTCTTGCAATTTACTCATGCTTGCACCCCATTGACCAATGCCAGGTTTAGGCAATAAGAATTAAGAAGCATAAGTGATAGCCTTGTGGCATGTGTCCCCCTTTTCCCTTTTGTGAGAGCTTTAGGTAATTAAATAATGCAATTAAACTCTCATTGGACCCCTTTTTCCTTTGACCAATAGGAATCAGGCAAGCCATTGGGCTGTTGAATGCTCATTGGACCCCTTAGGAGACTGTCCAATAGTCTTCAAGAGAGCTTAATTTCTATTGGTTCTTTTATCAAGTGTTTTAAAATGAATTAAACTAAATATACTCTAGAATATTTCTCATTGGTCCACCTCTATGGCCATCCAATAGGATTTGAGTGCACCTTGGGGGCAACTGGGCAAGGGCAGTCAACGTCTCTCTCTCTCTCTCTCTCTCTCTCTCTCTCTCTCTCTCTCTCTTTCACACACACACACACACACACACTCTCTCAAAGCAAGCCGTCTCTCTCTCTCTCTCTCTCTCTCTCTCTCTCTCTCAAAAAACGCAGTCGTTTTTTGACCTAGTAGACAGCAGTCCACTCTTTTGATCATAACTTCTTCATCCGAACTCCGATTTGGGTGATCTATAGCCTCAATCGAAGAGCACGAAGTCCTCTACACATTGATGTAAAGACAAAAATTTTTAGAGTTATGGAAGGCGTTTCTGTAGCAGCATTTCCAAAGTGAACAGGTTCAACAAAATTGATTCTCATCTCCTATTTTACATACAATGTTTTCTGGCACTCGCAAGGGTTCTTCTTCTTCTTCAACAAGGTCCACAACCATTGTGGAAAATGATCCAAAATCTCCTAAGTGTGGAGATAGCAACACAACCACCCAACCAACGACATCGGAAACCATGATCATGGCGTACTTGGTATCATTGCAAGAGACCGTAAACAAACAAGGCGAAGACTTACGAGCACTTAATGGCACACTAAGGGTACTTGTGGTTGAGAATGAGAATCTCAAGAGGACACTTGAGATGCAAAAAACACGTTTGATGCAACTTGAAGAGGAAGTCAAGGAATGTAAACGCTCTCTTGTGGACTCGAATGCTTTGAAGGAGCGGATGAGCAAAGTAGAGCATGACCATGTATTGAAAGAGGAGAAATTTGACACTATGAGCCGGGATGTATGCGACATGAAAAATGTATGCACAAACAAGTCTTGGGCTGATGTATGCGGTAGCAATGTGGTTTCTAATTCCTCACTCATGCAAGCTATGGTTCAAACAAAGAATGTTGAGAATGTGGATGTGGAGGAGTTGAAGGAACGGGAGCGACGTTCCAAGAACATTGTTATTCGTGGAATTCCCAAAGAGAAGTTAGAGACACCTCCTTCTCTTGCCATTGTTATTGAAGATTTCTTCAAAACCCACTTTGGCATGTCTGGAGTTATGGTCTATGGAGCACATAGAGTGGGGAAGCAAGGAGCTCCTCGCTCGGGAGAACAACCAATTGTATACACCATGCCGGATGAGACCAAGCAAAAGATTATCCTTGATAATAGTTGGATCTATTTGAGGGATACAAAATGTTTTGTATATGAAGATCGCACTATTAAGCAACAAAATATGCGTCGCAAGGCATATGAGGAAAAGAATAATAAAAACAAAGAGATCTCTCATGAAGAAAATGTGCCCAAGGAGGAGGCAAGTCTCTCAAGCAAATAGGGATGCGTGACCTATGAGACCGAGTTACAATTGAAAATATGCTTTTGGAATTGTAATGGATACCCATGGAATGCGGGGGTTGGCATTGATGAACTAACAAGCAAAGCCGATGTTGTACTTCTTGTTGAAACTTGGGAGCATGATACACAAAGGATTAACGGCTTGGAGGATTACAATGTACACTCATTGATGTGGTCAAAGAATCTCAAGCAACGAAGAGGACAAGGAGGGTTAGCATGTATGGTTAAGAAAGGATTGGAAGATTTTGTATCAATTGTGAAAGATGACAAGTACAAACGTAATGTATGGCTGAAAATTATGACACCAAAAAGAGCACCCATTTTTGTAGCCGGTTGCTACATTCCTCATCATGATTCTCCCTTTTATGCTTGCATGGATAGAGATCAACCATTTTCTGATTTGGAAGAGGACATTGCTTATTTCAAAGGTGAAGGTGATGTTATTGTATTTGGGGATATGAATTCTCGCACAAAAACATTGCAACATGATACTCAACAATTTGATATGCCATACATTTCAAGGGAGTTGGAGGAAGTTCACTTGTATGATCGTACTTCAATGGATGAGAAAGAGCCGGATCACTATGGAAAGTTACTTTTACACATGTGTAATAGCACGGGTATGCTCATTGCCAATGGTGTATCTTTGTGGAGTGGAACCAATGGATTTACATGTAGGAGACATAATGGGGATAGTGTGGTTGACTATATGCTACTCTCTGAAGCCATCATGTATCGCATAAAGAGTTTTATGTTTGGTCAATGGACCCCGAAATCCGACCATCGCACCTTATGTATTGACCTTTCATGTGGAGAAGCAACTAAGCATGATAATCTCAGCCAAAGGAAAGAGAAGTTATCACTATGTATGGATTTCAAACGGGCACCAATGTACATTGAAATGGTTGAGCAAAAATTATGGATGACAAAGCTTCAATGTGATGCACCATTGAAAACTAAATGGGAAGCTTTCAAGAAAGCTATTTGTTCTTGTGCGGAAGAATGCTTTGCCATAAAGCATCTCCATGGCATCAACAAAGATAGATCACGCAAAAGGTGGTTTGATAAAGAATGTTCGAAAGTCCTTGATAAAGCTTGATGAAACTATGGACAAAGACAACTATCAAAGTCATTTGCATGCATACAAGGCATTGATTCAAAAGAAGAGAAGAAGATGGGAAGTAAAGAAACAAGAATTTCAAGTCCAAGAAAAGGCACATGCATGTGGAAGATTTTGGAGAAACTTGAGAGGCAAGCGGGTTGAGAATTCTGGTAACTTGAGTCTAGTGGATATGTACACACATTGTAGGCAATTATATGAGCAAGCAAATACTGAAAAAATGCCATTTTATGGTTCACTCCCATGTATGCCGTCTTTTTTTACTATTGAGGATGTATGCGGTGGGCTTGAAAAGTTGGCCACTCGCAAAGCGGGAGATCTTCAAGGTATCAAGCCGGAGATGATCAAATGGACAGGAGATTTTACCCATGAGTGGATGTGTGATATGTTCAACCTTGCACTTCAACATGGTATGCCTTATGATTGGAGTACTAATTGGGTTAAGCCTTTGCATAAAGGAGGGGATGTAAAGAATGTAAGCAACTACCGGACTATAATGATTGGGTCTCTTATGGAAAAGTTGTTTGGGTGCATAATGGAGATAAAATTGAGTGATTGGGCTGAAGAGAATGACAAGCGTGCAAAGGGCCATAGCACCACTGATCATCTTGTCACTCTTCGTGTTCTCATGGAGGAAAGCCGGTGGAAAGGCAAGCGATTGTATTGTTGTTTTGTGGACTTTAAGAAATCCTCTGATATGATTCCACGTAACAATTTGTGGAGAAGGATGGAAGAACTCCAAGTGCCAAGTGAGTTTATGCTTGCGGTTTCTCGAATCTATGAGAAGGTGATTTGTCAATTGCGCATGGGAAGAGAAATTTCAGAAATTTTTGTAAGCACTATTGGGGTTAAACAAGGATGTTCATTGTCACCAACTCTCTTTGGTCTATGCATCGATCAATTGGAACAAATGGTACTTGACTTTATGCAAGAAGAAGGCATTGAAGAGGTCACTATTTTCAATGCGGTAATCATGCTTTTGTTGTATGCGGATGATGTAGTGCTTCTAGCACACACTTTAGAAGATGCACAAAAGCTTATGGTTGTCCTTGAGAACTTTTGCTTGCAACGTGGGCTAATTGTAAATGAATCCAAAACAAAGGTTATGCTTGTGAAAACCAACCATAAGGAGAAGCCATGCATTGTGTACAACAACGAGACACTTGAAGTTGTTGAGAGCTTTAAGTACCTTGGCCTTGAGGTTCCATCCAATCACAAGTGGCATGAATGTGCTATGCGTCGTTTGGAAGCGGGAAAGAGAGCATATTATGCATTTGAGAACATGTGTAATGTGGGAAACATCAAGTGTTGGGTTCTCAAGAAGTATCTTTTTGATGCATTGGTGACACCGGTTCTTCTTTATGGAGTTGAAGTGTGGGGCGGGAGCATCTCAAAGTCTACTTGGAAAGAGTTTGAGAATGTCCAAAAGCGTTTTCTTACAAACTTTCTCCAAGTTAAGACACAAACACCATATATGCTCCTACTTCTTGAGTCGGGATCTCTTCCAATTGAGGTTATGGGCATGGAAAGGGTTGTGGAGTACATGATAAAGATGCGCCAAAACCCCTCACATCGACTTCCTACAATTGCATGGGAAGCAAGCAAAAAAGTTCAAAAGACGCATAAAAGCAAGATCTTGAGCACGGGATGGATGCAAGACATAAAGAAGTGGTTTGGGAGATGGGATGCATTACACTTGCTACATGATGCTTCAATTGACTCTCAAGTGAATGAAGCTTTTCTACAACGCCAATGTATTACAGCTTGGGAGAAATCCAGTGGGTCACGCTTCATACATTACACCACCTATATTGCCCCCAACTACAAAACCATGTTCTTCGCTGAGAGAGGAAACCGTACTCACACTTACATGCTTGAGCCTATTCCCTTGTCCGCGATACGCACTATCGCAGCAATTCGGCTTAGCTCCCATTTCCTTCGATGCGAGATAGGGCGTTGGGGCAATGGAGAAGAGTCAAATCGATTGTGCACATTATGCTCACTGCAAGTTCGAGAGTCTGAGTACCACACACTACTAGAGTGCTCAGCTTTTGATCACATCCGAACTTGCTTCTCTCACATTTTCAGCCATAACTTAGACCTACACACTTTCCTCTCCCAGCCAAAGTGTGGGCTCTCCATTGCGACTCTCATCACTACAATTTTGGAGCATCGAGAGTCACTCATCAGCCATACACATACTACATCACATGTAACTTTGGTCCCATAGGTCATATTTGACCTCCGAGGACGATAATAAAATCTCTCTCTCTCTCTCTCTCTCTCTCTCTCTCTCTCTCTCTCTCTCTCTCTCTCTCTCTCTCTCTCTCTCTCTCTCTCTCTCTCTCTCTCTCTCTCTCTCTCTCTCTCTCTCACACACACACACACACACACACACACACACACGGGCACGTGCGCGTGCACGCGCTTTCTGTGGGTGTGTGTGTGAAGCGCACACACCAGGCTTGTGACACTCTCTCTCTAAAGCAAGACAAAATATTGAGCTACCGCTTGCAATTTGAGCCAGCTACACTATGCACGCTCAAAAATTCAGAACCCCGGGTTCTTGAAGCGTAGCAGTGCTTCGGGTTCGAGTTTTTTTGAAGCTCCATATTAAAGTACAACTCAGCATCTTGGACCAAAACTCTTCTGAAACCTGTCAAAACTAGTCTGCGCGAGTGCGGGCTGGTTCTAACAGGTTTAGCATGATACTTTATTAGCAGCTCAACACGCTATATGAAACAACTTTTTGGTGTTTTTCTTCCAATAAAATTGGCTTGAGCAAGCGCCATTGCCACTATGGCCTTGTCGGTGTTAAAATTTGTGAAATCCCAATTAGATTTAGAGCTAGCCTTAAGAAAACCAAGAAATTTACACAAGCTTTAATGTAATTATCGGCATAAACTTTAAATTCTGACCTAAAATTTGGGAGAACATCAAGTTTTCCCTGATTCTCATCGGTTAGGGAATATGTATTTTTATAGTCCGAGCACTTAGTGAAGCTAATTCAAGCCAGTAGTTTGTGATGGCATTGATGGGAGCAAAGCGAACCCCGAACCCCCGACGGCCTCTAAAACACCGGGGACCGAATGGAGCGCCTCGAGCCTGTCATGGTAAAGCAAACAGGGGCACCACCTAGCTTCAGCGGCTAGGACGCAAAGAACACACCACCATAACAAAGTTTTCATCCAAGAGAGATGGATGCTTGGGAGTAATGATGAATAGGGAAAAGGAATGGGATCAAGTGAGTGAGTGAGAGAGAGAGAGAGAGAGAGAGAGAGAGAGAGAGAGAGAGAGAGTGAGGGAGGGGGTGTAGCGGCTTAGTACTTAGGCACCACAAAAGGATGGCGAATCTGCACACCCTTCACACATACACAAGCTCACTCCAAACACAAGATTAGGTGGCGATTCCGCATACCTCACATGGGCAAAACATTGCAAGAAAACATACTCACAAAACCTCAAGCTTTATTTAGAGAATAAGGCGATGAAATGGGGAGCATAGGGTAGGGGAATGAGAAGGGAGAGAGTGGTAGAGCACATGGCGGATAGGTGGGAGTTGATGGCGAAGACTCGCACGAGGGTTATGGCCATCATCCTTCATTTAGTTGCCCTTCATCTTCCATAGCCAAGGGTGTAGAGGTCATGCTCAAGACAAGCATGGTGATTGCGGTGATGGTGATGGTGTGGGTGTGTGTGTGTGCACTAGGCACACACAGTGCATAGTGTGTTCTTTGGTGATGTTGTGTGTGTGTTTAGTGTGATGGTGACCCCTCTTTATATAGGGGAGGAGGGGGGAGAAATTCTAGAATTTAGAAATGAAGAAATCATTATCTACATAGGCCATGTGACTGTGGGCCCCACTTGTCTGGCTGTGTGTATATGTGCCAGAACAGCAGTCTCATGAGAGAGAGACTAAGAGAGAGAGATGGGTTGATGAAAAAAAGTGAGAGGTGAAATGGAGAATAAAGTAATTACAAGAGGGGATAGAGGGGAGTGTGTTCAGAGGTGAATTTGTGTGAACACAAGAAAAATCAGGTAACCACCGGGTGAACACAAGAAAAATCAGGTAACCACCGGGTGGGGATGGGTCTGTGTGCACCTTTTTCGGTGAAACTGAGTGTGTGTGAGTGTGGGGGAGGTTATTTAGCTACAAGACAAGAGACATGACGCCCTTTAGAGAGAGAGGGGGGTATTTGGGTCATGGGATATGATAGGAGAGAGAAAAGGGGGGTGGGGTACACTGTTTTGGAAGATAGGATAAGTTGCATGTGAGTTAGGGTGCATTATTGGTGAGTTAGAATGTATTATTGGTGAGGGGTGGGGTAGCTTGAGGGGAGAGAGAAAGGAGAAAGGACAAGGGTAAGAGAGAGGGGGTTGACCTTTTGAGTGGAGGAGAGGAAAAGGGACACACGGCGGGCCAACAGTGAAGAAAAAGGAGGAAAGGTGGGGATGGGCTGCCCCGCAGGCATGAGGTGGCCTATTTTACCTTTCTTATATATTTACATAATCATACTTTATTTTTTTCCTACTTTTTTCCAATGCCTTTTATCACTCCCTCCCTAAGAGGAGGTTTTCATGGGGTGGGGACGAGATAAGAGGGGTATGGGAGCTTGGATTGTGAAAAGCCCCCATCATTAGCCCCCCCCTTTTGGCTAGAGGCATTCATGCTTCTAGCTATGACTCTGATTCTTCTTCCGCTTAGCTGTAGGAGCCGATATCGAGTTGGCTTCTGAACTAGCCATTCCATTTGGCCATTGTTGAGATGTCTGGGATATTCATGAATCTGTAACAGGTCGGGGTGATAGCCTGTTCCTTGGAATAGTGTGAGTTGATTAAACGGGAAGCCCATGGCTTCCAAAACTCTGTGCGAGTTTCCTCCTGGATCCCAAGTGAAAAATAGAATCATTGTCTGTAGTGTCCGGACAATAAAATTTTCATGCCAAATTGGACCAAATTTGTAATCACCAGTAGCGAGAGGGGAAATGAGCATCTTGGCTCCTACAAAGACAGAACTGAAAATTATGATTCCCAAGAGTGTACCAAGAATCCACCATATATGGCCGCCTTGTTGGTGTAGTGAGCTCAAGTTGTCTTCAGAATCCTGCTTACTGCCATGACTATAAAAAACTGCAAGCATATCATGCTTCTTTTGGGTGTGCTCAAACATGTCAGCTTCCTTTACTGATGCTAATAGCAAGCCACCTACCTTGCGGCTTAAATACAAGTGTAATCCACTTACCTTTCTCCAAAGAGAGGATGCACTATTTGTAAAAAATTGTACCAAATTGCGAATGAGGTCTTCATTCTTGCATTCTCTCAGGATTTTGTCTATCCATAGCTCCTTTGCTCTTATCTCCATGCTGATCTTCTCTCTATATGTTATAGCGGCTAGCCATAGCCATAGGTCTGATGCATCCCATGCAAACACAATGCTGTGTTGTGGAGGAGTTTGGAACATCCTTAAAAGGTTGGCAACATATTGATCATCACACTTACTCTGAACACCCTCACATAAACTGGAGGCATTACCCATCTCCAAGGATATAACATCTTTCAGTAGACTAGAGGCATTACCCATCTCCAAGTCTATAACACTACACAATAAAGTCTTGCTCGGCTGCCAAGCCTCTGGAGCAATATCCAACTCCAAACCTTTAGTCATACTTACCTCTTCATTATGGTCCTCTAGTGAAACTGCCTTGATGCAAGATTCCTTTAGCTTGCTACACTGCCCTGGGTCCATGCTGGTGCACAGGATTCCGTTTTCAAAGCCCTCCCCTTTGCTTGATATGTTGTCCATCTTCTGCAAAGCCTTGCTAACAGGCTGGTTTTCCTCTTCTCTTGTATCTTTCATGACCTTTGCATTCCTCTTACTCTGACGAGGCCTAATCAACACTTTACACCTTCTTATCCTTACTGCCCAATGCTGTCGATTGATCGCTTTGGTGCCTATTTCATTCAAGGTTAAAGATGTACTCACATTTGTAACACAATTTTCTTGACTTACCTCCCCTACCTGGGTAGCATCTTTTGATTCTTTAACCTCTTGTTCCACTGCTTGAGTTATTTGAATAGTCTTCTTACTTGATCCTTCTTCCGTTACACTCATTTTGACCTCTTCTGCAAGACCAATGATACTTGGTGTGCGGGTACCAATTGGTGGTGGGCGTAGGATTATTGTAAGTGGTGATTGTGGTAGACGTAGAATTTGTGTTGGTGGCGCTGGTGCTCGGGGTGGGGGTGTTCTTTCTCTAGGGGGTGACAATTGGTTCCTCCTACCTCCTCTATTATAGTTTTGTCGTGGTTTGGGACAGTAGTACATACCGTGACCGTCTTCTCTGCAGTTGTAGCAATGATACTCCCTGTTTTGTCGTCGTGCTCTTCCAGGGTCTTGATCTCTTTCTTGACTCCTCCCTTGCTGTATTAAGTGGACAGACAAATTCTGCAGTTGGTCAGTAATATGGGCCAACATATCTTGTTGGTCATCTCTTACCCCAAGAGCCGGTGGTGGTGGTGGAATGGTGGTTGTCGTATTTGCTGGTCGACGCAATGTTCCTGCTTTTGTTGACTCGGTTTCTTTGGATTTCATTCGCAGCTTCTTGTCCTTAAGGCGAGCAATCTCAACGGCTAACTCGTACGTAGCCGGGAATCTACCTTTCACCTTCTCCTTGAGAAGCGGCCATAAGCCATGCGTGAACCAATCTTTTTTTAGGAAATCGGGTGCAGCTCCCCCCCTTGCCAGTGACTCAACCCACCGTTCCCACAAATCCACAAATTTGGACTCATAGGTGGCATATTCTAAAAGACCCTCCTGCTTCAAGTCTCTCAACTTGTCCCACAACTTTTCTGAAGTGGTACCTCCCCCAAAGCGCCTCTTAAAAGCGGGTTTTAAGGGTTCCCAGTCATCCTTAGTTGCTTGTGGAAGTGCATTGTACCATGATCTAACTTCTAGCTTCATGAGATGCTTAAAGATTCTAACCCGGGATTCATCCGTATTTTTGTTGCTCACTACACATGCTACTTCAAAGTCATCTAGGAAGTCTGTTACCAAATCCTCCCCCTTCTTTCCTTTAAATGTTGGAAATGCTACACTTGCCATGATTACTGAGAGAGAGCTAGAAAGACAAACTGCTTAGCTTGCAAAAGTTTTTTTCTTCTTTACAAGAAGGCGTGTATACCCTCTTATACTAGGACATAGATTAAAACTTCAAAGGGTACATTGCCTTGTACCAAAGGTAAGACAAATGGTTGATCTGATGCCAGAACCTCAAAAAACCGCTCCCCACCCAGCATGGTGTCAATGACGTGCTGGTAGTGAGCCTTCAAGTCCAGTATTACCTTGATTGAGCGTACATGTGTTGGTATGTGTGATCTGTCTTGAGGTAGGTTGTACTGATTCATGTGAAGCTTAGAGGTGCTTAGTCACTGTCCAAGCTTGTGGGAGAGGGTGGTGTTCTTTCCTGAAACAAACTTAGTAGATCCCTAGTTTCTCTAGTGAGAGTGTGAGCCAATGCTTCCGTTATCTGTGCTGCAGCATCAGGTGCGACTTGAAAACTGACTGTAATAATTACCTCGGTGACTTGAGTTACCCGATTCTCAAAGTAGAATAGTTTTGATTCTCTATTGTGCAGAGCTCCTTCCATTTTTTTGTTGTTGTGGGTTGGTTGTAGAATGCGGACATGGTTTCGACCTTCTCCTTCTTCTTCTTGGCACTCGGCCTATGTATATCCACTGGGTTTGGCGTGTTGGTTGACTCTCTCACTGCAAATCGATTACCGTTACGCCTGGCACTCGAGCTTCGATGGAGATGCGGAGTTCATCTATTTGTTCTTGGATCTCTTCTTCTTCTATCGTCAGATTAGCAAATCCTGCTAGCCATTCATCCATTCACAATAGTTTAGGGGTTTCAGTCTTGTAAACTGAAGGGTTTCATGAAAAGATCCTTAGTGGGGGCACCAAATGACGGGAGCAAAGCGAACCCCGAACCCCCGACGGCCTCTAAAACACCGGGGACCGAATGGAGCGCCTCGAGCCTGTCATGGTAAAGCAAACAGGGGCACCACCTAGCTTCAGCGGCTAGGACGCAAAGAACACACCACCATAACAAAGTTTTCATCCAAGAGAGATGGATGCTTGGGAGTAATGATGAAGAGGGAAAGGTAATGAGGTCAAGTGAGTGAGAGAGAGAGAGACAGAGAGAGAGAGAGAGAGTGAGGGAGGGGGTGTAGCGGCTTAGTACTTAGGCACCACAAAAGGATGGCGAATCCGCACACCCTTCACACATACACAAGCTCACTCCAAACACAAGATTAGGTGGCGATTCCGCATACCTCACATGGGCAAAACGTTGCAAGAAAACATACTCACAAAACCTCAAGCTTTATTTAGAGAATAAGGCGATGAAATGGGGCGCATAGGGTAGGGGAATGAGAAGAGAGAGAGTGGTAGAGCACATGGCGGATAGGTGGGAGTTGATGGCGAAGACTCGCATGAGGGTTATGGCCATCATCCTTCATTTAGTTGCCCTTCATCTTCCATAGCCAAGGGTGTAGAGGTCATGCTCAAGACAAGCATGGTGATTGCGGTGATGGTGATGGTGTGGGTGTGTGTGTGTGCACTAGGCACACACAATGCATAGTGTGTTCTTTGGTGATGTTGTGTGTGTGTTTAGTGTGATGGTGACCCCTCTTTATATAGGGGAGGAGGGAGGAGAAATTCTAGAATTTAGAAATGAAGAAATCATTATCTACATAGGCCATATGACTGTGGGCCCCACTTGTCTGGCTGTGTGTATATGTGCCAGAACAGCAGTTTCATGAGAGAGAGACTAAGAGAGAGAGAGAGATGGATTGATGAAAAAAAGTGAGAGGTGAAATGGAGAATAAAGTAATTACAAGAGGGGAGAGAGGGGAGTGTGTTCAGAGGTGAATCTGTGTGCAGATGTGTGTGAACACAAGAAAAATCAGGTAACCATCGGGTGGGGATGGGTCTGTGTGCACCTTTTTCGGTTAAACTGAGTGTGTGTGAGTCTGGGGGAGGTTATTTAGCTACAAGACAAGAGACATGGCGCCCTTTAGAGAGAGAGGGGGGTATTTGGGTCATGGGATATGATAAGAGAGAGAAAAGGGGGGTGGGGTCTACTATTTTGGAGGATAGGATAAGTTGCATGTGAGTTAGGGTGCATTATTGGTGAGTTAGAATGTATTATTGGTGAGGGGTGGGGTAGCTTGAGGGGAGAGAGAAAGGAGAAAGGACAAGGGGAAGAGAGAGGGGGTTGACCTTTTGAGTGGAAGAGAGGAAAAGGGACACACGGCGGGGCAACAGTGAAGAAAAAGGAGGCTGCCCCGCAGGCATGAGGTGACCTATTTTACCTTTCTTATATATTTACATAATCATACTTTATTTTTTTCTTACTTTTTCCAATGCCTTTTATCACTCCCTCCCTAAGAGGAGGTTTTCATGGGGTGGGGACGAGATAAGAGGGGTATGGGAGCTTGGCTTGTGAAAAGCCCCCATCAGCGTGAACCGGTTTCAAGGCAGAGCGAGCACCGTTATCAGCGGTGACATATTTGAATGATGTTGCAACAGTGACAAGCTTATTATATAAAATCACCTTCTTGGTTAAATTGGATTACATTTATATAGAAAGATAAGCCCCCGGTCATTTTAGATCAGCTACCAAAATTATAGGTTGCAATAGATAAAGAAATCCCTTCTATGGCCTTCATTCAAAACAATCCAAAAGGTTCCTTGGCCACTCCTTGGCGGCACTTTGGTTCTAAAAGTGAAATCCATGATAATGAATTAGGAGGGAGAGAGTTTCACTACATTTGAAAATTTGACATATAGTTTCCCATACCTACCTTTGTTGTCCTACCTTGCATTCATGCAATTCCAATGGACCGTATCCTAGGCATGACACTCTTTGTAAACACATTGGTCTTTCATAGGTGCAAGTCAATAGATACTTTGTCAAGCACAACTATCTATTTCATCAATGCATTGCTAACAAAGCCATCTTTATGTTCTTATGGACTCACGATAAAGATGGCATTGTCTCGCTCTCTCTTGCTCAAAAGGTGTTCTTCCATCGTCCTATTCATAAATTTAGGCCAAAGCCTTTTGAAACAAATTATTAGCAATGTATAATGGTGTCGTCATCCGGTCATAATATTCCGGTGAAAAGGAATATTCCGGCTCAAGACTGGCCACAAAAATTTTGATTTCCGGTAAAACTTGTACTAATAACAGGTTAACTAGTTACCCCCTACCAAGTGTCACATGGACTACTACCCAACTTGATAGCGATCGGGGACATTGATAGAGTCCATCCATCTCAAATAATCTCTCTCTCTCTCTCTCTCTCTCCACACCAATAACATAATCTATCTCAAATTCTCTCTTCAGCTAGAGTGTACCACCAATTAAATAATCTATACTAAGTTTCTAGTAGATAAGAGTCTTAAATGTTTGATATAGTAGCTAGAATTTAGGGTGCCACAAGTTTTGAAACTCAAATGTACCTATTGTCAGTGTGACTCACAATTGGTTCATCTTTTATATGTTCTAGAAATTTATGAGAAGTGATCATGTTTTTAAGAAACGCGCATAAGTTTCAATGTTTTAATGCCATCTAACATTGTACAATAACTTCATATTTTAAACCATGTTTCCTTCCCTCCTCCCCGCCTCTCTCTCTCTCTTGTTGTTGTTGTTGTTGTTGTTGTTGTTGTGGTTGTGTGTGTGTGTGCACGTGCGTGCACGTGCAAGCGCATATGTTTCCTTGCTCGAAATAGTCGCTTGCTTATGGGAAGACTCCCATAAGCGGCTAGACCTAAATGACATGAATACCAACTAGTCCTTATCGGCTAGTCCTTATCGAAATAGTCGCTTGCTTATGGGAAGACTCCCATAAGCGGCTAGACCTAAATGACATGAATACCAACTAGTCCTTATCGGCTAGTCCTAAGCGACTAAGCAAATGAAATATACCTAACCTGCTAGCCTTAAGCAGCTAAGCGAGTGAATACCTAATCGGCTAGCCCTAAACGTTTTTGGAATCCGTTTGTGTTTTTGAAGTCTATTTGTGTTATTGAAGTTCATTTGCGTTATTTAACTTTGATTATCGAATTCTGTTTGCAGCTTTGAAGTACACAAGAGGTTTCTCAAGTCTATTTGTATTTTTTCCTACCATTTACCACTAGCTGTAGCTACCTCACATTCTCTAGCCATGCCCGATCCCCGCACACCTCGATCTAGAGGTGCATGGAGATGAGGAACTAATCGGCTTGCCCTAAGCGGACAATCCTAAGCAACTACTCTTAAGCGGCTAAGTGATCAAATAACGAAGCAAGTAGGCCTAAATATTTTGGCAAAGAGGCTATTAACCTGAGTGGCTAGCCCTAAGCAACAATCCCTAAATGATAAGGCCTAAGCGATCTAAATACCAATTTTTCCTAAGAGACTAGTCCAAGTTAAGCGGCTAAACAGCTAAATAACAAAGCGGGTGGGCTTAAGCCGTGTGGCTAAGCGGCTAACCCTAATTAATAGGTGTGAATACTGATTAGCCCTATGCCATTAGTCCTAAGCGGATAAGCGGCTTAATAAAGAAGGGGGTAGGATTAAGCGGCGCAGCTAAGTGATTGAATACCTAAGCGGCTAGACCTAAGCATCTAGCCTTCAACGGCCTAAATACAAACTAGTCATAAGTGGCTAAGCCAATGAATACATAAGCGGCTTGCCTTAGGCGGCAAGCCCTAGTAAGCGATCTGAATATTGATTAGACCTAAACAACTAGCACTAAGCGACTAAGTGACTAAATAACAAAGTGGGTAGGACTAAGCGGCTTAACTGAGCGATTGAATACCTAAGCATCTAGCCTTCAACGATTAAAATACGGACCAGTCCTAAGCAGTAAGCGCCAAAGCGACTAACCCTAATTCAGCAAATAGCCTAAAGGCTAAAGCGGACAACTACGTCCAATCGACATAACATTGATTTGTCATAAACGATCGACATCACAATGTTGATCAACGATTTGCAAAACAAATAAAGCTAATTAAAGGTACTTAGAACCTAACACTATAAAGTTTCTAATTTACATTTACAACGCCTACAACAAGTCACCATCAAGAAAACGACATAGTTTCTTAACACTAGAATGGTAACAGAACACTTTTATGTCCTTGGACACTTTTGTGTCCTATTAAGTGACCATTTTGCTTGAATTATTTGAAGAGTATGAAAATGAATTTGTAGGTGCTATATATCCACAAAGTTGCCTTATGAGCTGAGAAAAACTTAGCTTTTTTTTTTGAGTATCGATCTCACCATTAACCTTACTCTTGCACAACATTTTTGAACCTAAACTGTGTGAAAAAACAGGTCCTGTTTTTGGCTTTTTTTCAATTTTTGGTAACTATACCACTCTAAAATTCATGTTTGTGAGGTTTAGATGGCTAGAGGTTAGGCCTTCATAGTTCTCAACATGTTTTGATGCTTGTAGGGAGAGCTAAGTGTTAAAATTGAAAGTTATGACCAATTTACAAGAATTACATAATCCTGTTTTTTTGGCCAAAATTAGCACTTTTATGATTTTTTTGGTGGCTTTCTTGATATCCAAATTCAATTTTGATTGTGTAAGTGTTGATAGCCGTTTTTCGGCTCTCCATAATTGCCATAGTAAGTTACTCCACCCTACCAAATTCACCCAAACACTGTGGTTACCCTCACCCTTTCACTGTATATAGGTGTGTGTGAGTTAGGGGGCTTTTCCCATATCTTCTAAAAAACCCTCAGCTAGCTAGTCACTGGGCTAGGTGAGCCAAAAAAAATTAAAAAATTAAAAAAATAAAAGTATATTATGGCCTCTTTGTGTGTAAATATTTCATTGTATATATGGCCTAAATATAGGGATTTTTTATAATTATTTTGGTATTTTATTTAAATATTTCTACTTAGGTGTGTGTTTTATTAAACCTATGTACACCTTCTTTCATCCTCTTACACCATAAGTATATTTGTTGCCAATATGTACATATTCTAACCTCATTTTTTCCCTTTATACAAATCACTCCCACATTTTCACCCTCACCCTCGTGAAAACAAAAAATTGATTTCTACTCATTAGTTACGTTTATTATATTATTTACTTGCATACCTTTTCCTCTTTCACCCAAAATAATTCAAGGAGGGACCATATCATATGATTCCAATATCTTTCCATATCCATAACTCCTCCATATTTTTATTATTATTTTTACTCATTATTCTAACACCATGTGCTCATTGAGCTAAAGTCCATGAATAGTCCATACACTAGTCCCACCATGTATATATTTCTTATTTCACCAATAATCCTCCTCCATGCATGGGTCAAGGGCAACTTGAATGCTTTGTATTATAATATGACAAAGGAGGGGCTCACTCTTGGATGCATTGTACAAATTCAACAAAGGAGGGGGCCACTAAAAGACTTTTGCAGGCATAAAAAACAGGCTTTTTGGTGAGAATTTTGGCACCTATCTCCACTCCGAATTTGGAGCGGTGGTCAAAAGAGAAAATGTAGCCCACGCTCTGAATAATCACCTCAAATTTTTTCATGATTTTTGGAGCTACCAGCGGTGAGCTATGATTTTTTGAGTGGACCCCAGTCTGCCCACTTTTCTCACAAGTAGCCCTTAGTCTTCTTTCACCCTTTCACACACCTACTCACTCTTACACATCCCTCCCTCTCCTTGCCTCACTCAAACCTGCAATTTCCATGGCTTCTCCCACCCTCTTCACCATTACCCTCCTCTCTCATCCCTATAGTTCTTTTATGAACCTCTACATACATACACCCTCTCCATGTCTCTCTCTATTGCTTCTATGTTACAATTTCATTTACCTCTCCTAAAATATCTAAAATTCAGCATCTTAACCATGATAACTTCTGCAAATTGAGGATTTTTTCATCAACAAATCCTCTTTTCATCGTGGTGGTCAACCGTGGCGGCGGCGTAAAGAAGCGAAGAAGAAGAAGAAGACCAGCGGTCATTTTTTCCACAATCTACACAAGGGTGAGTTCAAGCTTCTTCAAAGCTTCACCATCTCAATGATTCTCTTTTAATTCACCCCTCTTCCTTCATCAAATCAACTCACTCTACCCATTGTAAATGTAACATTAACTTTCTAGTGATTACTAACGACTAACATACTAACACAAAATAGCATTGACCTAACCATAAAAGACACCTCACCTCAAGACATGTATAGTAACTCTCTCTCTCTCTCTCTCTCTCTCTCCCCTTCCTTAAAACTTACTTTCACCTTATCTACCATCAATAATGCTCTCTTTTGAGCCCACACCCATGACTCAAGCAGACAAAGAAGGCCCGCAATGTTTTGATATTCAAAAAAATCATAATCCTGATTTGTTAGCTTGTAAATTAGCATTTCCAATAATCTTAATGAGGGGTCTCCAACCTATAAATAGGCCCCTCTCCTTCTTGTAAAATAGCCTCCAACATCTCACATAGCACCCCAACACTCTATGCGTGAGGAGAGACTTAGGTGTAGCAACCACTTGTGAGCTTCACTCTTGGTGTGAGAGAAGCCTTCGAGCTACACATTGTAAGTGAGAGAGCGTGAGTTCCACAAATCTCAAAACCACTATTGTATATGCTCCTTCATCAACAATAAATTGAGGTTTGGTGCATCAAAGGCGTGATTCGACGTTCAAATCTTCATCCTTCCATTTCTGCAATACGGTTCGGTGAATTCAAGGTGACTTGTGTATTTTGAGTTTTTATCGGTTGATCTTGATTTAGAAAGTGTTTTAGTGTGTTTTTTCATTGCCATTTTTTGTCCATTGTAAGAGGGTATTGTGGTGAGAGGTCTCCCACACCCTAAGACAGTGTGTGTGTTTTGGCAATGTTTAGCAATCACTAAGCATTGAGTAAGTTTTATACAAGTTCTACGATAGCATCATAACGAACCATCTTCATTTTCAAGTCACAAATAAGGTATTACCCAAGATCCTTTTCTCTCTCTCTTCCCTTTGCTCTAGCTCTCTTTGGTCCAGTTTGTGTGTGTCTTGGTGTGAGGTTGTTTGTGTGTTTTGTGTGGTGCATCTTCTTGGTTGTGCCAAAATCTCTCTTGCGTCCTAGTTCGCATACCATAACTAGGTGGTGCCCCTATCTTGTTTGAGTTTGGCTGTGGGTTTGTTATTGTGTTGTGCTTGTGGTTGCCCCAGCCCCAATTGAGCAGCACGGGAGCCTTGAGGGGTGTTTAGAGGTCGCCTCTCTTGTTGCCCGCCCCGGACCGCCCCAGTGTAATGTATAACATAAAGCTAATCTTCCTTGAGTTTTGGGGGACCTAATATGCTATATAGCATAGTATATGATGATGGTTGAGTTTTTTTATTGTTGAAGAATACGATACATTTTAGAGTAGCAAGTATAACTTTCTCAATATTGCTACTTTCTTAGGCCAATTGTGTGTATTTTGTAGGTAGTAACCATATCTAATCATAGACTACAAACTTCGCTAGATATTGAGTAGTTTCTATGGGTTTCTAGAGGTCATAATGCTAAACCCAGTTTTTTCATGTTTGTTGTATTTAGCACTTTATCATTGCCCCTAAGGTTCCAATTGTAAGAGATCCATTATCCTTTTGACATGCTCCATGGATCCTTTTGAATCCAGAGGCCCAAAGGGAACTAAGAAAACATGTATATAGTATATGTATTGAGCGTGACTATAGAAACTTTGATGATAGGTCCGTAGAATGGCAAAAATGCAACTTTTTTGTACCTATTTCTTTTGCCAAAAGAAAAAATAGTGAGGTAAAAGGAACCATATGTTTTGGTCACCAACCCATTGAAGTTAACGGGGCATTTTATCTCATGTCCTACAAAAATCTCCACTCTTATTTATATGCAATCAACCCTAAGAAATTGTTGTTTTGGGCAAAATGCAGTGGTCTATCAACTTTGGAGGCTTGTAGTGACTAAGGGATGAGAAAAATTACAAGTTTCTCATTTTTCCATTTGTAGTAGTTATTGAACTATAAGCTCATGAAAGGATTTTTCAAAATGAGTGGATCTACTATGGTTTTGGAATTTTTCCCAAAACCTGAAAGGACACTTTTATGTCCTGTTAGGTTACCATTCTAGTGTTAAGGGTTAAATTAATTTACATAAAAATAAGAAAACTAATTATAAAATAACATAAATCAAATAAGCTCTTTTTTTTTAATGATTGAATGATGTTATCTTTCTTTGTTAATGATGATTTTTAATTAATTAAATTTGTAAAATAACAAAAGTTATATTTTTTTTAAATTTTTCTTTGTTTGAATTGGAAAATGTGTGTGTGCATCATACATAGTGTGTTTAGATTGTTTAGTGTGTATTTTTATTTATTTGCATGCATGTTTATGTGAATGTGTGTGTGTGTGTCTGTGTATGGAAGAAAAGAGAATGATAGAGCACTCACATGCGACCTATTTGAGCAAGAAACACTTGAAGAAATGTTGCCAAACCTACAAACACACACACACACACACACACACACACACATAAAAGTGAAAAAACCTACTACGAATCTTGAAAAGAAGCTTATCTTGTTGATGGGGAGGAGCCTATGAGTGAAAATCTCAAGTCTCGCAAGACCTACAGCAGTAGATCTGCAGCAAGTGAGGAGGAGGGCAAGAGAAGAGAAAAATGAGCGAAATTCTGAGAGAAAACACACGAGTTCTGTTTTTGCAGAATTTGTTGGTACAAGCACCGGTATAAGTATCAAAATGCGCTTCGGAATCCACACCGGTATATGCATCAATATAGGCACCGGTATGCGCCTCAAAATCGATGTCAAAAATTGAAATTTTATTTATAAAAAATTTGGTCTCCCTCCAGATTTACCTTGTGACGAGACATGGGAGAGAAGCAAACTGAATGATAAAGAAACCACAGAGTACACAGAGTAGACAGAGGAAATCAGAGATCTGTATTGATATAAGTGGATAGGTACAAGAAGAGCGTAACTTGTGTCAAAACTCCTGACCACCCCCGAGCTATCTCACTCTCAATCTTGTGCACAGTTCTTAATCTCAATCGGACTCTCACTCTCACTCTCATTCAAAATCACAATTTCAGTCCACCATCAAAGTCGAACAACCTCCTTGTGATTATTGGGGGGATGTCTTCCTCGTAAAAAGTGGCTATTTTCGTCCTCTCCTTTTGTCTTTAGCAAAGCGGCCCAAAATTAGGCTCGAAAAGAGGCATCATGCACATGAACACATAAGAGCCGCTAAAACACATTCTAGCAAATTCAGAAACTTTTTTTTTAAGTCTTAAAATTATTGAACATTTTCAGCAATCCGTACCTCCCAAATGGTTTTGAATTTTTGTCCAAGGCCGTCTCATATGAATTTGTTCATCTCGTCAAGCTCTTCAACAATAGTGTGATGCAAAAAATCCATATCCTGCTCGATTTGGCAAAACATTTACCTCCAAGTTGCCAGTTTCTACAAATACAGTGTAAAATAGCATTTTCTCACTTTTTTGTTAATGTACAGGCTAAAATGAGCATAAAAAAGAAGGAATATAAAAAAACTAAAAGAAGAAATATTTTTTCTCATATTAAGGACCATTTCCTACATACAAAAATTTTCCAGATTCTGGTGTCTCGGATCAAAATCTAAAACTTCAAGGAAACAATTAGAATACACTCCTAGACTGTGGAAAAACTTTAATATGAACGAACTTTATTCCAAACAAAAGATATAGTATAATCTTTGCAATACAATTTCTATTGTATACCTCTATATATATCGACATCCATCATTGACGTCACTAATCTGATGTTAAAATTTAGGCGATCTCTTATAGTATCTAACTCTCTTTCCCTCTTCCACTCTATCTCTCCCTCTCTCCCTTTCTCCATCTCTCGCTCTCTTCTCTGTCTCACCCACTTTATCTCTCCCTCTCTCCCTTTCTCCATCTCTCTCTCTCTTCTCTGTCTCACCCACTTTCTCCCTCTTTCTCTATCTTTCTCTCTCTCTCTCTCTCTCTCTCTCTCTCTCTCTCTCTCTCTCTCTATAAGGACACGGGTCTTATGGGCAAGGCCACTGGCACGGTCAGACATTGTGTATGTTAGGGGGAGGCTATAAGGTAGCATGGTCGGGCGGAGACTAGCACACAACTTATTCTCGTCTTTTCATTGGTACCTGAGATATTTCGTGAAAGAGGAAAATCCGGTTGCATGTGCATCTGACACGCATCTCCTCTCTCACAATCCGCACACAACATGCGAGGAAGACCACACCCTCCATAGCGCAACAAAAAGAAAGACACATAGAGTTCTGTGCGCAAGACGAGAGGACAACCAGCAAGAAATCAGTAGCTACCTCATCTACGCCCTCCACAGCGGGCACCCAAGGAAAACTCGATTGGAAAATCTACGGCAATGAAGGTTCGTTGGTTGCTCGCGTAGGAATGTTCTCTAAACCCTTGCATGAATGAGGGTTGAACCCTCCCCATGAAAGTTAGAAGCCAGCCAAGCTATTGAGCCTTGTTGTATACAATAAAAAAGTTGACAAAGAAAGTTAGAAGCAAATGGAAGCTACAAACTTCAAGGAAGTAGTTTCACCCTTCCTTTTCACTCCTTAGAGAAAGGCAAGTGCTCTTCCAAAATTCCATTTTCTTCAATGAAGAATCTTCACAAGTGAACAAAAACCTTAAAAAAGAAGACTAGTTTTTGTGAAGAATCAAAGGAGGTGTTCTTACACAAAGAACAAGATGTGAAGCGCTACAATTTTCGTAAGCCAAGGATCGCATATAATGTATAAGTCGTCAAGCGATAAAACACAAAGACTTCAAGCTTTAGAAGATACATTTTGATGTTTTTCTCTCTCTACATTAGCATGTGTTTACTGTTGGAATTAGGGCTGCAGAGAAATGCACACAGCTTGGAGAAGACGAAGGAAGCTCAAGGCACACAATAGGGAGTGTGTTACTTAGTTTGCAGTGGAAAGATGGATAGCACTAGAGTGATGGGCGTATATACAATGCACAGGGTGAAAAACCTCCTAAAGAGGGAAAAAATGCCCCAGCGGTCCTAGTGTGTTCACACACATCACAACCACATGTATATGGTAACAAACCCCCCCTGGCGTGATGCGGTGAACAAGAGTTGGCACATGAGTAAAGGGGAAGTGCCATGCCCTGAGGACATGATCACTCCACAGAGGGGACTAAGCCCAAAGCTTTGCGGAAAGCTTTAAGCTTCTCACAAGACAATGCCTTTGTGAAAAGATCTGCAAGGTTGTCCCGTGTTGGCACATAAGCCAAGCTGACCTCTCCTGCTGAGAGCCTCTCCCTGACATAGTGGTAATGCACCTCAATGTGCTTTGTGCAAGAATGAAAAACTGGGTTCCTTGCAACTGCTAGTGCGCTCTGACTATCAATGTAGATAGTGTTGGCAGTGTCTTGTCCAACACCCAAATCAGCCATAAGGCATCTGAGCCATACACACTCAACCATAGCTGTGAAGACTGCCCTGTACTCAGCCTCACAATCCAAAGTGGCCATAGTAGGTTGCTTCTTTCTCAACCATGATATACATAAACTACCAAGCCTGAAACAAAAACCACTTGTGGACACTCGCGTGTCAAAACTACGAGCCCAATCTGAGTCCAAAAAAAATCTGAGTCCAAAAAAGCATGTAAGTCTGGCAGCAATGATCCCCCCTTGGGATAAAACAAGCCAAGATGAAAAGTGACACTAAGGTAGCGGAAAATCCTCTTGACAGCTTGCCAATGCTTAGACCCTAGGCTATGCATAAATCTACTGACCTTTGAGACTGCAAACTGAATATCCGGCCTCATGTTGCATATAGAAATGAGGCAGCCAACAACAGTTTGGTAAAGAGTGACATCAGCAGGATCGCCATCATCATGAAGACTCAATTTCAAACCTGTTTCCATGGGAATGGCAATAGGTTTGCAATCCTCAAGTCCAAAATTACACAGCAATATATCTATGTAACTTTTCTGACACAAGGCAATACCACCATCACACTGCTTAAATTGTATGCCCAAATAATGATGCAGCAGCCCCAAACCTTTCATCTTGAAAGTAGCATTTATAATAGCCTTAAATACAGCATTATGACTCTCATTCGGTCCAGTGATCAAAAAATCATCTATATAAAGAACCACAATGAGAAGTACATCACCCTCACACTTTACATACAATGTGCTTTCTGTTGGACTGTTACGAAATCCTTGCTTGACCAAATGAGTATTAGCTTTGTCATACCAAGCACAAGGAGATTGCTTCAGCCCATACAAAGCCTTATTACATCCTCACACTTTGTCCTCTTGTCCTTTCGTGACAAAACCGTGAGGATGTGTTACAAAAACTTCCTCAAATATGTCACCATTCAAGAAACCAGTAACAATGTCTGATTGATGTACATCCCAGCCAAAATGAGCTGTCAATGCACATAGAAAATGCACAGTACTCATACGACAAGTGGGAGCAAAAGTCTCTTCATAATATATGCCTTTTTGTTGTGCATAACCCTTTGCAACAAGTCGAGTCTTATGGCGATTGATCTCACCATCCAGCTTGTGTTTCAACTTGTAAACCCACTTCATCCCAATGGCCTTTTTTCTAGGAGAAAAATCACATAAAGTCCATGTGTCATTTTCTATAAGTGCATCATATTCTGATTGCATGGCAGCCATCCAATTTTTAGAATTCTGTGCTGCATCAAAAGATAGAGGTTCCTCAACATCATGTAAGCTAGACACACCCAAAGCATAACAATCTGATGCATAAGATGCATGGAGAGATCCTGAACGAGTACGACTAGACAAAGGTGCATCCAATTTACTGTCACGTAATGTATGCACCATCCATTTTGGCATACCTCTAGCCTGCTCATTCTCAACCCTTTCCTCATCAAGTACATCATGTACATTTGCATCAGTAATAGGCTGATCTGTAAATTTTTTTGAAACCCCCATAGGCTGTACATTTGCCTCATTGGAGTTTACATTCGAACTTCCACCACTGAAAAAAGTGTCATAAATGTCCTGTGAGCTTACATTACCTGTGTCTAGTACATGACAGCAAGGGTTGAACATAATCTTCCACAAACACTACATCCCATGAAACCAGAATATGCTTTTTTGTGGATGATACAACCTGTAACCTTTGCTTTCAGCACTATAACCAGCAAAAATACATTTGATAGCCTTATCATCCAATTTTCTATGTTGTATTTGTGGCACCAAAGCATATGCCAAAGAACCAAAAACACACGTGTGCTCAATAGAAGGCTTTCTATTATGCCATGCTTCATATGGATTAATAGACTACAAAGCTTTTGTAGGACACATGTTTAGTACATAAGTGGCACACATGATGGCCTCGAGCCAAAATGAATGTGGTAAAGCTTGACTCTTGACCATACATCTTGCCATTTCTGTAAGAGAGCTATTTTTCCTCTCAGCAACACCATTTTGCTGAGGCGTAGACGGCACTATACATTGGTGTTTTATCCCATGACTAGCTAGAAATGCATTAAATTCATGAGAAATATACTCCCCCCCTCGATCGGAATGGAGGGTGCCCATAGTACATTTCGATACATTTTTAGGCATAGCCAGAAATTATTTGAAGCACATAAAAACTTTGGACTTTGCTTTAAGCAAAAATACCCATGAATTCCTAGAGTAATCATCAATGAAAGTCACAAAGTAAAGGTAATTTCCCAAGGACGGAGTTTGCATGGACCCACAAACATCACTATGCGCAAACTGCAACCTGCATGTGGCCCTAATTAAACCATCCTTTGAAAACATCAAACACTGCATCTTGCCCAAAATACAGTCTTCACAAACATGTTTGATAGGTGCTTCAAGAGACTGCAAAGAAGCAACCATATCAGATTTCTGCAAACACAGCAAACTAGCAAAATTCAGATGCCCAAAACGTGCATGCCACAATTTTGCATCTGAAACAGCCCTTGAATCTGCAATTGAATTTGAAAAAAAATTTCCACACTTGTCATACAAAGTGAGCTTATACAACCGACGACACAAAAGCGCAGATGCAAAAATTTCATCATCATCAAAATTGAGATCATGAACTGTAAATCTGTCATCCATAAATTTGACTACAAGTCCAAGTCTAGCAAGTGCATATATAAAAAAAATATCTGCACTTGCTAGCAAGTCTAGCAAGTGCAGATATAAACAAAATATTCTTCTTGATCCCAGGTACATAAAGTGCATCAACAAGTGTGAAAGAACTGCATTTGTAGTAATAAGCACAATCTTTCCAACTGCCTAAATCGGATAAGAGGCATTGTTGGCACAAGTGGCTGAATTCCCATGAGGGACAAACTCGAGAAAGGTGAACAATTCACGATGTGAGGTAATGTTCTTTGTAGCACCACTGTCAAAATACCACACATGCGAATCTACAGCAACTCACATGCATCCATCATGGACAACAAGATTGTAAGTGCACTCTGCACTAAAAGCCCATTTTGCATCAACATCAGCATCACAGTCTCCTTTGACAAACCACTCAACAATGGCTACATTCGTAGTGGAACCAGCATTTGCAGTGGAACTACCCTCTTTCTTCTAGCCTCTTTGGCCTTCAACTTAAGACACTGCTTGATCAAGTGATCATTAGATTTACAATAATGGCAACGCATCTTCTTTTTGCCCTTATCACCAGAATTTCCAGACGAAGTGCTGCCAGTAGAAGCATTGGGAACAGAAGTTTTGCCACTCGTAGCAGAACCATAAGAAGTGGTTGCATTGCTATTACCACCCTTTCTTTGAGAAGCAGTAAAAGCCTGTTCAACTGCACGCTGTCTAGTCCTGTTTTTTTTGGAAAGTGACTCTTGCAACAACAATGTGCATAATGCATCAAACTTGAAAACTTCAGGATTTCCTTGGGTCATAAGTCTCCAAGTACTAGCAAAAGTCTGGTAAGAATCTGGTAAGGCATCAATAACAATCTACACAAGGAAACTGTCTGAAACGACTTCACCTGCAGAAATAAGTTGCTCATTGAAATCCTTGATACCAGCAAGGAAAGTGTCCATATCATCTTCCTCATGCATAATCTTCGACTCCAGCTCTTTACGCAGCAAAGCAATTTTAGCCTCATTGCGACTTGCATAAAGAACAACCAAAATATCCCAAGCATGTTTTGCAGAGTTTGCTGAACGAATGTGAGGAACAATGGTGCGCTTCACAGACAATGCAATCGATGCATGAGCCTGCACATCCCTTACATCCCAACAAGATTGTTCTGCCATAGGCAAAACGACTCTAATAGCAGCAATCCTTGCAGCTAGACGTGCCACATCCTCAACATCGCCTGCTTCCTCAAAACCAGGACGTACATCAATGCCCTGCACAATATTCCAAACGCCCTTTGAAACAAGAATATGTTGCATCATGTAAGCCCACATAGGTAATTGTCCCCATCCAATCTGTCCTCGGCAGCAAACATCTTGAACACATCTGTGTTGTTGTCAGCCATGGTAAATGCTTCATCTGATGTGAAAACTACCCGAAAAGAGGAGAAACAAAGCGGGAACAACACGTGCTATATAGCACAAACGTAGAAGACTGTAAGGCACGTGCTATGCAGAAAATGGCACTAACAGAAATATTGCACAAAATGATGAAATAGCCTATGCATTACTGCCTTTAGTGTAAATGGAGGCCAAAATGAGCTCGAATCAAAAATCTGAGCAGACTAAGCTCTATGAACTTACCCAAAAAATTTGTCAACCTGCGAACACTCGCCAAAGCTCATTGAAATCAGATAAAGTGAGCAGGCGTGTGCTGGAGATGGTGGCGACTAAGCCCAAGAGGACGCATCCTGCTCTGATACCAATTGTTGGAATTAGGGTTGCAGAGAAATACACACAGCTTGGAGAAGATGAAGGAAGCTCAAGGCACACAATAGAGAGTGTGTTACTTAGTGGGCAATGAAAAGATGGATAGCTCTAGAGTGATGGGCATATATACAATGCACGGGGAAAAAAACCTCCTAAAGAGGGAAAAATTGTTTACCATGGGCCAGCGAGGATATCCCACCTACACACTCTTTTGATTTTGAGCACGCACATCAAAATCCAGTCACCACGAGTGTTGCAGACATTAATATGCATGACGATGATGATCTAGGACCTCATGGCCTTGTAGATATGGCTGCTTTCAAAACTTTCAAAAATAACCAAAGTGTACTTGAATGCAACCTCTCTGCAGTAAATGAAAATGTTACAGATCTTACTGAGCTAGTTTTGAAATTTATGAATTCACAGACGGCTCAGGAGTCCATCTTGGCACGGTTCAAGGAACCCAGACAAATGCTTTAGAAGATGCAGAAGGTAGCAATACATTACTTAAGAATATCACCATTCATGAGTTTCACGATGAAGAGCGCGATCGCAACAAGAATGCGGTTAATACGTTCTTACACAAATGGAGTGATATTCATAGGCTGAGACACACCCCAGAAATTAAGACAACTATGAAAACAAGTCTATCTATTAAAGGCAAGGCCTATAAGTGGTGGATGACATTTCCAATAGATGCTTGGTCCTCTGTCTTGGACTGCGTTTCAAGCTTCTTTCTCCAAATACTTTTTGGCTACAATGAAGAGGATAAGAATTGGTTAGCATGGGATGCATGCCGCATGTCTGTACTCTCTCTCACTTAATATCTTTCCAAGTATCGAGAAATCATATTAAAACTAGAAGTTCTAGATGAATTCCAAAAGATATGGGGTTTTAATAGGGGTCTTGACAAAGACTATCGTCTTCATGTCAAGACTCGACATCCAAAAACTTTGGAAAAAGCCATCGGTCATGCCCAAAAATATGATGATGACCAAGAGAAGAAGGAAAATGTTCCCTATTCTAAGGATACTCTTGCTAAGAGGAATTCGGCTAAGAGCCAATCACGAGGTAGATCTCCCACATGTTCCAAGAGGAACAAGAGACAATCTACCTCTTTGCTTCCACAAGAGGCTAAGAAGCCTAAGCAATCACGAGATACTCCACCTGGGTCTCTCAGCACTGTCGATTTTGAGCGTGAAAAAAAATACAATTTGTGTTTCACATGTCTTTTGCACTAGCATAAAAAGAAGGATTGTCCTCTTTTGCAAGGAAAAGAAAAGGCCATGCACACAGTGCAACGCCTCACGCGTTCTATGGTCCTCAAGATGGAGCATCTCAAGGCTGGACTCGATCCACTTTCATGGACATCCCCTTTCATTCAGGTGGTCAGCTTGTGAAGAGGACAACCGATTTCTTCTCCTAGTTTGAATGTGTTCATAGACGATATTGAGATGGCACGAAGCTGGGTAGCATCAATGGAAACCTCACCCATTATAAACTACCCAACACAATGTTGGAGAAGCGCGGCCACGAGCAGCAAAGTGTGGACGCTGGAGCTTGCAGTTGCATCAAGGCTATCTCCTTTTTTAGGAAATAATGACATGTCCCTTTTTTAGGAAATAATGACATGTCTCTCTCTCTCTCTCTCTCTCTCTCTCTCTCTCTCTCTCTCTCTCTCTCTCTCTCTCTGTGGTAGAGAAAAACCTGTAGAGAAATCTCCAAACTACTGTTGGAATGTGCAAACTAGCTCTGCAAACCTAATTTTATTGTTTGTTACCATGGTAGCTTTTGACGACGACGTTTGTAATGGAAATGGACTATGAACTTTGAGAGTAGCGGAATTAGCGGAATTAGGTGAAATTAGGTGACTTAGGTGATGCAATGAAGATGGTGATAGCCGTTTTTCGGCTCTCCATAATTGCCATAGTAAGTTA
This sequence comes from Adiantum capillus-veneris, assembly GCF_014529385.1. Lineage (NCBI taxonomy): Eukaryota > Viridiplantae > Streptophyta > Polypodiopsida > Polypodiales > Pteridaceae > Adiantum > Adiantum capillus-veneris. Next base: position 164,105,524 of record NC_140938.1, read on the forward strand.
CTCCACCCTACCAAATTCACCCAAACGCTATGGCTATCCCTACCATTTCACTGTACATAGGCGTGTGTGAGTTAGGGGGCTTTTCCCATATCTTCTTAAAAACCCTCAGCTAGCTAGTCACTGGGCTAGTTGAGCCAAAAAAATAAAAAATAATAAAAAAATAAAAGTATAATTATGGCCTCTTTGTTGTAAATATTCATTTATATATGGCCTAAATAAAATTTTAAATTAAAAGGTATTTTATTTAAATATTTTACTTAGGTGTGTGTTTATTTACTTGTATACCTTTTTCTCTTTCACCCAAAATAATTCAAGAGGGGACCATATCATATGATTCCAATATCTTTCATATCCATAACTCCTCATATATTTCCATATCCATAACTCCTCCATATTTTTATTATTATTTTTACTCATTATTCTAACACCATGTGCTCATTGAGCTAAAGTCCATGAATAGTCCATACACTAGTCCCACCATGTATATATTTCTTTATTCATCAATAATCCTCCTCCATGTATGGGTCAAGGGCAACTTGGATGCTTTGTATTATAATATGACAAAGGAGGGGCTCACTCTTGGATGCATTGTACAAATTCAACAAAGGAGGGGGCCACTAAAAGACTTTTGCAGGCATAAAAACAGGCTTTTTGGTGAGAATTTTAGCACCTATCTCCACTACGAATTTGGAGCGGTGGTCAAAAGAGAAAATGTAGCCCACGCTCTGAATAATTTTTTGATTTTTTGAGTGGACCCCAGTTTGCCCACTTTTCTCACAAGTAGCTCTTAGTCTTCTCTCACCCTTCCACACACCTACTCACTCTTACACATCCTTTCCTCTCCTTCCCTCACTCAAACCTGCAATTTCCATGGCTTCTCCCACCCTCTTCACCATTACCCTTCTCTCTCATCCCTATAGTTCTTTTATGAACCTCTACATACATACACCCTCTCCATGTCTCTCTCTATTGCTTCTATGTTACAATTTCATTTACCTCTCCTAAAAATATCTAAAATTCAGCATCTTAACCATGATAACTTCTGCAAATTGAGGATTTTTCATCAACAAATCCTCTTTTCATCGTGGTGGTCAACCGTGGTGGTGGCGTAAAGAAGCGAAGAAGAAGAAGAAGACTAGCGGTCATTTTTTCCACAATCTACACAAGGGTGAGTTCAAGCTTCTTCAAAGCTTCACCATCTCAATGATTCTCTTTTAATTCACCCCTCTTCCTTCATCAAATCAACTCATCCTACCCATTGTAAATGTATCACTAACAATTCTAGTGATTATTACCACTAACAACTAATTTCTCTTGTAAAAATGCACCCACACTATCAACATATGGAGTAGGCAACCGCACAAGTAAACCAAATTCACTCACTCCCATGGAAGTTTCTCTCCTTTCACCACATCAATAATTTTCTTACTTGAGCCCACATCCATGTGACTCAAGCGAAAAGAGAGACCCCATTCTCATTTGAAATTCATAAAAATTCATAACCCTTGATCTTTCCTAATAAACTTGATAAGGCTTAATCCTAATCAAGGCTTCTAAAACCTATAAATAGAACCCATTCCTCCTTGTAAAAGACATCACCATACCATTGCACACTAGATTGAGCGTACCACACGCCAGTTCTATCTTGGTTGTAAAGAGAGAGTAAGCTTTCTATACACCATCACCTTGGTGCATAGAAAAGCTTGAGCTAGTTTGAGTGAGTGCGAGTAGAAGATATTCTTCCTACCATTGTTGTATCTACCCCAACATCAATGAATTGGTAGTTTTGGGTGCAATTCATGTCCAAAGGCTCACGCTTCTCCTCCAATTTGGCTTGGCAAACTCATTCAGCTTCATAAGGTGACTTGTTTCATTGAAGGTTGTTGTTTTGTTGCTTGTGATTCATTGGCTATTGTTTGGCTACCATTGTAAGAGGGTGGATGGTGAGAGGGCTCCCATAACCCTAAGACAATGTGCTAGTGATGCTATAACCAAATCTTGTCACTTGATTCCGCAAGCTCTAAGTTCCTTTTTATGCAAAATATAAAGTTGAAGCTAAGTTGTACACCATCTCGCTCTCTCTCTCTCTCTCTCTCTCTCTCTCTCTCTCTCTCTCTCTCTCTCTCTCTCTCTCTCTCTCTCTCTCTCTCTCTCTCTCTCTCGTGTTTTAGTGTGTGAGAGTGTTCCATTGGTGTTAGGGTTAGTGTAAATTCCTTGCTTGTTTGTGGGTTGCTCTAACGATTCTCCTCTTTTGCGTCCTAGTTCGCTCTTAAACTAGGTGGTGCCCCTTGTGTAGTTGGGATTTGGCTATGGGTTTGTTGTTTTGGTTTGTGTTGTGTTGTGCCCCAGCCCCATTGAGCAGTACGGGAGCCTTGAAGGGTGTCTAGAGGTTGCTCTTCTTGTTGCCCGCCCCAGACCGCCTCAATTTTGGTGCCCCCACGGAGGACAGGCTTGTGTATGTTTTGTGAAGACTCAACCTTTAGCATAATCAAGTAGCTTGCATGAATCACGAGAATTTGTATGATCCCTTCATTCCCATCACTACAAGAGGTTGTGTGCTCTTGTGACGCTGTTAGCGACGGAAATACACTGGGTTTTTATAACCCCCGACGTCGCTAAAACTGTCGCTAATAGCGTCGCTATATGCAACGCTATAGGCGTCGCTATATAGAGACGCTCATAGCGACGGTTATAGCGACGTTTACACATAAGTCTATAGCGACGCTCATAGCGACGTTACAGAGCCATAAATAGCGACGGTTATAGCGACGCCCGAGAGAATTGTTTTTTGGTGACAGGGCATTGAATGCCCTGCCACCCATCAACCATATTGTACTTTATTCACTTTTTAAAAAAAGTGCAAGGGTAGATAATAGACCCAAAATAGTCACCCACAAGACGCATTGTTTGCAAAATTGACAAGCGTAAAATTGACAAGTGTACACATCATAGGCAAAATGAATTGATTGGCAAATGTAATAATGACAATTGTACAACATCATAGGCATAAAGAATTGATTGGCAAAATGAACTGCGGTGACAAATGTAATAATATACATGGTTCAAAAAGACGTATAAAATCCGTCTCATGATACATAAGCTATGAGAAACCCTAAACTAATGCTATCTAGCTACGGCTAAACTGATGTCGTCTAGTCAGACGTCTCATCGCGTCCAAGCGGCGTATCTGTCGGATTCTGCAAAAAAAGACAATAAGACAGCTTTCAGTAAGTATAAACATATAACGACATTTATAAAACAATACAAAAAATAGAAAAGAGTAAACCCTAATACTAACCATGCCGCCGCGAGAACTGAGAATGTCCATCAAGGCGTTTAAGCCCTTCCTGCCTGCGTACTCGCGCTCGTACGGTGTGGGATCACGTCCTGTCATCGACCACTGTCAAAACATACAAAGAATTCATTATGTTAGAATTAAAAAACTCATAAACCCTAAACTATCGAACATAAAGAGCAATGCAAAAACAGTTACAAAATCGGCCTCAAATGATGCCTATCCATCGCTCCCCAAGTGGTGCGAGCTCCCTGCCTCTACTCGCGCTCTGGCTGCATCCTTTTGTTGCTTCCACTTGTCGGGATTCTCGCGCGCTGCTTTCTTCGCATTCTTCCAATCTTCTTTGGCCAGCCAATCTGGCCTGTTCCACCCATGCTTGATTGCTTTTTGCACTTCGGAACGCTTGTGTTTGCAGTATTCGCGCATTCGAATCTTCATCAGGTCTTCATTGAAGCGCTGATCCCGTGGTGGAACGGGAAACTCATCATGAAGTATGCTGATGACTCTGTTTTTTAAATCACTTGGTACTTCACTCCATTTGTTTAGTATGTAGTGTCTAAACAGCTGAGAGCAAAGACCACGCATGCGCGAGATCACCTTCTTGCCGTCATCATCCATAATGATGCCGCCGCTAAAGTCGACGGAGTAAGGCAAGCCCTCTGGCCGGTGACGCGTGAACCTAGGTGTCCCGGCAGGGGTCTCTAGCGGCGTGTCGATGGAGGTACGGACGTCAGGTGTCTCCACCGGCGTATGGGCCCCGAAGCGAGGAGTGTCGAGTGGGGTGGCTCCTGGCGGAGTAAGTAGAGGTGTGTAGCTGCTAGGAACAGTCAGCCGTGCAAAACCTGGCGAAGATGGCAATGCTGTGGCTGGTGTGGGGGCGGGCAAAGAAGGGGAGGGTAAAGAGCCTCTTCGAACACGAGGCGGTGTGGAGGCATCGATGGTGGAATCTCCACAACAACCGCCACCGCCACCACTAGAGCGCCGGTGTCTAGACGAGTGTGAAGCTCGTCTCGTCGACACCGAAGCTTCGGAGCACGCCGAATGCTCCGAAAGAGAGGGAGATGCGGATGGAGTAGGAACGCGCGATGATGCTCCAGAGCGATGACGCTCCACGTACCACTGTCTCTGCTGTGGTGACAAAGGAGAAAGAAACTCCTCATCATCCATACCTGCATTAAACACACGAATATTTAAACTTAATATTGAATGAATAGAGTAGACAATGACGCAAAGACCATTAAATACAATGATGTAATGACACATATAAATACAATGACGCAATGAATTGAGTGATAGAAGAGGCAATTCGAAAACTCATAATTTTCAATCAAAAGATGTGAGCGCGAGTAGAAAAGAGCGTTATACACCATGGAAGGTACTTAGAGAGCCAGAGCTTTTACAACACGGAGCAAAATTGTTCAAATACAATATTTGTGGCTTTAAGAGATCTCTCTCTCATCCTCGCATAACTCAGCATAAATAGAGCTGTCCGTTTAAACACATATCCTCTGTTTCATTTTGTAGCTCCTTTGCATGCACCCCATATAGAGTAGTAGCATCTTGATGCTCGTTTGGCACCACCACAGCGGCTTCTGATTGAGCATCTTCTCTGATCTCCTCCATTGATGCCATTGTGATTGGCACATGGTAGCCTTTATACGTCCTTGCACTACGAGGGGCTACCTCTATGACGTACCACTAGTTTGATGTAGACTTTGTAGGATGAAATATTACCTGCCAGAGCCACATAACTTACATGAGAGCTTTCAAGCAAATAAATTGTAAAAGGGGGATGTTAACTATTTACATACTTACTTGTTCACAATGCTCGGGTAGTACGAAAGTGTCTCTTAGGTCAGTCCATTTCTTAGTAGAATCCACCTCAAGAAAACCAGACTCTCCTCTACGCACAGTAGCGTTGCGACCCTCCATGATTATCTTGAACCATTGCACGTCGAACAAGTCGACAAAAAATCCTCTGTAATCGATCCTCAAAATCTCTTGCAGCGTGCCGAAGTAAGTGAGTTCCGCCACCACAGGATCTGCATCAGAGGAACGTCGTTGACTAGACTGTTCAAATTTTGCCATGATTCCACAATCTTGAGTAAAACGCTTTTTGTCGATTCGTTCCACCCTAAAATGTCGACCTTTACACCATGATGCTGTGTATGACTTATACTACAACGAACAAAGATTATGAGTGGCCGTTCAAACGTTTAGAAATAAAGTCACTAGCTAGTCGTACATTGCAAACTTACCTTGGTCGCGCAACCCCGAGAGTACTCCCACTCTTCCTCAGTCACTTCGTCACCGCATTGTTGTGCTCTTTTCAATTGGTTGTGCAACCATCTTAAGCTCATGAAGGTTGGTAGGCTCTCCAGAACCGTCGGATAGTGCATCGGTGGTCGTCTTCCCCGTCTCCACTCGATTCGTGCCCTTTGTCGCTCTTGCTTTGCATCCTCATACTTTGAAATCCACTTTTGCATCACTGGATTGTGAAGCATGCAAAATCGGTTGATTTTAGCCTGTAGATCTTCCGTCATCTTCTTCTCAACACCGAGATTGCACATGACAATCCCAGATATGCGCTCATCATCTATGGTTCGCCATAGCGTGTCCCGAGCTTTATCAAATCCGTCTAGCCACTCTCCAATGTACACTAGAGACTCTGATACCAACCAACCTTCTGCCATGCTACCCTCCGGACGTGCCTTTTGACGCACATATCCCTTAAGCGTTTTCATGAAACGTTCTAAGAAGAACATCCATCTGGAATGAACTATGCCAGCTATTTCCACCTCATCAACTATGTGAACAAGAAGATGCACCTGAATGGTTAGCATGGTAGTAGGAAAATGTTTCTCAAACATGCACACAAGCTCCGCAGCATTTAGTTTGGCGAATGGTATGGAGTCTACGTTGATCTCCTTTTGTGCGATCCATTGCACCAGCTTTGCAAGTTTGTAGATTGTGTTACGGATGTCGAGAGACAAACATCCCTCAATGGAAACCGGTAAAATAAACTGTAAAGTATGTGCAGCAATTATATTAAAGTCCACATTTTATGCAATGATATTAAAGTCTAATTTAACGTAAGTCTACATCTAACCTAATCTTTAACGTCTTTTGGGATAGTTTCCTAGGATGTTAAAACTCTCTTCTTCTTGTGTGTATGTGTGTGTGTGTGTGTGTGTGTGTGTGTGTGTGTTGTGTGTGTGTGTGTGTGTGTGTGTGTGTGTGTGTGTGTGTGTGTGTGTGTAAACCTAAATAAACCTAAGTCTAATCTAATATAACATAAATCTAAATCTAACGTAAATTATGTTATATTAAAAACAAAGAACTAAACTAACAGGGATTATAAGAACCTTTAAAACTGATTTAACACATAATTTTTCACATAACTCGTCAAGAGTTGGCATTCTCATCACTAAAGATGTGAGAGTTAACTTCCGGCGGGTGACGCGGCCTCATCTCCATCCACATCTGACGACAGCAATTGGCCCTTTAGACCGTTCTTGATCGGGTTACTAACTTTGAAGTTGCTGTTGAATGACTAGAGGTTGTCTAGATGGTCATTGTGTCGGGGATGCAGTGAATCTTGCCGCCGTGAAGATCCACCTTCTTTCCTATCTTCTGAAGACATTTCACCAAGTACTTTTGGATCGACGGAGCCCACCATGAGTGAAGGCAGCAATACCCTATATTCCATTGAGGGCTTTTCTTTACCCGCTTCATGCAGGCATGCAGTCTTAACGTAAATCTAAATCTAGCGTAAATAAACGTAAATCTAATTAAAAATAAACCTAAATCTAATCTAATTTAACTTAAATAAACCTAAATCTAATTTAACGTAAGTCTACATCTAACCTAATCTTTAACGTCTTTTAGGATAGTTTCCTACAACGTTATAACTCTCTTCTTCTTGTGTGTGTGCGCGTGTGTGGATGTGTGTGCCAATAAAAAGAGATAAATGGTATAACCTTTCTATCACCCATGCCAAGTATGATAGATTGGTTATGCCATTTCCCTCTTGAATAATAGGTCTTGAGTTCAACTCCTCGTCGGCTAGATCTTTAGGTCTTTTAATTTTAATTAGTTTCCTACGACGTTAAATTAGTTTCTCTCTCTTTCTCTCTCAATGTGTGTGCGTCTTTTTGTTTATGCATGTTTTCTCTCTCTTTTCCTTTCTCAATGTGTGCGTTTTTTGTTTATGCATGTTCTCTCTCTCTTTTCCTCTCTCAATGTGTGCGTTTTTTGTTTATGCATGCTCTCTCTCTCTTTTCCTCTTTCAATGTGTGTGTGCATTCTTTGTTTATGTATGTGTGTGTGCGTTTTTGTTTATGTTTGTACTCTCTCTCTCTCTCTCTATCTCTCTCTCTCTCTCTCTCTCTCTCAAAAACACTATGTGTGTGTGTGTATGTGTGTGTGTGAGAGAGAGAGAGAGGGAGAGAGAAAGAGGGGAAGGGAACATGAGAGTGAGGAGAGGGAAGGAGCATACCTGGCTCTCCTTCCTCTCCTCGTGTGTGTGTGTGTGTGTGTGTGTGTGTGTGTGTGTGTGTCTGGAGAAGAAAGAGAGAGAGAGAGGGAGAGCGTTACCTGCTCCTTGCTTGAGGGCGCTGAAAAACTCAGATCTGAGATTTGAGTTTTTGGACGCTCTCTGTTATTTTTTTAGCCCAGTCGGCGTCGCTATGAGCGTCGCAAATTTACTTGTAAATTTGCAACGCTCATAGCGACGCTTATAGCCAAGTAAATTTGCGACGCTCATTGCGACGCTTATAGCGACGCTCATAGCGACGCCGGGATATTTTTTTTGAGCGTCGCTGTGTGAGCGTCGCTAATATGAATAGCCTCTTGTAGTGCATTGCAAGGCAAAAGGTACACATAATTCTTAGTACTAAGTTGCAATTTCAGCGAGTAATTCGTAGAATTTTAGGTCCTCTTAGGTTGGTAGAGATAAACGCATCAGTAAATCCTTTTATTTTTCCTCTCATTAGGTACGACCTTAGTTTGGACGTCTATATTTTTGTTTTGTTTTAAGAATTAGGTCATGCATAGACCATGGATAATGGCCCAGGAATACAGGTTTTTCCCTTTTATTTCACTCCACACATTAGAGTAAACATTGCAATTAGTAGAAAAATCCATTTTCAACAACGTATGGTATTCATGTTTGGTGCCCAAAGAGTAGGAGAAATTCTCGCGTCACCAAACCCTGTCATTCTACCTCTTATTGATTATCATAGGTCATTTGATGTGAATATTTTTATTTTGTTGTAGAATAGATTGCAATTTAGAAAATATTATTGTGTAAATATTTTAAAGAAAGAAAAAACAAAAACGCGTCACTTTGAAATCAATTCAATGGAGAGCCAACGCCAAATGTCTGGATATCCTCTTTTCTTTGGAGAGCCTGGAGAGGATGCAGAATTATTTCTAGCGAATTTCAAGATGTCTTGCCGTATTAAGAGGATAGTAACTGATCAAGAACGTGTAGAAATGTTTGAGGTGGTCCTTAGGAAAGATTCTAGCACTTGGTTTGACTCTTTGCCTGAGGAAGTTAAAGGGAATTACACGGAAGTTTTGAATCGTTTCAAGAAATACTTCTTTGATCCCCAAAACACTCAGAAATTATGGCAAGACATTGTTTCTCATAAGCAAAAAGACTTAGATGACTACTACTTGTACAAGCAAGAGTTCCTACGTCTTTGGGCTCTATGGATACGAAATGTTGCTAACCCTGGTGATGGTGCAGAATTTCTAAAGAAGGAGAGGTTCATAGCCGGACTCTTTCCTGACCTTAAGGTAAAAGTTGAGGCGGGTGCACCTGCTACCTTTGATGCAGCTGAAACTAGGGCTGCTGAGAAGTATAGGAAACTCAAGTACTTAAGGGGGGAGGTTCCAATAGACGGTCTTAGACCCAAAGGTAATTCACAAGCATCAACATATAAGGAGCTTCCTGAGGTAACGGCGGAAGTGATTGAGAAGTTAAATGAATCTTTAAGCAGCTTGTCAATTCACCTTGCACAAGCCGTAGGTCCAAAGGGACAAGCAAAGAAGTCTGAAGAGCGAGACCCACGACCTAGGAGAGTCTTGCAATGTTGGAATTGCGGTGAGTCTGGACATGGGATGTATAATTGTCCTTGGCCCCGTGGGGAGCCAGGGAGACCTAACTTGAATTACCCAGTGATGAATGCAGGTGAAGGAACTAGTCAGCAACCACGGCTTATACAAAGGCCAAATGGAGCAAGACCACCTCCACAAGGAGTGGAAGGAGTTCCACCTTTGCCAGACCCAAACGTGCATGTGGTAGAGGTGACAAATTCAAGAGAGGTTGACATGGAAGCAAATGGCATTAAGCGTGGCCAAGGGAAAGGTAAGGAGAAAGAAGGAGTTACATCACAAAGTGACCATGGACGAGAAAAGAAGGCAAAGGAGACCAAGGAAGCTAAGAGGACTCGACCTCATATCAACCTCCAAGACTTTCCTCTTGGACATGGAATGGCTCCATACAACCTGTTGGAAGACATGAGAGGTAAGGGTCCTGATATTTCATGGCCTCAATTTCTTGCATTATGTCCACAAGTTAGGAGGGATTTAACAAGGGCAATTAGCACTAGGAGAAAGGTAAAAGAGAGTGTGCCTGTTGTAAAAATTGCACAAGCTGAAATGATTGAGGACATTACACCTGTGCTAGATTGTTACATAAAAGGGAGATTGGTTAGGAAAGGTCTAGTGGATGGGGGTGCACAAATTTGCATCATGACAGAGGGACTCATGCAAAAACTAGGCATGCACATCCATGAGACACGTGAAATTAAGGTCAAGATGGCAAACAATAGCAAGGCTAGGTGCGTAGGCATTTGTAAACATGTTTTTGTGGAGGCCTTTGGCATTAAGAAGGCAGTGGATTTCTATGTCATGTCTACCAAAGGAAATGGTTACTCATTTATCCTAGGGAGACCATGGCTAATGAAAATGCGAGCTTTGTAGGATTGGGAGAGTGGAAAGCTAATTTGCAGGAACGACAATCATGAGAAGGTTGTCTTTGACATGAAGGAGCAACGCCAAGAGGAGCTCCATGAAGAATCATCACAAAGCGAGACGGAGGAAGGCTGGACCGATAGCACTTCAGAAGAAGAAAGTAGCGGGAGCATTACTAAAGAGGAGTCTTCCATCGAGTCATAGGGTAAGGTTAAAAGCAACCAAGAGCCTTTCAAAAAGGATGGGAGAGTAAGAGAAAAGCGTGTCAAGATGAAGGGAGCAGGTAAGCTATCAACAACACCAAAGAAGATGAAGGGATGCTGGAAGGTATGCTATCAACAACACTTACAAAGGATGAAAGAGAGGAGTTCAAATGTGTGCTAAGGAATTTTCCTAGGCTTTTTGCTAAAGACTACACCGACGTGCGTGGGGTAGATGTTGTTCAACACAAGATTGAGTTAAAGCCTGAGGCCACACCTAAGGTTCAGAAGCTACGAAGGCTAGGATTCATCAAGGAGCAGGTTTTACTCAAGGAGGTAAGAAAGCTTCTAGCAGCAGGTTTCATTTATCCAGTGGAGAATTCAGAGTGGGTCTCTCCCGTTATTGTCACTCCTAAGATAAACGGAAAGTGGAGGGTGTGTGTGGATTACCGTCCACTCAATGAGGCAACAAAAAGAGATCACTTTCCCCTCCCATTTCAGGATGAGATACTAAATGAGGTAGCTGGTCATGAGAAGTACACTGTGTGTGATGGCTACTCAGGCTACTTTCAAATAGGTATCACATTGGAAGATCAATTGAAAACAACCTTTATCACTCCTTGGGGCTGTTATGCTTTTAGAGTCATGCCATTTGGTCTGACAAATGCTCGTGCAACATTCCAATGTTTCATGAACATGGTGTTTCAAGCATTCTTTGGAAAGTCAATTAGGGTGTTCATTGATGATTTCTGCATTTATAGCTCAAAATCATTGCATCTACAAAGGGTAGAAGAAGGTTTAAAGAAGCTCTACGACATGGGAGGTCAACTCAACCCCGACAAGTGCCACATAGGTGAGGATGAACTGATCTTGCTTGGTCACAAGGTTTCCTATAAAGGCATTGAGGTGGGTCCTTCAAAGGCAAAGGCTCTTATTGAGCTCCCATCACCGAAGAGTCTTAAAGAGGTCATCTCTTTCATTCAGAAGGTGAAGTATATGTCACGCTTCATTCACTTAGCCTCGGAGTTGCTTCATCCTTTGCAAAAGTTGACACAACAAGTAGAATTTTCATGGTCTGATGAGCTTAAAGAGTATTTTTGTAACATTAAAGTCATTTTGTCAGAGCTACCAACACTCATGCCTCCTTGTTGGGAGTACACATTCTTTGTTAGCTCTAGTGTTGGAAGGGAAACAATTGGTGCTGTGTTGCTACAACAAGATCCCCACAGTACAAGGATGCGACCCATCTACTTTGCTAGTAGGGTCATGAATGCTTTGGAGAGAGATTACACAGAAGCAGAACTCATGATGCTTTTTCTCTGTTTGCGTGAGAGAAAGTTTAGATCCTACTGCTACCAAAACCTTTTGTAATCATCACTGCAGAAAATTTGTTCCCTTGGGTGTCATCTCAAATGAATCTTAGTACTAGGATCTCAAAGTGGATTATGGAGTTGCAAGAGTTCCAATACTCTTTCAAGGTAGAAGATAGTGTGCGTACACAATTGGCAGGGATTCTCACTTATAGGGTATATGAGAAGGAAATTAAGGTGCCTCAAGTAAAGACCCTACCATTGCCACCACCAAAAAGTATTCCCAATGCTTTTATCTTGTTCTGTGATGGAGCTTTTCGATGAGCCACAGAGAAAGCAGGGGGAGGGCTAGTGTTGCTCAACCCAAGTGGAGAGGTGGTCATGAAAGAGAAGGTCAATCTACCAGGTTCAACTAGCAACAATGAAGCAGAATACGACACACTACTTCATGGTTTGAAGATGTGCATTGGCCAAGGGATAAAACGTCTCATGGTAAAGGGAGATGCACTTCTCATTGTTAAACAGATTTTAGGCATTTGGGCATGCAAGAATGAAAGCTTAAGGACAAAAGTTCATGCCATTCGTAGGATGTTTAATCAGTTTGAAGAAGTGCAACTATATCATATTCCGAGGAAACAAAATGAAGATGCCGATTTACTTGCACACCAAGCAGTTACATGTGTTGAGAGAGAAGTGCAGGTCATCATGGTGGCAGCAGCTGTCAAGCAACCGAGATACCAGGGATTGGAGTCATTGGATCCCATTATTGGCTACATTTTGGAGGGTGAGTTTCCACAAGACTTCACGAAGGCTCAGACGAGGAGACTCATGAAAAAGGCAAGTTTCTATCTCTTCCTAGAAGGCTCCCTCTATCAAAGAGGGAAGGATCAAGTGTGCAGAAGAGTACCAACTATCGAAGAAATTCCAGCCATTCTAAAAGGTTTGCATGAAGAGGCATGTGGTGGTCATTTTTCCCAAGAATCAACTGTGAAGAAGATTTTGCTTGCGAGGTATGTTTAGCCAAGCTTGCATGTGGATGTTCAACATTGGTGTAAAAGCTGTCACAATTGTCAGATAAATGAAAATAGAAGGTTGGTGCATGGCCCGAGGCAAATAGTTCTTGCAAATGGACCCTTTGAAAAGTGGGGCATTGATACTATGGGTCCTCTGCCTAGGACAAAAAATGGTAAACTCTACATTCTAGTGGTTGTAGACTATATGACTAGGTGGGTGGAAGCTCAAAGTGTGGCAAGAGTGAATGAGAGGACAGTTAGCAAGTTTGTGTACAATCACATTTGTTGCAGATTTGGCACACCTTTGGAGATTGTTTCTGATAATGGTCCAGGGTTTAGGAAGGGATTGCTCACAGAAGTTTGTGAAGAGCTTCACATTCTACATCGTCATAGCACACCATACTATCCACAGTCAAATGGTTTGGTGGAGAAGGCTAATGGTGTCATTGCAGGAATCATTAGAAAGATGGTGCAAAACAAGACAAAATTATGGGATGACTTCTTGGATGGTGCCTTGTGGGCATATCAAACCACATATAGGGAAGCCACGGAGTTCACACCTTCACTTGGTTTATGGTCAAGAGGCTTTGCAGCCTATCGAGCTCAACATTCAACAATGCGACTTCATGGCAAAGGAGCACAAGATGATCAAGAGGTATGGGATGTATCGACTTCTTACGTTAGTGGAGCTTGAGTGAAAAAGAGAAGCAGCATATGAGTGCTACAAGAGGAAAGCCACACAAGCGAAAGAATCGCACAACAAGAAACTGAAGGACAAGGCATCAAGGAAGGAGAGCTTGTGCTAAGGTATGACAATCGACTTGACAATCGTTTTGATGCCAAGTTTGAAACTAGATGGCAAGGGCCATACATAGTCAAGAAGGCTTTCAATTCTAGTTACTATCAGCTTATGGACTTGAATGGTAAAGAGCACTCCAGGAAGGTAAACGGGTATCGCTTGAAGCCCTATTTGAGTCGCCTTCTACCAAAGGATCTACCAAAGATCTGTCCAAAGGCCGTTGTCTCATGTAAGTATTGTTACATGAAGCATGAGTGTAACTCCAGCCAAAATTCTGAGGGGCCAAACAATGAAGATCTCGTCAAGGACTCTGAAGCACTCTCTTTGGAAAAGATGCTGTATGATGGTACATGAATATACCATCATCCTGGGGGAGGGCTAATGATAGCCGTTTTTCGGCTCTCCATAATTGCCATAGTAAGTTACTCCACCCTACCAAATTCACCCAAACGCTATGGCTATCCCTACCATTTCACTGTACATAGGCGTGTGTGAGTTAGGGGGCTTTTCCTATATCTTCTTAAAAACCCTTAGCTAGCTAGTCACTGGGCTAGTTCAGCCAAAAAAATAAAAAAATAAAAAAATAAAAGTATATTATGGCCTCTTTGTGTGTAAATATTTCATTGTATATATGGGCAGTAATATAGGGTGGGATTTATTATTTTTGTATTTTATTTTAATTTTTTGTATACTTAGGTGTGTGTTTTTATTAAACCTATGTACACCTTCTTCATCTTACACCATAATTATATTTTTTGCCAATATGTATACTCTAACCTCATATTTTTCCTTTTTACAAATCACTCCCACATTTTCACCCTCACCCTCGTGAAAACAAAAAATTGATTTCTACTCATTGGTAACGTTTATTATATTATTTACTTGTATACCTTTTTCTCTTTCACCCAAAATAATTCAAGGAGGGACCATATCATATGATTCCAATATCTTTCCATATCCATAACTCCTCCATATTTTTATTATTATTTTTACTCATTATTCTAACACCATGTGCTCATTGAGCTAAAGTCCATGAATAGTCCATACACTAGTCCCACCATGTATATATTTCTTTATTCACCAATAATCCTCCTCCATGCATGGGTCAAGGGCAACTTGGATGCTTTGTATTATAATATGACAAAGGAGGGGCTCACTCTTGGATGCATTGTATAAATTCAACAAAGGAGGGGGCCACTAAAAGACTTTTGCAGGCATAAAAACAGGATTTTTGGTGAGAATTTTGGCACATATCTCCACTATGAATTTGGAGCGGTGGTCAAAAGAGAAATTGTAGCCCACGCTCTGAATAATCACCTAAACTTTTTTCACGATTTTTGGAGCTACCAGCAGTGAGCTATGATTTTTTGAGTGGACCCCAGTCTGCCCACTTTTCTCACAAGTAGCCCTTAGTCTTCTCTCACCCTTCCACACACCTACTCACTCTTACACATCCCTCCCTCTCCTTCCCTCACTCAAACCTGCAATTTCCATGGCTTCTCCCACCCTCTTCACCATTACCCTTCTCTCTCATCCCTATAGTTCTTTTATGAACCTCTACATACATACACCCTCTCCATGTCTCTCTCTATTGCTTCTATGTTACAATTTCACTCTCCTAAAAATATCTAAAATTCAGCATCTTAACCCTGATAACTTCTGCAAATTGAGGATTTTTCATCAACAAATCCTCTTTTCATCGTGGTGGTCAACCGTGGCGGCGGCGTAAAGAAGCGAAGAAGAAGAAGAAGACCAACGGTCATTTTTTCCACAATCTACACAAGGCTGAATTCAAGCTTCTTCAAAGCTTCACCATCTCAATGATTCTCTTTTAATTCACCCCTCTTCCTTCATCAAATCAACTCATCCTACCCATTGTAAATGTATCACTAACAATTCTAGTGATTATTACCACTAACAACTAACTTCTCTTGTAAAAATGCACCCACACTATCAACATATGGAGTAGGCAACCGCACAAGTAAACCAAATTCACTCACTCCCATGGAAGTTTCTCTCCTTTCACCACATCAATAATTTTCTTACTTAAGCCCACATCCATGTGACTCAAGAGAAAAGAGAGACCCCATTCTCATTTGAAATTCATAAAAATTCATAATCCTTGATCTTTCCTAATAAAACTGATAAGGCTTAATCCTAATCAAGGCTTCTAAAACCTATAAATAGAACCCATTCCTCCTTGTAAAAGACATCACCATACCATTGCACACTAGATTGAGTGTACCACACGCCAGTTCTATCTTGGTTGTAAAGAGAGAGTAAGCTTTCTATACACCATCACCTTGGTGCATAGAAAAGCTTGAGCTAGTTTGAGTGAGTGCGAGTAGAAGATATTCTTCCTACCATTGTTGTATCTACCCCAACATCAATGAATTGGTAGTTTTGGGTGCAATTCATGTCCAAAGGCTCACGCTTCTCCTCCAATTTGGCTTGGCAAACTCATTCAGCTTCATAAGGTGACTTGTTTCATTGAAGGTTGTTGTTTTGTTGCTTGTGATTCATTGGCTATTGTTTGGCTACCATTGTAAGAGGGTGGATGGTGAGAGGGCTCCCATAACCCTAAGACAATGTGCTAGTGATGCTATAACCAAATCTTGTCACTTGATTCCGCAAGCTCTAAGTTCCTTTTTGTGCAAAATATAAATTTGAAGCTAAGTTGTACACCATCTCGCTCTCTCTCTCTCTCTCTCTCTCTCTCTCTCTCTCTCTCTCTCTCTCTCTCTCTCTCTCGTGTTTTAGTGTGTGAGAGTGTTCCATTGGTGTTAGGGTTAGTGTAAATTCCTTGCTTGTTTGTGGGTTGCTCTAACTATTCTCCTCTTTTGCGTCCTAGTTCGCTCCTAAACTAAGCGGTGCCCCTTGTGTAGTTGGGATTTGGCTGTGGGTTTGTTGTTTTGGTTTGTGTTGTGTTGTGCCCCAGCCCCATTGAGCAGCACGGGAGCCTTGAAGGGTGTCTAGAGGTTGCTCTTCTTGTTGCCTGCCCCGGACCGCCTCAATGGAAATCTTTATGCATCACAAGCATAACATAAACTTTGTAGAAAACATTAACTATCCCAAGTAGGGAAGAGGAAGAAGAAACATTCCATAGGAGAAAGAAATAGTTCCTCACTTATCATCACTCTTCTTGCTAGCATACATACCATAATAATGAATATGGAGAAGATGGCAAGCTTAAGCATTGAAGCATGGCCCTTGGTTGGATTTGCATTCCATAGCCAACATTGTTGGTGTAGGCTCTCACTTCTCACAAGCTTGGAGAAGGAGGTGGACTTTCTCAACTTTCACCAAGTGAGAATGAATCCACAAAATGAGTGTGTGTGTGTGTGTGTGTGTGTGTGTGTGTGTGTGTGTGTGGTGTATATCCCCCCAGCACCCCCCTTGCTTGCTTGGGGACAAGGAGGTGGAGGTCCTCAACTTTCACCAAGTGAGAATGAATCCACAAAATGAGTGTGTGTGTGTGTGGTGTATATCCCCCCAGCACCCCCCTTGCTTGCTTGGGGCAAGTTGTAGCTTTTACACATGTTTAAAGCTCATTGGACCCCTCTCCCTCCTAGCCAATCACATGCATCATGCATTCAAGTACATGGGTAGTCTTTGGACACGTGTCCTCCTTACCCCTTAGATAAAGAGAGCTTGAAAATATCTAGATATTTGTTGGATGGAACTAGAAGCTCATTGGACCCCTCTTTAGCCCAACCAATAGCATTCAAGCACACCATGTGGTTAAGCATAGGGAGAGTCTGACATGTGTCCCATGTTCCGTTTGAGAAAAGAGGTGCCCTTTGGGTGAGTGGAAGGTTAAGTCACAGATTCCCCTATCTTTGGCACTTTCATGCATAGGAAGCTTCTCAAGCACCTTCCTCATTAAGTTTGTAGAGTCTCTTTTTGACTCCAGCACCATACCCCCCCATGAATGGGAAGCTTCTCAAGCACCTTCCTCATTAAGTTTGTAGGGTCTCTTTTTGACTCAAGCACCTTACCCCCCATGCATGGGAAGCTTCTCAAGCACCTCCTCATTAAGTATGACAAGGACCTCAAGTACCTTAGTCATCAAGCATGACAAGCACCTCAAGCACCTTAGTCATCAAGCACGCACCTTAGTCATCAAGCACGGCAAGCACCTCAAGCTTAGGTTGGGTTCCCACCTCAAGGTCAACCCTAGCTTGCCTAAGGTCAAAGGAATTTTAACACTAACCATTGGAGGTCTTTAATGAAGCTAACCCTAAGGTCTTTTAAGCTCCATTAGTTAACCTTGCTTTTTGACAAAGCATCTCTCATTTGGACCCCTTTACCATTGGCCCCATGTTGAGATAGATCCTTAAGCACATGTCTATATTATAACCCCTTGTTCCCGTTTATTATCCCACATTAAATTATCATTTTAATATGAGAAAATCATTTGGGTTGGCTAGATATTAGATTTAATTACATTACCTCTCTCTTGAAATCATAGCCGTCTCGACTATGAGGTAAAAGAGATAAAGCCATAGTCATTAGTCAATTCGTCTTAGCGGGTAGAGGATTCATTTTTACCCTACGACATCGTTCCAAGATAGATGACTAATCCATTTGGTGCTTGGGAGACATAGCTGCCACAAGCATGTCTGCTCTTTAGTCCATTTCATCCTCCCAAGTAGAGTGACAAATTCTACATGGTGTTTGAGAGACGTCATCATCCCAAACATGATTCTTAGTATGCATACTACTTAAATTTGTGCACAATAAAGAGAGAACTAGTATTATAAGACAAAAACATGGATCATTTAAAAGAAACATGTGCATTTTGATTACTCTAATGTAGCATTGTAAGTGTTGACAAGGTTTATACTATCCTTAAGCTGGATTCCTTGCATCCATCTAGCATCTTCAGAAGGATAATTTTTGAACTTAATAAGATACCGTTGGATAATCTTACCATGTCGTAGTACCTTGTCTTCATGCCAAAGGATAGCTTCGGGTTGTAGCACCTCTTCTTGGTCTTCGATTTCGGGAGGGTCTTCAAAAATTGGTTCATTTGGAAGCTCTCCTTTGTAGGGCTTAGGTAGGCTCGCATGAAAAGCATTGTGTATGAGCCAATGGTTAGGCAGCTTGAGTTGATAAGCCACCTCATTGGTTGGCTTCAAAATTTTAAAAGGACTATAGTATCTTTTTGCTAGTTTAGCATCATACTTTTGATAGCCCGTAGGATTTTTGCCCGCTGTTTACCTCAATCAAGCCTTAGGAAACTTAAGTAAGACCCAATCCTTTTCTTTGAACATTAAGGCCCTTCTGTGCTTGTCAGCAATAGCTTTTTGCCTTAGTTGGGAGATGGATATAGCCTCCTTAATCTTTTGAAAATATGCTTGCAGGTCACGGCTTTACTCATCGGCAGCAGCGAAGATCTTCCCATGTACTTTAAGTAGCAAGGGACTTTTAGGTCTTCCCTCTATGATTTCAAAAGGTGCTTTTCCCGTAGAAGTATGGATAGTATTATTATAATGATACTCAACAAGAGGTAAGTACTTTTCCCATTGTGAGAGTTGATCTACTTCTGTAACATAGGTCTTTAGTAGATCAAGAATTGTAAGACTCGCTATCTCACTTTGGCCATCCGTTTGTGGTGATAGGCCAAAGAGAAATTCAATCTTGTACCTAGATTTTCGAAGAGACCTTTCCAAAACTTACTAGTCATTCTAGGATCTCTATCTGACACGATGGATGTTGGCAATCCATAGTGTTTAAAAATCTGGGATATAAAGAGAGTTTCCATTTGGTGTGCCTTAATAGTCTTCTTGACAAGAATAAAGTGTGTTTGCTTACTAAACCCGTCGACTATTGTCCATATTCCTGTATTCCCATGATAGACTTGGATAATCCAAAGATAAAATCCATGGATATACTCTCCCATGGTGAATTAGGGATTGGCAATGGCTGGAGTAATCCACGTTATTTCCCTCTATAATACTTGGTCTTTTGGCATACCACACATTTTGAAACATACTCTTGTACGTCCACTTTCATGGTAGGTCAATAAAAGTACAACAACATTTTAGATAATTTGGGAAAATCCCGTTTCCCAAATTCTAAATGTCTATGCTGGATTGTGCTATTTAATGATTTCTAAGCTCTAGTTGCCTTTAATTTAGATAATTATCATGATTGTACTAGTCTATTTTAATTTATCTACTATAAAATTTAAGCATAAACCTCCAATATAGTTCTTTGAAAGAGGATTTGTATGACATCAATGCTTTTCAAACTTCAACAAATGCTTCTAGAAGTAGCTTCTCAAAAATGAGGTGTCAAAAAAACCAATTGATATGATTTTTAAGCAGCATATAAATTGATTACAGCAATTAAAAAAGATAATATGTAAAGATAAATACTATTAAACACTCTTGTCATGAATTTGGTGATCTTAATCCACGTATAACAAAATACTTGGTCATGGTTTCGTAGCACGCTATCAAGTTTTAAATACACGATAATTTAAACAACATTCAAACTAGTATTTCACACTTAAAAAGTCAAAACAATAATATAGAGTATCATATGGCTATAAGACCATGAGATGCCATCTATTGCACCTATGGCCTTAAGGCCATATAGTGCTCTTTGTAGATATATCTATGACTTTAAAATAATCCAAAATATGTCTCTTTATGACCTCAAAGCCATAGGGTTAGGATTGCTAGCTAGTCTCAACGTATAAAGATATCCAGTGCTTCAAATCCATATGGGACTTTATTTATGTGTCAACCTATGTCCCTAAGGTTGTAGGTTCTCTCAGGGCCAAAAGATGTTGTTTATGCCAATAAGAAACCCCTCTATATGTTGGCACTCTATGTCCCCTGGTGCACAAGGTGTGGCTCGTATGCTATTTAGAAACCCTTTATTCTATATGTTGTCATGATATGGCCTTAGACCATAGGGTGCCCTCTATGCTAGTAAGAAATCCTCTATACTCCATGTTTGCACCCTATGGACCTAGGGCCACAAGGTACCCTCTATGATAGTAATAAATCCTCTACGCTCAATATTGAGACCATGTGGCCCCAAGGCCATAGGATATCCTCTATGGTAGTGAGAAAAACCCTTTATGCTCTATGTTCACAAAACAATCAAAAAATCTAAACAATAATATAGAGTTTCCTATGGCCTTAAGACCATAAAATGTCATCTATTGTACCTATAATTCCATTTGGTATTTTATTTAAGTATAAAAGTTAAATGAGGCACTTACTTAGATAAACTTTCATAATTCTAACTTGGAATTTGTTTCTTAACATAAAACTACAATATAAAAACTCTGAATATAAGTTTGTGCCAAATAATCTATGTTAAGATGAAGATTTTTTACATCAAGTACATGCTTTAGAACTTCATTCAAAGGTTTTAGAGATCGTGTCTCAAAAAAAGGAGGTGTTGGAAATTTGAAGTGAATAATACAAAGCATATACATTGATTATGTCAAAATAGTATAAAGTATAGACACAAAGATTACCACCAATAACTTGACAGTTTCATAAAAATGATGGTCTTCCTCGCATGTACAAAAAATTACTAACTAGAAAGAGTATGATGTCTCCAAGATTGAGGGTGTTCAAAAAACACCGTTTTGTAACACTACCAAATGTCAAGAACATTCTGATTGTTTGCATCACTTAATAAAGACAATTACTAAGAAGAGAAAGTTAACAATACCAAAGAAGCATCAAACAATGAAACCAAAGAACTTGAATGAGAGAAGTCTCCTCACAATAGGATGCACTTCATTAAAAAAACAGTTTAAGGATTTTTCAAGCTATCCCACAACTTTCCATCAAGTTTAAAATTTGAAAAGTACACAATGCCAAAGACTTGATAGATGCTATTTAGAATACTTAACTAGTACACTTAAGGTGGCCTCCTTCTCTTGATATTCTGAGTCCTTTGAGACATATAACGTTGCATTACATAGTGAGTCTAAGGATCGGGATGGAACATTGCAAAATTTCTTATGGTATAGTCTCACTTGTGTTTAGCATACAACCATCCACATAACCATGGAACAATTTCATCTTTTAAAAAACTTTGAAGCAATTGAGTAGGTTGGTTCCAAACTTTAGAAAAATCATATAAGTTCCTTGCATATTCCACATCACTCAGTATGGACTATCATCAAATATTATAGTGTTGCCCCCATCTAAATAATTAAATAGCTTTCATATGGTTGAAAGATTTTTGTGATAGGCTCTTTTGTAACCAATCATGAAATTTGAATTTTGGTAGTACCTGTTATTCATAATCATCTTGAATTTGTGACTTTGTGTAGTAAAACAGGTCTTGATTATGTGCTGAGTTTTTTGTAAACGATGACAACTCCAAATCCAAACCTCAAAGAACTCAAAGCAAAATCTTAAGAAATACTCTACATCTGGATGCACCGCATACACCTCATTGTTATCCTCTACAATGTACATATACTTGGTCCAAGTTGGCCTTGAGTGAAGCTCAAATAGTGCAAGAAGCACACCCTCTAAATCCAAGATAAGCGTTTTTTTCTTCTGTTTGAAAGATGCTGGTAGATAATGAAACCATTGCTCTTGGTTTGAATATGATATTTGATGTAATATGAAAGGGAGCTCCTCTATTTTGTGATAATCTAGTAGCAAAACATTTTTTCTTAGAATCCCTGAAATGATTAAAAAAAAGAAGTTAATATAGAGATCTTAAGTGTGTTGAAGACCTTAGGGACATAGGGTGCTAATTTGTGGTTACACTTAGTAAGTTTTATGCAAGAACACATGCCAAACTGTGACCCTATGGCCTTAGAGTCATAGGGTGTTGAGACCATAAAGTGCAAATCCCCCCAGGTCGTAGAGCAAGATTTGACCTTATGACCATGTAGATTGTCCTTGATGGCACAATTAACTCAAATTTCAAAGCAAACAACTATAAAACCTTTTTTTAAAAAGAGCATTTGGCACACGAAACTCAAAAGTTACTTATAGTATTGAAAGACAAATTAAAAAACTATTAATCATTTACATCTTCATATATCTTGAAACCCTAAGCACTCTAACAAAGTCTCTGAGTACATAAAGATCTTTGTAAATGACAAAATGTTACAAAACATTGCACCATCATTTCTTGATATAGGGCTATTTGAGATCATACTAAATTTTTAGATGCTTTATATAATTCCTGGCTTCATGTACTTTGATCACAGGCTCCTTGTATCCTAGTTTTTGGGCAAGCATAATTGTTTGTGTACCTTTCAAGGTTGATAACGATTGATATTCTATAAGACCCTTACTTTTTCTCAATCACATGCTGAAAGTTTCTTGTCTTGACTTTGAGTGGACATTCCACTAGTGCTAGATGTTGCAACTTTCTCATCATGAAGAGGACGAGAAACTTCTGGTAGTCTGCTCGTGAGGTAGTTTTGTCCTAGAAAGATTAGATTTTTCTCCTCCCACTCTGCAACAACCTTGTGTATACGGTTGTAAAGCTCATGACCTTGAGCTATGGGTGCTTGTCCATATAAATGAGACCTTGTAACTGTGTTAATGTCATTAACATGATTGAGAGATTTGATATATGGTAGAAGCTCCCCAAGGAGGACATTAAATGATGGTGGAAAAATACAATTCAATGTAGGATTCATGCATCCCTTTAATGGTTCATCATCTACAAGAAAAAATCTTGTTGCATCAAGCCCAAGTTTTGATGATGCCATAGCCAACGGTTTGAAAAGTGCTTCTACTCCTGGATTATCTAAGCGAGTGATCCTTGATTCTACGCATGGTTGACATTGGCTTTGCCCCCAGATCATAAAGAATGGAAATTTTTCTTTAGATTCCTTTTCTAAAATCTTGATGATGTCCACAACATGCATGTCATTAGTAGCTGACCATATCCCTACATTGAAATTGCTAAGTAGAGCCTTTAAAAACTACTCAATGCATCCTAGACGAAGAACAATATGCTCATGTCCAAACTTTAAGCTCTTCATTTTCTTGGACTTTTGTCAGCATCTCCTCAGGAACAATCCACACAAGCTCACTATTATAGTCAGCATTGGTTTATTAGTGGATGGAAGGTCAGACTCACCATGCACTTCAATTTCCAAATCCTGGGGTGCTAAAATATTTGTGTTGGACTCTCATTCTGGCGTTGCACATGTTCTAGAACTTGCATTGCCTTCTACTTTGATTGTGGTGCCATGCAATCCAATTCCCAAACCTTGGCTACTAGAATATTTTCATTGGATTCTTCTTCTTGCCTTACACAAGTTCTAGAACTTTCACTGTCTTCTTCCATTGAATTACTCTTTAAATTTATTTCCAGTCGTTGAAGCGGTTGACCTTCAAAAACTTGTAGATTCTTGTCATCTTCTTCAAAAACTCTTTAATTGACATGGAGATTGATAGTATCTTTCTCAGTAGGGTCAATGGCATGAGCATCCTCTATACCAACAATCTCGAGTAAAACTTTGTCAGTCGTAATATCTTGTTAAAGGACTGCAAGTTTAAAGAACACCTAATTTTAGATTCCAAAGTATCTACATTTTGATAAAACTAATCGCAAATAACAGATTTACTAACTGACAACACATCTAGAACGAATTTATTTTTATGCTCCTCATTGTCTAGAGATTCCTAATCTTTATCTAGCTACATTAGTTCTTTATCCATGATGGTGGCGTTGTCAGGAGTTTTTTGGAGCAAGGGATTGCGCATATGTACATACTCATGCATGGTGCATCGAATAAAGGATTGCCCATTTTCCAGAGCCAGGTGGTTACGTGGGTCCCACATGTGTACAAGTAGGACAGCATGTACATAGTGCATCGATTTTCACTATTACCAGTACCAGTTTGTTTTTTCTATAATAATGAGGAGTTGGTAGCACGTAAAAATTCTTGAGGAAGCTATCCACGGGCCGATGACATGAGGTAAGCAGGTGCGTCAGATGGTATCTAGTGGCGTCAGGAGGGCGAATGGGGTGCACGTGGATAAGTACGGACACGACGTAGGTGTTTTCTTGTGCTAATTATGCAAAAAGGTCATCATGAGGACCATATTTTGGGTCCACTTCACGTGGTGGTAGGATGCATTATTGAAAAAAGCTGAGTGCCAAGTGTGCGGATGATGCAAAAAAGGTGACAACTATGCACTGCGAGGTTAGTTTTTGGCCTGTTCGGGGTCCGTTTGAGGTCAACTAAAAGGCCAAGGGTGCCCAAGTAAAAAAGCTAAGTGTGGGAACTGAAAAACAAGAGAAAAGACCAGAAAAAATGTGGAGAAGAGAGGAGGAACAGACGCAACTGTGTTTTTGCTCATTTTGGAGATAGTTTTGGCCGTAAACTGCCCATCCGAGATTTGAGCACTCTGACATTGTAGACTGGGGTTTTGGGCCGTTTCGGACGCGATGGCACTGTCCATTTTTCCAAATTCCTCACTCTTTTTCTACTATTTTTCTGTGTAATCTTCTCCGGTGAGTGAAGCCTCTGCTTAACTTTGTGGTTGTATCTAGTGTATTTCTTGAAAACTGTGTAAACTATTTTCCCCATTGGTGTTGGACCAAGCTCATTTGTATCTAAACATCAGAAATTCTCATGTTTTGGGATGAGTTTTTTGGGTGTGTGTGTGTGTGTGTGTGTGTGTGTGTGTCTGTGTGGAGTGGGTAAGCGGATAGTCTCTCTCCTCTCGCTCCATCGGTGTGTTCCCTGTCTCGGCCAGGTGTGTTGTGTCAGTCGAGTGGTGCCCCATAGTTTGTGTGTGTATCTTCCCAAGAGTGTGTGTCGGGTCGTTATAGAGGCGTTATGTGTGTTTTCATCCCGCTCACAGCGTCTAGAAGTACTCTCTAATATGATATTTATAGAACTCTTCATTTCATATCTTGTTTCTATCTTATCTTGCAAGCTCACTCGCCACCCTATATGATCTTTGCTAGCACTCTTGGGTCCATAGGGTACCTTTCATGCTAGCAAGAAATTCTACATGCTTTATGTTAGCACCCTATGGTCCTAGGGCCACAAGGTGCCCTCTATGCTTCTATGCTAAAAGGAAATCCTCCATGCTCTAAGTTGGCATATGACCCAAGGGCCAAAGGGTGTCTTCAATTCTAGTAAGAAACACTATATGCTCTAAGTTCGTATCCTCTGGCCCAAGGGACATAGGATGGCCAAGGCATCCACGGGTACATTCACAAACAGATTCTGACTACGATGTCATTAGAGCACATAGCATTCTTTCTAATACTAGTGATTTCAATAAAAAATATCAAGTTGTTTTAGTGATCTTAAATACAATTTATATAGGTGATATACTTTTTGACATAATTTTCAAGGATGAATACACATTAAAAGTTTTCATAATAAAATTCATGAAAAAATCCAAGTTATATACACATTAAAATAATTATAGGTGGTATATATCAACATAATTAGACAATGATAGTCATGAAAAAATCCAAGTGTTAACTTTCTTATAAAATCTCAATGTATTTATGATCTTATTAAAATGTGTAAGTAAATACTGTGGTAAATATACAAAATTGAATCATTATCATACATCATACAGTTGTTTCTTTGCCACACAGTTGAAGGGGTCTTTGCCTTCAAATGTCAACATAAAATTCAAACATTTAAATCAAATTTGGAAGTACTTTAATTCACAAATGCATTGATATGTTGGTGGATGGAAGATCCGGATCACCATGCACTTTGATTTTCAAATCCTGGGGGGCAAAAATATTTGTGTTGGATTCTCCTTCTGGCATTGCACATGTTCTGGAACTTTCATTGCCTTCTACTTCCAATTTCAAAACTTAAACAATTGTCATACATTATACAATCATTTCTTTGCAATAAACCTTGATACAATGTTCCAATTGCTACATGACAAGCTAAAAAATTGTACTAGTCCTAGCTTCCCTCTATTGAAAAAAAATTCAAGATATGAATTCCAATTCTCTGCATCATCTAGAAGAAAAACAAAATCATAGTTTGGAACAAAGTACGAGACTCGTACTTTATATCTTTGGCTAGAATCTTGTTGCAATTAAAGAACTAGATCTTCACATAATCCAAAGGACAAATGCTTCATAAACCATTTGCACTTTGATATTCGATGTTTACTATCTAAGCAAATAATTGGCATTTACAACATATGTTGAATATATGTTTAATCTAGTTAATTAGTTGCAATACAAAGATAGTTATTTCAAACGCCTACACCATCAATTCACAATAGAAGAACTTACACCTAACCAAAAATGATCATACATCAATTGTTCACACTCTCATTTTGGAATTTTGAGGTCTAAATACTTTTTTCTTTTTTCTAGCTTATTTCATTCTCAATAGAATATTAAACCTTAATCACAAGATAAGAAATATATGTCCCTACACAAGATAGTAAGGACAAAGAAAAAAAAAATTGAAACACTTAAAGAGTCTTTAGATGACCTAGAATAACCAACCTATGGTCTAAAGGACATAGGGTATCATGTGATATTCTATAAGATGTGTCCATAGAGAGATAAGTGATTTGCATCCATGGGGTGGTTTAAGTGCCCCTGTGGAGATTCTATGTGAGCACCGTATGGCCCTAGGGTATCCCAAATGCTCTTGGATAACTTATGTTTCCTTCTAGAATAGCCCAAATGCTTTTGGAGGATTCTATGTTGACACCCTATGGCCTTAAGGCTATAGAGTAGCCCAAATGCTTATATGCCCTTTTAAAGACTCTATGTAATCACCCTATATCCGTAAGATTGTAGGGTAGGCCAAATGCTTTTGGGGGATTCTATGTTGACACCCTATGGACATAAGGCTATAGAGTAACCCATATTCTTATGTGCCCTTTTAGAGGCTCGATGTAATCACCCTACATCCGTAAGGTTATAAGGTATCCCATTTGCTTTTGGGGGATTCTATGGCTCTAGGGCCATAGGGTGCAGTGTCTACAAAGAACTCTATGATCCTCAAGTCATAGGGTGTTCTTCCCAAACCTCATATGAATCACTTATGTATCATTTAATTTTAAATTATTACATAATATATCTTATGACCATATATATATGTAGAATTCTATTTGCTACAACATGTCCATATAATATCATGCACTTAAGTTTAGTTCATTTATTGTGAAAAAACTCAAACTCACAAGTTCACATTTTTTCAAAGAATAAACCAAACATCAATGTTTTTAACATCATGGGCGGATTTGAGATGGTAAAAATAAAATAAAATGACAACAAATGAGAATCTAAATATCAGTAATGTAATATCATGGGTGGCTAGCTTAACCTATTTCCTATAGAATTTCTAGTTGAATGGCCTTAGCACTTACATCCAACGGTTCTTCAATTATTTCTTCCTTTGAATCCTTGGCATTGACTTTCTCTGTGGTATCCACACATGCCCACCTTCTAAGATCAAGGTCTTCTTCCACTATGGAATGGCAAAGAGATTCCAATTGTGTCATTTGACACTAGTGTATGCAACTCATATCACCTTTCTCTGTTGTTGTAGTGCCTCTTTAGTCCCATAGCCTAATGAGAAGATGTCTATTTCTTGATCATCTTCTTTGACATAGATGCATTTGATTGCATGACGCACAAAAAAGTCTTTGGTTGTGGTCACAGCAGCATACTCGTCGTCGTTGATGCAGAGAGTATGCATTGACTCCAACAGTGACTCTTTAACACTAGAGTAGTTGGTGTACTACTCTCCTTGACTGAAGAATGCCCAAACCCCCAAAAATTACTTTGCGAAGATCACATGTTTGGATGGTCTCTAATCTCATTAAGGAGCTCAAAGGTAGAACATGCATTTCATACCATTTAGCTTTCTCAGAAATGCCTTCTCTAGGGAAGCAGCATGTTGATACTTGACTAAGGCAGCAATTAAAAACTCTGATGGTTGATGTGCTACCCCACATACTCCATCAATTACTTTAACAAATTGGGTAGCACTCCAACCACTAGATGTAAGACTTTTGTGTGTTGTATCTATGATGCAAACACCAACACGAATTGTAGAGCTATTCTCACTGTGCTGAGAAACTCAATGCCTTCCAAATTCTTTCCAACACACTTGATTGTCCATGGGAAAATGAATTGCAAACTAGAAGTGCCATTCTTTTGTGCAATGATCCAATGCACATATCCGCTAGTGATCTCATGAATTGGCTCTTTCTCCTTTGCTTTTTGTAGCAGGAGGCTTAGTCATTGAGTATAGCTCGTGAAGAGAGATTTGTAAATCTCATCTGTAATGTTATAATTAGACTTATATGCATCCCATGAAGTAATTTTTATTGTTGATGGATCTATCTCTTTAAATGCCATCAACATTTGACGCTCAAAACCCTGGTCTGCTTTAAGTTCGTTGCATGTGCAGTGAGATCAAGCATG
Source organism: Adiantum capillus-veneris (assembly GCF_014529385.1). Lineage (NCBI taxonomy): Eukaryota > Viridiplantae > Streptophyta > Polypodiopsida > Polypodiales > Pteridaceae > Adiantum > Adiantum capillus-veneris. The sequence continues at coordinate 164,134,521 of NC_140938.1, forward strand.
CCTGCTTGATGTGGTTGCTTCACTAAGCAGATCTTCTCTTCTATCATCTCGTGTTGTAGTAGCTTGACATCATTATCTTCTAAACCATTTAGGCATCTAAAGGTTGTTTTTCGCCCACGAGGAGTTGATTTCTGATGCTTCTCTAAGATGTTTATCCACTAAAAATAGATTTCATCATTGTATATGACCATGTGTGCTTCTTTGTTGGAAAATACCTTATAGTTGAACGTGATGTTCTCTACATTCACAAAGGCCTTCAAAATAAAGAAAAGAAAATTATCTTCATTTCAAGTTATATTTGTAACAAAAACAAGCATAGGGAAGTGCAACTTACATCCCAAGGTGCTCGACGAGGATGACCAATAAGAACTCCTGCCTTGGGTTTTGTTGGTTTAGAATATGCAAGCCATTGAGTACGGTCATGCTTCAAGACCTCCACATAAGGCTGGTGTTTCATTGTTGTTATTCTCTCCATGTTGTCCATTTTGGAAATTCGAACAGCAACCTTTATGGGAGCGTCTACCACTATCCTTGCAGTTCTAAACTTGTAGAACTTGTTTCGCAAAGCATACTTAGTGCTGTTGTTACGCAAAAACGCTCTAGCCGCTATGATGGAATGTTGACCAGCTAGAATCCAATAATGGTATGTTGATAGCTTGTCTCCATGCACTTTAGTTATTTGTAAAGGAATTTTTGTAATTGGGCTATATGGCATCAGGTCTGCTGCACTAGAGACTAGCATAGAGTGCCCTACAAATTTCTTCAAGAGATATTTCACATACACATCTGACAATGGTCTACATTTATAGCCATCTACTGCAAGGTTGCATTGCTCAACTGGGATCAATTGGATAAATTGTACACCAAATTTATAATAGTGTGCAATTCCAACGTATCCATCTAGCCCACTCTTAGAAGCTTTGGAAACTTCTATATCAAGATCTTTTTCTTTGGGATGTGTAATAGAGTCCAACACAGTTAAGGATATTGAGTCCACAACCACCGCCATTGCCACTCAGGGGGTTTCAACTGTTAGGGTTGAAAGTCCACTAGAATCTCCTGCTTCTTGAGTCTATAAGGGTATAACTAAAATATTTTCTTCGGCCACATTTCCACTATTGTCTCCAACTGAGGGAGTCTGACTCTCCTTGAGAGTCTTAGAATGATTTTCTTTACCTTTGTCTTCATTCTTTCGCTTCTTATTCTTCTTTGTGCTGCTCAATTTACCTAAATATTGATTGACTTTCTTAAAAGCCCTCAATATATAAGTCTATAAGGTTCTCACTTGGAGTGTCGTCTTGAAGCTCCACCCACCCTGCTTTTGTCATTGTCACTCCGTCATAATCAACCTTCACCAATTTTTGAGCAAAGGCCATAGGCTCCAACAAGTAGGAGTCACCATTGAGTAGTTTTACTCCAAGGCATGGAGACATTTCAAGATATGAACAATCTTTATTTATCTCCTTGACAATACCACAGTCCTTGAAGTGCAATTGCTCTTTATCTTGAAAGAAGAAGTGGACTTTCTCATCACTTCCACCATTTGGTAAGTGAAAATCTAGATACCAAGAACTTGGTGTTGTGCCTCTTGCATCAACTGACTTTGACCTTCTCTTCTGAGATTTTTTCTGTAAAAAGAATGACTATATTTAGACAAGATGGATATTAATACATCCATATGGACCTAGGGCCATAGAGTCCCCTCTATATTAAACCATGTGGTCCAAAGGGTGCCAACAAAATGGTTCTACAGTGTACCTACGCCACCCTATGGTACTATGATCACAGGTTCTCTTATGACATTAGAGGAACCTCAAAGTAGTATCCCTTGAATGGCCTAAATCCCCCTTTAGAGCCTCTACACCAACACCATATGGCATCATGTGGCCTAAAGGCCATAGGGTCCCTTGCATGCTAGTAAGAACCTCTCTATGCTTTACATTGGCATCCTAATGCCCCAAGGCCACAAGGTGGCCTCTATGTTTTGAAGAAACCCTTCATGAGGGTTTTTTGGCAACCTATAGCCCCAAGGCCATAGGGTGCTCTGTATGCCAGTAAAAACACTATTTGCTCTATATCGAGTAGACCTTGTGGTCTGAAGGCCATAGGGTCCCCTCTATGCTAGTAAGAATCTCTCTTTGCTCTATGCTCTATGGTCTATGCTCTATGCTCTATATTGACTTTCTATGGCCCCAAGGCCACAAGGTGCCCTCATTGTTTCCAAAAGACCATCATTCTTTTGGTAACCTATGGCCCCAAGGCCATAGAGTGCTCTCTATGCCGGTATAAAGCACTATTTTCTCTATAATGACACCCTAAGGCCTGAAGGCCATAGGGTTGGCCCCAAGCGTGCTCTGTATTCCAGTGAAAAATACTATTTGCTCTATATTGAGAAGGACTTGTGGGTTGAAGGCCATAGGATCCCCTCTATGCTAGTAAGAACCTCTATTTACTCTATATTGGCACCCTGTGGCCTGAAGGCCATAGGGTTCCCTCTATGCTAATAGGAAGCTCTCTATGCTCTATGCTCTATCCTCTATGGTCTATGCTCTATGCTCTATATTGATATCCTATGGACCCAAGGCCACAAGCTTCCCTCATTGTTTCCAAAAAAAAAACTCATTGTTTTGGCAACCTACGGCCCCAGGTCCATAGAGTACTCTCTATGCCAGTATAAATCACTGTTTTCTCTATATTGGCACCCTAAGGCCTGAAGTCCATAGGGCCCCCTCTATGTTTCAGAAGGTTCCCTCTACGTTTTCAATTTGAAGAAACCATTAATGATGGATTTTTGACAAGCAATGGCAATAGGGCCATAGGGTGCTCTATATGCCAATAAAAAACACTATTTTCTCTAAGTTGGCACCATGTGACTTGAAGGCCATATGGTCCCCTCTATTCTAGTAAGAGCCTCTCCATGCTCTATATTGGCACCCTTTGGCCTGAAGGCCATAGGGCCCGCTCTATGCTAGTCATAACCGATCTATGCTCTATATTGGCACCTTATGGCCTGAAGGCCATAGGGTCCCTTGTATGCTAGTAAGAACCTCCCTATACTCTACACATCCTATAACCCCCAAGGCCACAAGGTGCCCTCTATGTTTTGAACAAACCCTTCATGGGGGTTTTTTAACAACCTATGGATGCAAGGCCATAGGGTGCTCTCTATGCTAGTAAACAACACTATTTGCTCTATATTGAGGAGACCTTGTGTGCTGAAGGACATAGGGTCCCCTCTATGCTAGTAAGAACCTCTGTTTTTTCTATATTGACACCCAGTGGCTTGAAGGCCATAGGGTTCCCTCTATGCTAGTAAGAAGCTCTCTATGATCTTGCTTTATGCTCTATATTGACATCCTATGGCCCCAACGCCACAAGATGCCCTCATTGTTTTGAAAAACCCCTCATTGTTTTGGCACCCTATGGCCCCAGGTATAAAAGCACTATTTAGTCTCTCTATGCTAGTAAGAACCGATCTTTTCTCTTTATTGGCACCCTATGGCCTTCAGGCCATAGGGTCCCCTGTATGCTAATAAGAGCCTCTCTATGCTCTACACATCCTATGATGCCAAGGCCACAAGGTTCCCTCTATGTTTTGAAGAAACCCTTCATGAGGGTTTTTTGGCAACCTATGGACCCAGGGCCATAGGGTTCTCTCTATGCCATTGAGGAGACCTTCTAGGCTGAAGGCCATAGGGTCCCCTCTATGCTAGTAAGAACCACTCTTTTCTCTATATTGACACCCTGTGGCCGCAAGGCCATAGGGTTCCCTCTATGCTAGTAAGAAGCTCTCTATGCTCTTACTCTATACTCTATATTGACATCCTATGGCCCCAAAGGCCACAAGGTGCCCTCATTGTTTTGAAAAACCCCTCATTGTTTATGCACCATATGGCCCCAGGTAGGATGCACTATTTGGTCCGCTCTATGCTAGTAAGAACCAATCTATGCTCTATATTGGCACCCTATGGCCTGAACGCCATAGGGTCCCTTGTATGCTAGTAAGGACCTCTCTATGCTCTACACATCCTATGACCCCAAGGCCAGAAGGTGCCCTCTATGTCTTGATGAAGTCCTTTATGAGGGTTTTTTGGCAACCTATGGACCTAGGGACATAGGGTGATCTCTATGCCATTGAGGAGTCCTCATGGGCTGAAGGCCATAGGGTCCCCTCTATGCTAGTAAGAACCTCTATTTTCTCTATATTGAGACCTTGTAGCCTGAAGACCATAGGGTTCCCTCTATACTATATGCTCTATATTGACATCCTATGGCCCCAAGGACACAAGGTGCCCTCATTGAATCGAAAAAAACCCTAATTGTTTTGGCACCCTATGGCCCTAGGTAAAAAGCACTATTTGTTCCGCTCTATGCTAGTAAGAACCAACCTATGCTCTATATTGACACCCTATGGCCTGAAGGCCATAGGGTCCCCTGTATGCTAGTAAGAACCTTTCTATGCTCTACACATCCTATGACCCCAAGGCCACAAGGTGACCTCTATGTTTTGAAGAAACCCTTCATGAGGGTTTTTTGGCAGCCTATTGACCTAGGGCCATAGTGTGCTCTCTATTCCATTGAGGAGACCTTGTGGGCTGAAGGCCATAGTGTCCCCTCTATGCTAGTAAGAACCTCCATTTCCTCTATATTGACACCCTATGGCCTGAAAGGCCATAGTGTCCCCTCTATGCTAGCAAGAAGCTCTCTATGCTCTTGCTCTTGCTCTATGATCTATATTGACATCCTATGGCCCCAAGGCCACAAGGTGCCCTCATTGTTTGGAAAAAACCCTCATTCTTTACGCACCCTATGGCCCAAGGTATAAAGCACTATTTGGTCCACTCTATGCTAGTAAGAACCGATCTATGCTCTATATTGACACCCTATGGCCTGAAGGCCATAGGGTCCCCTGTATGCTAGTAACAACCTCTCTACGCTCTATACATCCTATGACCCCAAGGCCACAAGGTGCCCTCTATGTTCTGAAGAAACCCTTCATGAGGGTTTTTTTGCAACCTACGAACCGAGGACCATAGCATGCTCTCTATGCCATTGAGGAGACCTCATGGACTGAATGAAGGAGTACAAGCGGAAGTGCGACGCGAGAGAGAGAGTGCAAGAAGAAGAGCACGACGATATGGTGAACTCGCTCTACTATAATGTGTAGAGCATAGTGAGTTCTTATTAGGTTTTTACAAAAGAATATGTGTACATACCTGGCGGCCCGCCCACTTACCTAGGCAACCACATTGGGCTTTATACCCCAACAACCTCCCACTTAAATTCCAATGTGGTACTTTAATTGTGAGAGAAGCTACTATACAAGCTAATATACAAGAGATGTAGAGAAGTGATGTACTACCCTACACCTAACTGCTTGCGAAAATGCGCAAAGCTCTCTGAGGGAAGTCCTTTTGTAAGTAGATCAGCAGGATTTTCTGTGGTGTGAACTTTGACAAGCTAAATTTTCTTATCCTCGAGCATTTCCCTGATGAAATGATCCTTCACATCCACATGCTTTGTCTTTGAGTGATAAACTGGATTGCGAGCCAATTGTATAGCACTCAGACTATCACAATATAACACAGGCATCTCTTCTTTGATTCCCAAATCTGTTACTAGTCGATTAAGCCAAATTGATTCTTTGCATGCCTCTGATGCTGCAACATATTCAGCCTCTGTAGTAGACTAAGTAACACAATTTTGTAATCTAGAACACCATGATACTACTCCACCAGCCAATGTAAAGACATACCCTGACGTAGACCTTCGGTTGTCTGAGTCACCTGCATAATCTGAGTCTGTAAAACCCTTTACACTTAGCTCCTGACTCCCATAGCATATGCGCATACTCTTTGTAGCTTTCAGGTATCTCAATATTCCTTTCACTGCCTCCCAATGTTTCTTGCCTGGATTTGACATGTATCGACTTACTACTCCCACTGCAAATGCAATGTCTGGGCAAGTAGCAATCATTGCATACCTCAAACTACCCACTGGAGACGCATATGGAATCTTATCCATTTCAGCCTGTTCTTCCTCAGACACAGGACAATCTTGTTTGCTAAGTTTCACATATGGTGGCAATGGAACACTCAATGCCTTTCCCTTCTCCATATTGAAACGTTGCAAAACCTTGTCAATATACTCTGTTTGAGATAATCAAATCAACTTCTTTGATCTATCTCTCTCAATGCGCATACCAAGTATATGACTTGCCTCACCCATGTCTTTCATGTCAAACGATTTTGCCATCTTTGACTTCAAAGCTGAAATTTCTTCCAAGTGCTTGCCAGCAATCAACATGCCATCCACATACAAAATAAGGATCAGCCAACTACCATCCTTAGCCTTCTTTGTATATAGACAGTGATCAAACTCACTACGTTTGTAGCCTTGAGAAAGCATAAACTTGTGGAATTTATGGTACCATGCCCTCGGTGATTGTTTTAAGCCATAAAGACTCTTTAACAACTGGCATACCCAATCTTCCTTGCCTTTCTCAACAAACCCTTCTGGCTGCTGCATGTAAATTTCCACATCTAAATCACCATGCAAGAACGCTGTCTTGACATCCATTTGGTGCAACACCAAATCTAATATGGCAACCAATGCAATAAAGCATCTCAATGTAGTCATCTTGACCACCGGAGAGAAGACTTCATCAAAGTCAATGCCTTGTTCTTGCTTAAAGCCCTTGGCAACAAGCCTTGCTTTGTACTTTGGCTGACTATCATGAGCGGTGATCTTATACATGTAAACCCATTTACAAGGTAGAGCCTTTTTGCCTTGTGGTAATTTAACTAGCTTCCATGTCTGGTTTTTATGCAGAGCTGTCATCTCTGACTGCATGACCAATTGCCAATTCCCGGAGTCCTTCATTTGCACTGCTTCCTTGTAACATGAAGGCTCATTGCAATCAGTCAACATGACATAGTTCATAGATGGAACAAACCTATCAGGAGGTCGCATGATACGTCCAAATCTATGCACAATAGGTGGCTTAGGTCAGCCAAAACCTGTGGTTCCACTCTATCCTGTCCTTGCTCCTCTTGAGCCCTGACATTTTGTCTTGCACGTGCAGGTCCATCTTCTTGGAAGACAACTCTTCTAATCTCCTCAACCCTCTCTGGTTTAGAATGATATTTGGCTTCATTAAAGTGAACACCATTGCTACGGATAACCTTTCTGGATTCAGGATCCCAAAGTCTGTACCCCATTTCACCAGAACTACCATAGCCTAGAAAGATGCACTTTCTACTCTTTGGCTCAAGTTTGTTCCTAAATTCCTTTGCAACGTGAGTATATGCCTCACAGCCAAAGACTCTGAGATGCTTGTATGAGGGCACCTTGCCTGACCATACCATCTCTGCCACTAAATCCTTCTGCAAAACCTTGCTAGGAGATCTATTTATAAGATGAACAGCTGTTGATACAGCTTCAGCCCAAAACCCATTTGGCAGCTTTGCATTAGACAACATACTTCTGACCTTCTCTTGTATGGTCCTATTCATCCTCTCAACAACACCATTTTGAGGAGGATTGTAAGGAGCAGTAAGTTCACGTTTTATACCTTTTGACTCACAAAAGTCCTGAAAGGCCTTTGAAACATACTCTCCACCATTGTCAGTGCGTAAGCATTTAAGCTTCTTGCCACTCTGATTCTCCACAAGTGTCACAAATGTTTTGAAAACACTAAACGCTTCATCCTTGTGCTTGAGAAAGTAAACCCATACTTTCCTCGAGTAATCATCGATAAATTTCATAAAGTAAGAAGCTCCCCCTAGAGATAGGTTAGGCATAGGTCCACACAAATCACTATGAACAAGTGCCAACTGTGTATCTCTTCTACTGCTTCTATGCTTATGTGGCTGCTGTGTTTGCTTACCATACAGACAATGTTCACAGAATTCAAAATCATTAAATGACAAGCCAGGAAAATAACCAGAACGAGACAAGATTTCCATTCCCTTCTTGGACATATGTCCTAACCGGCTATGCCACAAAGAAACGTTCGGCTGCTCGGTTACATTCATTACATTTTTAGAGACATTTGATACATAAATCATGTAAAGTCCTCCAGACTTTACTCCATGTGCTACTATCATAGAACCCTTGGATATCTTCCACATGTTCTGTCCAAAAGTGGTGATGTAGCCACCATCATCAAGTAAACCTGTGCTGATCAATCTCTTTGTAATTGCGGGAACATGTCTCACATTCTTTAGCATGAAAGAAGAGCCATTCTAAAACTTCAATTGAACATCTCCAACACCTAAGATCTCACATGTCTGCCCATTGCCTAGCCGAACATGATCTTTAGTGGTCACATAAGAGGTAAACCACTCCTTGTTTGGAGACGCATGAAGTGATTCCCCTGAGTCTATAATCTAGTCACTCAGTGCATTTCCATCAGATGTTGTAAGAACAGCTGAGTCCATTGTATTCTTCAAGAAGTAGATGTCTCCTGACACTAGACTGTCATCCTCTACAACAGTGTTTGTCACATTTATTTCTTGAATCTTCACTAAGGACTTGTTCTTCTCACCATGGTCTTCAGCTTTCTCTTTGCCTTTTTCTGCTCTCCATTCTCTGCAGTCTCTTTTCATGTGACCCTTCTTGCCACAATGGTAGCATTCTATGTCACTCTTGCCTTTAGCACTGCGGGACTTTCTACGAGACTGATTCCTCTTTCCACCTTTGTACTTTTCTTTGGTCCTTCCCCTGACAACTAAGGCTGTTCCTTTGCCTTTGTCCATTGTCTTTCTATTGGTTTCTTCAGTAAGCAGACTTCCTTCTACACCGGTTATGTTCAAACCATCTGGAGGTGCAGAATTACTCAAAGCTGTGCGAAAAGTGTCCCAAATGTCCGGCAATGTGATCAACAGGAACATAGCTCTAACAGGTTCATCAAACTTGACACCTTGAGCTGAAAACTGACTATAGATTGTGTTGAATTCATTCAGATGATTGGACATAGGTGTCCCTTCTTTCATCTTCAAGTCAACAAGCTTCTTAAGCCAGTATACCTGTGAAGCTGCACTCTGCTTCTCATAAAGATCACTCAACTTTAACCATGCTTGATAAGCCGACATCTCGTCTGCTACATTGAAGTAAACGCTTTCTGCCAAAGTCAGCATAATGGTAGAAAGTGCCAATTCATCCATTTCGCTCCATTCATCTTCGTCCATATCTTTTGGTTTTATCCCCTTGAGCTTTATAGGTTTTATCTGCTTCTTTTGTACCAACACGTGCCAAATCTGCTTCTTCCACAATGGGAAATTGGTTCCATCCAGTTTCTTGATATTGTAAAGAGCAGTGTCCTGTGATCCAGCCATAGCTACGCTTCACAGTAGTTTACTTTCTTGGGAAAAATTCGGCAGAGTTTCCCCTGTAAACTGACCTCTGAACCAATATCAACCTGTCAAATGAACCAAGAAAGCTTCATATTCTGCAGAAATTTTGGCAGAGTCTCCTTTGTAAAATGGCTCGAGTGTACTAAAAACCAGACCAAAAACAGCTCAGAAAACCACTATCTCTCTAACACTGTAAGTTGTGGGTAAACCTGTCCTGCACCTCTACTGTCTCTCACTGTCCTGTCACTGTCCTGTAAGCATAGACTGCGACAATGCCTCAACGAAAATAAAGCAAAGATGCAATCCCAACTGTCTAACTCACAGTCAATACATCCTAGCTGCCTCTCTAAGGGTGCTCGAGGGATCGCTCCAAGACCTGTATCACCGAAAGGATCTCAACATTCAAGAATCCCCCCAGCTCAATAAAACCTCACTCGACCCTCAACAAAGGCTACAGTAAATCTGACAATACATAGACTTCCCACAAAGTCATACATCCACAAATTCCCCACTCTATGTTGTAACCGCTGCGGCGGTTGTTTGTTGTGTGACTCACAGCCAGCAAACCCTCAACAGACATACATCATCTCTGACAATACATCCCATGTGGAAGTACCTGCAATGTCAGGATGAAATCTGGAATATCAAGCAGCAAACACAAGCTACCTGATGAACTAGTGGATGTCGCCTACAGTCTATGTGTAGATGCACCCGTGTCGTATGTGACATGCCTCCAAGAACTGTGAGCCGTCCTTCGATGTGTAGACAGCCACAAATCAACACTCTGGGAGTGCCGATATCCTCAGCACCTGCAGTCGTAGGCCGAAAACCCCAAATTTGCAGAGTCGGATCAGCACCCGCCAAGACCACGTAGTCGAAAATGGCCTGCGCAGAACTTTGTCGAAGCCGAACGGTGGCCAAGATTATCTCAGAATCTCATGTCTTCGCCTGTCGAATCTCACTCCAATCTGAGCAGGTGACTCTGGCTACCTGCAAATGCTGCCCCGAGCCTCGATCTGAGCTCTGATACCAGTTGAAGGAGTACAAGCGGAAGTGCGACGCGAGAGAGAGTGCGAGAAGAAGAGCACGGCGATATGGTGAACTCGCTCTACAGTAATGTGTAGAGCATAGTGAGTTCTTATTAGGTTTTTACAAAATAATATGTGTACATACTTGGCGGCCCGCCCACTTACCTGGGCGACCACATTGGGCTTTATACCCCAACACTGAAGGCCATAGGGTCTCCTCTATGCTAGTAAGAACCTCTGTTTTCTCTATATTGACACCCTGTCGCTTGAAGGCCATAGGGATCCCTCTATGCTAGTAAGAAGCTCTCTATCCTCTTACTCTATGCTCTATATTGACATCCTATGGCCCCAAGGCCACAAGGTGCCCTCATTGTTTCAAAAAAAATCCTAATTATTTTGGCACCCTATGGTGCCACGTATAAAGCACTATTTCGTCCGCTCTATGCTAGTAAGAACCAATCTATGCTCTATATTGACACCCTGTGGCTTGAAGGCCATAGGGTTCCCCTGTATGCTAGTAAGAACCTCTCTATGCTCTACACGTCCTATGCCCAAGGCCACAAGGTGACCTCTATGTTTTGAAGAAACCCTTCATGAGGGTTTTTTGGCAACCTATGGACCAAGGGCCATAGGGTGCTCTCTATGCCATTGAGGAGACCTTGTGGGCGAAAAGCCATAGGGTCCCCTCTATGCTAGTAAGAACCTCTATTTTCTCTATACTGACACCTTGTAGTCTGAAGGCCATAGGGTTCCCTCTATGCTAGTAAGAACCTTCTATGTTCTTGATTTATGCTCTATATTTACATCCTATGGCCCCAAAGGCCACAAGGTGCTCTCATTGTTTCGAAACAACCCTCATTGTTTATGCACCCTATGGCCCCAAGTATAAAGCACTATTTGGTACGCTCTATGCTAGTAAGAACCAATCTATGCTCTATATTGGCACCCTATGGCCTGAAGGTCATAGGGTCCCTTGTATGCTAGTAAGAACCTCTCTATGCTCTACACATCCTATGATCCAAAGGCCACAAGGTGCCCTCTATGTTTTGAAGAAACCCTTCATGAGGGTTTTTTGTCAACCTATGGACCCAGGGCCATAGGGTGCTCTCTATGCCATTGAGGAGACCTCATGGGCTGAAGGCCATAGGATCCCCTCTATGCTAGTACGAGCCTCCATTTTATTTATATTGACACCCTATGGCCTGAAAGGCCATAGGGTCCCTTGTATGCTAGTAAGAACTTCGGTTTTCTCTATATTGACACCCTATGGCCTGAAGGCCATAGGGTTCCCTCTACGGTAGTAAGAAGATCTCTATGCTCTATGCTACATCCTAGGGCCCCAAGGTGCCCTCATTTTTTTGGCAACCTATGGCCCTAGGGCCATCGAGTGCTCTCTATGCCGGTATAAAGCACTATTTGATCTATATTGGCACCCTAAGGCCTGAAGGCCATAGGGTCCCCTCTATGTTAGTAAGAACCTCTCTATGCTCTATAATGACATCCTATGGCCCCAAGGGCCACAAGGTGCGCTCTATGTTTTCAATTTGAAGAAACCCTTATGATGGATTTTCGACAATCAATGGCCCTAGGGCCATGGGGTGCTCTATATGCCGGTAAAAAACACTATTTGCTCTATATTGGCGCCATGTGGCTTGAGGTCCATAGGGTCCCCTCTATTTTAGTAAGAGCCTCTCCATGCTCTATATTGGCACCCTTTTGCCTAAAGTCTATAGGGTCCGCTCTATGCTAGTAAGAACCGATCTATGCTCTCTATGGTACCCTGTGGCTTGAAGGCCATAGGATCCCCTGTATGCTAGAAACCACTATGAGGGTTTTTTGGCAACCTACGGCCTCAGGTCCATAGGGTGCTCTCTTTATGGCCATAGGTTTTGTTGTATACTAGGAAAAACTCTCCATGCTCTATCTTGGCATCTTATGGCGGTTGTCCTCTATGCTAAAAAAAAACCACCATTGCTCTAGGTTTGTCTCCTATTGCTTTACGGCAACAAGGTGTCATCCTCCATGCCAATAATTTAAAAAAATCTAAATGCTCTTATTGGCACCCTATGGCCCAGGGACCAGGTGTGCTCTATGCTACCCTAAACCCCTATATGCTCTAAGTTGACACCCTATAGCCCCAGGGCCACAAGGTGCCCTCTCTCTCTCTCTCTCTCTCTCTCTCTCTCTCTCTCTCTCTCTCTCTCTCTCTCTCTCTCTCTCTCTCTCTCTCTCTCTAATTTAAATTGTTTATTTGACCTTATTACCTCTCCTCCCTCTCTCTCAGCTTCCTCTCCTCTATTTGTCTCCCTTCCTCTCCTTTCTCTCTCTCTAAATAACTATTTTTCTCTCTCTTCTCATCTCTCCCCATTCATATAGCAGGCAGTCCCTTGTGAATTTTGGGCGTGAATATCTACCAGTTTACCTGTAGCATCACCATTCAGGCACCCCCTACCACATCTCCTCTTTTTAGGACCTCTCTCACACCAACAAAAAGCGTACAATACAAAGGTTAGTTCTTTACTGTTTTACTATTTTTTTTATTGTTTTACTGTGTTTTTAACAGAGAGAGGTAAATAAATGTACAAAAAAAGATTGAGCTTACCTGCGAGCGGTGTCGTGAGGCATTGTCATGTTTGGGAGAGAGGCGCAAGGAGGGAGAGAGAAGACGGAAGAGGGGGCACCGCAGAATGTTGCACGTTTGAGAGAGAGGCTCATGGAGGCGTTCGATGTCATGAGATGTTGCACGCTTGAGAGCCGCACGGAGGGCGGCAAGGAAGGCTATTCATTCGAAAAAGGGCAGGGTGAGGTACTATTTTGTTTGTGACAAGAGGCGCAACAAGGACGACAGAGGGTTTCTCTTTGTTCAAGAGAGGAGGCAGGGAGGACACGCAGTAGAGGCGGCACAAAAGAGGCATTTGGGAGAGGCGTAGGGAGGGAGGGTGTAGGGAGCGCACATGGAGGGATTTTAGGAGAGGCGCAGCAAGGACGACAGAGGGGTGCTCTTTGTTCAAGAGAGGAGGCAGGGAGGACACGCAGCAGAGGCGTTTGGAAGAGGCATAGGGAGGGAGGGCGTAGGGAGTGCGCACGGAGGGAGTTTAGGAGAGGCGCAGGGAGCGCGCAGAGAGTTGTGTTCGAGAGAGCAGAGTAGGGTTTCAAAAAGAGAGAGAGAGAGAGAGAGAGAGAGAGAGAGAGAGAGAGAGAGAGAGAGAGAGAGAGAGAGAGAGAGAGAGAGAGAGATAGAGATAAGGTTAATCAATTTTGTCAATTCAAAATTCAAAATTTGAATTTCAAATTTTGAACCTAAACTTCTCGCTCTTTTTTATTTTGAATTTTAAAGGGTTTAAAATCGTTCTCTTAGGGGGAGAGTCATACCAAAGGATTGGAAACTTAAAGAGCTCTCCGCAAAAAAAAAAAAAAGAGTATAGAATGTTTTTGAAAAATTGGGGTGAGACTTTGTCAGTGCTCATGTCGTCTCGCTACGAGTGGAATGACATTCATGGTCGAAATCACCGTCCCGGGACCAAAATACACTAAAAAGCATTCAAAATTAGAAATTTTCCCTTGAAAAATTGCGAAATTTTTTTGTGGAGTATTGATCGGGAGACTTGAAAACACATGTTGGAAAAATTTGGGGTAAGCAAAAAAAAAAATCAAAAATTTTTGGTTTTTTTTCTGCACGTGCAATTGCACACTAATTGCATGTGTTTTGAAAGTGTGAGCATACATGAAACATACACATATTTATACAAATAGTATTTAAACGAGGAGGCCATATACTAGAATGGGTTGCAAAGGTGCTGGTGTGCATTTGCGAAGAGGGTTGTAAAGGTGCACATACGCAATTTGATCACACATTTGATCATGCGATACGTGCATACCGTTGTTTTTTATGTCCCTTCAAAGATGTAAACATATCATATGGATGTACATCCACGGGACTACTTGAGACACGGTCTCTAGATATAATCAATGGTTGTGGATACACCACATGGCATATGATCAATCAATATGGATGTGCCACGTGGCATATTGTGTGGCTCATACGTACCCCCTTATGTGCTAGCAGGCTCTAGCTGTCTGAAATCACTACATATAGCACCTATGGCCCAAAGTCCATAGGATGCATATATAGCTCACCACAAAACATGAATAGATAGTACCGTGTGGTCATAAATCCATAAGATCTGTATATACTTAGCTAGAAACATCAACATATAGCATCCTATGGCATTTTGTCCGTAGGATGTTCATATACTCATCATGAAACACCTACGTATAGGGCCCTATGGACCTAAGGCCATAGGATGTATACATATAGTCATATCAATACACCTACATATAGCATCCTATGGACCTAAGTCCGTAGGATGAATACAAACTCATTGTGTCCCTAAGGCCACATGATGCTATATACTGATCTCATGAGACAACTACATATAGTGGCATATGGCCCTCATGCCATAGGATGTATATTTACTCAACACAAAACACCTGCATAAAACATCATATAGACTAAAGGCCATATGATTTATATATACTCAACACAAAACACCTACATATAGCATCCTATCGCCCTAAGGCCATAGGATGTTATATACCCATCATGAGACGGCTACATATAGTGCCCTATGGCCCTTATGCCATAGGATGTGTACAGTTGCATTGCAAAACACCTACATATAGCATCCTATGGCCCTAAGGCCACAGGATGTTATATGCCCATCATGAGACAACTATATATAGTGCCCTAGGGCCCTAAGGCCACACGATGTTATATGCCCATCATGAGACAACTACATATAGTGCCCTATGGCCCTCAGGCCACAGAATGTTATATACCCATCATGAGACAGCTACATATAGTGCCCTATGGCCCTCAGGCCATATGATGTATATTTACTCAACACAAAACACCTGCATAAAACATCATATAGACTAAAGGCCATATCATTTATATATACTCAACACCAAACACCTACATATAGCATCCTATGGCCCTAAGGCCATAGGATGTTATATACCCCTCATGAGACAACTACATATAGTGCCCTATGGTGCTTAGGCCATAATATGTGTACATATGCATCGTGAAACACCTACATATAGCATCATGTGGCCCTAAGACCACATGATGTTATATACCCATCATGAGACAACTACATATAGTGTCCTATGGCCCTCATGCCATAGGATGTGTACAGTTGCATTGCAAAACACCTACATATAGTATCCTATGTGCCCATCATGAGACAACTACATATAGTGACCTATGACCCTCAGGCCATAGGATATTATATACCCATCATGAGACAACTACATATATTGCCCTATGGCCGTCAGGCCATAGGATGTATATTTACTCAACACAAAACACCTGCCTAAAACATCATGTGGACTAAAGGCCATATGATTTCTACATACTCATCATGAACCACCTACATATAGCATCTTATGGCCCTAAGTCCATAGGATTTTGTACACCCATCATGAGACAACCACATATAGTGCCCTATGTGTATATAATCATCATGAAACACCTACATATATACTCACAATGAAATGACTTTGTGATGATTTTCTTAACAAATATTTACTAAAACCTTCTTGCAGGTATGGATTTTAATCAAGGTGATAAAGTAAGCATGTTTGTAGCCACACAAAAGGTTTCCCTTGGGAGTGGCTGTCAGACAAACCCAAACGCATATTGCTGAGGCATGCTTATTGGGGAAGGAAATGTATCGGTGTCAATTGATTTGTGTTTTCAAAAGAAAGCACTTATTCCATTTCCAACAATGGATGCATTGACAGTGGGAGATGCTTTTCACAGTATTGTGAAATGGAGTATTGGGTTGCTACAACATATGAATGAGATATAGTACGAAGGGGTTTCTATGTCTGAGACTCACAAAGGAATGGGAGAATTCGAGGCACAATCTGATGGAATGACCTATAGGGAGGTTTGGAAGGATAAGAGGGTTCAACTTTGGGATGAAGCCAGAACACATGTAGTAGCCGAAGGGGTTGTCATGTATGTGTGTCCATTTGATTCCATGAACTTTGGTGAGCTAGGTGAAGATAACATCGTATTGGTATTGAAACATCCTATGCTTGTGAGGCTACTATTTCTGCACAATCTGATGTATGCAGCATCAATTTGGTTTGCTGGCCTATCAAGAGAGTGACAACTGTGGATGGAAAATCGTTGTTACAATATGAGGATTTACATGCTAGTGACGCATTACAAGATACATGCATTGCATCGGCTCGTTTGGTAGATCCTATTTCAAAAAAACAAAAATATTGCTTTATGAATAGGAAACCAAAAGTATCCATGAAACCTTCTAAGAGATCCAATCAAGCATCCCTATCATCTGTCCAGTTTGTTTCAACCATAGATTGTTGTTCTATGAGGTGTTGTCAATATGCCAATAGAGATAAGGTCATGGCTATGCGCAATGAATTTTGGGGACAAAGTTTGCAAAATAGAACATTTTGACTGTTTGGCGTGAGAACAAAACAACTGCAAAGACTTGCTATGTATTTTCTTTTAATGGCAATGAAGTCTGTAGTAGAGCTTGGTACAAAGTTCATGGCATTCCAAAAACTTCATTTTATTGTTACCGTGAACAATTTGAAAATGGGGTTCGACGCTCAGTGCATGGTAATGATGGTGTCATAAGAAAAGGAAGAGACCACACAGAAATGGGAAGGGCATTGATGCGCTCTTTTGTAGATGAAAACTCAGAGAAAATGCTACATAAGAGTAGAACT
This sequence comes from Adiantum capillus-veneris, assembly GCF_014529385.1. Classification (NCBI taxonomy): domain Eukaryota; kingdom Viridiplantae; phylum Streptophyta; class Polypodiopsida; order Polypodiales; family Pteridaceae; genus Adiantum; species Adiantum capillus-veneris. The sequence goes on from NC_140938.1 coordinate 164,151,676, forward strand.
ATGGAAGATGGTACCAGAGAAACATTGCTTGCAATACCAAACACGTACAAGCAAATAGACATCTTACATGATGTCAATAAAACACTCGAGAGTATGAGTCTCAAGCCAATGTCTAGCACTACATTCAATAGGGTTTGGAGGACAGAGTTTGCTAATGTGACCTTGTCAAAAACAAGTGAGTTCTCCAAATGTGTTGTGTGTAGTCGGATAAAGTCTCAACTAGAGTCAACAAAGGATGATGAGTTGATTTCACGTTTGAAGGATGAACGTAAAATTCACATGATGCAACAACAAAGCTGTAGAAATGTGTACTACACCTGGCGTAAGTTCTCGCAAATGCAAAAGGATAAGTACTTATGCATTATACATGATGAAATGGACCAAAAAAGACATCAATACCTAGATTGCGAATGAACTCAAAAGACTATGCGAATGCATATCACTTGCAAGTATCATTAACAGGTATGATAACACATGGGCATGGCCATGGGATGTATGGTCATTTTTTGTTGAATGGTCTATGGCCTTCAGATCCAAATTCTACAATTGGTTCCCTTGCATTATGCTTACAGAATTTGGAAAGAACAGAAAACCATGGGCTAGGAGATTTATGCCATGATGTTATGCCACGTATGTTTTAGGGTAAAACTACTCCCCTGTTCATACTCACGAGCATGACACAGACAACATACTTATCATCCGATGACACGACTAACCCGTCGATGCACGTAGGCAATCTCGTTAGCTTGTCGGGCTGAGACCAATCTACACATACGCACTTTTATGATGCATCAATCACTAACCCTGGTAGAATGCAACCCACTCTATCCCTAAACTCTCACAACACCATTTACACGTCCAATGAACTCGGAATCGCATCAAACTTACTAGGCATCATCCTCTCACTAGGACATAATTACCTATAAGTCTAATCTCACCAGATTTGAACCCTAGCTATCTCGAATACTGTCGCGATAGACCAACAGGTCATAATCCAAAAGTGAGCGAAACTTAAGTATATCAGTATCTATGTGTAGCTAATCTCTTTCTCATTCCATGAAGCACTTGATTATTGAAAACAGACACCGTTTGTGCTACTTACAAGCAAAACAAGCTCGAGGAAGAATCGATCGCGATCAACTCGAAACGGCGAATGCGTGGCGTGGGCGCATAGCTCTCGGAGAGACTACTGCAATGGTGTGGTTGTGTCGTGAATCTGGTGAGGGAGAAGTGCGTAGCGAAGAGGATAAGACACACTCACTCTCTCTCTCTCCCTCTCAGACTCGTACCACACAGGATTAATATTCAAAAAAATGTTGTCCAAAAATTGGTTCTAAGGTGACTTTTATACTTTAGTCACCTTAGCTCAAAAATGTACATGGGGTTCTCTTGCTCATGATTACAAAGTGGGAATAAATCTGAGTCCTGACTAACTGACTAATATTCACATAATCCAGACGAATGGATCAAAATGATAAGACGTCTTTGACATAAAAAATGGAATTTGATATGCTTTACAAGATGGGCTCATTACAACAGTTGGACCAATGGGGCTCCAACACTCCCCCCCTCCTACTTCATGTCTACCACGACATGATCGTCTTTGTCTTCATTGTCATTGTCGCCTTTCTTGGGTGATTTGATGTAGAAACGCATCATAGCGCATAGACTCACTTGCCATTAATGGGCCAAAATTTTTTGACTTGTACATGAAGAAGCCCGTGTAAAATGCTTCTTCAAAGGTTTGGAGATGGTAGCTTGGCAGAAACATCAGCCGTTTGAAATAGGCATACAATACTGGCTCTGTCGGTGGCCCACTTAGATCATATGACAACTCTGAGATGCTTCTTTCAGTATTCATATACTCTGATGTCCAGCTTTCTGAGAAGACTGTGAGACAGGCCAAAAATGTTCGAGCTATCTTACATAGCATCTTGCAGGATAGGTCAGGAGAGCCTCCGAATTCTGCTATGGCGCCCTGCAGGGTTTTCACCATGTAAGAACCGGATATTCTCTCTCCCTCTGCTGGCCCTGGCATTACTGAATAATTCAGCCATGTCGGATTTCTGCTCTGTAGTGCTTTATGTTGGCTGTAGGTGTATGTTCGGGGAGTGGGGCAAAACGTTCTGTCATTCCTTAGCTGAGGCAGTGCATTGACTAAGTGGATCAAGTTATTAGGGTGATCCAATAGCTATTGACGCCTCCACTTTGGTTGGCTGTCCACTATTCTATTTTGCTATTCCTTATCCTGTACTTCTCCTTCAAACGCTGGCACTTGCTCTTCTTTTTCGAGCTGCCGTTGATGTGTTAGAGTTTCGTACTTCAGTAGAGCATAGGGTAACATAGGTGCATTCCATTCCTTCCGTAGCTCTGCTGTTGTTTTGCCCGATCTGGAAAGCCCTTGTAGCAACTCCTTTTCGAGTTGCATAGCCTTGTACCATATCATTTCTGTTTGTTTTTCCATCTGCTCGGCCAGCCTCTTCTCTTCCAATTTCGTGACTGAATCTTCTTCTGTCTCTTGGTCTTTGGAGCCGGTTTGATCCTTCTGCGTATCTAGTGCCTTCTGTTCATCTGAATCATCCTCGTACTCATCTTGACCCCCATATACTTCGGCGAGTCCAGCCAAATTCGTAGTTGCTAGCTCCATGTGCACTCGTACCTGTCCTTGGTGCTGCCCTGCACTTTGTAGACTTGTGATTTGTGCGGCCATTGTTCTACTATTGATTTGTAGAGCTTGAAATTCCATTTCTTTTTTAGCGGCAGATTCCTCTAACTGTTTTAACCTGATGTGCAAGTTTTCATTTTCTTCTCTGAGTGATTTGGAAACAATGCTTTCCATTTTACTGTCAGGAGCTGGTCCTTGTTGTTGTTCACTTTGCAAGTCTGAAATTTGTCTTTGTAGTTGATCTTCTGCTCTAAGCGCACTTTCAGCAATCATTAAACGCTGTTTTCTTTCCAACTCCAACTCCCTCTTTAGTGCAGCCACTTCTTCTTCTGGGTGGACTACTGGTGTTGTTGGTAGTGACGTTTTTTGCTTCTTAGCGCGTTTGATTTCTCTTGCTTGGATATCTATTACTGCTCTCAAATCTTTGACTTCAATTTGTAAGTCATCAATGACGACTTGCAAACTTTTGATGGTCTCCAGCGCATCTTGCTTTTCCTTTTCCAACTTTTGGATGTGTTCGTCTCTGTCACTGACATCTTCAAGGAATACGTTTATTGTATCTTCACATATGGCATTGAAGTCTTCCGACTCCTGTAAATTGTCTTTGAGAAGATTTACTGTGCCTTTGAGCCCCAATATTTCAGCATCTCTGATGCTGATCAGCTTTAGAGTGTCCTCCCTTTGCTCTTGCAGTCTCAGAACTTCCTCATCAATTTTTTGTAGCTTCATTTTGTTGGACCGGTTCTGATCAGCTAACCATTGACTGTGCAGTCTTGTTCGGTTTAGTATTGTCGCCATTGACTGCAAATCTTCATCTATAGTAGCTTCCAGCTAAATTTCTTGAGAGGAAGAAGCTTTATCTTTAGTCTGATCCACCTCCTTTTGCTTGCCTTTATCACTTTGTGATATGGCTCCCAGTGTTTGGGTGTCTATCTGTTCCTTCTTCTTCTTCTTCCTCTTCTTCCTGTTCATTGGGCGGTGTGTGAACTCTGTCATCACGATGTGGGTTTTCTGAATGCGACGTAGATTCAGCAGATGGGCTAGATTGCCTTTCACTTGTATCTAGCCTTGGAGATGGCGGCGGTGTTTCCTGATCACGCGAAGTTGGCCTCAGCTGATCTCTCAAAGTTTGGAGATCCTCCTCTTCTAGTAGCAATTCTGGTTCATCCCTAACATTTCTTTCTTGGATGTACCTCTCGAACCAGTCCAGCTCAGAAGCTGGGTTGTTTCTATTCTTCGTTCTTAGTGTGAAAGTGCTACTAGAAGGTTTTCAAGTGGCGCCTACATCGCCTCGTAGAGATCTTTCTAGAGCAAACCCTTCTAGCATCCTTTCCATTTTTGCTATCTTCTGCAACCTGGTGTTGTTTTCCATTTCTGCTTTCCGCTTCTTTAGTCGAGCATCTTCCTCTTCAATTTTTTTTTCTTCTTCCATCTTTTCTTGTGTACTTCTTGTCACTCTTTCCAGCTTGTGTCCTCCAATGGTGTTAATAGATGCCGGTACTTTCCTTTGTGATCTGTCTTCGCTATTTTCCCTTAATACCAGCCAGTCGTTCTGATGAGGGGCAGGTGGAAACTGATCTGCCGTGCCTATGGCATGGTATATTACTCTGGTTAGGACTTCTCCTCTTGCAATGTAATTGGGTCTGTCCTACCTTAGCTTTGTCATTTCTTCAAACAGATATGACGCGTGATCTATATAGAACTCACGGTCATTCCCATAGCCCATGTCAGTGTGGTTGAGACGCTCCCGTGCGGTGTCGTGTATCTTGGCGGCCTTTTGTTGTAGCTCAACAAACACTGACTGTAGATCTGTGTCACTTCTCTTACTTCCGGGTGTGCTATGAGTTCGAAAGAAGGTAGTTTGGACTTTTGCAAGTAAACTGTGAGGTTTTTCCTTCTTTCTCTCATGTTTGCTCCTTGATCTGACAATTTCAATGCCTCTTTGATGATCTCTTTGGTGATCTGGATCTCCATCACTTCATTATCCATGCCTTCCACTCTGCAAGTTCCATCTTCTTGGATAGTCTCTATTAGATGCTGTACCCTCTTGAAATATATCGCTACTGGTGGTAGTGGTATGAAGTTCCACAAGCCGACTTTTTTGAGCCATGACCTTTGCGGTGATCTTTTCAAGTAATTCTCTGCCTCCTTGGGAATCATCACTGTATCCACTAAGTTTCTTTTATCATCCACATATGAACCTTGATATATCTGAAATGCCACTGCCTGTTGCACATCTGCAGGTATCCAGGTTGCTGTTGGCTTTAAAGAATTGGGTAGAAGTGCATAGGGTACTGCCCCTTCCGTTGCCAGGTTCTTGCCTTTTATTTTTCCCGGAGAAGCCTTCATTGATCCTATCATCACAATTATCAGTTAATGCACAAACATAGTACTACTCTCCTAAATTGATTACCACTTAATCATGAATCTAGATGAGCCTTCTTAATCCCAAGATTAGTTAAGATAAAATGTTAGCAGATAGACAAGCTCTTCCATTGTGCGACTTTGGCGGCTTCAAATTGATGTTGTTGGTGAAGGAGAACAAGTCCAAATGCCTTGAAATTTTGTGTGGTGTATGCTCTCATGGCATGTAAGGCCACTCCATAAGCCAAAGCTCAAAATCTGTCCATTTTCTACTTTTTTTCAGTCTATCGCGATAGACTAGAATTTTTTTTAATCTAGGTCCTTTTTTGCAGTTGTGACTCCACCAATTGGTTTCCCATACCTTGCACATGATCTGACCCCATTTCTACCTCAAATGAATGTCAAGTGGCCCCTTTTTGGATCAACTCCCATTTTTCCAGATTCCCTTCAAGGAGATGTTGGTCTATCTCCTTCATTTTGTGTTGTTTTGGGCTCAAACTTAGTGGGTGGTCATCTTGCATCATGTTGAAGACAACTGCTAATTCAAATTTTTGATAAGATGGTCCAGTATCCCTCTGCTTGGTCTATCGCGATAGACTGGGACTTAGTGCCAGTTTGTCATTTTTTGGCTTTGTGACCATGTGTCTGCCTTCTCCCAATTGATGCAAGGTTTCTTGACCCCTCACATGTAAATTTTACCTGTCTACCCTTGAGATGTCCTCTTCTAACTCTGAGTTGTCTGCATGTCTTTCTCAGCTTGCCATATGAGTCCATCTTGGCACCAAATTTGGTGTACTGCCTTCATTTGCTTCCCCAAGTCTAGCTTGTAAAAATTTGAAAAGTCTTTCCCCCCAATAATCGTTGTAGCAAGTCTATCGCAATAGACTGAGTTTTTGGCCAAAAAAGATTTTTCTTGCATTTTGACTTGATATTGGTGGTTAACATTCCTTGTTAGCACCCCTCATGAAGCCAAAGTCAAAGTTTCCCTTCTCAAAGTGTAAGTTCAAGTCTATCGCGATAGACTGGGCACTTTGTCATTTTTACTAGTTTTTTTATGTTAGTTGACAATCATGGTTTTAATAGGCCCTCGTAGACACACACATCAAGTTTTAATCAATTTAGCAAAATGTACTCCCTGTTTGCAGCACTTAGCTGGTCCTGAAGTCGAAGTAGACCACTTAGGTGATGGTCGCGGTTCCTTTTGGTCTTTGTATGATTTCGACTGTCTTTTACTTCCTTTTGACCTTCCATCCAAGCAGTCGGTTGTTGTTTTGGTGTTTGAAACACCAAGAACGACCATTTGGACGTCTTTCTCGCCTGTTGCTGGCATTTGCCCTAGTGGAAGAACTTTTTTCCTGAGTGGACACATTCCATCTCGTAGTTGACCTCTTTTGGATGTTCCTTGTTGAATTTGGTATAATTTTGTCACTTGGTCGGCCCATTAGAGTATCGTGACGCTGTGTGCGGTTTTCGTCAGATAGGGACTTTAGGCTCCGTTTTGACAAACTTTTTCATAGTCTAACCCTTCAGTCGGTTTGTCGAGGTTATTGGCTTGCTGTCTATGAATTTTGGCTCATTTCCGATCACCTTGGTTTTGTCGCCCTTTTGCAGGTCCTGCTAAATTAGGGTTTTTTGAGCGGCTTCCTTCACGCTTTCTGAGGTCATAGGCTCGATCCCTAAGCTATAAGCATTGTGCCTTTCACTTTTGGTCCCATTTGGTGGCCTCTAGGTCTCCCTAACAACCATTCTACCGTATGTGTGCACAGGTTGTGATTGTGATGCCAACGAGGTTTTGCGACTAACTGAAGTAAACAACACTTAGAGTCAGTGTTGACGAGCATACCTCTCATACCTAATGTCGATCTGGTGACCGTGCGCGATGAATGAGCTCCTGGAAGTCTCAACTGCTGTAGGGAGCTCTCTCTCTCTCACTATGGAAAATGACTCAAATGAGGGATTTCTAGCCTAGCCTCTCTATATGTAATCGAGACTCGGACACCAAATTTTCCCATCTTTTACCTATGGCCATAACTTTTTGCGAGATGCAGTTTAGGCTCGAAAATTTCCTGATTTGGATTTCGGTTGCTTCAGTTTTTCCACTTTTGCAGATTTCTCGAGTTGGAGGTCCCTTCATGACGGTGGTCATTTTTCCCTGTCACCTTCGCAGTCCTTATTTTTTCTGTGTCTTCTTTACCTTGCTCTGATCAGGTGTCTCTTCTTTTGTGTTTCCATCTGGATTACGGATTTTTTTCTATAATTTTTGCTAGAAAATGGTTAAAATAAAGCAAATAAATCCCAAAAATAGCAATTCTAACCTAGAAAAATACCAATGAAAAGAAAAACACTTTGTAGCTCACTTTTCTCTCGTCTATGTACAATCTCGCTCATTATCGTCAACCTTGGCCTATTTTTTGCTATTTTTAGATAGTTTTTGGCTAGATTTGACTCTCTTTATAGTCTATACACATCCATAGGGGGTCATGAATGATGATTTGGTCCCCAATTCTGATTATTTACGATGGCATATTCTTTGTCCCAAAATCACGCAATAAAACGCAAAAATGGTTGAAAAATTGCTCACAAACATTGCCCTCTAATATATGACATGAGTCCGCATTGGAATGCCTCCCCCCCTCCTAACTGGAGTCCTCTCGGACGACAGGGTATCGTCAAGGGTATGTGTTGTGCATGGGTTTGAACTCGTGCTAATGCAGGCCTTGTAATATAGCCCTATATGCGTGTGCAGTCAATGCATGTAGAAAGAATTTATGTGGTGCAGGAGGAAGGTATAATCGATGCGCTTATTGGCATTTGTCGTTGAGGTTTCCTGTGGTATCTTGAATTGGCTGGGAGATTTTATTTGCAAGTAGTAGTTGTAACTCTGCAGCTTTTTTTTTTATTGTTTTCCACTGGTTTTGAATTGGCGTATGTGGTTCCTTTGAAGTCGATATTGTCGTATCTGGTGGAACATTCTTTCTTTCTACCTTGATGACTTGTGTCTGATACAGCCTTGTAGTTTTTGTTGGGGATTCTGTTTGTTTCCTCGTGCTGTTTGCATGATGTTGCTTGACCTTGACAGTTGTAGATAGCTGCAAGATTGTCATCTTTGTCCGCCCTTCTTGTGTTGTTGGCTCGTTTTGAATTGGCAATTTTGGCCGCCATACCAATATAGTCCGTTGCGTATTTCACAGATTGACTATGTTTCTTTGAAGTTGGGCTTGTTTTCAGTGTTTTGTCTATTCTTCTGACTCTTTTTTTATAGGAATTAGGCTGTCGTGCCTTATCCAAACTTTGCATTTCCGCTTTTGATGTAATTGTGCCTCGGTCAGCTCTGTACGCCGTACCCAAACTTGCCTGGTTCCCTGCATGGTTGCTGATTTTTGATAAGACGTTGTTGGACTTGTAAACTTTGTTTGTTGTTGGGCAGATTTTTGCGGTTGTATTAACTTTTGTTTCCTCCTTGACATGAATTGGTTATATGATAAGAAGGGTTCTGAAAAGTTTTCCTTTCTGAACAGTGCCTCATTCATATCCAAATCAATGAATACCCTGTTAGCTTTCATCCATGACACTGCTAAGATACACAGAGTTGCTGACCTACTTGGTGGCAGTACATGGAATTTTGTAGTGTACGGGTGTGCCTGCACTGTGATTGGTATTATAATAGACCACAACGTGGTCACCTCATCACCCGATGCTACTTTCAATCTGTGTGTCTCTGGGATCGTCTTCATTGGTCCAAGTTTCTGAAAGAGCTCAAAGCTGATGACACTCATTTTTGCCCCAGTGTCAAGTAATGCATAGATTTCAACTTTTTTTGTGCCTGCATAAGCTTTTACGTAAGGACTACACCATGTATCTTCCAAGTCGTCGATGATGCTATCGTCTTGAGCCCTAAGGTCTGTCATGGTCTTTTCTAATTCGTCGCTTTGTATATCCGCTTCGATTGTTTGGGATGTTGAAAGAGGATATTCATCAGTCATCATTGGGTGACCATGTTTATTGTCCTGAGAAACTGCTTTCGTTTAGCAATCCGTTCCTTTGCTTCTTGTTGTGCCTGGTCCTGAATTCTTTGTTGTTCCTGTCTATAGGTTTTTCCATAATGCAGTTGAAACAACATTTCCGGTGTTAAAGGTAGATGATATTTTTGTAAACAACACCCACTAATCCAGTTCGGCATTTCTTTTCCATCTAGTGTTGACAGTTTTACTGCTCCGCTGGACGATATTTCTTGGATCAAATAAGGCCCCATGCCCATTTTCTTTAGCTTTTTGGCATGCTGTTTAAGGGTGTATACTAAGACATAGTCGCCCGTTTTAAAGTTCTAGTTCTTGACATGTTTGTCAAAAAACTCTTTCTGTTGTCTTTTTTTTGCATAGATGGCCGTTACAGCATTGAGTCGTAACTCATCTAATTTTTCAAGGTCCTCTAACCGTTCTGAAAGTTCATGCCCCGTCCAGTCCAATTGTTTTGCTACCCTTAGTGTGGGGATTAAAAAGTCAATAGGCAATATTGCATTTAACCCATATACCATATTAAATGGTGTAGCATTGAGTGTTGTTTTATATGCAACTCGATAGGCCCACAATGCCGAATAGAGCATCTGATCCCAATCTGTTCTTGTTTCACTAACCAGTTTCGTAAGAACCGTGCACAATATTTTGTTGGTCGCTTCCGCTTGGCCATTGGCTTGTGGATGATAGGGTGCAGATTTGCGATAAATTACCATAAACTCATTTAAGAGATGTTGGATAACTTCATTTACAAAGTGTGTCCCTCTATCACTCACCAGCTCGATTGGAAGGCCATAACGTGTAAACACATATTCATATAAGAATTGTGCCGTGGTTCTAGCGTCTGCTTTCGTTGTGGTTTTTGCTTCCACCCATTTGGTCATGTAGTCCGTGGCCACTATGATATATTGTGCTTGTGAACGATACGCTGGTGGAGTGATAGGACCAACAAAGTCCAATCCCCATTTGGTGAATGCTCGAGCACTCATCATTGGTCTTAAAGGCATTTCGTCTCTTTTAACTGGTACCTTAGTGCGTTGACATTCATCACACCTTTTCACGAATTCTGCTGCATCTTGAACCATGGTCGGCCACCATATACTTGCAACCATAATGATTTTTACGGTTCTCTCTGCTGAAAAATGACCACCTGCTATGCCTGCATGAGCCTGTTCCAATAATGGAAAGTAGTCATTTTCATGAGGAACTAACCTCAGGTGGTCATCAGTTCCTCTTTTGTACAATTGGTCACTAATGAGGGTATACCTATTCGCTTCGATTTGTAAAGCCTTTTTTCTGGCTTTAGACGAATCTTCTGGCAGCTCCTTATTAGTCAAATAATCCACAATAGCATGACTCCATGCGGGTGCTACTGTTACTTGGTATAATGTGGCATAATCCATAGTGGTATTGGATGTGCAAAAGTCGCATTTCTTGATGTAATTTGCTACATCGCCTGCCATTCCTGGCCAATACACTCCAAGTCTTCTTAATTGTTCATACATCATTTGATTTCCTCTATGGAATCCCCCTGTTTGTGTGTGGGTCTCCTCTAGATACGCTTCGTACTCCTCTGGGCCTATACACAACCTTAGAATCCCATCGTTTCCATGATGGTACATTCTTCCCGCAAGCATTGTGTAATTTCGTGCTTGTCTAATGTCTTCTACCGTGTGTTTGTCGTCAAGATTCATTCCATATGTCAGCAACGGAATAATTTTCTCTGACCATTTCGGTACCATCTCTATATTAAACAGGTATGCGTCTGGGAGATCATCATCTACTTTAGTAGCTTTTTCACCATGTAGTAATCGAGAAAGGTGGTCTGCTCTTTGATGAGTTTTTCCTTTCTTAACTACTACCGTAAAATCAAACTCCAGCAACACAATGAACCATCTTACAATTCATCCCGTGTTGCAAGGTTTGTTTACTAAGTACAAGAGTGCCCGATGATCCACAAAGAATGTGAATTTGTTCGCGAGTAAGTAATGCCGAAATTTCTTTACAGCATATATCATACCCAATACGTCTCTTTCAGTGGTAGTATAATTCTTTTCTGCACTGTTGAGTTGTCTACTAGCATAACTGATTGGAAAATCCGTCTTTCCCTCATCTGGTTGTGCTAATATACAGTATATTGCAAATGCCGAAGCATCTACATGTACATGGAAGATCTTTGACCAATCTGGTGCTTTTAGAATTGGTGCAGATACCAATGCATCTTTTAGTTTCTGGAATGACTCCTCACATTCATTTGTCCAAATGAAGAGCGTGATTAGACTATACAAGGGTTTTGCGATTACCGCGTACATGTAGATAAAACGTCGGTAGTATCCACAATGTTCCATAAATGATTGTACCTCTCGTACAGTGTTTGGTCTTGGCAATTCTATGATCACCTTTACCTTGTCTTCATCAGTGGTAATTCCATTAGCCGACACTATGTGGCCTAAGATTTTACCTTGTCATACCATGAATACACATTTTTCTGGGTTGAGGCAAATCCTATACGTTCTGCATTTTTCGAATACCTTTCTCAGATGATCTTTATGGTCTTCTCTCAATAGAGAATAGACACACAAGTCGTCCATGTAAATATCCAAGAATTTTCGCAAGTATTCTTTAAAAGCATGTGTCATTAATCTCTAAAATGTGGCTGGAGCATTGGTCAAGCCAAATGGCATTACCCTAAACGCATAAATGCCCCATTCTGTTGCAAATGTTTTTTTGTATTGATCTTCTAGTTTGACCCCCAATTGGTTATAACCAGAGAATCCATCCATAAAGCTATAGGCTTGCTTGCCTGCCACTCGTTCCAGGACGTGTTCAATGATAGGAAGAGGGTAGTTGTCTTTTATTGTTGCTGCGTTTACCTTTTTGAGATTCACACACACTCGTAATTTCCCATTTTTCTTGGGTACCACCACTATCGAGGACACCCAGTCCGTGTGTTCTATCTCATAAATAAATTCAGCCTCCATAAGTTTGTCTATCTCCTCTTTTATCCTTTTGGCGAATGTCTCATTATACGTGTAGGGACGTTGTTTTCTTGGCTTTGCATCAGACTTCAGAGGGATTGAATGTTCACAAATGTTAGGATCCACTCCCTTCAAATCTTTGTACGACCATGCAAATACATCTCAAAATTCCTTAAGTGTTTTGATCAGTAAGTCCTCTTCTTCTTGACCTATATCTATGGCAATGTAAGCAGGTCGAGGATTTTCTCCTGGCTCTGCTAAGTCTATTTTCTTGGCGTTCTCTGGCCCATCGTAGGACTCGTTTGATTTAGGCTCCCTCATTGGTTACTGAACCACCAATCTTCTTTCCTGAATGGTGTACTTACAATAGTGAGGAGGTACATCTATCTTTTTACTCCCATCACTAGCGTTCGTTCCATCGCTACTTTCCATTTTAGTTGTCCATACATTTTTAATTTTTTGTTTCAACTCATTGTATCTCGTTTTCCGTTCAATTTTCGTCATAATTGGACTACCACAGACATTCAGTTTTTCTGTTGCAACTCTTTTTTTTGGTTTGCTGGTTTTCTTAGGTTTCAACAGTCTGGACTTAAATCCTGAGTCTTCAGCAACCTTAAGAAATCTTCCTGACACTTTATCCTTAGCACAATCAACAGCATGAATGTTCATAAGGAAATGTGTCTTACCCTTAAACTCTGGCATGGGTCTCAACCTGGTTGGTGTACTGATGTGGTGTCGTTTACATTTGTATCTTTTTTGGCGTCTCTCACTTTGGTTTGGGAAATTGTAGAAGACCTCATTGTCTTGATCTTGATTGTCGTCTCCCTCTGTATTTTCTGACTTCTCGTCATCCGTGTTATCCTTGTTTTCACTTTGATCAGAAGAATCATAAAATTCTTCTCCTTCTTGCTTGATTTCTTTAGTGGGGATGTCCGCATAGCCCACTATCTTAATCTCAAGTTTCGTTTCTGTGTTATGGATCCTCATATTCTCAGTATCTATCTCGTCCTCGTCCTCCTCCACAATTTTGCTCAACATGTAGTATGGTATGATATCGTAGCCATTCTCATCACAAAATTTGGTGGGAGTGACTTCATTGACGCATACATCCAATGTAGCCAAAATTTGAGACCATTCTAGGGGTTCAAGCTTCTCTTCAGGAAAAGGTTCTCGTATATAGGCATCGTCTTCCAAGACCCTCTCTAGTGTCCTTTCATCGTGGTCAAATTCACTACATTGAGATGCTCCACACATCCATATCTCTTTTTTCTTACAAAGCCACGCTGGGACTTATGATCCACTAATGGTGGCTGAGTCAAATTCTTCTCGTGACATCATGGTAGCTATGATTTTTCATGTTTACGAGTGTAGTAGTTTCAGCATGTCTTAGATACAAATAATCATACCCCCAGTCATGCACCATTTTGAGTTGCCTCATGAACGGCCTACCAAGGATAATTTCATAGTTGTTCTTCTTGCCGAAATATACTATGGCAAAGGTATGTTCGTACTCTATGCCATAGGAAGATACCACAATTGCCTCAAGCAATCCTATAGGCCTTTCTATATGCCCATCCGCCAGTTGCAATTTCATTCTAGTTGTTCGTATTGCTGGTTTTCCCCATTTTTTCCATAGCAATTTGGTGGCAATGGCAATGCCAGCTCCACTATCAAGTATTGCCTTAGTCTCTATGCCATTATACTCAACTGGTAGGGTCGTGTTGTCGTCTTCACCCTCACAATACTCTCCTACCTTGTTGAGTGGCACTGGTCTAGTGTTGACTTTCTTCGGTTCTGTGTCATTAAGCTCGGTTTCGAAGAACTTAAGAGGCGTCCTTATGCCAAGTTTTTCAAGATATTTGCCCACTTCCGTCCACATACTTGGCCTAATTTTTAACAATTCTGCCAATGTGATTATACACTTGACCGGAGTGGTCAACAAGTCTGTCAGGATTTTAGTGTCCAATTGATTCGAACCGCCTATTCTCTGAGAAGGTACTCTTCGAATTTCTGACCTTGCCTCATAGTCCCCCATATATGATGGCAAAGTTCAGAGAGATTGTGGTCTGCTATCTTCGGATGCAACTGAACCATTATCCCCTTGAAATGATTTAACGTCCAAATCCCATGGAGTCTTATTCAAGTTCAGCTCCGAGAAAGGCGCTGACTCGACTGTTTTTGTCTCATATTTTTCTTGAGCTTTTCGCACCGTTTCCCATAGCTCTTCAGGCCAATTTTCTTCCACAATAGGGGAATATGGTGGAAAATCTTTCAGTGATTCATCAGTGCTATTAGGTACGTCTTTTGTATCCTCTACATCCGGCAAGGATTTAATGTTTTCTATCTTGTCAGGTATCCTTTGTTCGGTTTTGTGAGGTGTTTCATTGTTTGGTGGTTTGATTACTCTATCTCCTGCTTCCATAGGTGGAGGCTCCAGTAAAGCTTGTGCAATTTCAATCAGCTGTTTGCACATCTCTAGTCTCTGTTTTTCTATCTCTGGATATGGATATGTCATCCACCTTTGCTCTAGGGTCTCTCTGTTCTTCAATCTTGCTTCATATGCTTGCAAGATTGCATCTAAGGCTTCATTGATCTTATCTACCAATACCGACCCTCCTGAGCTTGCACTCTTTGGTCCTTCCGTTGATTTTAGAGAGTTGGACTCTCTTTGCTGTTTAAGTTGCTCTCGAGCTATCGTTAGCTCAGCTTCTACATCTTTTTGTTTTTGCTCACGTCTATCTTTCATTTTCGCTCTTCGTTCTTTCCAAGGATTATCACGACTGACGCTAGACTTGTCAGTCTTGATTTCTTCTTGATTTTGATCGTTACTTTTGGGCTGATTGTCATTTTTCCTTGCTTGGGCTCTCGTCAAGACCTTAACAGGAATCGGAGTTTTGTTTTCTGACCCTCCACTAGATGGTAGCGCTCCCAGCATATTCAAGGTAGTTTTTGCTCCTTTGCTCCAGTTTTTAGGGCAATCGGGGATCAAGTGAGTAATTCCACACTCCATGCAATATGCGTTGACCCTAATGATTTCGTCATGAGGGCAGTCCCTCAGTCAATGGTCTCCTCCACACTTGTAGCATGTTCCTTTAGGCTGTTGAGGTGCTCCTGGGGCTCCTCTTTGTTGGTGTGCAATTCTTTGCCCGCTCATGCCTCCGTTGGCTATGAACAACAGTGTTCTTTCATCCAGGCTATATCGTCCTTCTCCCGCTGCCTGTGCAACAGTTGGTGGTCATGTATTTCCTATCATGCTCCATGGTTCTGGTGTAGAGGGTTCGTCTGGTGGATAATAGACAGAGTTCGTCGCATATCCATTGGGCTCGTCGTAGTATGCATGCATAGGTACCAAAGCCTTCGCGTCCGACTCAGTTACTGTGGGTGTGTATCTTATGCCGACTGGTCGTAATCCTGGTAGAGGTGGTTGTTGTCCCAACACTGGTTGTGGTCTTTCTACGCCTACAGGTCCTGGTAGGTTGCCTGTTTGATATCTAGGCATCGGTGGGACTTGAGGAGATGTCGCATGAGCTTGCAGAGCATATGGTCGTTCTCTCACATATCCCTTGTTATAATAACACTCCTCTGTCCCATGGTTTGTCCATTTTTGTTCAATCGCACACCATTTTGGTTGTTTAGCTTGTGGTTTGGAATACAAGTTAATCTTTTTAAGCACTTCCTCTACAAGCTGCTCTTGGCTTACCGCTACTTCCCCCTTCAGTGTTGTCTTAGCAGACTTGCCTCCGCTTTGTTGTGAGGAAGAATCATCGTCAAGATCCTTGAACTCACCCTCTTTGTAGACCGCACAATTGTCCACAAGGTATAGAGATTCCTTGGTTAAATCATTCAACGTAGTGCTCCTTTTCATATGTAAGTCCTTTTGAAGATCTGCATTCCTTAGTCCTTGGATAAATATAATCATAAGTCTCGACTCAGTTGGCAGTTCTTCCACGCGATAGAACTTAACATATCTTTTTAATCGGAGGGCGGCCTTCCGCACGGACTCTCCATCTTTCTGTTTGAATTTATGGATTTGCGAGACTGTATTACGAGCTATCTCCCTTTGTGAGAATTCCTCGATAAACTCGTCAAACACTTCCTCCATAGACTCAAAGTCTCTTCGCTCCACCGAGTCAAACCATGTAGCCGCTGTGAGCGGGATGGAAACACACAGAACGCCTCTATAACAACCCGACACACACTCTTGGAAAGATACACACACACACACACTATGGGGAACCACTCGGCTTACACAACACACCTGGCCGAGACAGGGAACACACCTCTGGAGTGAGAGGAGAGAGACTATCCACTTGCCCACTCCACTTGCCCACTCCACACAAACACACACACACACACCCAAAAAACTCAGCTCAACAGAGGAAAATTTCTGATGTTTAGATACAAATGAGCTTGGGCCAACACCAATGGGACAAATAGCTCACACAATATGGGTAAAATAAGCCAGATACAATCACAAACTGGAGCAGAAGCTTCGTTCATAGGAGAAACTTACACAGCCAAAACAGCAGAAAAATAATGAGGAATTTGACAAAATGGACAGCGCCATCGCGTCCGGAATGGCCCAAAACCCCAGTCTACAATGTCAAAGTGCTCAAATCCAACATCGGATGAGCAGTTTAGGGCCACAAAATGCTCCAAAAATAGCAAAAACACACCTACGGCTGTTCCTCCTCTCTTCTCCACGTTTTTTCTGGTCTTATCTCTGTTTTTTCAGTTCCCACACTTAGCTTTATTAGTTGGTCACCCTTGGCCTTTTAGATGACCTCAAACGGACCCCGAACAGGCCAAAAACTGACCTCGCAGTGCATAGTTGTCACCTTTTTGCATCATCCGCACACCTGGCACTCATTTCTTTTCAATAATGCGTCTTGCAACCACGTGAAGTGGCCCCAAAAAGTGTTCCTAATGATGAACTTTCTGCATAACTCTCACAAGAAAACACCCACGTTGTGTCCGTCCTCATCCGCGTGCAAATATTGACCTCGTTCGCCCTCTTGACGCCACTAGATGCCATCTGACGCACCTGCTTACCTCATGTCGTCGGCCCGCGGATAGCTTCCTCGAGAAGTTTTACGCGCTACCAACTCCTCATTACTATAGAAAAAACACACTGGTACTGGTAATAGTGAAAATTGATGCACTATGTACACGATGTCCTACCTGTACACATGTGGGCCCCACGTAACCACCTGGCTCTGGAAAATGTGCAATCCTTTATTTGATGCATCATGCATGTATATGTACATATGCGCAATCCCTTGCTCCAAAAAACTCCTGACATAATTTGCCCATCCCCCAGTCTGCTAGATCATTCATGATCAGCAGCAGCAAAGAGAGATATGAGACTCGCCGCATCACAGGTCTCCTCATCCCTCACCAACACTGCTTGATCCACAGACAGCTCATCTTGCTCCACCATCATCAATCTAGCATGATACAATTTTAGACGCAATCCATTTACCCTTGACTTATGTAGAACACCATCCAGGTTAGCCAGCTGATATGTGCCATTTGGAAAACACTCCACTACCTTGAAAGGGCCTTCCCACTTAATTTGAAACTTCTTTTGGAAGGTGTTGTCCAGCTTACTGCTGTAGCGCAAAACCAAGTCATGTTTATTGATACCCTTACTTTTGACCTTTTCATTTATCTTTGCCAAAGCCTTATCCTGCATCTGCCCATAATGCTCCAATGCGCTCATCCTATCCAACTGGACCTCTTGTAACTGCAAGAGCCTCTCTTTGAATGCATCACTAGGCGGCCCAAGCAACTTCTCTAACATCTTGACCGCAGGCAACTCTACCTCCACGGGCAATAGTGCTTCCTTTCCATACAACAAATGAAATGGAGTAAACCCTGTACCTGTCTTCACCGAAGTACGGTAAGCCCATAATGCACTAGGCAATTCCAAATCCCAATTCTTTCCTTGGTGCTCTGTCACTTTAGAAAGAATTTGTACCAACTCACCATTGAATCTTTCATTTAAGCCATTACACTGCGGGTAATAAGGAGTGGTATGCTGATGCCTAATCTTCATCTTTGCACATAAAAAATCTAGCAGTTTAGCTCTAAAGCCAGGCCCCTTATCTGAAAGTAGCTCTAATGGCACCCCAAACTTGCAACATATTTCATCATACACAAATTTTGCCACATCCTTTGCAGTGATCTGTTTTACTGCTATAGCCTCTGCCCATCTAGAGAGATAGTCCACTGCCGTCAAAATATAGCTTTTGCCCCTGCTTGTGATAGGTAACGGGCCTATTGCATCAATCCCCCACTTTTCAAACACATCAAACGCCATAATGGTTTTTCGTAGCTCTGGCTTCAACACTCTCTTCCCAAATGCTTGACACCTATTGCAAGACCTACACCAATGGTGAACATCCTTGTGCAAAGTAGGCCATACATACCCCTCTTGCAAAATCTTATGCAAGGTGATCTTTAGAGCAAAATGGCCACCACATGTGCCTTCATGATTCTCTTCCAACACTCTGTAAAGCTCCTCCCGCCAAGGTACACGTCTCAACACGAGATCATCCCCTTTCATGTATAAGACATCACCAATCAATTTGTACCTGTATGCTCTACGCACAAAGCCATACTTCTTCGACTTCTGAATCTCCTTTGGAATGATTCCTGTTAGCAAAAACTCCTCTTCTTGATGCAAACTTTCCCGGCCATGATAAAGAGGTAAAGTGGTCCTCAACACAAATAGCTCCCCAATCATGCCTTGAGCTGCTTCATGTGCCTCTCCATTTAGAGCACGTTCAATGTGTCTGATGATCCATGCTTCGAACTTTTTTAACAGGCCTTTAATTCTGAAGCACATTTCCTTCAATGAGGTGTTCTTGCTCTTCCACACACCCAGCACTTGCTTCACCACTAACAAGGCATCACCTTTTATGCTCAACCTTCGAACCCCATGCTTCAAACAAATGTGTAATCCGGCTTCCAGAGTAGCATATTCAGCCTCATTGTTACTATGAGCATCCAATTTGAACCCTCTCTTGCATACTAGCTTCCCCTCTGGATCATAAAGTGCTATACCCCCTAAAGCTGCATCATGGCTCTTTCTGTATGAACCATCAAAGAACAACACATGTGCATTGCTGATCTGTGGCACTTCTTCAACTACCTTTCTCACCACCTCTTCCTTAAAAATAAGGGGATTCTCCTTGTAGGTCAACAAATCAGCTAGGGTAGCCCTTGTACTATCTTCCACTAGAAAAGAGAACTCAAACTCTTGCAACTCAATTACCCATTTCTTCACCACATTTGACATGTTAGTACCATTAATTAACTGTGGCAAAAAGGCATAACTCGTCAAGAAAACAAAAGGTCGTGGTAGCAAGTAATGACGAAATCGTCGACAAGCAAATATTACACTGGCCATCACTAGCTCTACTTCCGAGAACTTTCTCTCCACTACCAACTTCACTCGGCTTGCACAATACACTCGCCTCATATAATGGCTGCCCTTCCCCTTTTGCAATAGCATGGCTCCAATGGCATCATCCCCTACTGATGGATTTACATAAAACACTTTCTCCCAATCAAGAGCCTGCATGGCTGACAACCCCCCTAACACCTCTTTCACCTCCTGAAACACTTCTTCACACTTGTCATCCCATTGCAATGGATCATGCTTTTCCACTTGCTGTAATGGATAAAGAAGCTGCGAAGACAATGGAATAAACCTTGCCATATACTTCACTTTGTGTATAAAGGTTGCCAATTGCTTCGTACTCGTAGGTGATGGAAGAAGAATAATAGACTTAACCTTGTCTGGATCAGCCTCAGTGCCATTTTCTGACACCATATGGCCCAATAACTTCACCCTTGGCTGTGCTAGATGACATTTCTTTGGATTTAGTTGTCCTCCACATTCATCATATCGAGCCAATACCATCTGCAGCTTCTCATGGTGTTCAACCCTACTGCTATAAACACAGAAGTCATCCATAAAAGCTTTAACACAACTACCAATGAATGGTTCCAACACCCAAAATGCTCTCTCTTGATAGCAGGAAGGTCCATTTGACAACCCAAATGGCAATATTGTGTAGCAATAGCAGCCCCATGGCGTAATAAAAGTGGTCTTTGTGCGGTCTTTAAGAGCAATCTTCAATTGAAAATAGCCTGAAAAACCATCACACACACTGTACCTCTCATAACCTGCCACTGAATCCAAGATCTGATCGATGAATGGAAGAGGATATGGGTTCTTCTTAGTGGCTGCGTTTAAGGGTTTAAAATCTACACAAATTCTCCACTTCCCATCCTTCTTTGGACTGACTACAATTGGACTCACCCATTCTGTGGTCTCCACAGGGACTATGAACCCTGCCTTCAATAACTTGTCCACCTCTTCTCGCAAGGCTTCCATTTTCTCTTGACCCATCCTTCTTAGCCGTTGCCGCACTGGCTTAGCACCTTCTTTCAGCTCTATATGCATCTCTTCGCCCTTGAACCCTCTGATCTCTTCATATGAAGTAATGAACAAATCCGGAAAACTAGCCAGCATGTGCAAATATATATCCTTCTCCATAGCTGAGAGGTCTCCATTGATCATTTGTGTCATCAATTCCTGCTTCTTTGACAACTCAACCTTGGTTTGCATCATCCCTTCAATCACTTCATAAGGCCCTTCACTTTCATCTTCAACCTCATTCGCAAATGCAACTAAACCAAACTCCTGGATTTCTTTGTCCATCAAAAGAAATGCAACATCAGCATCCTCATCACTGCTGGTAGTGCTATCACTGTCCTCATCTGTCACCGTGGAAGAGTCTTCATCACTAGACTCATCCTCATCTTCATAAAGCTCCTCTAATCATTTCCTTGTGTCCATATTATAAAGCTTCTTGGTACCTGTCTTTCCATAGAGGCTAATCGTACTATGTCGCCAATCTTGAACAGCTCCCACTGCACGTAACCATGGTCTACCCAATATAATAGGATATGCTCCCAACCCTGCTGGAATCACATGAAAATCAACCATTGCCTTTGCATCATATGCCTCCACTTCTAAGCTCTTTACAACACCCAAGCATTTTACTTTTTGATGGTTTGCCAATCTGATCCGGAAACCTGACACCCCAGACACTGTAAGACCCATCTTCTCAACGCATGAGTGTGTAATGACACATATTTGGCCTCTGCCATCCACATAACCTTGTCCCAAATTTTTCCTTTTATGCCACACATCTACTATTGGACAAATGTCTGGTAGCTCATCCATTGCCAACACCTTTACTGGACCTCTCTCTGGCTCTTTCTCCATTGGGTTAACCATCCTCTTCCACTGTCGCTTTAGCTTAGGCACCATCTCTATAAGCTGCCCAAAAGTAACATCTGCCTTCCTGCTCGTCAGATCCTCCTTCAAGTCATAGCTTAATTGCCCATCCCCTAGTGGAAAATCTGAAACATGAAACTTTCGACAAGCTCTCCTTTTACTCTTGGCCTTGACATCCTCGCCTTCATGGCTCTTTCCTTTCTTCTTACTAGGACCTGGGGCACTTCTTCCTTCCTTATCCTCTGTGGTCCTCTTCCCAATAGGCATCACTAATGTATCCTCTAGCTTTGATGCCTTCTCCAAGGTGACTACACTTAGCACTTTTGTCTTTCCCTTTTCCTCTTGAGTCAATCCACTGGTTCCTTCGTCTCCCTTAATTTCGATGCCATAATCATTTGACCTAGTTAGCACCTGTCTTGGCAATGGATACATGTCTCCCCCCATCCTTGGTGGCTTATCACATTGCGGGCTGATGTGACCCAACTCTCCACAATTATAACAGGTGGGCGTCTGCCTCCAAAACCTACCATTGCTTTGTCCAACACCATTCCTAGGCTTTTCTTCACCTCCTGGATGATTTGCAAACCTCCCTCGACCTCGATTATTTCCCACTTGACCTAGCATGTTTAGGCTGATATTCTTCATCAAATCTACCATTTGCCTCATGTCTTGCCTTAGCCCATCATCTTGCACTGCTGTAGTAACCACTGCTGGCATAACCTGAGTAGTAACAGGAACCACTGGTTCGTGATGAACCCTTGACATGCGACCTTGCGAAGAATCCATAGGCTGAAATTCAGACCTCATGGGAAAAGACTCCACCCCTAACTGGCTCATTTTCCTCAACTTCACTCTTTGTTCCTTGCTACCTCTAGTGCATCTTCATATGTCCTAGGCTTCTTTAGCTCCACTCTCCAACGTATATTCTCCCAAAGACCAGCTAAGAACCTGTCCTTCTTCATCATGTCAGGCGGGGGTACCTGTGGTGCTAAGGCCTTGCACATTCGCTCCCATGCCAATGAAAACTTACGTATGTACGCATCTACTGGCTCACCTTCCTTTTGCACCAAAGCCTGTACTTCTTGCCACACTTTGTCAGGATCTTCTATCTTCACAAACTCCACTTCCAACCCATGTCATAGATTGTCCCAACTCAATCTTACAGGTGGATCCGCTACACGCAACTCCTCTTCAAATGCTTTTGACCAAACTCGTGCATCACTCTTCAAACAAATTTGGAGAACACATAACATCTGCGCAGGGTCATGAATCTGGTTGCTAATGCACGCAACCTCCATCTTTTCCAGAAAGTCTTCCACATCTTCATCACTTCTTCCATGAAACTCCGGATAAGAGAAAGCCATGGCTACCCAAGTTTCAATGCTTTGAGAACCCCTTTGAACACACATGCAAGAACCCAAAAATTTTGACTACCCAATCCCAGAAACTTCAATGGAGCTAAACTTTAGATAAGGACAAACACATGCACATCAAATGAGTTTTCATAGTTGATCATCGGAATTACAACAGGCAAAGGACATTCCAAGATCTCTCGTAATCTTCTTGGCCCGAACATAAAGACTATGCGCTGCTGGAAAAAAATCTTCCTGGACACATGAACATTTATCTGGATTCTCTGAGTTAAATGAAAAGGAGTGAATTGAGGGCCATTTTGATCATCCATTAAAGTCAACCATGCAGCTCCCAAGAAAGCACACCTGTCTTATCCTCTGATTTTGCCAAAATTTCAGCAGCATAACAGCATAAATGGCTCAAAAGACCAAAAAAACAACCATCACAACTCGGAAAAAATTTGGCTGAGTTTCCCCAGAAGTAGAGCAATAGGAACCCAAAATATAGACTATATATGTATGCATAAATTGTCAACAATAGAACTCGACCATCAAACAGGAATCACTAATACATAGCCTATGGCGAGGTCACCAAAAGGGTGCTCCAGCTACCTATATCACCGAAAGGATCTCCACATTTGAGAATCCCCCAGCTCAATAAAGCCTCACGCTATCGACCCTCACACGAAGGCTAATGCAAATCGCGTATAGTCAAGTCTCAGAAATGACTATCTTCCAGACCAAGTCTCAGAAATGGCTGGGACTCCCAAATAAAACCATATATGGCTCCACAAAGACGTACCATGGAAACTTCCACAAGTAACGTACAATCCAACAAAAAATGCGCTCAAACAGGTGCCAAGTGATGCATACCC
This sequence comes from Adiantum capillus-veneris, assembly GCF_014529385.1. Lineage (NCBI taxonomy): Eukaryota > Viridiplantae > Streptophyta > Polypodiopsida > Polypodiales > Pteridaceae > Adiantum > Adiantum capillus-veneris. The sequence continues at coordinate 164,175,239 of NC_140938.1, forward strand.
ACAACAACTGCAAGTGGCACCCACTTGCCAATGTATCACTGAACTCCAGCTACCTATACCTGTACCCTGTAACCTATAACCTGTAACCTGTAACCTGCAATCTGCACCCTGCAACCTGTAATCTCGAATCTCGAAGCTTGAAGCTCGAAGAAGAAGGTACTCGAAGAAGATCCTTCGTGGGGGCGCCAAAAGAATGTGAGCGGGATGGAAACACATAGAACGCCTCTATAACAACCCGACACACACTCTTGCGAAGATACACACACACACTATGGGGCACCACTCGGCTTACACAACACACAGTGGCCGAGATAGGGAACACACCTCTGGAGTGAGAGGAGAGAGACTATCCACTTGCCCACTCCACACAAACACACACACACACACACCCAAAAATCTCAGCTCAACAGAGGAAAATTTCTGATGTTTAGATACAAATGAGCTTGGGCCAACACCAATGGGACAAATAGCTCACACAATATAGGTAAAATAAGCAAGATACAATCACAAACTGGAGCAAAAGCTTCGCTCATAGGAGAAACTTACACAGCCAAAACAACGGAAAAAGAATGAGAAATTTGGCAAAATGGACAGCGCCATCGCGTCCGGAACAGCCCAAAACCCCAGTCTACAATGTCAAAGTGCTCAATTCCGACATCGGATGAGCAATTTAGGGCCAAAAACAGCAAAAACACACCTGCGGCTGTTCCTCCTCTCTTCTCCACGTTTTTTCTGGTCTTATCTCTGTTTTTTCAGTTCCCACACTTAGCTTTATTATTTGAGAACCCTTGGCCTTTTAGATGACCTCAAACGGACCCCGAACAGGCCAAAAACTGACCTCGCAGTGCATAGTTGTCACCTTTTTGCATCATCCGCACACCTGGCACTCATTTCTTTTCAATAATGCGTCTCGCAACCACGTGAAGTGGCCCCAAAAAGTGGTCCTAATGATGACCTTTCTGCATAACTCTCACAAGAAAACACCCACGTTGTGTCCGTCCTCATCCGCGTGCAAATATTGACCTCGTTCGCCCTCTTGACGCCACTAGATGCCATCTGACGCACCTGCTTACCTCATGTCGTCGGCCCGCGGATAGCTTCCTCGAGAAGTTTTACGCACTACCAACTCCTCATTATTATAGAAAAAACACACTGGTACTGGTAATAGTGAAAATTGATGCACTATGTACACGATGTCCTACCTGTACACATGTGGGCCCCACGTAACCACCTGGATCTGGAAAATGTGCAATCCTTTATTTGATGCATCATGCATGTATATGTACATATGCGCAATCCCTTGCTCGAAAAAAATCCTGACACCGCATCATTCTCTAAGGTTAAACTGAATCCTGCAAATTGGGTAGGAAAGTCTAGGACCTCTTCAGCTCTAATTACACGCACAAAGGCTGCTACATGATCTCTTAGATCCCTGCTTCTTGTATATTTCTTGTTTACCCATTTTTGCACTTGAGAAGGTCTAATTCTACGATGGTCTCCAAATCTCATCATGGGATCTCCCTGTCCTAGTCGATATACCTCCTTTGGTCTCCTGTAGTGGCCAGGTTCCTCTCTCGATGGTGCTCCTAATCCATAATTTCTAGCAGTTCTCGTGAGAGATGGTTCATCTCTCCGAACTCGTTCTCGGGGTGTTCTTCCAAGCTCAGTTGACCCCTGAGTCTTTGGCTTACTCTCTCCTTGATACTATGCATAGAGTGGTGGTTCTTGTAAATCCCTTAACCCTCGTGCGGTTTGATAACCCTCTCGGGTTCGGTCTTGTTCTAATGTAGCACTCTGTCGAAGCCATGCCTGCAGCGATGGCTGAGTAGCTGGTTGGTCTTGGTAGTTGGACGTCGATGGTCGAGTAGAATGTGAGGTAACGTCATACTCTTCTGAAAAGGGATTAGTCGACTTGCTAGGGGTGTAGGTGGCTCTTCGTACCTCGTCGAGGCCATAGGTCGATGCTCCCGGAACTGTTGCTTTTTCAATCTCTTCTGGGAGAATACGTTTGTATTCTCGCCCGTATCTGTCAACAAAAACAATATCCTTCCCCATAGCAGTTTCATAAGAAAATAAGTAAAGAACCTTATCTTTGCTTAATTCATTTGGGTAGGGTTCCTTGCATCGAAAGTAAGAGAATATTCCCTCGCTTTCATGCTTGTAAATCCCTACATTCTCATTATAGGTTGGGACCCTGGTTGTTTTCTTATCATACATAAAAAGCGCTCCAGGTCGATCAATGTTAGGAGGTGGTTCTTGGGTTTCTGAAACCATTTTCCCTTTTGCCACGTTATCCCCATATCTGTTGTAATCCTCAGGGTTACTCACTATCAGATAGTGGTTTCCCTTTTCGTCTCTGAATCTGTCTCCATCATCGTAGACTCGAATTATCTCTAGTCTGTGAGCCGGTCTTTCTTCAATACAAATACACTTGTGTCCCCGATAGTCAAAATAGATTAGGGCTCCCCTCGAGTTAGTTCCTTCCAAGAAGATTATAGTGAACTGGGTTTTGTTTAAAGGATGTAGGGAGGTGCTCCCTCCTGGCATTGGTCCTTCACCGTTGAAACCTACTGGCTGTTGACTCCCCATCATGAAGAAGGACTTTTCCGATGAAGTGTCAGTATCACTACCCTCTTCAATGATTGGTGCCAATGGGTCTAGTCTCGTCTGAGTTACACTCTCTTCTGTGGACGTGGTGCTAATTTGACTTTTGACACTTTTAGCTCCCGACTTAACAAAGGCTCTTGACCTTAAATACATAAGAATGAAAGTTTTGTTGCAAACTTAAAGCTTACCTGGACTCCATCTTCCTATATAGCTTTGTGATGACCTCCTTCTGGGATCTACACAAGGATGGTTAGTTTGTTCACAAGTGTTTTCCCTGAATTACCAAAAAATCTTTCAAGTATATACAGCAACCACTTAGTCAATCTTCTGGTGGTCCAATTTCAATTATGAAATGACGGATGGGATCTATATAGAGAGTATGTCCTAGCAGTATAGTCACAAATTGCAAAAAGTGTATGATTCACTACTTCCTTAGTCTATCGCGATAGACTGACAGTTTGCTCTGGCACAAGTCAATTCAAAATTGTGTCTTTACCCTTGAGTTCTAGTTACCCTCTATAGCCTATCCCCCAAGTTTTCTGAAGTTTGGACACTTGGGTTGGGTTTTGGTCCCATTTTAGTATTTCAGTCAGAGCTTGATTCTCTATCTGACCCTCAGCTTGACCTTCAGTGATCTAAATGCCTTGAATTTTGGTGTGTCTACTATTTAGGCCCTGATAAAGCTCTCCCTAGGGAAAATTTGAAAGAAAAGTTCCCCAGCAGAAATTTCCTTGGTCTATCACAATAGACTGAGCACTTTCTCCATTTTCAGCTTTTTTCCAAAGTTTTCTCCACAGTTGGTTTAGCCTCCCCTTGTGTAGTGCATTGACCAATTTTGGCACTGTTTGGACATTTGGTCAAAGACTTCTTGCCCTTGTCTCTGAATTCAGACTCCAAACACCAGTTTTGAAGTTCTGGGGTCAAAATTGGTGTTCAAATTCACTCAATTTTTGTGAGTACCCTTGTATTGATGTGTTAAGCTTGTGGTATAAGGGTTTTTTGCTTGTTGCTAGACAAACACCACCTTCACCAGTCTATCGCGATAGACCAGGCAGTGAGCAATGGGGACTTAATTTTTTGTCTGTTTTTGCATAGTCTTGTTCCCTATGTCCATATAAGTCTATCCCCCAAGTTTTATGAAGTTTGGACTTATTTTGACCTCAAACTCAAGAACTTCACAAATTTCACTTTTCTCTGACGATTCACAACTCCATTGCACTTGAAGTGATACAAATTTGATGACACTGCATCTTAAACTTGTGCACATCAGTCATACCTCATGACACAGTCAGTTTACCCTTGGCTAATGGTTATATCTCATCTTGGCCTCTTTAGGTTCACTTAGTGTTTCCTTATGATAATCACTTGTTTCTTTTTTTTGTTTGTTTTTTGCGGTTTTATAGCGTTTTTCTACTCTATTTCTTCACAAGTATAACAAGCACTCAAAACCAAAAACCATAACTCCACATTATCCTATTTAACTAAATCTAACTAGTCGCAGACCTTCGGCAAGACACGAGCTTCCTAGCTATCCACTAGACCTCATGATACTCTATTCTGGATCTTGTTCTAAAAGTTTAATCTCTCTCTAGTCAAAACTAAAGTAAGCTAACCATCACACGAGTGATGTAGATCTCCCTACTTAAGGTCTTGTGTCCCCAGCAACGATGCCAATGTTTTAGGGTAAAACTACTCCCCTGTTCATACTCACGAGCACGACACAGACAACATACTTATCATCTGATGACACGACTAACCCATAGGTGCACGTAGGCAATCTCGTTAGCTTGTCAGGCTGAGACCAATCTACACATACGCACTTTTATGATGCATCAATCACTAACCCTGGTAGAATGCAACCCACTCTATCCCTAAATGCTCACAACACCGTTTACACGTCCAATGAACTCGGAATCGCATCAAAATTACTAGGCATCATCCTCTCACTAGGACATACTTACCTATAAGTCTCACCAGATTTGAACCCTAGCTATCTCGAATACTGTCGCGATAGACCAACAGGTCATAATCCAAAAGTGGGCGAAACTTAAGTTTATCAGTATCTATGTGTAGCTAATCTCTTACTCATTCCATGAAGCACTTGATTATTGAAAACAGACACCGTTTGTGCTACTTACAAGCAAAACAAGCTCGAGGAAGAATCGATCGTGATCAACTCAAAACGGCGAATGCGTGGCGTGGGCGCATAGCTCTCGGAGAGACTACTGCAATGGTGTGGTTGTGTCGTGAATATGGTGAGGGAGAAGCGCGTAGCGAAGAGGATAAGACACTCTCTCTCTCTCTCTCTCTCTCTCTCTCTCTCTCTCTCTCTCTCTCTCTCTCTCTCTCTCTCTCTCTCTCTCTCTCCCTCTCAGACTCGTACGACACAGAATTAATATTCAAAAAAAATGTTGTCCAAAAAATGGTTCTAAGGTGACTTTTATACTTTAGTCACCTTAGCTCAAAAATGTACATGGGGTTCTCTTGCTCATGATTACAAAGTGGGAATAAATCTGAGTCCTGACTAACTGACTAATATTTACATAATCCAGACGAATGGATCAAAATGATAAGACGTCTTTGACATAAAAAATGGAATTTGATATGATTTACAAGATGGGCTCATTACAACAGTTGGACCAATGGGGCTCCAACAACGTAGCAATGTAACATTGTTCAATGCATTGAATTCAAGGACAGCTCTAGACCACCAAAACAAAATGATGAAAGAGCATGAGAGGAATGCATCAGTAGCAGTAACACCACCTTTGGCTATTGAAGGATGTGATGGAGAGATTTCTAACTTGCAATCAGCCTCCTCTCAATGTGTTGTGGATACCATGTCCACTCCCATATTTCAAAAATTGCCTGAGAATATTCTGTTATAGCTAGATGATTGTGCAGGAGAGAATAAGAATCGATATTTATTTGCATACTTATCCTTGCTAGTAGCAACAGGTGTTTTCAAAATCGTGCATTTGGGATTCTTAATGGTGGGTCATACACATGAGGACATAGATGCAATGCTTAGCAGGTTTTTAGAGAGATTACAAATAGGAATGACCTACACTTTCCACATTTGATGGAACATTTTCAAAAGTGTGAAATTTCAGCTCCAGCACCATTTCTAATGACGCAAGTTCCTAACTTCAAATCCTTTGTTAAAGGGTACATGTGCGATGGACAAGATGCTCTTGTTGGACACTCTAAGCCACTTCAATTTCGTTTCTTTATGCAAGGTGAAATCCAGTAATGCAGTACAAAATTCACCCCAAATCACCTTATTGGATGCCAAGGAAGTCAGGAATTGAGTTGTGGAAAAAAGATGATCAAGGAAAACCAAAATTGCCAGTAGGCTGTCCAGATGTGGTTCCCATATCAGACTATGTGAGGGATAGTCCGCTTGTTGTTCAAGGGATTAAGACATATCTTGAATTCTCGAAAAGATGGACTCTACTAAAGGGAAAGGATCATGATTCTACAAAATACATGGAGCTAGTTATTATTTATTGGCAAAAAATAATTAGTGAGCTTGAACAACCAACCAATAAACAAACTGGTGAATATACATCATTTTGGCCAAAGACTACAGGGAGTCATCGAACGCAACAGATAGAGGAAGAGACAGATGAGTTTCAAGGATATGAAGAATTGAATGATCACTATGTTGGTCCTCAAAGTGCAAGGTCACAGGAAGCTTTTAGGCCTCAAATTGATGTAAGGAAAGGGGATTTTGTTCTTGTGAGACCATAGATCCATAACGTCCGATATGGCTAGGAGTTGCAAAGTCAGATGTTGATGTAGACAGCTCATCTCCTAACTACAAGAAAGTTTTCATTCAATATTGGGCACCAAAACATCGGGGAAAAAATCCCACAATCCAAGAACAATATGAGGATTGTTGGATTGGTGTTGCAATCTTGCTGACCCAAAGCGTTGGGAGTGTGTTGATGCAGTTGTGTGGTCATGGACTCCAAGGGGTGGAAGACTTGCAGAAGCAATTAAAATCCCATCCAATGTTGTGGAGAAAGCACAAGCTAGCTTAATAAGAGAAACTAAATAGCATTTCATTTTCATATATTGTTTTTCTTGCTATCCGTGTCTATGTATGTTTTATAAAGTATCAATTAACACCAACATGAAAATAAAATTTTGGATGGGACAAAAAAAGGTGTTTCTCAACACCACCATTTTCTTGAGAATCTATCTCTTTATCTAATGTAACACAAGTCCTCAAGACAAGTCCCAAAATAAATGAAATTTTCCCAAATCAAATGGGAAATAGGAATCCATAGGCATTGAAATCAGTCCCAAAGTTGTGGAATTTCCCATTTCATCTAAAAGAGTGTTGTACATCTCTACTCCTCGAAGAGTAGGTTGAATGCCTCTATGCCCCGCATAGGGAGGAGCATGGGATTCATACATGACTTTCTCATGAAATGAGTGTGTAACACATAGCCTATTTCAATGGAGAAGATAACCATCCTGCAAGGTGAATGGTTCCTCTTTCTTCCCCAAAGCAAGGGCTGACATTATGTCTTTAAAGTCAGGGTAAGTAGCATACTCATCTATCGTAGAAGATAGATCATTGTGAGTTGCTATTGACACAGCATTGAATTTTGGTCATTGTAAAAGTGCATCAGCCACTTAATTGTGCTTACCAGCAATGTGAGCAATGTGGAAATTAAATTGCAAAAGAAAATTTGCCCACCCCATTGTTTACCGGAAAGCTTTGTTTGCGTCATGAAGTACTTGAGACTTTGATGGTCTATTTGTAAAATGAATGGAGTCCCCAATAGATTATGCTTCCATGTATCTAGGGCATGTAGAATAGCTAACAACTCTTTCTCATAAATGCCTAAGACCCGTTCATCCGTGTTGAGCTTTCGGCTCTCATATGCTATGGCATGTCCTTCTTGAAGCAAGACTTCTCCAAGGCAATCACCACAAGCATCACATTGGACCTCAAATGGCTTTGAGAGATCCAGAAGCATAAGGACTGGTTGGGAGGTAAGCTTCTCTTTGAGCTTGTCAAAAGCACTTTGCTCCTTATCAGTTCATGAATACTTAACATTTTTCTTTGTTAAGTCATGTAATGGTCCTGCTATTTGAGAGAATTTTGCTATGAAGCATCTATAGTATGCACATATACCAATAAAGCTTTTTAGCTCATGTAGATTCCTTGGATTAGGCCATGCTTATATTACCTGCAAATTTGATGGATCCATACAAATACCATCTCGAGAGATAACATGACCTAAGTATTGAATCTCTTGAAGGAAAAATTCACTTTTTTTAAAATTGAGAAAAAGCTTATTCTCCATTAATGCTTGAAAAATCACTTGGAGATGTTTCTTGTGTTCCTCCAAGGAATTGGAGTAGATGATGATATCATCAAAGAACACTCCAGTGAATTTGCGATAGGGTCTAAAAATTTTCTCCATTAATCGATCGAATGTAGCTGGTCTATTAGTTAAGCCAAAAGGCATGACTAGATATTTATAAAGGCCAAACGTTGTACAAAACGCGGTCTTTAGGATATCTTCATTCACTGTCCTTATTTGATGGTAGCCACTTTTAAGGTCATTCCTACTAAAGTAGGTAGAGCCTTGTAGCTTATCAAACAGATCTTCTACCCGAGGTACGGGGAATCTATTTTTGATAGTGATATGGTTTAGTGCGTGATAGTCCACACACATGCGGTATGTACCATCTTTCTTTTGCACTAAAAGGGCTGGAGAACAAAAGGGAGAGGAGCTAAGCCTCACCATCCCTTTGTCTATCAATTCTTGTACTTGCCTCATGACTCCCTCTTGTTGAGCTTGTGAAACTCGATAAGGAGGTTTGTTAGGCGGTGAGCATCTTGATAGGAGGTTCGATGGTCATCATCCCCTCATTTTGGAGGTAAGTCCATAGGGATTTAATCAATTTGAACACATCTTGGAATCCTTTTAGAAATTTAGACAAGTCTAACTCTTCTTGATTCCTACCATTCACCTTTGATGAAACATTTGGGCCTTTTAAGGACTCTTTGAAAAAAATCATGTACGTAGAAACTCAGCTCTTCATTGTTTTATCAAGGGCAAGAGGATTTACAAGTGGTATAGTACGACCAGACTCATTAGCATCTATATGCATATTCTTTCCCTTGTAGGTGAAGTAGTTTCTTCTTTTAGGGAACTTCATGTTGGCAGCCCTGCAGTTGAACCATGGTACCCCTAGGATAGCATCCTCATGTTGGAGAGGAGAGATAAAGAGTCTTCTTTGTCGACATAGCTTTGTGCATGAATCCTCAACTTTCCAATCAGGCGAGTAACGGAGGCTTGCTGTCCCTTGAAAGCGGCATTGGTAGTTACAACATCTCCCATCTCAAAATCTTGAATGCCCAACTTGGTGGCCAACTCCATTGATATGAAGTTGTGAGTAGAACTAGGGTCAAACAAGATGAAGTCATCATGCTCCCTTACCTTTCCCCAATCATAGGAGAGAGGTGATCCTTTGCAATGAGCGTCCTGTTTTGGAGCTTCGATAGTGGAAACTCTAGGAGTCTCATTGCGAGCATTTCTTTTGGGTCAAGAACGATAACCATGTCCTTGCTCCCCACACTTAAAACATTTGTGATCCTTGCAAAAAGTTTCAAGCTCTTCAGGAGAGAGTTTATTTTTACCTTTGTAAACTCCTTTCTCCTTGGACCGATTGTTGTTGTTGTTGTAGGAATGGCCTTGGGAATAATTTTGGGCATTAATTTTTCCCTTTGCATCACTTTTGTGTTTATTTTCCATGGGCTTGACATTCCGTCTAACCCCTTGTTAGAAATTGATGCGTGAAGCAACCATGGTATGGTGGATCACTTGGCTGATAGAACCAGGCCGTTGAGAGTTGACATACTCGGCCATATCTTCAGATAATCCCGCACAAAATTGTTGCTTTTTCTTAGCAAAGTCTATCTTTTGAAAGACAGTAGCCCTGAGATGTAAATCCCAAAACTTGTCCATATATTTGTGGATAGACTCATGAGAGAGAAGCCTCAAACTCCGCCATTTGGTGAGCACTTTGTCCTTTGCATCGCATTGCTTTCATGATGGAAACTTGTAGAGTTTTCCATGTCTTTGAGGCTTTGCCATTGCTATGAATGTTACCATATACATGTGGTAGTGATTTGTGTGAACACATTAGGACCGCCGGGGCATTTTTCCCCTCTTTAGGAGGTTTTTCCCCCGTGCATTGTATATACACCCATAACTCTAGGGTTAATATCTTTCCATTGCACACTAAGTAACACACTCTCTATTGTGTGCCTTGAGATTCCTTCGTCTTCTCCAAGCTGTGTGCGTTTCTCTGCAACCCTAATTCCAGCAATTGGTATTTGAGCAAGTTGCGTCCTCCCAAGCTTAGTCGCCAGCTGCTCCAGCACACGCCTACTCACTTTCTCTGATTTCAGTGAGGTTTGGCAAGCGTTTGCTGAAGGAACTGTGCAGGAGAGAAGAGGAAGGAGAAGAGCACACGACACACAGATATGGGTGGGGAGACTCAATCAGTGAGCAACCCCCTATACACTTATGCTATGTATAAGGTATACAAGTCAATGGGCACCCAAACTCTGGGCGACCGGGCAAGGCACAAGCGCCTATACCCCAACAACCTCCCACTTAAAGGCGCCTGTGCCTTTAAGCAAGGGAACCTAGTCAAAAGACTACAAAAGGCGAGAGAGAAATTGCTCTCAATCGATGCCCACTGGCTGGCTGTGATCGTGTGCATCCGGCTATCCTGCTCCCGTGTACGTCCATACACCACCAGACGTACCGCACACGTACTACATGTATGTACGCAATACCTGCATATCTCCCTCTTGCACTATGCCATCATCAGTCAACAAACGACTGGAAACCCCAACTGCAAATGCTCCCACTGTAGCTGCGATATCCGGTGTCAAGATTAGCATCTCATACATGAGACCACCGAATGCCGATGCAATGCTAGCAGCCCTGCTAGCTCTTCGGAGCATGCATCAACATATATATCCCTGGCAATACGCATCTCTGACTGACAAGGCGTGTCAGCCACATTCGTCTCCTGACTGTCCGCAAAAGACGCATCAACCTGTCGTGCAACCTCAGAGCAAACCAGCTACTCTAGGTGTCTGCTGGAAGACATATCCTGCACAAGTATATCCCGATGCTCACTATCAAGCATAGAAAGGAATGATTGCATAATCGCTGACGTCTCAGTCCCCTCTGTAATCATCCACTGCAAACATGACCACTCAATCTGTTGTGACTCACTAGAGCTCTCATGCTCTAACTCCTTATGCATAGACTCTTGAACAACTTCCTCCTATCGTGACTCACTAGAGCAAGACCGCTCTACCTGTCTATCTTTCATAGAAGTATCTCGCATAATTGACTCTCTGCTTTGCTCAGTCACTAGCAAAGCATGAATGTCTGACTCTGTCACCTCTCTGTGTGACTGCTCAAGTCGTGCCCCAACTGTTTGCACAACGTGCTCACTACTCTGCACTCCATGCAAAGCACCCTGCAACCCATGAGCAAAAGAGAGTGTCTGGGTCTCTCGCTCTCTGCATGGCTGTAACAAGATGGAGACTCGACCATCTCGCACCAGTACTACATGCAATGGGTACCATGTGCCAACTCTAGCACCTGTCGCAATCACTAGAGAACCCAAATGCCACACAAAAGATCGCTCAAGCAACGATACCTGACATCCACTATTCCAAAGCTGACCAACGAAGATCGAACTCATCCTCAAATCCGGCACATGACATCACTGAGCACGTATTATGCACTACAGCAGAACAAGCTCGTTGAGATGTTAAGGATGCGCAGGCTCATGCATTGATTGCGTTGTCTGTGAAGCGCACCATTATTCCTCACATCCGTTCAGCAAAATCTGCAAAACAGGCTTGGGATATTCTAGCAGGTCTTTATGCAAGCCGCAATGAGGCTAAAATTGCTTTGCTGCGTAAAGAGCTAGAGTCGAAGATTATGCATGAGGAAGATGATATGGACACTTTCCTTGCTAGTGTCAAGGATATCAATGAGCAACTCATTTCTGCAGGTGAAGTCATTTCTGACAGTTCCCTTGTGCAGACTGTTCTTGATGCCTTACCAGATTCCTACCAGACTTTTGCTAGTACTTGGAGACTGATGACCCAAGGAAATCCTGAAGTTGTCAAGTTTGATGCATTATGCACATTGCTGTTGCAAGAGTCACTTTCTAGAAAAAACAGGACTAGGCAGCGTGCAGTTGAACAGGCTTTTATTGCTTCTCAAAGAAAGGGTGGTAACAGTAATGCAGCCACTTCTTATGGTTCTGCTGCGAGTGGCAAAAATTCTGTTCCTAATGCTTCTGCTGGCAGCACTTCGTCTGGCAATTCTGGTGATAAGGGCAAAAAGAAGATGCGTTGCCATTATTGTAAAGCCAATGATCACTTGATCAAGTCGTGTCCTAAGTTGAAGGCCAAAGAGGCTAAGAAGAAAGAGGGTGGTTCCACTGCAAATGCTGGTTCCACTACAAATGCAGCCATTGTTGAGTCTTCTGTGAAAGGAGATTGTGATGCTGATGTTGATGCAGAATGGGCTTTTAGCGCAGAGTGCACTTACAATCCTGCTGTCCATGATGCATGCTTGTCAGTTGCTGCAGATTCACATGTGTGGTATTTCGACAGTGGTGCTACAAAGCACATTACCTCACATCGTGAATTGTTTACCTCTCTCGAGTCTGTCCCTCATGGGAATTTAGTCACTTGTGCCAACAACGCCTCTTATCCAGTTCAGGGAGTTGGAAAGATTGTGCTCACTGCTGCTAATGGCAGTTCCTTCACACTTGTTGATGCACTTTATGTACTTGGGATCAAGAAGAATCTATTTTCTGTATCCGCACTTGCTAGACTTGGACTTGTAGTCAAATTTGTGGATGACAGATGTACAGTTCATGATCTCAGTTTTGGTGATGAAATTGTTGCATCTGGGCTTTTGTGCCGTGGGCTGTATAAGCTCACTTTGTATGACAAGTGTGGACAAAATTTTGCAAATGCTGTTGCAGATTCAAGGGCTATTTCAGATGCAAAACTTTGGCATGCACGTTTTGGTCATCTGAATTTTGCCAGTTTGCTGCGTTTGCAGAAATCTGATATGGTTGCTTCTTTGCCGCCTCTTGAAGCACCTATCAAACATGTTTGTGAAGGCTGTATTCTGGGTAAAATGCAGCGTTCTAAGTTTCCAAAGGATGGTTCAGTTAGGGCCACATGCAGGTTGCAACTTGTGCATAGTGATGTTTGTGGGCCCATGCAAACTCCGTCCTTGGGCAATTACCTGTACCTCGTGACTTTCATTGATGATTACTCCAGGCATGCATGGGTATTTCCACTTAAAGCGAAGTCCGAAGTTTTTATGTGCTTCAAACAATTTTTGGCTATGGCTGAAAATGTCTCAAAATGTACGATGGGCACCCTTTGTTTCGATCGAGGGGGGGAGTATATGTCTCATGAATTTAATGCATTTCTGGCTAGTCGTGGGATAAAACACCAATGTACAGTGCCTTATACACCTCAGCAAAATGGTGTTGCTGAGAGGAAAAACAGGTCACTAACGGAAATGGCACGATGTATGGTCAAAAGTCAAGCTTTGCCGCATTCTTTTTGGCTTGAGGCCATCATGTGTGCCACTTATGTACTTAACAGGTGTCCTACGAAAGCTTTGCAGTCTATTACTCCATATGAAGCATGGCATGATAGAAAACCTTCTATTGAGCACATGCGTGTTTTTGGCTGTTTGGCATATGCTTTGGTGCCACAAGTGCAGCGCAGAAAATTGGATGATAAGGCTGTCAAATGTATTTTTGTTGGTTATAGTGCTGAAAGCAAAGGTTACAGGTTGTATCATCCGCAAACAAAACGTATTCTGGTTTCACGGGATGTAGTGTTTGTGGAAGATTCTGTTCAACCCTTGCTGTCATGTACTAGAGACAGTAATGTAAGCTCACAGGACATTTATGACACTTTGTTGCCTCTTTTCAGTGGTGGAAATATGAATGTAAGTTCCAATGAGGCAAATGTACAGCCTATGGGGGTTTCTGAAAATGTTTTAGAACAGCCTATTACTGATGCAGATGTACATGATGTACTTGATGAGGAAAGGGCTGAAAATGAGCAGGCTAGAGGTATGCCAAAATGGCTGGTGCACACTTTGCGTGACAGTAAATTGGATGCACCTTTATCTAGTCGTACTCGTTCAGGCTCTCGCCATGCATCTTATGCATCAGATTGTTATGCTTTGGCTGTGTCTAGTTTACATGATGTTGAGGAGCCTCTGTCTTTTGATGAAGCACAGAATTCAGAAAATTGGATTGCTGCCATGAAATCAGAATATGATGCACTTATAGAGAATGACACATGGACTTTATGTGATTTGCCTCCTGGCAAAAAGGCCATTGGTACGAAGTGGGTTTACAAGTTGAAACGCAAGCCGGATGGTGAGATCGATCGCCATAAGGCTCGACTTGTTGCAAAGGGTTATGCACAACAAAAAGGCATAGATTATGAAGAGACTTTTGCTCCCACTTGTCGTATGACTACTGTGCGTTTTCTATGTGCATTGGCAGCTCATTTTGGTTGGGATGTACATCAATCAGACATTGTTACTGCTTTCTTGAATGGTGACATATTTGAGGAAGTTTATGTAACGCAGCCTCGCGGTTTTGTCATAAAAGGACAAGAGGACAAAGTGTGCAAATGTAAGAAGGCTTTGTATGGGTTGAAGCAATCTCCTCGTGCTTGGTATGAGAAATCTGACACTCATTTGGTTAAACGAGGCTTTCGTAACAGTCCAACAGAAAGCACATTGTATGTAAAGCGTGAGGATGATGTATTTCTCATTGTGGTTCTTTATGTTGATGATTTGCTAATCACTGGACCAAATGAGAGACATATTGCTGAATTTAAGGCTGATTTGAATGCTACTTTCAAGATGAAAGATTTGGGGCTGTTGCATCATTACTTGGGTATACAGTTTAAGCAGTGTGATGGTGGTATTGCCTTGTGTCAGAAAAGTTACATAGAGACATTGCTATGTAAGTTTGGACTTGAGGATTGCAAACCTATTGCCACTCCCATGGAAACAGGTTTGAAGTTGAGTCTACATGATGTTGGCGATCCTGCTGATGTCACTCTTTACCAAACTGCTATTGGCTGCCTCATTTATGTATGCAACACGAGGCCAGATATTCAGTTTGCAGTCTCGCAGGTCAGCAGATTTATGCATAGCCCAGGGTCTAAGCATTGGCAGGCTGTCAAGAGGATTTTCCGCTACCTTAGTGGCACTTTACATCTTGGCTTGTTTTATCCCAAGGGGGGATCATTGCCGCCAGACTTACATGCTTTTTCGGACTCAGATTGGGCTGGTTGTTTTGACACGCGAGTGTCCACAAGTGGTTTTTGTTTCATGCTTGGCAGTTCATGTATATCATGGTTGAGCAAGAAGCAACCTACTGTGGCCACTTCGAGTTGTGAGGCTGAGTACAGGGCAGTCTTCACAGCTACGGTTGAGTGTGTATGGCTCAGACGCCTTATGGCTGACTTGGGTGTTGGACAGGACACTGCCAACACTATCTACACTGACAGTCAGAGCGCATTGGCAGTTGCGAGGAACCCAGTTTTTCATGCTCGTACAAAGCACATTGAGGTGCATTACCACTATGTCAGGGAGAGGCTCTCAGCAGGAGAGATCAGCTTGGCTTATGTGCCAACACAGGACAACCTTGCAGATCTTTTCACAAAGGCATTGTCTCGTGAGAAGCTTGAAGCTTTCCGCAAAGCTTTGGGCTTACTCCCCTTTGTGGACTGATCCTGTCCTCAGGGCATGGCACTTCCCTTTACTCATGTGCCAGCTCTCGTTCACCGCATCACTCCAGGGGGGATTTGTTACCATATACATGTGGTAGTGATGTGTGTGAACACACTAGGACCGCCGGGGCATTTTTTCCCTCTTTAGGAGGTTTTTTCCCCCGTGCATTGTATATACGCCCATCACTCTAGGGCTATCTATCTTTCCATTGCACACTAAGTAATATACTCTCTATTGTGTGCCTTGAGCTTCCTTCGTCTTCTCCAAGCTGTGTGTGTTTCTCTGCAACCCTAATTCCAACAATCTTGTAACACCTGCAAATGCTCACAATCGAGCAAATCAAACCAATCTAGCTCCTGCTTGCAAATCTACACAAGACGGGTTTCTTTGCGGCTGAAACCTATCTTCTGATGTAGTGCTCAAAACGAAATTCTGAGGGCATAAACAGCTTCTAAAGGGGGGTAAAACCCTAGGTCACCTGAAGGAAATGCTCTCGGAACGCCGAGTGTGAATTTCCAAGCTCCGGATCCAAAATCTGCCTGAAAAGTGCACGCGCGCGATTATGCAAAAACGCACTGCACCTCGCTTTGATACCAATTGAAGGAACTGTGCAGGAGAGAAGAGGAAGGAGAAGAGCACACGACACACAGATATGGGTGGGGAGACTCAATCAGTGAGCATCCCCCTATACACTTATGCTATGTATAAGGTATACAAATCAATGGGCGCCAAGACTCTGGGCGGCCGGGCAAGGCACAGGTGCTTATACCCCAACATTTGTAGGTTGAAAAATATTTTGGGTATGCTCACAGAGCTCAGTCTACTCAGATTTTTTATTCGAGCTCATTTCGGCCTCCGTTTCCACTACAGGCAGGTTTGCACAGGCAATTTTGTCGTTTTCTGCATAACGGGTGCCTTACAGTCTTCTATGATTTTTGCTATATATCACGTGTTGTTCTCGCTCCGTTTCTCCTCTTTTTTGGTAGTTTTCATATCAGGTGCAACATTTACCATGGCTGACAATAACACAGGTGTGTTCAAGATGTTTGCTGTTGAGGACAGGTTGGATGGGGACAATTACCCTATGTGGGCTTACATGGTGCAACATATTATTGTATCAAAGGGCGTCTGGAATATTGTGCAGGGCATTGATGTACGTCCTGGTTCTGAGGATGTAGGCGATGTTGAGGATGTTGCAGGTCTTGTTGCAAGGATTGCTGTCTATGGTAGAACAATCTCATTGGGATGTAAAGGATGCGCTGGCTCATGCATTGATTGTGTTGTCTGTGAAGCGCACCATTGTTCCTCACATTCGTTCAACAAAATTTGCAAAACAAGCTTGGGATATTCTAGCAGGTCTTTATGGAGGCCGCAATGAGGCTAAAATTGCTTTGCTGCGTAAAGAGCTGGAGTCGAAGATTATGCATGAGGAAGATGATATGGACACTTTTCTTGCTGGTGTCAAGGATATCAATGAGCAACTTATTTTTGCAAGTGAAGTCATTTTAGACAGTTCCCTTGTGGAGACTGTTCTTGATGCCTTACCAGATTCTTACCAGACTTTCGCTAGTACTTGGAGACTTATGACCCAAGGAAATCCTGAAGTTATCAAGTTTGATGCATTATGCACATTTCTATTGCAAGATTCACTTTCCAAAAAAAAAAGGACTAGATAGTGTGCAGTTGAACAGGTTTTTATTGCTTCTCAAAGAAAGGGTGGTAACAACAATGCAGCAACTTCGTATGGTTCTGCTGCAAGTGGAAAAACTTTTGTTCCCAATGCTTCTGCTGGCAGCACTTCGTCTCGTAATTTCGGTGATAAGGGCAAAAAGAAGATGCGTTGCCATCATTGTAAAGCTAATGATCACTTGATCAAGCAGTGTCCTAAGTTGAAGGCAAAAGAGGCTAAGAAGAAAGAGGGTGGTTCCACTGCAAATGCTAGTTCCACTACAAATGCAGCCATTAATGAGTCTTCTGTAAAAGGAGACTGTAATACTGAGGTTGATGCAGAATGGGCTTTTAGTGCAGAGTGCACTTACAATCCTGTTGTCCATGATGCATGCATGTCACTTGCTGCAAATTCACATTTGTGGTATTTCAACAGTGGTGCTACAAAGCACATTACCTCACATTGTGAATTGTTCACCTCTCTTGAGTCTGTCGACCCTCATGGGAATTCTGTCACTTGTGCCAACAATGCCTCTTATCCAGTTCAAGGAGTTGGAAAGATTGTGCTTACTACTGCTAATGGCAGTTCTTTCACTCTTTTTGATGCACTTTATGTACCTGGGATCAAGAAGAATCTTTTGTATGTATCTACACTTGCTAGACTTGGACTTGTAGTCAAATTTGTGGATGACAGATGTACAGTTCATCATCTCAGTTTTGGTGATGAAACTGTTGCATCTCGGCTTTTGTGTCGTGGGCTGTATAAGCTCACTTTGTATGACAAGTGTGGACAAAATTTTGCAAATGCAGTTGTAGATTCAAGGGCTATTTAAGATGCAAAACTTTGCCATGCATGTTTTGGTCATCTGAATTTTGCCAGTTTTTTGCATTTGCAGAAATCTGATATGGTTGCTTCTTTGCCGCCTCTTGAAGCACCTGTCAAACATGTTTGTGAAGGCGTTATTTTCGGTAAGGTGCAACGTTCTAAGTTTCCAAAGGATGGTTCAATTCGGGCCACATGCAGGTTGCAGCTTGTGCATAGTGATGTTTGTGGGCCCATGCAAACTCCGTCCTTGGGAAATTACCTGTACTTCGTGACTTTCATTGATGATTACTCCAGGCATGCATGGGTATGTTCGCTTAAAGCGGAGTCTGAAGTTTTTATGTGCTTTAAACAACTTCTGGCTATGGCTGAAAATGTCTCAAAATGTACGATGGGCACCCTTTGTTTCGATCGAGGGGGGGAGTATATGTCTCATGAATTCAATGCATTTCTGGCTAGTTGTGGGATAAAACACCAATCTACAGTTCCTTATGCACCTCAACAAAATGGTGTTGCTGAGAGGAAAAACAGGTCGCTTACGGAAATGGCACGATATATGGACAAAAGTCAAGCTTTTTCGCATTCTTTTTGGCTTGAGGCCATCATGTGTGCCACTTATGTACTAAACAGATGTCCTACAAAAGCTTTGCAGGCGATTACTCCATATGAAGCATGGCATGATAGAAAGACTTCTATTGAGCACATGCGTGTTTTTGGCTATTTGGCATATTCTTTGTTGCCACAAACACAACGCAAAAAATTGGATGATAAGGCTATCAAATGTTTTTTTTTTTGTTATAGTGCTAAAAGCAAAGGTTACAGGTTGTATCATCCACAAACAAAGCTTATTCTGGTTTCACGGGATGTAGTGTTTGTGGAAGATTCTGTCCAGCCCTTGCTGTCATGTACTAGAGAGAGTAATGTAAGCTCACAGGACATTTATGACACTTTGTTGCCTCTTTTCAGTGGTGGAAGTTCGAATGTAAATTCCAATGAGGAAAATGCACAGCCTATGGGGGGTTCTGAAAATGTTACAGATCAGCCTATTACTGATGCAGATGTACATGATGTACTTGATGAGGAAAGGGCTGAAAATGAACAGGCTAGAGGTATGCCAAAATGGCTGGTGCATACATTACGTGACAGTAAATTCGATGCACCTTTGTCTAGTCATACTCGTTCAGGCTCTCGCCATGCATCTTATGCATCAGATTGTTATGCTTTGGCTGTGTCTAGCTTACATGATGTTGAGGAGCCTTTGTCTTTTGATGAAGCACAGAATTCAAAAAATTGGATGGCTACCATGCAATCAAAATATGATGCACTTATAGAAAATGTCACATGGACTTTATGTGATTTGCCTCCTGGCAAAAAGGCCATTGGTACGAAGTGGGTTTACAAGTTGAAACGCAAACCGGATGGTGAGATCAATCGCCATAAGTCTTGACTTGTTGCAAAGGGTTATGCACAACAAAAAGGGCATAGATTATGAAGAGACTTTTTCTCCCACTTGTCATATGACTATTGTGTGTTTTCTTTGTGCATTGGCAGCTCATTTAAGTTGGGATGTACATCAATCAGATATTGTTACTGATTTCCTAAATGGTGACATATTTGAGGAAGTTTATGTAACGCAGCATCGCGGTTTTGTCAAGAAAGGACAAGAGGAAAAAGTGTGCAAATGTAATAAGGCTTTGTATGGGTTGAAGAAATCTCCTCGTGCTTGGTATGACAAAGCTAACACTCATTCGGTCAAGCAAGGCTTTTGTAACAATCCAACAGAAAGCACATTGTATGTAAAGCGTGAGGGTGATGTTTTTCTCATTGTGGTTCTTTATGTAGATGATTTGTTGATCACTGGACCAAATGAGAGACATGTTGTTGAATTCAAGGCTGTTTTGAATGCTACTTTCAAGATGAAATATTTGGGGCTGTTGCATCATTATTTGGCATACACTTTAAGCAGTGTGATGGTGGCATTTCCTTGTGTCAAAAAAGTTACATAGAGACATTGCTATGTAAGTTTGGACTTGAGGATTGCAAACCTATTGCCACTCCCATGGAAACAGTTTTGAAATTGAGTCTTCATGATGTTGGTGATCCTGTTGATGTCACTCTTTACCAAACTGTTGTTGGATGCCTCATTTATGTATGCAACACGAGGCTAGATATTCAGTTTGGAGTCTCATAGGTCAGCAGATTTATGCATAGCCCAAGGTCTAATCATTGGCAAGCTGTCAAGAGGATTTTTACTACTTGAGGGTGCTTAACATCTAGACTTGTTTTATCCCTAGGGGGGATCATTGCGACCATATTTACATTATTTTTTCGCACTTAGATTGGGCTGGTTGTTTTGACACATGAGTGTCCACGAGTAGTTTTTGTTTCATGCTCGGCAGTTCATGCATATCATGGTTGAGCAAGAAGCAAAATTTTGTCGCCATTTCTAGTTGTGAGGCTAAGTACAAAACATTATTCATACTTATGATTTAGTGTGTATGGATCAAATTATGACTGATTTGGGTGTTGGTCATGACAGTGCCAACACTATCTACACTGACAATCAAAACGTATTGGTAGTTGCAAGGAACCTAGTTTTTTATGCTTTCACAAAGCACATTGAGGTGCATTAACACTATGCTAGGGAGAGGCTCTTAGCAGGAGAGATCAGCTTGGCTTATGTGCCAATATAGGACAACCTTGCAGATCTTTTCACAAAGGCATTGTCTCGTGAGAAGTTCGAAGCTTCCCGCAAAGCTTGGGCTTTTTCCCCTTTGTGGAGTGATCATGTCCTCATATCATGGCACTTCCCTATACTCTATGTGCCAGCTCTCGTTCACTACATCTTAGTGGCACTTTACATCTTGGCTTGTTTTATCCCAAGGGGGGATCATTGCCGCCAGACTTACATGCTTTTTTGAACTCAGATTGGGCTGGTTATTTTGACAAGAGAGTGTCCAAGTGGTTTTCGTTTCATGCTTGGTAGTTCATGTATATCATGGTTGATCAAGAAGCAACCTACTGTGGCCACTTCGAGTTGTGAGGCTGAGTACAGGGCAGTCTTCACAGCTACGGTTGAGTGTGTATGGCTCAGACGCCTTATGGCTGATTTGGGTGTTGGACAGGACACTGCCAACACTATCTACACTGACAGTCAAAGCGCATTGGCAGTTGCAAGGAACCCAGTTTTTCATGCTCGCACAAAGCACATTGAGGTGCATTACCACTATGTCAAGGAGAGGCTCTCAGCAGGAGAGGTTAGCTTGGCTTATGTGCCAACACAGGACAACCTTGCAGATCTTTTCACAAAGGCATTGTTTCGTGAGAAGCTTGAAGCTTTCCACAAATCTTTGGGCTTACTCCTCTTTAAGGACTGATGATGTCCTCAGGACATAGCACTTCCCTTTACTCATGTGCCAGCTCTTGTTCACCGCATCACTCTAGGGGGGATTTGTTACCATATACATGTGGTAGTGATGTGTGTGAACACATTAGGACCGCTGGGGCATTTATTTTCCTCTTTAGGAGGTTTTTTCCCCATGGCTTGTATATACGCCCATCACTCTAGGGCTATCTATCTTTCCATTTCACACTAAGTAACACACTCTCTATTGTGTGCCTTGAGCTTCCTTCGTCTTCTCCAAGCTGTGTGTGTTTCTCTGCAACTCTAATTCCAACAACAAAGGCTAGCCCACCATTGACGAGCCAATTTTTGGAAGTACATAGCTACATGGCGTAGCTTGGAGGACTCCGTGAAGCCCTCGTCTCCAAAGGCCGCATCAAATTGTTGGATGAAGGCCAATACTTTGTTGGTAGCACCAAAGGTGCCATCATATGTGAGAAAAGAGATATTCTTTCCTCCCTCTTTGAACTTCTTGAGCTTTTGTGACCTTCGCCATGCAATGTAAGATTTGCTATGTGCTCCCCTCTGATATTCTCTAGGAGAATAGCCATAGATTTCATCGGTAGAGGAGGAAGGTGAAGAAGAAGGAGAAGAGGGTGACCTCTTTATTGCCCTTTTCTTCCTTGGTTTCCTCTCTTCTTTTTTGGAGTGACGAGGAGAAGGACTATGGGTTAACCGTTTCGTCTTGGGAGGAGTTGGCGATCATTTAATACGCCTTCTTCGTGGAGCCACATCTTCGAAGGAATTTAGGGATTCACTTCTTTCTTGATCTTTGGATTCCTCCTCTTGTATGGGAGAGAGTCTTCTTTTGGGGATCTCATCAAGAGGCCTCCTAAGCTCTCTCTCCTCTTGGAGAGGAAATGAAATCCCATAAGCACGAACTTGTTGAGTAACTTCGGCTTGCAAAGCGGCGTTGCCCATAGCTTGTTGCAACCTAGTGACAATATAATTAACAAAACATGGGGGCATCATCATTAGCACCTTCATGTGCAAAATCAAATTTATCAATGTTCATTCTACTCTCTTGGTTATTGTCAGCCATGTTAATTAAATTTATGTGTTTACTTAGTGTATGCTTTGGCAATTCAAAACCTTAGTTGCTACTCCTCTTAGCCTTTGAAAATAAGCACTTAAGTATCTACACCCACGGCTCAAATTGGTTAATTATAGAGAGTACTGGAGTGAGTTTAACATAGCAAATTTGTCGAGGGATAGCTCCTTTCGGACTTCTTATGGCTCAATAATGGTAAATCTGTCATCAAGTTAAGACCAAAGCTCCCTAGATGTGCACCATATCCCACATAGTGGTCTCAACAAAACGGATAATAGAGCCCAGTCCCACTTACCCTAATATAATTAACAAAAACAACCATTAATAGGCTACTTAAGGACCCCTCTCCCTAAGCAAGAAAAGAGAAACCAAATGCTCTGATACCAATGTAATGGAAATGACCTATGAACTTTGAGAGTAGCGGAATTAGGAAATTAGGTGAAGCACTTTTGTGAGATTACTTTGTGAGCATAGTGCGTGAACTTTATTGATGGTAGCAACATAAACATGGTACTTAGTTAACTTGGCATGAACAATACTTTTGCAAGAGAGAGAGTTTAGAGAACATGACAATAGTTGAGGACCGAATTCATATGGAGCCGGTCTCCCCTCCAATAGGCATTTGTATTATAGTTTCTCCCATCAAGAGAGACTTGGTACAATACAATCTTTGTGCTCCTTGTGACTTAGGTGATGCAATGAATATGGAAAGATTCATGCATCACAAGCATAACATAAACTTTGTAGAAAGCATTAACTATCCCAAGGCCTCAAACACCTTTGAAGGTGGAGAGAGCTAGCGGGGAATGAGGATAGGGAAGAGGAAGAAGAAACATTCCATAGGAGAAAGAAATAGGTCCTCACTTATCATCACTCTTCTTGTTGCTAGCATACATAATAGCATAGTAATGAAGATGGAGAAGATGGCAAGCTTAAGCATTGAAGCATGGCCCTTGGTTGGATTTGCATTCCATAGCCAAGAGTGTTGGTGTAGGCTCTCACTTCTCACAAGCTTGGAGAAGGAGGTGGAGTTTCTCAACTTTCACCAAGTGAGAATGAATCCACAAAATGAGTGTGTATGTGTGTATGGTGTATATCCCCCCAGCATCCCCCTTGCTTGCTTTGTGAGAAGGAGGTGGAGTTCCTCAACTTTCACCAAGTGAGAATGAATCCACAAAATGAGTGTGTGTGTGTGTGTGTGTGTGTGTGTGTGTGTGGTGTATATCCCCCCAGCACCCCCCTTGCTTGCTTGGGGCGATTTTTAGCTTTTACACATGTTTCAAGATCATTGGACCCCTCTAGCCAATCACATGCAGCATGCATTCAAGTACATGGATAGTCTTTGGACAAGTGTCCTCCTTACCCCTTAGAGAGAGAGATATTGAAAACATCGAAATATTTGTTGGATGGAACTAGAAGCTCATTGGACCCCTCTTTAGCCAAACCAATAGCATTCAAGCACACCATGTGGTTAAGCATAGCGAGAGTCTGACATGTGTACCATGTGCCCTTTGAGAAAAGGGGTGCCCTTTGGGTGACTGGAAGGTTAAGTCAAAGATTTTCCTAGCTTTGTGACTTTCATGCATAGGAAGCTTCTCAAGCACCTTTCTCATTAAGTTTGTAGGGTCTCTTTTTGACTCAAGCACCTTACCCCCCCATGCATGGGAAGCTTCTCAAGCACCTTCCTCATTAAGTTTGTAGGGTCTTGTAGACGGCTGGATAGTCACTATGTGGGAACGTCTTCTTAGAAGATGGGCAGCGAATTACTTAGTAATTACTAGAGTAATTACTACAGTAAATCCAAAGTGTATAAATAGGGCCCATTACATTGTTATCGGGTTGGCAATTGTTATCACTTGGGTTGGAGCTTTGGTTATAATTGTACTTGAGCATCATTGGCAGTATTGTCGGCTGTACTTTCTCTCTGTAATCATATTCGTTGTAATCTTGATCTGTAATCCCAATCATGGCATATATTTCAGTTATACTTACTTCTCGTCCAGTCTTCTGAACCTGAACCTTATTTCCAGTACATAAGTCAGATTCCTATTTCAGTATTCACATTTCAATCTAGTCTCTGATTTATGTCCAGTCTGCTGTCTGAAATCGTCTGAAATCTTCCCACACTAGTAGCTGAAATCTTTCAACACTGAAATTAGCTGTCTCAAGAGATCAACTCCAATCCCATTTTGGCGATCATGGTGGCTCGAGCTGAAGCTCGTTGACCAAAAGACTCTTCTCCCAGTTGAAGTTTTCAGCAATGGCACCAAAATCCAATCGTGGCTGGAAATCTACCATTCGTGTGGACCCCATTACTCAGGAGTCAGAAAGAGAGTCTGACCCCAAGCAAGAGAAAATGCTGACACTGAGGCTCAGGAGGAGCATAGTCAGGCTGATGAGGCGCAGGAATCACAGCACTCCAGACATTCTCGACGCCGACGGGCAGAACGGGAAGCACAAAAGGCAAAGAGTTCCAAGAGTTCTCAATCTCGCCAGAGAGATGAGCATACCAAGGGCAATAAGGGAAGTCACCGTACTTCTAGCAGACAAAACAGGGAAGACACTGATACTGAGACAGAGACAGAGATTGATTGGGATGCTAACACTGACAATTGCAAGAAGGCTCCCAAGCGTCATTCTGAAGCCAAGAAGAGAAGTGGTGGGATCAGTAGTAAGCGAAATGATTACCTATCTTCCCTGAAGATTTCCTTTCCAATATTCAAAGGAGGGAAAAAGGATGATCCAGATGTTCACATACAAGATTTCAAGCAGTATGTTGAACTAAAAAACAGTGATGAAGATGATTGGGGGGAATATTTTCCACAAACCTTGAAGGAGGCAGCGAGGAAATGGTATTACCATTACCCTGCATGCCAGCTGAGATCATATAAAAAATTTCTTAAGGCCTTCAGGTTGGAATATTCCGACAATCGAGGGGACGAGGATATTCTCTGTGAATTAGATAAAATCAAACAGAGGAATTTGTCAGTCCGAAGCTATGTGGAAAAGATAAAAGAGCTAACCAAGCAGTTGCAAGAACCGCCGTCTGAGAAGAGATTGAGGGCATGGTTTTTGAATGGGTTCAAAAGCAAGAAGCTTAGGGAACAAGAAGTACCAAGCCCTACAAAAAAATTCAATGATCTGGTCCAAAGAGCATTAAAGCTGGAACAACTGGATAAGAAGGAGAAGAGCCACAAGAAGCGAAGGACCAGTAGCAGTAGCTCTGCTATTGAAACTTCTGATTCCAATGAAATGTCCAGTAGCTCCGAGAGCAGCTCCAATGAACGAACAAAGGAGAAATCAAAGAAGGGATCATGGACCAAGAAAATTGAAGAGATGGCTAGGTAGATTGCAGAAATTAGTCACACAAGACAGCCGGTCCGAAAGATGGAGACTTGGTGTTCAAGATGCAAATCCAAGGACCACATCTCCACTGAATGTCCACAATGTACCTACTGCAAGGCCTTTGGTCACCTATGGAATAATTGTGGAATCAGAATTCACCCTTTTAAGAAAGGAAAGGATCTGTCAGTGGTTGCCTACACTGAACCAGTGAAGGTAGAACCAATCAAAGTAGCTCAAGAGGAGAGACTAGGTACCAGTGGTACTGGTCAAGGACGTAGCATACCAACTAGGAATGGGCAAAGGAAGAGGAAGAGGCAACTTCCAGAATAGGAGAATGAATTGCCCAATGTCTAGATGCACCGGTAATGACTGCTACTGAGGCTAAGGCACCAGAGCCAGTCCCAGTCAGGGTGGTTACCAAGAGCAAGGGAGTAGTCATTGAAGAAATTCTAGACATTTCCGAAGTACCAGTCAATCCTAACAGCAGCAAGTGGGCTCAACAAAGGAAAGTTTGGAAGGACAAAGGTAAAGAAAAGGTGGTAGATGAGTGGCAAGAGCAGCGGGAACTAGCAGCTAAAATCACGGAGGATTTAGCTAAGAAGCTGCCAGAGCAGCCAGAAAGTTCCAAAGCTAGAGTCATTCAGAGGATACCAGCCCACTCGACTGATAAAGATCAGTCAGTATCGGCCATGACAGAGACCATGCTGGCTGTGGTACATGGACTAGCTGATGAAATGGGAGTGGATGGAAAGAGTAGAAGCGCTGCAACAGAAGAGTGGCAGTGTGAAGATACTAGTTCTTCAAGCTCAGACAATCAGTCTGACCAAGAGCGAGAAGAAATTCATGTGATAGAATCCAGAAGCTGACTGTAGAGCTGGAGGATATAAGAAAGACCTTGCCTGAGGTGGCCACTTTATTAGACAGCATAGGAGGACTGAAGCAGAGGCCAGAGCAGTGGACCTGACGGTTGTCCGGGATGATGAAGTTCCACTTATTCAGGTAGACTACAAGGTCAGGAAGCAGTGGGAACCTCTCTCAAGCGTCATATTGGATGGAGGGGCAGGAGTCAACATAATGGGAGCCCATCTTCAGCAAAGAATGGGTATCACTAATATGAAACCAGCACCATTCAAAGTAAGAATGGCAGATCATCGAGTCGTACAGGCGACGGGTATGATTGAAAACATGCAAATAAGAGTTGGGAGGGAGAAATTCAAAACGAGTTTCCTAGTCCTAGATGTGAAGGGAGCATATGTAATGCTACTAGGGCGCCCATGGTTAAGAACAACACATGTTGTTCATGACTATGCAAACCAAACTTTGACCATAGAAGGGGCCAGTGTGGCAGAATCCAAATCCAGACCAACAACACCAGGAGCTGGAAAAAGGAACTGAGGCCGCAGGAGTTGTGTCAGAAGTACAGAGCCAAGAAAATCGAGCGAATGCTAGCGGCTATGAACATATTCCCTTTGGCAGAAATCGATTTGAATGCAGTCTTGCTGAACAAAGAGCAGGCTGACAAGCAGAAGAGACAATTTCCTGATCAGTTTACCGAAGTCAATGCAGGGGACAGAACAGTTTAGCTAACTGGAAGGATGGAGGAACCAGCTGATACTGGTATAGTAGAGGAACCAGTATGTTTTGAAGAGTACCCACTGGATCAGAATAATGATTCAGAAATGAACGGACCAAACGAAAAGGAGGTGGGCCAAACTGGTTGCTTCGAGACGATCAGGAAGTAGAAGAGTGGAACCTGGGATCAGAGGAAAATCCCAGAATGATCAAGGTCAACAAGCACCTCAACCCGGCAATGAAGGAAAAGGCACGGATAATGTTCCACAATTATAAAGATGTGTTTGCCTGGGAACATACAGATTTGAAGGGAGTAGATCCTGAAGTCTGTCAGCACCGAATACCACTGAAACCAGATGCTAGGCCAGTAAGATTGCAAAGATACCGGATGAACCCCAATTATGCAAAGAAGGTCAAGGAGGAGATTGATAATCTTCTCAAGGCTGGGTTCATTACGAAAGTAGCAAGCATTGATTGGCTATTTCCCATAGTCATCGTTCCTAAAAAGAATGGGAAATTAAGAGTTTGTGTCGACTATAGGAAACTAAATGCCCAGACTATATTTCCCTTACCTTTTACAGATATGTTTCTTGATGAGATCGCAGGATATGATATGTATAGCTTCATGGATGGTTATAGCGGCTATAACCAGCTACAAATCGCTCCTGAAGATAGAGCTAAAACCACTTTCATCACTAAGTGGGGAGCTTTCATGTATCTGGTGATGCCTTTTGGTCTGTGCAATGCACCAGCTACTTTTCAGCAGTGTATGATGGAGATGTAATGAATTTCTTCATCGGTTCCTCGCCATTTTCATGGATGACTTCACTGTATATTCAGATGAGGAACAACACCTTCTATTCCTAGAGATGGTTTTTAAATGCTCTCAGGCTGAATCCATTCAAATCTGTTTTTCTAGTATGGAAGGGACAGCTATTGGGACATGTGGTTTCCCGCAATGGAATAGAGATGGCCAATGACAAAATACAATGTGTCTAGCAAGCTAAAGCACCCAGAATTGCTTCAGAGTTGAGTTCTTTCTTGGGTTATGTGAATTTCTATAGAAGATTTGTACACAAGTTTTCTTCTCAAGCAGTACCACTATATGAGCTTACAAAGAAAAGCAGTAAGTTCAACTAGACTGCTGAGTGTGAGGAGAGTTTTCAGAATTTAAAAAAAGCTATTACCAGTAAACCAGTCCTTAGGCAGCCGAATTGGGATATTATTTTTCACGTACATGTGGATGCTTTAGGATTGGCAATGGGGGCAATATTAGC
Source organism: Adiantum capillus-veneris (assembly GCF_014529385.1). Taxonomy (NCBI): domain Eukaryota; kingdom Viridiplantae; phylum Streptophyta; class Polypodiopsida; order Polypodiales; family Pteridaceae; genus Adiantum; species Adiantum capillus-veneris. Next base: position 164,203,845 of record NC_140938.1, read on the forward strand.
TCAGCCAGATGGCAGAACAGACTATCCAGTCTATTTTGCTAGTCGCAGATTCAGTAAGGCTGAACAAGGATATACGACTACTGAGAGAGAAGCCCTCGGAATGGTTTTTAGCGCCACGAAGTTCAGGCATTACCCTTGGGAAAGTTATTCCATTTTTATGTGGATCATCAAGCTCTTCTGTTTCTGATTAATAAAGTCATTATTCAAGGCAAGCTGATAAGATGGATGATATTCCTTATGGAATTTGAATTCAAAATTTTCCATAAGCCTGGCCGAAACCACTGTGGAGCTGATTTTATTTCAAGGAGTACAGAAGGATATTCAGAATCACCCTTGAGAGATGAGCCAGTGGATGCTGATTTATTTCAGTCAGAGGCAGAAGAATCAGTGGATCCTGAATGGTCTGATATTTATCAATTCCTTTCCCAAGGTGCCTTTCCAGAGGATTGGAAGCACAATCAGAAGAAAGCTCTGATCATAAAAAGCCTGAAATTTACTATCATAGGAGGATTACTTTATCAACTGGGTGTGGATGGTATACTACGACGATGTGTCCCTATGGAAGGAAGAATGCAAGTGATTTCAGAAGCGCATAATGGTGAGTCTGGTGGACACTTTTCCAACGAAGTAACCTACAAGAAGATTCTGCAAGCTGGTCTGTGGTGGCAAACACTGATTGCTGATGTCAGAAGTTTTTGTAAAACTTGTGACATATGCCAAAGAATGGGCCGACCAACAGCTGCAGATATGACTCCCTTAATGCCAATACAACCATTGAGAGTATTCATGAAATGGGGACTGGATTTTATGGGACCTTTTAAGAAGGTGACTCCTAGGAAGAACAAGTACATAGTGATGGCTACTTGTTATGTTACCAAGTGGGTTGAAGCTAAGGCTCTTCCTGACAACATAGCCAAGTCAGCTGCAAGGATTCTGTTTGAGAATATTGTATGCCGATATGGATGTCCAGTAAAGATTGTGACCGATCAAGGAACACATTTTATCAATGACACTATGGAAATCCTATTGGATATGCTTTCAGTCAAGCATCGGAAATCTACTCCTTACTATCCTAGATGCAATGGACAGGCTGAAAGTAGCAATAAGACAATAAATACTATTCTCACTAAGGTGGTGCAAAAGAAACCAGACCAGTGGGATTTGAAACTTCAGACTACTCTATGGGCTTATAGGACATCTTATAAGGTAACTACTGGAATGACACCATTCAGAATAGTGTATGGTACTGAAGCTGTGGTTCCTATGGATTTTGTAATCCCCAGTCTGAGAATGGCTGTGAAATATGGATTAGACTTCAACCATAATCTTAAGACAAGGCTAGATGAACTGATGCAATTATATGAACTCAAGAAAAGGGCTATATTGGAAAAAGAAATTGTTCAACAACGAAGGAAGCACTGGCATGATCGTCGAATTAAAGTTCGAGAATTCCAGAAAGGAGATTTAGTGCTTCTATATCAGTCTAGACTGGGTCCAAAGAAGCCGGATTTGAAGATTGCTTGGGCAGGACCTTTTGAGGTAGATTGGGTCTTCTCCAATGGCACAGTCAGATTGAAAGATTTATCTGGACTAATGTTGTCGGGAGTATATAATGGAGCAAAGATCAAGCTTTATTATTCAGAGACCAGAGAAACTGAGTCGGAACAAGGTACTAAGGAAATGGAGGTTGCTGATCAAGAGATACCGGAATCAGACATTTTTGGACTTTTTCATGTGCAACCAGTTCCAATTTCAGAACTAGTACCAGAAGAACCAGATCAGGCTGACCTTAGAATCAGTACCAGTATGGTCGAGCCAGACTGGAAATCAGTTCAGTACCAGTATGGACACACTTTCCAATTTTTAAGCGCCCAACGGTCAAATGGCACGCCAATGGTAATTATTACAAGGATGGGTCGCAGTCTTGTCCAATGCGTGTCTGCCACGACAGCAACGACGCACACAAGTCTAGGAGCGGTGAGTGGTGGAGCTTTTATGGCACGAACACGTATCACAGTCAGGAAAGTTAGCATTTTTCCTCATAAATCCCCTACGCGACGCTTCCCTCATGTCAACCATTTGCCATCGCCAAGCTCCGAGGTTTCTTCACTACAGTCGCAAACTTCGACCTCTGACGAGATAGTTGACTGTCAGATAGTCTTGCCAGCGACACCAGGAAACGGCTTCGACACGACAAGTAAGTCATCTTCTCCTTCGCATGTTTCATCGTCATCGACCTCACAGTGTATGGGTAGAAAGAAATGCTCAGAGAAGATGCAAGAGACTCTTGAGGAAACCCAGGCTATAGTTGCTGAGGCAAAGGCAAGTCTTCCCGTTCTCCCATACTGTAAAATCTAGCGTTATGTATTTACTGATCAAGCAATGACTCTGCTACAACTATGGGATCTTCGAGTTGTGCTGCAAGCTACAAGGATTGCTTTTGATTCAGATATCATCAAGCAAGTTCTTGATTCCTTTGATGCTGAAAGTGGTAGTGCCATAGTAAATAGTAGGAAGGTGTCAGTGACACCAGAAGCCATTGCATTTTCATTCCGGATGCCCAATGAGCCCAAACCTTCTGTGGAAACTGTGCAGCAAATAAGTATTTCTCTGAAGGAGGATGAAACGGCTAGAAGAAAGCGCAAGGCATGTGCTCAAGGAGTTCCAGTAGCAGGACTAGAAGCCTCTGCTGCTTACAGGTTTGTAGCTAAAGCAGTAAGCCTTAAGAACAACCCAACGTATGTATCCAAAAAATTGTTTGCTATGTTGTTGGCCAAGATACTGGATCCACAAGTCCATATCAACCTTTGTCAAATTCTTTCACATAATGTACTCCAGCAGACTGCCAAGCTAAAATCTCAAACTGTTTTCAAGGCGTGGTATGTTTGGCAATTCCTGTATTGGGCTACTGCTGCAGATGTTAATGAGCAGGTAAAGCAGGCTTGGAGTGAGAAGCCAATTTCTGAACCAAATAAAATTGAACTTTCCTCAGACGACGAGGAAACAGATAGTCAAACCGTTTCCACCGACCTGAAAAGAAAAGCAACTGTAGATGAAGCTGGCAGTTCAAAGAAGCAAGAAATTACACTGACTAAAAGCAGTGAATTTTTGAAACAAATAGAAAGCCAGGTCAAGGCAGTAAGCACTGAGAAAGCTGCAATGAGTCAGACTGAGCAGCAATCTGCTCAGAAGACTGTGCCTGACCAGTCAATTGTAAAGTACAGTTGCTACTGGGTCTGGGAAAGATTATGTAAAACCAGTCACTGTTGAGAAGATAACAGACCAGTCAGGGGACAAAGGCAAGAGTCAACTCGACAAAGGGAAAGGTCCAGGGTTCTCAGATTGGCCTGGTGGAGTTCCTACAGATACTGGCAACCCTCTGCAAAACTGGTAAAATAGGATAAGTTGCAACAAATGCAGATTCAGAAATTGAGAGGGCATCTTCTGCTCAACAAATCTGATTATGCAACTTTACCCTACGTGGCTCCAGTGGCAATATATGAGCCTATTGATTCTGATCCAACCATAGTCAAAGACAGATGTTCAGTCCTTATACAGTCTTCTTGGAATACCATTGTCACTTGTATGGGACAATTGGTGGAGGCTGCTGGATCACAAGAAGAAGTCAAAAAGCTCAAAGCTGACTTGACAGAAGCACAACATCAGATCGAAACGCTCTAGAAAGCTCAGGAAGTGCAGAACATACAACACAGGGTACTGGAAGCTCATCAAAAAGGACTCATGAGTTGTTAAACAAAAAGATAGCTAAGGCGGGTACTGGAAGCTCATCAGAAAGGACTCATGAGTTGTTAAACAAAAAGATAGCTAAGGCTGAGTCTGAAACCATGATCATCAAAAGTCAAAGGAATGAAGCACTGAGAGCTGCTGAGCGAGCTGAAACAATGCTCAGGATGAAGCGGGCTGAATTCAGAAAGCTACTACTGCACCATACAACTCTGAAGGCTTCGCTGACTGAAAGATACATCTACAATAGCTTGTCTCAAATTTTAAATCCCTCAGGCAATGCTGTTTTCAACTTAGAGAATTTAAAGTCCTTAATGGAAAGTATGCAGAGCGATTTGCAGGACAAGGTGGGTGATTTCAGTAATGCTCTGATGAACCAAGCTATAATGGATTATATTGAGCAGTAGACTTTCCCGAATGAGGATGAAGAAGACGAAGAAGATAAAGCTGATCAGGAGGAGGATGATCAAGAAGCTGGGCATACAAAGGATGATGATGATGCCCCACCACCATCTCCACCTCCAGGACCTGGTACTGGTGGGACAAGGCCAAATGAAGGAGGCCAGTCTCACAACCAGACCAGCCAGACCAGAATGAGGGCCAGCAGGAAGGAAAGGACAAAGAGCACCAGTCGGGTAATCAGCAGACTGAAGAGCAGCAGCCCAGTAACACTGGGAATCAGCCAACTGATCAGTCCCATCTAAGCAGAGATGCTAAAGGGAAAATAAAAGTACAGGATGAGGGAAGTGTTGCTGATCATAAGCATTCACTGCAGCTCATTACCCTGAATAGGCAACTGAGACATCAACAGACCTCCATCACCAGACAGTATCTGGAGGATGATGCTCTCTAGACTGACTTGGAAAGATTTCAAAGACTATATGTGGGAGCCAGGGAAATGGTAGAACATTGGAAATCAATAGCTTTCCATGATAAAGAAGCTTGCCGACTACCTGCACATCCCAGTATAGTCCAGCTGCTGGAACGAGTTCCTGAATGGATACTCAATGATGATAAGAGAGTGGTAAACCCGCACTGGCAAAGGCAGTCTACTGCAGATTGTCTTTCCCTAGCTCTGGAATTGGAACTTCTGTTGGGTAACAAACCAACTTACCGCTGTATGAAGGATGTTAGGGTACAACTCAAGGAAGTTTTGGTACAAATGCAAGCTGCCAGAGGTGTTTTGGATCAGAGAGTCAAAGCCATTCTTGAGGACCAGACAACCACTAGCAGAGGACCTCAAACACGAATTTCAGTAGGAGCATAGGCAACTGCTCTCCGAACACTGTTCCAACTAGTGAGAGTCACCAGAAAGATGATGCAGCAGGAGAACCAGGCTATTCTCAATTTCTTAGAATTTGTGCCTGATTCTCCAGTTCTCTTGTATGCTGTTCCGGCAAGAGAAACCGAGCTCCCAAGATTCTTTCCAGTGCTATATCCTCAACATCAAGAACCAGTTGATCGTCTCACATACTTCAAAATTATTGATGAGCTTCAGGATTGGTATGAGCGGTCAACTGTAGAATGGAAGACTTGGCAGACGTTCCTCAATGATGCTCTCCAAATCAATGACATTCAAGTAATGAAAGAGGAGTTGCATAAGATTCAGTTGTGTATGGGCCAGTGGAAGATTCAAGTCAGAGGATTGACCATAATTACTAATCAGTTGCTACAACTTACAGTCGAATCTTCCAAATTTCCTGAAAAAGACATTGCAGCAAAGCCGGGTCTAGCACCACAGTACAGGGAGATGGCTGAGATTCTTTTCAAAGATCGAGTCAAAACTAATCAGCCTCTTCCAGAAGGATGGATCCATACTGCTTCGCATTGTCATAAGCTGGCAAGAACCAGACTGAGTAAGGGCAGGCATACACTCTATGATCCTGACACCAAAACCTATCATTCTCTTACGCCTTATGAGGTAGAGATGACCACCGACCGACGGGATTAGCTTGAGCAGGAGGCCATTTACCGACTGATTCAAAAGGAGAATGCTGGTGCTGGGACTTCTCAGGCACCGTCCCGGTCAAAGAGCAAAGGCAAAAGGAAGACGGTCCAATGGAAGGATACTGGGTAGTTCCATCTCAGAATTCAGTGGTGACTTTTCTTCTCAGCAAGCAGGGAGAGATGACAGCTCCACCATGGCCTGGTGAGAGTTCCACCTTGGCCTTTTCAGCTGCCTCTCGCAATCCCTGGTCCTTCTTGAACTCCTACTTGTAATCTTTGAATGGCCACTCTCTTAGTGGTCAAGCTGGCATCCCAACATCAGAACCAGACAATGGATTTTTCAGTGTCACATGAGACTCAGACAGGGGAATTTTTCAGAAATTTTGGAATCTTGCCAAAATTCAAGAAAGAAGGGAAGGATGTAGACGGTTGGATAGTCACTATGTGGGAACGTCTTCTTAGAATATGGGCAGCGAATTACTTAGTAATTACTAGAGTAATTACTACAGTAAACCCGAAGTGTATAAATAGGGCCCATTACATTGTTATCGGGTTGGAAATTGTTATCACTTGGGTTAGCACTTTGGCTATAATTGTACTTGAGCATCATTGGCAGTATTGTCGGCTGTACTTTCTCTCTGTAATCATATTCGTTGTAATCTTGATCTATAATCCCAATCATGGCATATATTTCAGTTACACTTACTTCTCATTCAGTCTTCTGAATCTGAATCTAAATCGAAACCTTATTTCCAGTATATAAGTCTGATTTCTATTTCAGTATTCACATTTCAGTCTAGTCTCTGATTTCTGTCCAGTCTACTGTCTGAAATCTTCCCACACTAGTAGCTGAAATCTTTCAGCACTGGAATTAGCTGTCTCAAGAGATCAACTCCAATTCAGGTCTCTTTTTGACTCAAGCACCTTACCCCCCATGCAAGGGAAGCTTCTCAAGCACCTTCCTCATTAAGTATGACAAGCACCTCAAGTACCTTAGTCATCAAGCATGGCAAGCACCTTATTCATCAAGCATGACAAGCATCTCAAGCACCCTAGCCATCAAGCACGCACCTTAGTCATCAAGCACCTCAAGCTTAGGTCGGGTTCCCACCTCAAGCTCTTGCCTAAGGTCAAAGGACTTTTAACACTAACCATTGGAGGTCTTTAATGAAGCTAACCCTAAGGTCTTTTAAGCTCCATTAGTTAACCTTGGTCTTTGACAGACTATCTCTCATTTGGACCCCTTTACCATTGGCCCCGTGTTGAGATAGATCCGTAAGCACATATCTATATTCTAACCCTTGTTCCCGTTTATTATCCCACATTAAATGATCAATTTAAAATGAGAAAATCATTTGGGTTGGTTAGATATTAGATCTAATGACATTGTTTTTTTTTTCAAAATTGAAAAATTCAAATTTGAAGCATATTCTATGTGGTCGTTTGTGCATCAAGCCATATGACCATGTGACAAATTGAGACTATATTTGTAATTATATGCAAAATCAAGACACTGTTATGTGTGACACACAGACCCAAGGAATGCAAGACGTGTTTGTTACTTTTATATTGTAAAAAGAGACATAAATAATGTTTTGATCAGAAATTATAGCTCAAGATAACACACCCAGTCAAGCCATATGACCATGTGAAAAATTGAGTCTATAGAATTTGTAGCTATATAGAAAAAAAATTAACAATCTTAAAATTTGTATCTCTTTTTATTGTAAAAAGAGGCACAAACTACCATTTGGTAAGAATGGATAGCTCAAGATAACACACCCAGTCAAACCATATGACCATGTGAAAAATTGAGACTATCACTATGAAAATCTCCAAGTGTTTACTGCCGTGTTTTACCGCGTTTTGTAGAGAGAAGGTGCAAATTCAAGTAGAGAAACAAGAGAGAGGAGGGCGGGGGGGGGGGGGGGGGGGTGTTTAAAATATTACTACGACAGTTTTCACTGTTATTACGGTGTTTATTACCTCTGTTATTACCGCGTTTATTACCGCTGTAATATCCGACAACCAAATTTAGCGCCTAAACTTTCAAATTTGGCTTAAAAGAAACATCCCCCCCCCCCCCCCCCCCCCCCCCCTTCAAATTTTGGTGCCTCCCTCCTCTCAATAAAAATTAAAGAATATTGTATAAAATTTTCAAATTTAAAAAAGAAGAGATAGAGAGAGAGAGAGAGAGAGAGAGAGAGAGAGAGAGAGAGAGAGAGAGAGAGAGAGAGGGAGGGAGGAGGAGGGGGGGATATCAGATTACACTTGGTTACAACTAAAATAATCACTGTCAATTGATTAACATAATTGAGCATATTCCCAAATCTAAAGAGAGGAAGAGGCGAGAGAGAGAGATGAATGGATTACGGGACCAAAAAACTTCATAACTGCAAAATGTTTATGAATCATCTTTCCAAAGATCTCTACATGAGGCATCATCCAATTCTAAGCCCATGGATCCTAAATCAATAAAGAGAGAATCGGAATTGTCGTTTGTGGATGCATTGCCTTCATCATCTTCAAGTTCATCATCCTCCATCTTATCATCTTCATTATTGTCATAATAATCAATATCTAATTCTCCTAAATGATTTTCTCATATTAAACTGATCATTTAATGTGGGGAAGGCCAGGGGAGAAAAAGCTAGAATATTGGTTAAGCTAGCAGATCGGCCACAATAGGGATCCAAAGGAGGGAAAATAGGGATCCAAAGGGGGGGCCATCTGCAAAAGAGCCATGTGCAACAATGGGCTAAAAAGACCCTAAGGTTCAGCCCATTAAGACTTCCAAAATGCTAAGGTTCCAAAATTCAAAGGTTGTGTTCAAAGGTCAACCCTAGGGAAAATTGGATGCTTTGTGTGTGCCCTAAAAGTCTTTGCACATCCCTACATGGGAGGGGGCGAGCCCTAAAGGTAGGGGATGAGAGAGAAATCCACACATACACACACACAGGCTCCCTTTACACAAAGGGAATGAGGGACACATGTCAGCTCCCTATGCCAGATGCCCACAAGGTGTGCCCAATTTCTATTGGATGACCCTTGAAGTGGACCAATGAAAATTAAGCTAGAGTAAATCTAGTTAAATTAATTTAAAAACATTTAATAAAGAAACCAATGAGAATTAAGTCTCCTAGAAGACTATTGGGCAGTCTCCCAAGGGGTCCAATGAGCATTCAGGAGCCCCATGGCTTGCCTGATTCCTATTGGCCAGGAGGCAAAGGGGTCCAATGAGAGTTTAGTTTAATTATTTAATTACGTAAAGCTCTCACAAAAGGGGAAAGGGGGACACATGTCAGAAGGCTATCACTTATGCTGCTTAATTGTAATTGGCTTGACTTGGGGACGGCCAATGAGTCTTCAGAAAGAGCATTTAGCAAGAGGGCTCGCCCAAGAGAGAGAGGGGGATGATTTTTGCAAGGCATTATCACACACACACTCACACAAGCTCATGTGTGAAGAAAGAGAAGACTATCTCTTCCCAAGCTTTAATGGAGAACTCATCACCTACTCCAAGCTTGTGAGATAGAAGCCTACATCAACACTCTCTTGGCATGTGGATGCAAATCCAACCAAGAGCCAAGCTTCAATGCATGCTCATCTCCTCTACCAAGCTAATTACTAAGCTAAGCTATGCTACATATGAGTGATTATGTGAGGAGATGTACATCTTTCTCGTAAGATACTCCTTCTTCCTCTCAATCTACTCTCATACCCTGCTAGCTCTCACCATCTTCAAAGGTGTGTGAGGTCTTGGGTCTGAGAAAGGGGATAATTCAAGTTGTGTTTGTTAAGTGTTTTGCTTAGTGCATGAAGTTTCCATCTTCATTGCACTAGCTAGTCTTGAAGGAACACAAAGAATTGTATTGTACAATGTCTCTCTTGATGGGAGAAACCATAATACAAAGCCTTTTGGAGGGGGGACCGGCTCCATGAAAATCCGGTCCTCAACTGTTGTCAATAGCTTAATTGCTCTCTCTTTTGAAAGTATTGTCGATGCTATCTAACTAGGTGTTATGCTTTTTGTTGCTCTCTCCACCCAAGCACTCTTGTAATTCTCATTAGGAATCTACTCTAATGAAATGCCCACTATGTTCATGCTAATTTCCGCTACACATAAGTTATTAGGCCTTTAAATGTTACATTGGTATCAGAGCTCAAGGTTTCTCTTTTCTTGCTCAAGAAGGGAGGTCCTCAAGCTAGCTACAAATGGTTGGTATTATTAATTGTCTGTGAGTAAGTAGAATAGGGATTTTTCTGCCTTGCAGTGCGCCTGCCTTCGTGCAGTTAACGGGGCATCACCGTCGAGAGCTATGGTCTTAATAGTGGAGTCCTACGAGGCTTGCCTACGGCTTAACCACTATTGAGCTATTAAAAGCTTGACAGGAGCCGGTGCTGTTTTGGTGTCGAAAGACCCTCTCTTCTATTCCTTGCAATTAATGGTATTCGAGCCGCGGGTACAGTAGCTTGAGTGCTTTTTCTAAAGGGGTAAAGAGGAGTAGCAACTAGGGCTTGAAGTGCCAAAGTACACCTAAAAAGTTTACACCTAAAAGTTGTTAGAATGGCTGACAATAGTAAAGAGAGTGAAATTAATGTTGATAACTTTGATTTTGCTCATGAGCAAGCTACTAATGATGCTTCAATGCTTGTTAAATATCTTGTTTCTAGGCTTCAACAAGCCATGGGCAATCCATCTCTCCAAAGTGAAGTGCAACGGCAGCTCCGTGCTCACGGGATTCTCCAAGCTCATCACCATGAAGAGAGAACAACTAGGAAGCCTCCTTGTGAGACTACCAAAAGAGGTCTCTCTCCGATTCGGAAAGAAGAAGAGAATCCATATGAAGGGCTCAAGAATTTACTTCTTGATGATGCATCTCCTTCCCAAAGGAGAACTCAAGAGCCTCCACCGAAGGAACGAGAAAGAAGCGAGTCTCCCGCCACCTCGATGGAGATGGCTCCACGAAGACGGCGGGCTAAACGCTCTCCATCACCACCAAAGCGGAGAAGACCATCACACTCTTCTCCACGCCATAATTCAAAGAGGGATGATAAAAAGCAAGAGAAGAAAAAGGTGAGAAAGAGGACACCCTCTTCTCCATCTTCTTCATCCTCTTCCTCTTATGAAAACTATGGTGAAGATGACAAAGATCAAGACAAGAAAAAGGCGAGAAAGAGGTCACCCTCTTCTTCACCTTCTTCAAATTCTTCACCCTCTGAAGAAAGTGATGGTGCAACCTTTGAACCATCAAAAAGAAGAGGCCATAGGAAATCCTATGCCGCATGGAAGAGGTCGTCCAAGTTGAAGAAATTCAAAGAGGGAGGGAAGAGCATCTCTTTCCTTACCTATGATGGTACCTTTGGTGCTACGGACAAAGTCTTGGCCTTTATCCAGCAATTCGATGCGGCGTTTGGAGATGAGGGCTTCACGGAGTCCTCTAAGCTATGCCATGTAGCTATGCACTTTCAAAAGTCCGCCAGACAATGGTGGTCTAGCCTACGAGCCAATGGTGAAGCTCCACGAACATGGAAGGCTTTAAGAGCTTCCATTATGAAGCAATTTTTGGCCACCGATGCCAAAGACAAAGTACTCACCGAATGGAGAAGCTTAAAGCTCTCTCCCAATGAATCCATCCACAAATATGTAGACAAGTTTTGGGACCTACAACTCAAAGCCACTGTCTTCAAAAGGTTGGATTTTGGAGAGCAAAAGCAACAATTTTGTGCGGGCTTAACCGAAGAAATGGCGGAGTATGTCAACTCCCAAAGACCACGTACCATATCGGCGGTAATACACCACACTATGGTCGCCTCTCGAATCAATTTCCAAACGGGGGCAAAAAGAAATAATAAGCCCCCGGAAAACAAGGGTTCCAATGAGCCTAAGGGGAAGGACAATGTCCAAAAGTCTCCTAAGGGCAACTCCAACAAAGCTAAAGAGAAGGGAGTTTACAAAGGTAAGAATAAACTCTCTCCTAAAGAGCTTGAGCGTTATCGTAAGGATAACCAGTGTTTCAAGTGCGGCGAACAAGGGCATGCGTACCGCGCTTGTCCCCAAAAGAACAACCGCCAAGATCCTCCTAGAGCTTCCTTGGTTGAAATCCAAGAGGAGGAGACTCACCAAACTCACCACAAAGGATCTCCTCTATGCCATGCTTGGGGAAAGGTAAGAGAACATGATGCTTTTATTCTCTTTGACCCTGGTTCTACTCACAATTTTATATCTATAGATTTGGTCACCAAGCTAGGAATACAATCCTACGAGATGGGAGATGTCCTACCCGCAGACAGTGCCTTCAAGGGGCAAGAAGCTTCAGCTACTCCCTTAATTGGGAAATTGAGGCTTCATGTCCAAGGCTATGTGGACAAAGAGGACTTCTTTATCTCTCCTCTCAAGCATGAGGATGTAATCCTAGGGGCACCATGGTTTGATCGCCTGGCTGCCGATGTTAAATTTCCTGAAAGGAGAATCTCCTTTAAGTTCAGGGAAAAAGACATGTATATAGATGCTAAGGAAATGGGTAACACCATCCCCATTGTACATACACCAGCTTTCAATAAGTCAATAAAGAGCTCTATTTCCGTGTACATGATTTTTGTTAAAGACTCTCAAAATGAACCTAATGCTTTAGCAAAAGAAAATAAAAGCAACCAAAAGGAATTAGAGTTATCCAATTTTCTCAAGGGGTTTCAAGATGTTTTTATTGACGACATCCCTTGTGAGCTACCTCCTAAACGAGGTAATGATGACCATGCAATTGAACTTCTTCCAGGAAGTTCACCGCCTAATAAACCTCCTTATAGAGTTTCTCAAGCTCAACAAGAGGAGATTATGCGGCAAGTGCATGAGTTAGTTGAGAAGGGCATGGTTATGCCTAGCTCATATCCATTTTGCTCACCTGTGCTATTAGTGCAAAAGAAAGACGGCACATATCATATGTGTGTCGACTATAGAGCGCTAAATAGGATCACTATCAAGAATAGGTTTCCCATTCCACGGGTAGAAGACCTATTTGATAAGCTACAAGGATCGACCTACTTCAGTAGGGTTGACCTAAAGAGTGTCTATCATCAAATAAGGATAGTTGATCAAGACATTGTAAAGACCGCGTTTCGCACTACATTTGGTCTTTACGAATACATTGTCATGCCTTTTGGCTTGACCAATGCACCAGCCACATTCAACCGCTTGATGGAGAAGCTATTCAGGCCTCATCGAACCTTCACTGGAGTGCTCTTTGATGATATTATCATCTACTCTAATTCATTGGAGGAACACAAGCAACACCTCCAGGTAATATTTCAAGTTTTAAGAGAGAATAAACTTTATGTTAATCGAAAGAAAAGTGAATTTTTCTTGCAAGAGATTCAGTATTTAGGTCACATTATCTCTCAAGATGGCATCCAAATGGATCCATCCAAGTTAGAGGTAATAAAAGGATGGCCTAAACCAAGGAATCTTCATGAACTAAGAAGCTTTATAGGTATGTGCGCATACTATAGACGCTTCATAGAAAAGTTCTCACAAATTGCGGGACCATTACATGACCTAACAAAGAAAAGCGTTAGGTATACATGGTCTGCTAAGGAGAACAATGCTTTTGAAAAGCTTAAAGAAAAGCTTATCTCTCAACCTGTGCTTACACTACCGGATCTCTCAAAACCATTTGAGGTCCAATGTGATGCTTGTGGTGATTGCCTTGGAGCTGTTTTGCTCCAAGAAGGCCACGCCATAGGCTATGAGAGCCGAAGGCTCGACCCTGTTGAGCAAGCTCTAGGCATATACGAAAAAGAACTCCTTGCAGTTCTACATGCCTTAGACTCATGGAAGCACTATTTATTGGGGACTCCTTTCATTCTGCGAACGGATCACCAAAGTCTTAAGTACTTCATGACGCAGACCAAGCTCTCCGACAAACAAATGAGGTGGGCAAATTTCCTTTCGCAATTTCATTTTCATATTGCTCACATTGCTGGCAAGCATAATCAAGTAGCCGATGCACTCTCAAGACGGCCGAGAGTGACTGCAGTTTCCATAGCAACTCACAATGATCTATCTTCAATGATAGATGAGTATGCTATTGATCCCGATTTTAGAGATGTGATTTCAGCCCTTACATTAGGGAAGAAAGAAGAACCATTTACTTTACAAGATGGTTATCTTCTCTATGGCAATAGACTATGCGTTACTAACTCCCTGCGTGAGAAAGTAATGTATGAATCTCATGCTCCCCCGTATGCGGGGCATAGAGGGATTCAGTTTACCTTAAAGGGAATTGAAACATATTTCTATTGGCCTACCATGAAAGTGAACATACAAGAGTATGTTTCCAAATTTGTGGTATGTCAAAAGACAAAATTTGATAGAGGGAAGCAACCTGGATTGCTTCAACCCTTGCCAATCCCTAATTCACCATGGGAGAGCATATCCATGGATTTTATCTTTGGATTGCCTAAGTCTATCCATGGGAATACGGGAATATGGACGATAGTAGATAGGTTGAGTAAACAAGCTCATTTTATACCTGTCAAAAAGACTATCAAAGCCCATCAAATGGCAACCCTCTTCATTTCACAAATTTTCAAATACCATGGCTTGCCAATGTCCATAGTGTCGGATAGAGATCCTAGAATGACCAGTAATTTCTGGAAGGGTCTCTTTGAGAATTTAGGGACAAGTTAAATTTCTCTTCGGCCTATCATCCACAAACGGATGGCCAAAGTGAAATAGCTAACCTAACAATTCTCGATCTACTAAAAGCCTATGTAATGGAAGTAGATCAAAGATCCCAATGGGAGAAGTACTTACCCTTAGTGGAGTATGCTTACAATAACACTGTACATACTTCCACAGGAAAAGCACCTTTCGAGGTAATTGAGGGAAGATCAAAAAGTCCCTTGCTACTTAAGGTACATGGGAAGATCTTCGTTGCAGATGAGTATAGCCGAGACCTACAAGAATCTTTCCAAAAGATTAAGGATGCTATCTCTATCTCACAGCAAAGGCAAAAGGCTGCTGCTGACAAACACAGAAGAGCCCAAGCCTTTAAAGAAAATGATTGGGTCTTGTTAAAGTTTTCCAAGGCTCGATTAAGGCACACAACGGGCAAGAATCCTACGGGTCACCAAAAGTACTATGCTAAATTAGCAAAAAGATACTATGGTCCCTTTCAGATTCTTAGGCCAATCAATGAGATGGCCTATCAACTCAAGTTGCCCAATCATTGGCTCATACACAATGCTTTTCATGTGAGCCTATTAAAGCCTTACAAAGGAGAGCCACCTCAAGAACCAACTATTGAAGACCCACCGGAGATCGGGACCAAGAAGAGGTGCTGCAGCCCGAGTCCATTCTCCGACATGAAGACAAGGTACTAAGAGGCGGTAAGACTATCCGACGATATATTATTAAGTTTAAGAATTATCCTTTTGAAGATGCTAGATGGATGCAAGGCATACAATTAAAGGATAACCTAAACCTTGTCAATGCTTACAATGCTTCCCAAGAGTAAGCAAATGTATAAAATGTTAAAAATGAACAAAAATTTTGTCTTATAAGACTCTCTTTTTCTTTATTTGTGCACAAAAATGAAGTAGTATGCATTGATAGGACTAATGTGCACACATTCTTGCGGCAGCCTCAGGCTCTCAAGCGCCAAATGGACTAGTCATCCATTGTGGAATGATGTCGTAGGGTAACATAGGGATCCTCTACCCGCTAAGAAAAGGACTCATGAACATGCTTTATCTTCTCTACACCATAGTCGAGGACGACTATGATTTCAAGAGAGAGGTAATGTCATAATAATCAATATCTAATTCTCCTAAATGATTTTCTCATATTAAACTGATCATTTAATGTGGGGAAGGCCAGGGGAGAAAAAGCTAGAATATTGGTTAAGCTAGTAGACCGGCCACAGTAGGGATCCAAAGGAGGGAAAATAGGGATCCAAAGGGGGGGCCATCTGCAAAAGAGCCATGTGCAACAATGGGCTAAAAAGACCCTAAGGTTAAGCCCATTAAGACTTCCAAAATGCTAAGGTTCCAAAATTCAAAGGTTGTGTCCAAAGGTCAACCCTAGGGAAAATTGGATGCTTTGTGTGTGCCCTAAAAGTCTTTGCACATCCCTACATGGGAGGGGGCGAGCCCTAAAGGTAGGGGATGAGAGAGAAAGCCACACACACACACACAGGCTCCCTTTACACAATGGGAATGAGGGACACATGTCAGCTCCCTAGGCCAGATGCCCACAAGGTGTGCCCAATTTCTATTGGATGACCCTTGAAGTGGACCAATGAAAATTAAGCTAGATTAAATCTAGTTTAATTAATTTAAAAACATTTAATAAAAGAAACCAATGAGAATTAAGTCTCCTAGAAGACTATTGGGCAGTCTCCCAAGGGGTCCAATGAGCATTCAGGAGCCCCATGGCTTGCCTGATTCCTATTGGCCAGGAGGCAAAGGGGTCCAATGAGAGTTTAGTTTAATTATTTAATTACCTGAAGCTCTCACAAAAGGGAAAAGGGGGACACATGTCAGAAGGCTATCACTTATGCTGCTTAATTGTAATTGGCTTGACTTGGGGAGGGCCAATGAGGCTTCAGAAAGAGCATTTAGCAAGAGGGCTCGCCCAAGAGAGAGAGGGGGCTGATTTTTGCAAGGCATTATCACACACACACACACACACTCACACAAGCTCATGTGTGAAGAAAGAGAAGACTATCTCTTCCCAAGCTTTAATGGAGAACTCATCACCTACTCCAAGCTTGTGAGATAGAAGCCTACATCAACACTCTCTTGGCATGTGGATGCAAATCCAACCAAGAGCCAAGCTTCAATGCATGCTCATCTCCTCTACCAAGCTAATTACTAAGCTAAGCTATGCTACATATGAGTGATTATGTGAGGAGATGTACATCTTTCTCGTAAGATACTCCTTCTTCCTCTCAATCTACTCTCATACCCTGCTAGCTCTCACCATCTTCGAAGGTGTGTGAGGTCTTGGGTTTGAGAAAGGGGATAATTCAAGTTGTGTTTGTTAAGTGTTTTGCTTAGTGCATGAAGTTTCCATCTTCATTGCACTAGCTAGTCTTGAAGGAACACAAAGAATTGTATTGTACAATGTCTCTCTTGATGGGAGAAACCATAATACAAAGCCTTTTGGAGGGGGGACCGGCTCCATGAAAATCCGGTCCTCAACTATTGTCAATAGCTTAATTGCTCTCTCTTTTGAAAGTATTGTCGATGCTATCTAACTAGGTGTTATGCTTTTTGTTGCTCTCTCCACCCAAGCACTCTTGTAATTCTCATTAGGAATCTACTCTAATGAAATGCCCACTATGTTCATGCTAATTTTCGCTACACATAAGTTATTAGGCCTTTAAATGTTACAATTATCATGACAATCATCCTCGCTAAGACTTGTTGCCGCCGTCGGACTTGATTCATCGACCTCCCTCTCCTCTGTTTCCACCTCATCCAAAGTTGGAGGTAGAAGAGGGTCGAAGATAGTCTCCACTTCATTAGTGGAAAAAATGGTTCTCCCCTGAGGTGTTACGAGAATTACGAACCAAAGTTTTGGTTGGTGGATTGTTGGGATATAGATGACCTATAAAATATAAGCTCAAAGTGAGTAACATTGGTATAACTAATGCTACAAGCAAATAATAATAAAAAAGGTACATGTCACTCACCTGCTCACAGTTGCGCGGTAAAACTAAATTGTCATACCTCCCTGTGTGATGCACACTAGAGTCCACCATGAAGAGACTATTCTCATGTCGTCTATACACATTTCCAAACCACTTGCACTCGAAGATGAAGGTAGGTTTTAAAATTAACCTTTAGTATCCTTTCAATAGTTCCGCAGTACCTGGCTTCATCACCGTTTGTGTCAAAGTTGCCCATGATGGCACAATCCGTGGTGGTTCTACGCTCATCAATGTGGCGCGTACGAAAGTGACAACCCTTTGACCGCATAGAGTAAAAGAAAAGACACTACAAAATAGAAGAATATATTAATTTATCAAATACATATTAAAGATAATTTCAAGAAAAAAATTTAGGTATATGAGTACTCTATCTTTGGTACGCAGCCTCGTGCATACTCCCATTCTTTGTTGGGGATGTCTTCTCCGCGCTCTTTTGCCTCGGTCATTCTCTGAATCCACTCTGCACTAATGAGATATGGGAAACATGCAAGGTGTCTAGGCACTGGAGGTGCCCTCCTTCCTCCATGTGCTTGTTTCCATGCTTCCCTCTCTTGCAAACGCCTTGCCTTTGCCATTGTCTACAAGTCCACCCACTTGGTCATAATCTTTGCATTTAGAATGCAAAAGTTATTGACTATTTAGGATAGATTCATATCCATGTTAAGTTGTTTCCCCTTTCCACTTGGCAAGTGTGAAGTCATCCTTGCATCTTCCTCGTCTGACCACATGTGAGGCATTGAAGGATCAACTTGTGCCAAATACTCTGATATGTAAACAAATGCCTCTTAAACGATCCACCCTTCGGCCATACATGCCTCTGGTTGAGACCGTAGCCACACAAAATCTTTGAGAGTCTTTAAAAATCTCTCTAAGAAGAACATCCATCGTGCGTTTACTACTCCACATATAGCGATCTCCTCCACCACGTGAACCAAGAGGTGGATTTGACTAAGAAGAACCGATCCAGGAAATGCATCTTCAATGGCACATAGTTTTTGTTGCAAGTGTTTGAGCAACAGGGATAACATCTATTTCGACTTCCTTGGAGCTCACAAATCTGCAAGAAAACACAGAAGGATACACCAAGTGCTAGTTGAAATTATTGTTTACATAAAAAAGGTGTAGTTGAGTGGAGTCTTGTGGTATACCTTACTAGCTCTCCTAGTTTTAAAATAGCGTCCCTACTTTCTTGTCCCGACATATACACATACTCATCGGCAGAATGAACTACAATGTAAATCAGGGGAAGGCAAAGTGAGTGATAGTCATACATACAAACTGTAGATAGAATAGGGAGTATGAAGATTACATGAAGCATCTTGTGCCAATCATGGGACTTCAACCCATACAATTGAACGCTTCCACCCTTCTTCGCTTTTGTGAAAGCTTCTTTTAGTGACCTCATGTATCCTGTTGGTGTGCGAATAGAGGCAATGGTACCCTTCACCTTGTCTAATTCTTCTTTGGCTAGCATCCATGGTGCTTTAGGAAGCACAATCTTTCCATTTGGGGTACGACGTGGAGTAGCAGAGGCGCGAGACGTTTTAAAATCCTCAAATCCTCCCTCGCACCCAAAGAGTCCTTCTTTCCAATAATGTGGTCCCATACTAGTGTTTGGGCTACATTCTTGAATATGTGCATGGAATCCAAGAGGTGTTGTATTTTTAAGTCCTTCCAATATGGAAGCCTTAAAAATATGGAATACCTTGACATACCTTTTGGTGGAGGACACGGAGCCGGATTGTTGTTGTGGTGTTCTTCCTAACTGGTTGCCCAATCTGTCATCATGAGCTTTAGAGGGGTCTTCCCATTTTTTGGAGCCTTCGGCTTGTTATGACCTCTCTATCACCAACAATGGCCCGCAAGTAGGACATGCATTGTTCCCCAATGTGGACAACTCTACATACATATCATATGGTTAGAGAGACGAGTGAACTAAAGGGAGAGAGAGAGAGATAGAGGAAAGTGGGTTACCAGAAATCTCTCCAAGCCCAGGATAGTTGTGCATAGTTCACATAAGGATTCCCCTCACAATGGCCTCTCTCCACCCCTTTGCAAGTGAGACATCGACAACAGGAATGCCTCTCCATAACTCCTCCAACTTCTTGATGAGAAGCTCGAGGTAGACGTCAATATTTGACACTTTATACTCCCTGGCATAAGCAAGGAAAGAAGTATATTGCCCTTCTTGGTTGTCTCCCATGGTGGAATATTGTAGTTGATGATCACCACAGGCCAAGTGCTCCATGAAGTAGACTTAGTGCCGAAGGGGTTGACACCATCACTTGCTAACCCAAGCCTCAAGTGTCAAGGATCCAACCCAACCTCTGGCCATTGAATTTCAATGTGCCTCTATGCAGGTGAATCGGTAGGGACACGCATAATTCCATCATTTGAGAGATGCTTCGCATGCCACGCGAGAAGCTCCACGATAGACCTACTTTTAAACATGTGTTGGATGCGAGGAATTAATGGAAAATGTTTCAATACCTTGTGGGGTGCGTCCCACTCACTCCTGTCTTGTATCGTACCTCCCCGCACACGGGACATGAGGTAGTATGTGCATGCTCATTGCGGTATAGCATGCAATTGTTGATGAACGCATGGATGCGCTCATACTCCATTCCAAGTGCAGTGACACGATCTAGCTCGTCGACGATCTGGAAGCATGTGGTGATCTTCTGGCAACATTTTGCCCATCAATCTACAACAAACATGCATATTAGTATAATTGCTAAAAGACATCACCATAAAGCGAGTCGAGAGTATATAAAAGCCACATTCCATACTTACAGAAGTAGTGTATTGACACTTGCATTACTCCAACCGGATTTTGCTTGCAAGTTGAGGACTTCCAACGATGCTCGAAGAATTGAGTACTGTGCACCGTCGTAAAGAGGTGTTCAGGTACTCTTCATCAATCTATCCTCCGTTTCGGCAGCCCGTTTAGTAAAGAGCTGACAATCCTTCTCGCACATGTCGCGCTCATGAGCTAGTAACTCATCACACATGTCGAACATATGCTCATCCTCTGCCTCAAAGTGCGACGGAGATGCCATAGGAGCTACCGAAGTAGAGCCAACGGGAGGATCACCATGCGGTGCACCCAAATCGCCCAGTTGCTCTTGCTTATGCCGTTTGGCCTTGCATGCCAGTGCACCACCACCGAACACAGACTAATGGGACACCTCCTCAAGCGACGGGTGAGTCGCGCTCTCATCTCTTCGAGAGCTTTTTCGAGGACGCCAAAGACCTTCGTTCTGCACGTGCTCCAAAGCAATGTGTCTCAAGCGAGAGATTGCCCTTTTGCACTTGGCGCAAGAACAAGGGAGTTTTTCCTTGAGCCAACGATCGCCCTCAGGGCCTCCAGGGGACCACCATCATCCTAGTCGATGTCCTCCACATACGAAATGTTGTATATTTAGTCATGTGTCCTAAAATATAAATAATTAGAAAAGCCTTAAATTTCATTAAAAAAATTACATAAAGTTAAGGTCAAAGGGAATAAATGACAATGAGTACTAAATTATTTTTAACTAAAAGAGAACTTTAAAAATACAATTAATAAACATTTAAAAGTACTACAAAATAAAGTATTCATTAAAAATTAAAGATCTTCATTAAAAAACTCAAAAGGCAAAAAAAAAATATAATGGATAGCTAAGGATAGAGGAGGGTGGTTTGTTATCCCCCCCCCCCCCCTCTGAAACTTCTGATTCGCATGTATCCGTTTGAAATGACCGGCCGTGGTAATAGACACGGTAATGAGCGCGGTAGTGGCGGGGGAACGGAGTCCCCACTTTCAAAGCGTGCCACCTCTGACGCAGAGGACGAGGATACTGATGCACCCGTGTCAGACACGCATGGGCGCCAGTACAGGGTTAAATATGGCAGGGAGGTGGACTTCGGTACAGCACAGGGCAGGGCATTTCGACGCTATCTACAAATTCTTATACATTCAACGTATAAGAACTATTTTTTAAAGTTTTGAGACCAACTGGCCGATTATGCACGGTACATTGAGGATGCTTTGTTAGCTAGATTTCCAAGTGCCCCCAATCAACGTTTTTCACAATAGTGGTTAGAGGGCTACATAAAGACATTTCTAAAAAACAAGCAGTCCAGTGTGCGGCGCACAACAACCAACCATGTCAGAGATCCAGACAGGAGTTACCGTGGTGGCAACATGGCAGACGCGGAGTGGGAGTGGGCAATTCAAGAAAAGAGTGATCAAGCTGTGACGGGCTTATCATATAGACAACAACGACGCAAGGCTCGCACAAGACAAACTCCCACGCACTATGTCACAGGAGGCAAGGGAGCTTGGAAAGATAAATATGTAAGATTAATTAAATTATAACGTCGATCGGTGATTATAAAGATTGTAGTTGATGATTTGGTATTGTTATTGTTAACTTAGAAAAATATCACGCTCTCTCGACCAACCAGAGAGATGGTCAAGTATTGGGAGCGACATACATAATTTGATACTTAGTGATGGTTGTTCGAAAATAACCACATCTCTATCGAGCAATCCGACGCGGCGGTTGGATCACTACAAGCGATAAGTTTAAACAAGTAATTTTGTATCAATTGTTTTGTGCTGTTGATAATTGTTTAATTTGGTTTGGGTTTATGTAGAGTCAAAGTGATCAAACATACGTGCCTCTGAAGGACGACGAGATAGAGGAGGATTAGATAGAAAAATATTTTGTCCAAACTTTCGTAAAGTCCCAATTTGACACAATGTATATACAACTATTTACTTTTTATTGTAACTTTTTTAAATAGTTGATGTTTTGCATATTAAATTGTCAAGGTAAAGTAAATTTAATTTTAATTTTTTAATATTTTTTATACTCTTCCAAAAAACAATTGATGTTTCATTGTTGTCATGGATGCTTGAGAGTTAGTCGTTGCCTGCATCATCGCCTACATCATTGCTAGAAGGCTCTAGAAGATTCTAGAAGTTTTTAGAAGCATGGAGAAGATTTTGAAAGAATCTAGAAGTTTCTAGAAAGCTATAGAAAGTTGAAGAAGGATCTAAAATGTTCTAGAAGAACTAGAAGGATCAAGAAGTTTCTAAAAGCTTGGAGAAGATTCTGAAAGAATCTAGAAGTTTTTGGAAAGCTCTAGAAAGTTGAAGAAGGATCCAGAAGGATCAAGAAGGTTCTAGAAGATTCTAAGCTCCTCAAGAAGAACCTAGAAAGTCAAGCCCCTCAGTCTTGCCAACACCAATTGTCAGGCTCCCATGAGGAAATCCCTCTTCTAGTTCTTATGTCCAAGTCTTGTCCTTGCTATCAAGCCTTGTCTTGTACTCAAGTCATGTAATCCAAGTCTTGTATCTAGCTCTCTTAATAAAGTATTAAGTCTTGTATTCAATATTGAGCTTATCATCAAATTCAAGTTCTTGTACATTGTGAGCGCCTCCTCTTGCTCTCTTCTAGCTCTATACGTGCTCATAACAGTTTGGCAAGACTACCATCTCTTAATCTTCTCAAGCCATCATGGAGCCGACGATGGAAGGTGTCATCAACGCATTGCAAAGCATCCAAGCTCAGTTAAAAGAACTTCGCGAGAGTAACGCTCAACTTCAAGCAGGGCAACCCCTAATCTTGGGATCGGCGTTGCAAAATCTTCAACGTCAAATTGAAGAGCTTCAAGAGACAAGCACAAGCTGCAAGATCTAGCTATTCTCAACAACATAAGAAGGAGCCAAAGGTCAGCATGCCTGAAAAATTTGATGGGACTAGATCAAAGTTTAGAGGTTTTCTCTAGCAAGTGCTAAACTCTTTCTACAACATATCTATTGTTATCACGGATTACCGGATGACATAGTCTCTGATCGAGGCCCACAATTCATCTCTAGCTTTTGGAAAAGCTTATTCAAGCTACTTGGAGTAAAAATCAACCTCTCCTCAACCAATCACCCACAAAGTGATGGACAAACAGAGAAAGTAAATCAAGTTTTGGAACAGTATCTCCGATGTATTATCAATTATCACCAGGATAATTGGGTCGAGCTCCTATCGTTAGCAGAATTCTCCTATAATAATAGTTTTCATGCCTCCACCCGTCACACTCCATTTTGTGCTAATTATGATCAACATCCCAAACAGGATATCCACAGACACTATCAAGTCAAGGATCCAGCTGCTATTCATCTTACACAACAATTATCTGCAATTCACAAAGAACTTACAATTCATATCAAAGAAGCTCAATCCAAGTATAAGGAAAGTGCAGATCTCCGTCGCATGCAACATCCAAAATACAAAGAAGGGGATAAAGTGTGGCTCCTCCGACGTGATCTGCGTTCATCTCGTCCCTGTGAAAAGCTTGATTATCGAAGGCTTGGCCCGTTTAAAATTATCCATCAAGTCAATCCAGTCACCTATCGACTCCGATTGTCCTCATCCATGAAAATCCATCCGGTCTTTCATGTCTCAGTCCTAGAACCTTGTCACACATCTAACGTCCCAGGAAGAGCCCTACAACCACCTCCTCCGGTTGAGATTTAAGGACATGACGAATATGAGGTCGAGAAAGTCCTAGATTCTCGAGTTTCGCGTGGCAGGTTACAGCACTTGGTGCATTGGAAAGGCTATGATGTTAGTGGACGAACCTGGAACCAGCACACAATCTACAACATGCATCTCTCAAAGTCCAAGAGTTCCATCAACAACATCCATGGACGCCCAACTTAAGGAATACCACTGCTCCTTGTGGAACTCGTCGCTAGAGGAGGGGGTAATGTCATGGATGCTTGAGAGTCAGTCACTGCCTGCATCATCGCTTACATCATCGCTAGAAGGCTCTAGAATAATCTAGAAGGATCTAGAATATTCTAGAAGTTCTAAAAGTATCAAGGAGATTCTAGAAGTTTATAGAAGCATGGAGAAGATTTCGAAAGAATTTAGAAGTTTCTAGAAAGCTCTAGAAAGTTGAAGAAGACTCTAGAAGGTTCATGAAGAACTGAAAGGATCAAGAAGTTTCTAGAAGCTTGGAGAAGATTTCAAAAGAATGTAGAAGTTTCTGGAAAGCTCTAGAAAGTTGAAGAAGGATACAGAAGGTTCTAGAAGAACTAGAAGGATCAAGAAGGTTCTAGAAGATTCTAAGCTTCTCAAGAAGAACCTAGAAAGTCCTAACCTCCTCAAGTAACCTCCTCAAACACTAGTATAAATAGGGGTCTTGGGCCACAAGCCCCTCATTCTTGCCAACACCAGTTGTGAGGCTCCTATGAGAAAATCCCTCTTCTAGTTCTTATGTTCAAGTCTTGTCCTTGCAATCAAGCCTTGTCTTCTACTCAAGTCATGTAATCCAAGTCTTGTATCTAGCTCTCTTAATAAAGTATTAAGTCTTGTAATCAATATTAAGCTTATCATAAATCCACAAAAATAAAGGTGCTAATTTGGGCCACCCAAAATTGGGTGGTCCAAATGAGCACCTTTATTTTTGAATTGGCGTGTAGCGAAAATAAGCGCGGTAATAAATGCGGCAACATGCGCGGTAATAGCAGCGGGTATATTGTCGCGACTATTACCGCGCTTATTGCTGAGAAACCACTACCGCGCCCACAAATTTTCCTCTCTCCTTTTTTCTTTGTTTTTCTGCGGCAATGTTAGCGGTTATAGACAACTCCTCTTATAATGTATTCTAATTGTAAATACATAAATCCATTTCAATTTTGGTTGTCCAAAGACCTACATGTACGTGTACAATATATAATTCTTGCTAAAAGCTTTAGCAACTCTTTACAAGAAGAAATTCTTTAGATTTTAATACATTCTGGTCTACACACAGAATGATCGCTTCTACTGCTTCAAGAAAACTTGAAAAGCAAGAGACTTAATGTATATTTTTATTGAGTTAATTCAACACCACCACTCAAAATTGTGAGTTATGGCAAAAAAGAAGAGATAAAATCATAAGAAACTCTTTAAGACTAAAGCATATAAAGCACTTTAAGTATATAAAACACAAGGTTTACAAGCTCCAATACAAGGCATTTAGTGTAATTACCAGCAAATGCTTCGACTGGTGATGTAAAACTCGGAATAGTTTCAAAATTATTGTTTATCCCTAATTT
Source organism: Adiantum capillus-veneris (assembly GCF_014529385.1). NCBI lineage: Eukaryota > Viridiplantae > Streptophyta > Polypodiopsida > Polypodiales > Pteridaceae > Adiantum > Adiantum capillus-veneris. The sequence continues at coordinate 164,229,339 of NC_140938.1, forward strand.
TTTTCGGTTAGGAAAAATGTTTTTGGCAAGCCATATGCATATAGTGTGCACCAACCTTTATGGTCACTGGAATAACATCACATTTTCAATCTTGGAGAGAGTAAAGACTCACGAGTCACGAGTTTGAAATTTTGATGCTTGAGCATGAGAGCCGTGACTTGGTTGAGCCTTGAAAGTTGAGGGCTTAAGAGTCAAGACTCTTTGTTAAGCGTGAATCGTGATTGCTCCAAGACTCAAGAGGCAGGATGTTGGGAGTGGGGACGAGCTCGCGAGGTAGCTCAAGTAGGCCGGCAACAAGACTTGACCTCACGTTGCACGCATCTTCACGAATCACCAGGTTGGGACTCACGACTCACAACAGGTCGAAATTGATAGCAGCGCTGCAACAGGTACAGACACTGGACAGTAGGTCGACAACGGCAGTCTATATAGAGTCAGAGACAAACTCGTGAGATAGCGAGGCTTGAGCGACGAGCGTCGAACAATGACTCATGAGTCACGAGCGTGCTTCTGCCTGCAGCGTGCGGCCTGCCACGTGAGAGACAGTGAGGAGTGAGTCGTAAAAGTTTAGTGATGGCCCTAGGTTGTAGTTTGTAGATGCATTCACACATGCCTTGACCATGGACAAACTTCAAATTAAGTTCAAAGGTCATCAAGTAGATAAAAATTATCATAAAACGTTTTTTTTTAATAGCAAAACTCACAATTGTGAGTGAATAATATTAATCAACCCAAATAATTACAAGGTCTTGTCATGCTCGTGTTGAGCCATGACATCATCCAGGGACCAAAATTACATCGACTATCAGGGCAACCATCCCTACCAAGTCGTCTCCTTATCCTTGATACATAAGGTCCATTATCATGTTCTTCTGAGGTCTCTTAATTACCGATGGCCAAAATTTTCCCCCGTCCTAGGCTTGCCCTCTCCTGACAACAAGGCACAAGTAGTCCTAGACCAATCCTCTAAGTGTTGCTTGCGTCCGAGCGTCCATATTAGCACTTTGCTTACCACCTCAAGACCTCCTTCAAACACATGGTGGGTCCTTGTCTGCCATACATTATGTAAGAAGTACCTGAGGATTTGAGTGCTGACGAGGAGGGCAAAACCACCTGAATTTTTTCCTCCAAGGAATAGATAAGTCTTGTAAAAACCAATTTTCTATGTTCTTTGGATCCACTTGCATATTTTCCCTGCGAGACCTTTGATAGTTGGGCAATCCATGAAGAGGTGGGCCAGATCTTCACTAGCCAACCTGCACCCCAAGCATCAAATTGACCCAATCCCTCTTTCTTGAATCTTCACCCCTGTCTCGATAGAGCACCCCAAATTACCTTCCATAAAAATACCTTCATGTGTTGCAAAACCTTTGGCTTCCAGATGTTCTCCATTACTTGCTCCCACCTTTCCTCCGGCCATTGTTTTTCCCATATCTTGTTAAGGGGGCTAGACCAATTCTTCTTATGCATCATTGTATGATAAATGTCTTTAGGATGGGATTTCCATAAGAGACTGCTTCCAGATCATTTCTAGGCATTCCAGTCAAACTCCGAATCATAGATAGGCATCACTATATTGTCAAGCTCTTTCATCACTTTGTGGACCAGCAAGACCTCCAACTTTAAACCATGGTTTATCACTAAGACCTTGTAAACTTTTTTTTTTTTTTTTGGAAGGGCAATTTGAAAGCCAGCCCTTCTTATGACAGATCCCAAAAACTTTCTTCCTTCACAATTGAAAGGCAATTTCAAATTGATCCCTTCGAATGTAGCGTTCGGCACGAGTCAACCCTTCTTGTGCAAATTTGACAGCCATTTGAAGGGCAGAAGGGCGTAAAATGCCGACGGGGTCACCAAGTAAAAGAAAAATCTATCCCTCATGAGTCTTCATAAGGTGTGTTGAAGGGGCTGGGGGGGTGGGACTGGCCACGTAAGGGATGAGCTTTCAACTGGCCATTGAAAAGCTTCTTAGGTCTCAGCAGAGCTATATTGAAAGCGAAAGCAGGCAGAGATGGTGGAATCGTGGAAGCACAGGAAACGACGGGGGCTTTTACTCTCTCGTCCACTCGACAGCGAGGGCACTGCCGATCAAGGAAGAGCGTACTCTCCTTTTCCTCTGACGTCGTCTCTCCGAGCAACGAAAACTTTCGCTCTATCGAAGGTCACGTGTACCTACAATCAAAGATAAATTTGCTTTTACAGACGAAGAGCGGGTGCCTCCTCGTACTATTTTCCACCTCTCTTTTACTTTTCCAATTCGAAAAAAATCGAATCATTTCCTTTGTAAATGTGCACATGCACGAAAGAGAGAGAGAGAGAGAGGAAATTGTGGCAGTTGCTGGCCGCCCATCCCCCTGGCTGCTGCTGCTACTGTTGATCAATCAAAGCGAGCAAAAAGCGAGGTAAAATTAGTCGGGTTCGAAATTGCAGTAGGTACCTCAGGCTCTGATCCTGAATGCACCCACCCCCTTCTGCAGAGATGTCCTAAGCAGATAAAAAAAAAGGAGGCGTTTTATTATTATGATTCTATTCTATATATCTCCCCCCTTCAGCCACTGCAGCATAAGGCCACCAGACATTAACGTGCTTTTTTCGATGTCTGCAGAGGAAGAGCCACGCTTGGGGAATTTCCGAGCACTTCTTTTATGACACCTTTGCTTATTAAAATACAGGAGCAGATTAATGCATCATTAATCCGACCTTTCACCAGTGCTTTCCTTGAGCTAATTTCGTTCGAGTTTGAACTTTGGGCCACCAAAATATGACTTGTCCACTGTGTGTGTGTATCTCCAGATCCAACTTGAGGCCCTCACGTAGGTGTCGATGGATGGCCGACAGGAAAGACTGCGAAAGCGACAATAATCTTTGACTTTAGGTACAAGCCACGTGATTAAGGCAAGGGTTTATAAGACTGCATCTGCCGCATCAGGGCGTTTAGGGAGAGTGGGGGGGGAGAGCTGGACTCATCACTCACGGAGCCTCAAACGCAAGCCAGTCTCTTCTCTCACCTCTTTGAAAAGATTGGGCCGCGAGGCATTTCTTAGAGAGAGAGAGTGTGGCGCTTTACTTGTAACTGTGGAAACCTACAACAAACTAGCGAGTGCAGGGGTGGCTCGTGCGGGAACGAGAAAAAATTGGATCTTTAAGGCAACCTCACACACGGCGAATCTGATTCAGAAGAGAGAGAGAGAGAGAGAGAGAGAGAGAATGAGCGAGGAGGTCTAGAGAACCTCTGAAGCAAACAGCTGAGAAAAACTGCTCAAGGTTTGAGAGAGAAGATGGAAACGGATGACACAGAGAAGAGAGAGAGAGAGAGAGAGCCCCTTGCCAGTCTAATCTAGTCAACCTAGAGAGAGAAAGAGGGACGAGACAGCCCCGGTCCCGTCAGCCCATGCGCGGATCGGGGCCCACGGCGCTTTAAACCGCGTGACCACTTCCCCACGTAGAAACTCCTATTTGGCTACAATATATAGCAGCTAGGTACAGGGGAGTTTGCCATGGTGGGAGACAGCGTGGAATAAAGTGGTCTTGTGCAAACGGAATCTGGCTGCCTGGTATTTGAGAGCGTTGCCCAATGTGTGAGCCACGTTGGCACGGGCTTTCAAAAAAATTTCAAAGCTAGGGGTTCTCGTCAAAGCATGCTTTGGTGAGTGCCTCTTCTAGGTGCACTGTAGACAGGCCTATGGAGGAACAGAAGAGAGAGGATGGAAGAGAGAGAAGGGTCGAGTACCTATGGCTCTGCAAATGTGTAGTGCTGCTGTTCCTCTTCTCTTCTGCTGCTGCTGCAACGCGCCTCCTACGATCTTCCGTTGGCCTACTGGCTATCTACTCACCTGCTAACCTCCTCTCAACGTCTCCCTCACCTTCCTCCGATCTACTCGCTTCTCGCACGCACACATGTACTTGTACGCACACGCATTTTCTCCTTCGCTAACTCCCCCGCTGTGCTCTCTCTCTTCGACATACGCCATCGCTATGAGCTACTTCCTCTCAATTTGCCAGCTTATCTCCATCTGCATCCCACCTGCTGCAAGCATTACCCCCCTATCCCCGACCTATACTCCTTTCCTCCCAATTCTCCCCCTTACACGCCGCTGAGTAGATTTTGGTTATCTGCCCTAGGGCTGCTTGCCCTTATGGCTGGAACCCTAGATTCCCCAGGCACTTCTCATCTCCGGGGCTTTCAGCAAGCTGGAGATCAGCATCCGCTGAATTTGCACAGGGACTTGCACGGCACGCCCGATGATAGCAGCGCCGGCAATAGTGCAGGCGGCCTTCAGGGTGGGCCGGGCGGCGAGTACAGCAATCGAGAACGGGACATCAATCTCATGGGTCCGGACGAGGGAGCAGAGACAGGCGGTGGAGGCGGTAGCCTTGGTGCGCCACGCAGGCCGCGAGGGAGGCCGCCGGGGTCGAAAAACAAGCCCAAGCCACCCATCATTATAACCAGGGATAGTTCCAATGCCCTGAGGGCCCATGTGCTAGAGATTGCGAGTGGATGCGATGTGAACGAGACTGTGGCGAGCTTTGCAAGGAGGAGGCAGAGGGGGATCTGTGTGCTGAGTGGCAGCGGCACTGTGATGAATGTAACACTACGGCAGCCAGCTGCGCCTGGGGCGACAGTAACCTTACACGGCCGATTTGAGATTCTGTCGCTCTCAGGCTCGTTTCTGCCACCACCAGCGCCACCAGGGGCGACGGGACTCACCATCTATCTTGCGGGAGGGCAGGGCCAAGTGGTGGGAGGCAGCGTGGTGGGCGCTCTGATAGCGTCAGGACCAGTGACAGTTATGACGGCATCATTTCTGAATGCCTCGTACGAGCGATTGCCGCTAGACGAAACTGACGATCAGCCGATATTGCCCTTGCAACAGGTGTCGCCTGCGCCAGGTGCGGGGGCGGGGGCACTGCATAATTCAAGCGGGGCTCAGCTAGGGCCGCCTCCGGGAATGAGCCTGGCAGACCTGTCTAGTATGGCTCTTTTTAATGTCCCGCCCAACTTGCTCACTACGTGCCAATTCCCGGCGCCCTCGGGTGCGGACATCTATGGCACATCTGCACCACGGCCACCCCCTTACTAAACTACACAGTAGACGCAGAAATTCTTTTGCTCTCACTCTGGCGTGGGAAGGGGCAGTAACTGAAACGGGAACGCGCACTAGATTTGGAACTTGTAACTGTAACTGAAATTAGCCGCGGCCGACGTGGAATGATAGCAGAAACAGTGAGGGCAAAACTTTCATTAAATGACAGGATTCATTACAGAGATTCGATTTTTGCACTTTTTGAGGAGCGTGTATAATCATGACCAGCTGCAGGATAGAAGGAAGGATCAGGACTCAGGACTCAGCAGAGTGTAACGCTAGCAGCAGCAGCAGCAGCTGATGATCTGCATGAAGAGAGAGAGAGAGAGAGAGAGAGAGAGAGAGAAGCAAAGCAAAGCAAAAGGGGAAGTGCCGGAATGCAGATGATATGATTTGTTTGTAGAATCCCGCTTGTAAAAACCCCTAATGCAAGAAAAAAAAAAGAACAAAATTGTCTTTGCCATTATTAGTTTATTTAGTTTTGTTTCAGGCTTTGCTACGTATTAAATCTTGTTGCAAGCAGAAATTGTGCATGCATGGTGCCATATGTTGGAGGTGGAGGTGGAAGCGGAGGCGGAGGACAATTTCAGCTTGGATCTTGTGTCGTACTGGCCTTCCACTTCAAGGTATCTTTTGTTCCTTCTAAGGTTAGCTCCTAATTTTTGCAGTTTCCTTTTTGTTTTTACTCCAGTGTCTCCGCTCAGAAAGTCGCTCTCTCTCTCTCTCTCTCTCTCTCTCTCTTTCACACACACACACACACGCGCTTCCCCCCGGGTCCTCTCTCTCTCTCTCTCTCTCTCTCTCTCTCTCTCTCTCTCTCTCTCCGTCTCTCTTGCTACGAACCTCAGCTCTGACACCGTCATAGGAGCGTGGGATCAAGGGCCCTTGTCAGTATTCTTGGGCGTGGCTTAATCAACCCGTTGGGCGCTTAAGAAAAGGAACTCTTTCCCTTAACGTTGCAATTATTGGATTGACAGCTTGCCTTTGGTTTTCTCCAGGCTACGATAGCTCAACACTTTAGGTTTCAAGTGCCTTCGACCTAGCCATGAGTTGTACTCTCGGCAACCTTCACTAAAACTGTGCTCATTTTGCAGTCCTCCGTTTTTTTGGTGTGTATGTGTGTGTTGGGGGGGGGGGGGGGGCAATGATGTTTTGCTTTTCTCCAATGCTTAGCTACCCAAGTAGGACTTCCTCAGGCCTTGTTCACAAGGGTTGCATGCTTGTGTACTATTTGGAGTATCTTGCTGGTCGCCACAAGATAGAAGGTTAGTGAGGAAGGGCTTCCGCATCATCTTAATGAGGAATACTGTGCCTAGGAGTGTCCATACTTGTTGACTAGTTACACTGCCAAGTCCATGGTTTGAGGCTTGCGAAAGTGCAAGGTTTGCAGCATGATTCCACATTCTAGGCTTTCTTTGTTTGTTGTGATCAAAATCCAAGACTTTGGAACAAAGTTTCTCGTCATTAAATACCATCTGGATGGGTCAATGTTCTTTGCATCGTTATGTTGGACATCTTTAACCAAGATAATAGCTTGAATATGGTATCTCCTTAAATTGAAGTCGTTGGTGTGCTAGCACTCCAATGACATATCAATATAGAGAGATAGCGTTGACGTTAATATTCAACTACGAATTGATGGGGTTAAGAGTGGACTACTTAGTATTGTCGATGAGCCGGCCTACTAAACTGCTCATTAGAAACAACTTTGATAGCATGACACACCACAATTTATCAATTACAAAGCCCTTTGCAATTTAGAGGATGTAAGTGATGCTCAATCACAGAAAGGAAATGATGGTGTTGTCTACAATAATGATAAGATCATAAAGCAAAGCAAATAGAATTCTCATATTTGCGATTGATGGGTCCGAAAAGGTTTCTTTATGTCCATATTTGTCATTTTTCTACCTGTGAGAAATGTCTTATGTAGCTTTGTTTCATTATAATAGACTGTATAGCAATCTACAGAATCTTGGTGGACCTTTTTGAATGTAACTAGGGTGATAATAAAGAGAGCTCAGTACTATCAATTTATGGGAAAGATTTCTTGTTTGGAATGCTTAACAAAGGCATGGTTCAACTCGATGACATGTAAATCAGTGTCGTTTAGCATAGATATGATATACTTTCAAATAAAGGAGATGTAACTTAGATTACTTCTCATTATGCCCAAGAATTTCAGATAAGACACCCAATGCAATCTGAAAGACTAAGGCGGCAGAACAAGAGAGCAATTCACGATATAGAAATGAACACAGTAGATTTGCATTAGTAGAATTTAGTATAAGAGGGCTTACAACATATGACATCCTAAATGAACCTCTTGAGAAAGAATGTTTCGAATACAGTGAGAGGAGATATAAAAGTTTTTTGCTTGCAAAGATGTTTTGATTGTACTTAGATACTTTGAACAAATATGGCTGGTGAATTTGAGATTGGGCAATGAGCTAGAGGATGCACACACATAATTTAAGAATAAGCCAGACTTATTTCAACACTATGGAGCCTACATCTCGAATGCGAGTAACTATGCCTGTGCGCTTCCTCGACCAGAAAATAGAAAGTTGCGCTTGCAAGTTGAGTACACTCCTCCTTGGTACTTTGGAAATCAGTTTTTGGTTTTGTAGAATGAAGCTTTGTTCGCATTTCCTCGCTTACCCGTATGGTTTGTACTTGTCTTTTTATTTCATGCAACTTTCTTTTTTCCCTTCATATGTAAGATTTTTCTTTGGGGTTGGTTGTTGGGTCGGTGTACGTGTCATTACTTTTCATGTCTATTTGCTTACAAATGGGGGTGTAACTATAGTTGCTTGTTCCCTATTTTTGGCATAATTTTGATGCTTTTGCCATGTGACATAAGTTTTGCTGGGTTTAGAAGACTGGAGATTGGGGTGATTTTAAGAGTGTTATACAGATGGTATTTTAAACCTTCCTAGTTCTTGAGAGTCTCATCTCCCACAGCTTGTTTTGAACTTCTTTCAAGATTTGATGCAGGTTTTGACGTCAGCAACAGTTCAATGTTAGTGCTAAAGGCTGGTCCAACTAGCCCTTGACTATTTAGCCATATAGGCGATTTCCTTGAAATCCACTACGCCATCTTTTCTGCTGCTGCCTTTTGTAGTTTGGTGATATCTTCAATTTTTTCTCTAATCTTGGGTTCATGGTCTCCACATACCCAGGGCTAGGTTTTTGCTTTTTTAATCAATTTTCTGCTGCATGTATGCATTTTTAAATAGATGCACATGGCACAAACATTCCCTTTGTCATGCTACCTTATTTACTTCAATATAGTTGTTCCCTCAATATGGTAAGGTCTTCACACACACACACACACACACACACACACACACACACACACACACACACACACACACACACCATAGTTACCAGGAACGGAAAACCGGAACGGGAACGCCGAACAAAATGCCATTCCTTGTTACGGGTACTCACGTTTGAAACACGGAACGGGGATTCGGAACGAGAACTTGGAATGGGAACGGAGACCTGAAAACGGCCATTCTCTGTTACTATGACACACACACACACTCATGTATATGTATATGTGCATACATGCATATATGTAAACACATACACACACACACATAAATCTCTAAAATATGTTATATGTGTGTGTGTGTATGTACATATATGTATCTATATATCTCTCCCTCTTTATGTACAGATATTGTCGGATATTTCTATAAGGTCTCTTGGGATAGTTTCCTACGACTTAAAACTCTCTTCTTCTCAGGTGTGTGTGTGTGCTAATAAAAAGAGGGAAATGGTATAACCTTTCTATCACCCAAGTGTGGTAGATTGGTAATTCCATTTGCCTCTTGAAGAATAGGTCTTGAGTTCAACTCTCCTCGTCGGATAGATCTTTAAGGTCTCTTGGGATTATTTCTTACGACGTTATAACTCTCTTCTTCTTCTTCTTCTATGTACATATATGCATCTACATCTCTCTCTCTCTCTCTCTCTCTCTCTCTCTCTCTCTCTCTCTCTATATATATATATATATATATATATATATATATATATATATATATATATATATATATATATATATACACACACACACACACACACACACACACAATGTGTGCGCGCATATACATGCGCATGCGGATCTGGATTGATTGTGCACTGGTATGTGGGTACAAGGTTGGAATCGGTGGGTCTCAATTTGTCTATACATGAGAATCTTTTGTGCACCACGAGCATAGGTTTGGTCGAGTATGTTAATTGGTGAAATGAGGTGAGGCCTTGCGGTATGCCACGCAGTTTCTTGTTTTGCTATGCTCTCTCTTGTATATTCTTGGGTTTCGTGTTCTTGTGCACATTTGTTTTGGATTTCTGTCCTTGAGGTTGGTGTGGTTCTCGTCGAGGTGTTCAGGACTTGCTTTCCTACAAGATGGTTCCTTTAATTGCCTATGCCATCATCTTTGTAAGCTTATTTTCTCATAGTCTTGTGTCTACAAAGAGGTGTTTCAACTCACCTCTCATTTATGCATTCGAAAACATATCCTAAAGGCTAAAGAATTGCTTCGCAGTATCCCTTACCCATTCCCGATTCATTGTCCTTTTCCGTCCAAAAAATTCATTCCCTTGTTTAGTCCTGGTTTTTGTTTGTTTGCTAGTCTCCTCTTGAGGTTGAGGTGGTGGATGGGCTTCCCTGTCCTTTAGTTATTGCCTATTGACATGGTCTCTTTCGTTGCCTACTTCATCATCTCTATTAGGCTTTTTCTCTGGTAGCTCCCAATGGCAAAGATGACTCCATTAGTTAGATTAATCTTTTGTGAGTTGAGAATCTCTTCACATAATGTCTGGTGGCTGTTTTTATAATATGGTGGACTTTGGCCAAAAACACGCATGTAGAAGAATGCTTTTATAGCATTGTTGAGAAAGAGTAGCAGCTAGATTGGCTCTTCCATTGCTGGCGTTTTCTTAGCTCATTGTTGACCCATCTCGATATCCAGCATCGCTTATAAATGGCTCCTCTTTCCGGCTCTTGGTAGTACTTCATCTTTTGTCCATTTTCTCAAGCATCTTGTTCTTTGCAAGGTCTTCTCTGTTATCAGCCAGGTTTACAATTTTGCAGAAATCATTGTATAAATCTTGTGCCCAAACATGGCCCATATCAAGTTGGATCTTAGTGCTACATGAAATCAGCCTTGGAGCTACTTCTCTTCAAAGGATTGCCACCACAATAATCTCGTGCAGTGTCGAGTCAATCCGTGCATTGAGGTATACCTTTAGTGTACATTCTATGTATACAGTGGAAAGAGCATACTAGTTTGTAATGAGGTGGAGGGTACTCGAGAGTGTTGGTTGGATCCCCATTGGTGTGGCATCCATCTCTCTCTCTCTCTCACATATACATACACACACAAGACATATTTATGTTTGTATAAATATACAATAATCTGTTATCTCTGTGTGATTTATATAAATATCGCATAGAGAGACATTATTGAATACTATTTTTCTCATAGGCCAACATGGCCTTTCACAGAAGTTAATTCTCTCTCTCTCTCTCTCTCTCTCTCCCCGCATCCCTATACCATTCTATGCTCACTTTAAAGGTATATTACCTAGGTAGACATATATATTGTTTTCTCTTAGCATATATTTACCTCTTCATGAATATTATCCATACTTGCATGCATACTCATGTCTCATCTTTCAAACGTTTGAAATGCTAATGTGACAAAAATTGCAAATATTGTTGGATGGGCATTGCGCACAATGCACCTCACTTTTATTCTTCGCGCATGAAGTACGACACAAATGATCATAGTTTGTGTTAATATTTATAGAGGAGTAAATTATAAATATTTTTATCTAAGATATAACTAGAAATAAGTCCACCTAAGATAAATAAATATTCATCAATAAATATTTTTATCTAAGATATAACTATAAATAAGTCCACCTAAGATGCATCTCAATGAAATCATGCACGAACCATATTATATATAGCTTGTCTAGTTGAACATGATGATGAGAAAACTATTAGATCTCTCTCTCTCTCTCTCTCTCTCTCTCTCTCTCTCTCTCTCTCTCTCTCTATTCATTATGTTCATCTAAAATCACATCTTTGATGCAGGGTGAAAAAGAGGGTTTTAATTGTGTGCTTGCTCGACACAAATCCGGCAATTTTGTTGCATGTGGCATTGGTGTAGGGGTTTGGTTTTTCTTCTAATCTTCACATCCACAATCTGTTTATCTCGTGTTTGATTGTGTTCTTTTAGCGAATAGCCAAGAAAGACTCCTTCCACATTCGGGACAATAGGCTTTATAATGTATACAAGATTGTGTGTTGGGCATTCGAAAAGGTAAATATTGTCTACCAAGTATTGTAATTGTGGTGCACATGCGAGGTATAGATGGTGTCTAAGAGTAAAATTTGCTATGCTGCTATTTCATAAGTTAAGAACTCCTTCCATGTGGCGATCCATGGTTGCATAAACATCTTTGTAGATCAAGAAGGTTGATATCTCACTTAATTGATCTTTTGATTTTCCTCCCACTTTTCATCTTCAATTCTATCCAATTCCATGTATGCTATGGTATATATGATAATGAACATGATGTGAAAAAAGAATGCGATGTGGCGAAATGAGACGAAGCATCAAGAGTGATAGGAGGTAGCTATGAAATGACCATGGAACTGCCTTGGTCCGGATTCACCGCCCAATCCCCCTTATATAGCCCTTGGCCCTCCAATCCCTTGTTCCACACTAGCAATCGACCACCTCACTTGGGTCCGCGACCCCCTCGGGTATGTCCTTGGCATGACATTACTTACCCTTCGAGAAGTGTTTTCGTCCTCGAAAACAAAGTGGAAAATTTCTTAAGAACAATAATGTTTTTTCAAGTGGTGCCTTTTTCAAGTCGATCTTTCCACTTGACTAAAGCTTGACGACAAACATGATGACATGTACGCAAATCATGATAGTCGAGGATTCCCTCATGTTCATGCAATGGGATAGGAGATTCAACGAAATCAACCAGAATCTGTTGGTTAATGGTGTTGTTGTCCCCATGCAAGTGTTACGTAAATGGTTTACATGAAATATCGGATGGACACGAGAGTGTGTTGGTAAGGAGAGTAAGGAGAGTTTGTAAGCACAATTACCAATTGTTGGAGTACCTTGAAAGACCCACAATTTCTCGGAGATAATTTAGGTGTTGGCTCAGTCGTCAAAATTTTTGAATGCTCTGGCACACGCAAAATAACCTCATCCCCTTCCTTGAAGGTAAGTTGCCGACGTTTCTCATCAGCGTACTTTTTATATCTATTCTGTGCTTGTCGGACATTCTGACGAGCGAGTTTCAGAATATCCATATGGTCTTGGATAAAACCCTTAACTTGTTGAATTTTCTCGATTGTTAGCTCCACCATAATTGGTGACCGAGGTTGAAAACCGTACATTAGTATATAAGGACCAAAACCAGTTGTGATATGCTTAGCACTGTTGTAGGCAAACTAAAGAATGGGCAGATACTCTTCGGAGTATGTTTACTTGTGATCCTCTAGCACTTGGTTAACTCGTTTAGTTTTACCATCCGTTTATAGATGATCTGCCGTACTAAGGTTGAGTTGTGTACCAATTGTCTTAACACATCGCTCCAAAGAGGATTGTTAAACTTGGGATCACGATTACTCACAATGTTACTTGACAATCCGTACAACTTGTACAGATTGTCCACAAATAACTTAGCTAATTTTGGAGTCTTTAATGTCGACTTGATTGGAATAAAATTGCATAGTTTAGTCGATCGATGTGCGACCACCCATTTTGAGTCATGACCTTGTGCAATGGTTGGTAAGCCCACAATAAAATCCACAGAGATACTTTTTCATTTACCATTGGAAATCTCCATAGGATGTAAGAGTCCTCCCGCCTTTAGGCGCTCTGCTTTGTTAACTTGACCTTTTTGGCAATGCAAGACATAATCTTGAATAAAGTCATGTAAATTTGATCGGTAAAACTGTTGTCTTATGAGAGCACAAGTCTTTTTAATGCTTGGGTGTCCTTCACTTGGACTATCATAACATTCGTAAAGAATTTGGCGCCAAGTGTCCGCGTCCGTCGATACACAAACTCTCCCTTTGTGGAGTAGGTACCCATCATCGATGAAAAAATTATTCCATCTCTGTAGTTCATCATGCGACGGAGGAGAACTGTGTGTGGAGGTTAATGAAACACTACCAACATTGGAGTGAGACGGATCCCTTATTTGTACATAGCTCCACACTTTGGAGTATGTTTTGTTATGCTCATATTTGTCCTTTCACAGAATCCAGAAACTCACTTCGAAGTTGCCTGAACAATAGAGAGTTGATCTCAGAGATACGTCTAAGCGCATTAGCCACCACATTGTATCGTTCTTTACAATACTGGAGCTTTGCTTCATACTCCGGAAGAATTTGAGCCCACTTGACCTTTCAATCCTTCAAGTCAGTTTGACGTGTAGACCATTTTATACTTTCATGGTCAAACACAATCTCAAACTGAGCTCCATACAAATAATTTCGCCATGTCTTTGAAGCACACACTATTGCGTAGAGTTTGTGTTCATAAGAATAATAATTTTGTCGTGCTGAATCAAGCTTCTTGCTTTCAAATGCAATTGGTGTCTCCTCTTGTAGAAGGTTTGCTTCAATAGCATGGATACTGGCATCCATTTCCAAGACGAATGGCTTCAAAGGATCCACAATAGCTAGAATAAGAGTTGTAGCTAATGCATCCTTGAGCGTTTCAAAACTTTACTGTTGAGTGGCATCCCACTGAAACTTTTTTCCCTTGGCTTTCAGTTGATCCGTCATTGGTATAGCAATATGAGCATAGTTTTTAACGAACCTTTGATAAAAATCTGCAAATCCCAAGAAAATTGTAACTCTTTCAAATTTTTGGAAGGCAGCCACCTCCGAATAGCATCCACTTTGGATTTATCCATGTGCAACCCATTAGCTGAGATAAAAATTTCCTAGATAATGAATTTCGTCCTTGAGAGAATCACACTTCGACTCTTTGGCATATAATCTGTTTGCTCGTAGCAATTCAAATACCTGCCTCAGATGTTGCAAGTACTCTTCTTTAGAAGCACTTTGCACGAAAATGTTATCGAGAAAAAAGATAATAAACTTGTCTAAGTATGGTCTCAAGACACTATCCATGAGTGTCATGAAAGTTGCGGGCGCATTGGTTAACCCAAAAGACATAACCAAAAACTCATAATATCCAAACCTTGTTCGGAATGCAGTTTTGGGTATATTAGCAAGTCAAATATGTACTTGGTGATATCCCAACCGCAAGTCTATCTTTGTAAAAATATGAGCATGAGTGAATCAAGACCTATGATAGTCTCTAGTCGAAAATTGATTTTTTTTTAAACGTCGAAAGTTTCATAAAAAATTCATTGCCTTGATGATAAACCTTGTTCGGAATGCAGTTTTGGGTATATCAACAAGTCAAATACGTACTTGGTGATATTCCAACCGCAAGTCTTAGCTTTGTAAAAATATGAGCATGAATGAATCAAGACCTACGATCTTTTCTAGTCGAAAATTGAAGTTTTTTCAAATGTCGAAAGTTTTTGTATAAATTCGTTGACTTGATGATGAAATTTTCGGCCCATTGCCGATGGAATTTGGCCGAGGTTGTCACCGTGTTCACCGTCAATGAGAACGGAGGGCTTTAGCCATGGGTACTTGGCCTTAGGGGGAGATGTAATTTTTTTATTTTTCCTAAGGTCCTGGACGATCGAGTGTGAATGGGAGCTTCACGATGGTAGTCAAGACAGAGTCACCGAGTGAGAGAAAGAGAGAGAGTACTTGTTGCGTTGCTCTGATGCACTCGGTTGCATGATATCTTCTCCTCAGCTTCCCCTCGACGCGCTCCTTTTGAGCTCACTTGTTCGCACTTGTATGTCAGTCAAAATTCCTTTCCGCCTCAGCATAACTCTAGTTTACTTTCTCCTTTTGCACGGCAAAAGCTGACTCACTTACTCACGAATTATAGTGATGTTTTCTTAAGTGATTTACCATCGGGTTTATCCACTACACATGATGTGCAGCATGGCATAGATGTTTTGCCAGGCAGTAAACCGGTGAGTAAATCACCTTATCGTATGAGTGTTAAAGAAGCCAAGGAGGTTGAGAGTCAGTTGACCGACTGCCTTGCTCGTGGTTTCATTAGACCTAGCACTTCGCCTTAGGCATCACCAATTCTATCGGTAAAAAAGATAGTCCTATGCGCATGTGCATAGATTATCGCGGATTAAACGCCATAACCATCAAGAACAAGTATCCTCTACCAAGAGTAGATGAGTTGTTTGATCAACTCCACGGGGCAAGATACTATACAAAGAAAGATCTCCGTTCAAGATACCACCAGGTATGTATCCCACTGCAAGATATCTCCAAAACTGCCTTTAGAACACGGTTCGGGCATTTTGAATTTTTGGTTATGCCTTTTGATCTAACCAATGCTCCAGGTACATTTATGACACTCATGGATATTATCTTAAGTTCCTATCTTGGAAAATTTGTTATGGTTTTTCTTGATGACATTCTCATTTACAGTAAGACTGAAGATGAACACATGAACACTTACGATTAGTGTTCGAACAGCTACGAGCTCACGTGTTGTATACTAAGCAAAGGGATTTCTTTAAAACAGAGATATATTATCTCGATCATGTGATCTCTTATTCTGGCATCAAGATGGACATTGACAAGGTCATTGCCATTCTTCGATGGCCACATCCCAACACGGTTGAGGAGCTTCAAATATTTTTAGGCATGGTTGGATTTTATCGACAGTATATCCGTGACTATGTCAAAATACTGTTCCTATGACGGATCAACTTAAAGCAAAAGGTAAGACCTTGTCTTGAGAAGAAGCCCAAAAACGTAGTTTCGAACAACTCAAGGTAGCTATAGTCACTGCTGCAATCATCGATCCACTTAAGCCGTTTGTGGTAGAGACTGATGCTAGTGATAAAGCCATTGGTGCGGTACTTCTTTAGGAGGGAAGACCTATAACCTTTGAAAGTAAAAAGTTAGATAGAGCCCAACATAATTATTCTGTTTATAAGAGAGCTCTATGCCATAATTCACGCTTTACGAAAGTAGCGACACTATTTATATGGTGCAGAATTTAAAGTAGTTTTTGACCATGGAGTATAAATGGTTTACTACTTAAACAGACTTGAAGCTCCGTAAAGCTAGATGGGCAGAAATTCTTCAAGACTATGATTGCAAGCTACGATATCGTAAGGGGCGATATAATGTAGTAGCGGATGCACTAAGTCGGATACCTCAGATTAGTTCACTTGCTTTCATGGAACTAAAGAGTGGATTTTTGGAGTCATTACGTGGCAAGTGTGCACAAGATCAATTATATGTTAAAGTGTAAAGTGCAGTTTTAAAAAGGAATCCCTCACACTCACATGTCTCTGAACAACCAAATTAACATGTCTCTGCACATGCAGATAAAAACATTAACACATAGAACTTCACCCCTACTCAAAAAGAGCTTAAGGGATGGAAGAATTTTTCCATTGATGATGGCTACTTATTCCACAAAGGTAGAATATGTGTGTCAAAGGACTCAGACACTAGGCGTCAAATCTTATTTGAAAGTGTCACGATAGTCCAAGTGCTGGTCATCCAGGTATTCATAAGACGTACGCCTTAGTTCGATGGCAATTTTATTGGTCGGGCTTACATCATTATGTGCAAGAGTACGTACTAAATTGCCAACAATGCCAAGTTAATAAGGCAGAGCGCCTCAAGGTAGGTGGCCTATTACATCCTTTAGAGATTCCACAAGGTAAGTGGGAGAGTATCTCTATGGATTTTGTAGTAGGACTACCTACTACAAATCGTGGCCATGATTCCATTTGGGTAATTATAGACCGTCTCACAAAGATGGGTCGATTCATTCCCACTAAGACTACGATTAAGACACCGGAATTAGCACATCTATTTGTAAAGCATATATATAAACTCTACGTTCTTCCAGCTAGTATAACTAGTGACAGGGATCGAAAGTTCGATAATCACTTCTGGAGAGCTGTGTTCCAAAAGTTGGAAACTAAACTTAATCTAAGTACGGTTGATCATCCAGAAACGGATGGTCAAACAGAAAGAGTTAATCAAGTGCTAGAGGATATGTTACGAGCGTACGTTAGCAAAAAACAAACCAATTGGGAAGACTATTTACCTATACTGAAATTTGCTTATAATATTTCATATTTTCTTGGACTTGGAAAATTTACCGATTGACTTCACATCTTCTCTTCTTTTGAATTGGTACCCTGTAATGTATAAAAATGGCTTTGATAGTTATGTTTGTCCTTGGTTGCATATAGTCTTATTAAAGATTTACGGTATCATGACACTTTTTATGAAACTGCCTCTTGCATGATCTATGTTTTTTGACACCTTTGATAGGCTTCATGGCAAAACATTCTTCAACAAAAGAATAAACAACTTTCTAGAAAGCTTTCCATTAGTTTTCAATGGTACATCATGTTGGAGATTTGTCTTTCATAAATTTTGTTTAACCATTTTTGAATACGTTGGTGTTGTTATAAAGTGCATGCAAGACACCTCAAGGTAGGTGGCCTATTACATCTTTTAGAGATTCCACAAGGTAAGTGGGAGAGTATCTCTATGGATTTTGTAGTAGAACTACTTACTACAAATCGTGGCCATGATTCAATTTGGGTAATTATAGACCGTCTCACAAAGATGGGTCGATTCATTCCCACTAAGACTACGATCAAGACACTGGAATTAGCACCTCTATTTGTAAAGCATATATATAAACTCTACAGTCTTCCAGCTAGTATCATTAGTGACAGAGATCGAAAGTTTGATACTCACTTTTGGAGAGCTGTGTTCCAAAAGTTGGAAATTAAACTTAATCTAAGTACGGCTGATCATCCAGAAATGGATGGTCAAACAGAAAGACTTAATCAAGTGCTAGAGGATATGTTACGAGCGTATGTTAGCAAGAAGCAAACCAATTGGGAAGACTACTTACCTATATTGGAATTTGCTTATAATAGTAAAAATGGCTTTGATAGTTATGTTTGTCTTTAGTTGCATATAGTCTTATTAAAGATTTACAGTATCATGACACTTTTTATGAAATTGCCTCTTGCATGATCTATGTTTTTTGACACCTTTGATAGGCTTCATGGCAAAACATTCTTCAACAAAAGAATAAACAACTTTCTAGAAAGCTTTCCATTAGTTTTCAATGGTACATCATGTTGGAGATTTGTCTTCCATAAATTTTGTTTAACCATTTTTTAATACATTGGTGTTGTTATAAAGTCCATAGAAGAGATAAATTTTCTTCACTTTGTTTGAGATTTTCATGAATATTTATTTCTCCACATGTAAGATTGATACATAAGGTATAACGGTTTTGATTTTAGGCTTAAGTTTAGTGGTCAAGTGTAAAACTCTAACTTATGTGACACGATAGATTTAAAAAACAACATATAGTGAATCATACTATTACCATTGTATTTTCCATATTTAAATCCATTGGTTCTACTCTATAAAGATAGTGTCACCACTTACAATGAGAATATTTATATTATTCCACATGTGTGGAAGTAGTTTTCCATAGTGATCAAGATCTTTTTCATCGATTGAAGTAAGATTATAGAAGTGAACTTCCTTAAACTCTATTGAATATATGGCATATTGATATATTATGTATATGGCATATGATATTATGTATCATGGCATTAGTTTTCCATAGTGATCAAGCTCTTTTTCATCGATTAAAGTAAGATTATAGAAGTGAACTTCCTTAAACTCTATTGAATATATGGCATATCAATATATATTATATTAAGGAAGTGAACTTCCTTAAACTCTATTGAATATATGGCATATCAATATATTATGTATCATGTTGCAATGTTTTTGTGTGTGGATTCATGTCTCTAGAGACAATAAATCAATTTTACCCTAAATCAATAAATAGATGATCTGTATCCATACAAATCATAAAAGGGGGAATCATGAGGAGGAATGTTGCAACGAGCTAACAAAATGGATTCTATTTTTGGTGTCATAATTTTTTTCCATAAATAATGTTTGTGCTTGTCATCCTTTACAATTGATACAAAGTCTTCCAACCTTTGTTAATCATGTAGCATCCTTGTCTTCTTCTTTTCTTGAGATTTTTTGACTACATCAATTATTTGTTTAGTCCATTGATTCTTTGTGCATCATATTTCCAAGTTTCAATAATTACAACGTTGACTTTAATGGTTAGTTCATTTACACTAATCCCAACATTTCATGGGTATCCATTGCAATTTCAAAGCATACTTTCAATTGCAGACCAATCTCATAGGTGATGTGTTTTTATGTATTCTATGGATGTGTCTTCTCCTTGAGCATATTGTTCTCCTTGGGCAATAGAAAGAGGTTTCTAACCTGTAGTTAGGAATTCCGTGGATGACAGTCCTCTTGAGATATCACTTGGTGAAAGCATGTATGGGTGTACAAAAAAGTTGTGTCTGGGATATAGGTTTTTTTGAAAGTGTTTGACCTAAATGAAAAGATCGACGACGTTTTATGTATCATTAGATATCTCTTCAAAAGGATAATCTAAATCTATTATGGGTACACACTTCATAATTGATTTACCAAAAATTTATCATTATTTACTTTTAAAAAAGTAGCTGTTAAAAAATTTCTTTCAAATCTTGAAAGTGTTCCACTCATTCATGCTTTCATTTGTGCTCAATTCTTTTTACTCTTCTTATAGACATTCTCAATATTCTTTGTTCGGTCCATAACTTGCACAAGAGAGGTATCAAAAACTTATTCCTACTACATACATTAGCTCAAGACTTGATTATGCATATATTTTTCATCTCTCTTACATCATGTCTTGTGGTGTCAAACTTTTCATATTTTAATACATGGTTATGCTCCAGTTTGCTCATTCACTCTTTCATGTTGGGATTTCAAGCTTTGGTTAATGTACCCATGTGGCAACACACCATATCAGCAAGTGATATGCACCACTGTATATGATGTTTCTTTGCTTGTTTAAAACGATGGCTTCAATCAATGAAGAGATTCTACATGTGTAAGGTTCAAATCAATAATAATATAGCGTTTGTCATTTTCTTGGTCAAAAAAGCTCTCTCTCTCTCTCTCTCTCTCTCTCTCTCTCTCTCTAGTTGCCCTTGTTCTACATGCTCCACCAACACCATGGCCAAGCTCCACTATGATCTCCCATAGTGGTCATCACCCAACTATGGTATTAGAGCCCCAGGAGATCATTAAGGCCAAGGCATGCATGAGGTCGATGTTCTAAAACACTACAATTTTTGTGGCCCAGGCGGGTAGAGATCTAATTGTGCAAACCAAGGGATTGCTTCTCAAAACACTAGCACACGCAAGGCAACACCAAGTCGTAGTTCAATGGATCATTTCAAATGTGCAAGTAACAAATCTTCCTAGCAGAGGATCGTGTCAAAATGTTGTCCATAGTGAAGCTTATAGGCCTAAGAAAAATTTCCAGCATCAGTTGGTGAAGAAATTGGTGGCATATGCGTGTTGGCTTCACAATGGTGGGTAAGCTTTCTTGTACAACGTATGAAAATGCTACTAGTGGATCTCTTGTTGGTGGCAAGCACAAAGTCAAACGAAGGTAAAAAGTAAACGATAGTATCAAGAGTTTGAAGTTGGAAAAGTGGTGGTGGTCTTGGTGGTCTTGCAAGGACTCATTGATAGTTTCAAAACACCAGATGGAAAATTGGCCAAAGAAATTGGATGAAGCAAGAAGAAGATACATGGCTCACCAATTTTTTAGGGGAGAGAGAATCAAATTTCAAGATTTTTTTAAACCTATTCCTTGTCATAGTTTTAGTATGGTTTTGTCTATTGTCAACACTATCATCTATTTTTTTATCAAAGATTTGTTTTAGCTTGTCAATTGCCAGTTATTTCCATGGTCTCTACCAAGTCCATTGTCAGTGGTTTGGGCTTGAGAAGGAGGATGTCGGGATTTCTAGCCTTGGTTAATGTTTCTAATCCACATGCAAACACACCCACTCAGCAAGTGATATGCACCACACTTTATAGTGGAGTTCTACATGGTGAAAAGTGTGGCTACAATCAATCACGAGACTCTATATATGTAAGGTTTCAATCAATAATAATATAGCATTTGTTGTTTCCTTGGTTAAAAGAATCTCTACTCTCTCTCTCTCTCTCTCTCTCTTTGCCCCCCCCCCCCCCCCTGTTTCCCTTGCTTTGCAAGCTCCACCAACACCATGGCTAAGTCTTGCTATCATCCTCCATAGCCGTTGTCACCCAATAGTGGTATCAAAGCCCGTAAGGTCGTCAAGGCCAAGGCATTGCAGGTGCCAAGGCATTGCAGGTCAACATTCTAAAATGCTACAAACTTTGTGGCCTAGGCGGGTAGAGCTCTAGTTGCAATAGACCAAGGCGTCACTTCTCAAAACACTGTATAAGCAAGGCAACATCAAGCCGTAGTTCAATAGAACATTTCAAATGTGCAGGTAATAAAGCTTCCTAGCAAAACAAAATCTCACAACGTTGAAGGTTTTAATTCTAAGAAAAAATTATAGCATTACTTGGTGGTGTATGCGTATTGGCTTGGCAACGGTGGTATGCTTGCTTGTAGAACATATCATTAGGAAGTTAAACAAAGGTAAAAATTAAACGGTAGCATCAAGAGGTTGAGGCTCACAAAGTGGTGATGATCTTGGTGATCTTGCAAGCACTCATTGAGAGTTTTAAAACAACCTCATCCATGGTTTGATGCCTCAAATACAATAGTGTTTCAGTAAGCTACAAAAGTATGCGAGAGGCTTAAGATACCGGATGAAGCAAGAAGATACATGGGTCGTTGATTTTTTTAAGGGACACTTAATCATTGTGCAAATGGTTTCCTACAAGAACTTGGTCCATCAATATATGCAAAGTTTAAGATTGTTTCTTACTTGTTTTGTATTGTTGTGTATGGTCAACACTGTCATCTATTTTTGGCCAAAGCCTTGTTTTAGGTTGTCTATTGTCAACATTATCATCTATTTTCTGCCGAAGCCTTGTTTTAGGTTGTCAATTGGCAGTACTACCATGCCTAGATACTACCACGTAAAATGTGGTAAGACCTTATAATTTGTTTGTTTTGGTTTTAGTTCTCGTTGTCCACACTTTGATTGTTATCCAAGGGAGGCCCATTGTCAGTGGTTTGGCCAAGAGGGGGGATTGTTAGGATTTCAAGTCTTGGTTAATGTGTCTAACCTATGTGGAAACACACCTTGTTTAGCAAGTGATTTGCACCATTCTTTATAATGGGGATTCTACATGGTAAAAAAGGTGGCTACAGGCAGTTAAGAGACTGTATATATGTAAGGTTTCAATCAATAATAATATAGCTTGTGTTATTTCCTTGGTTGAAAAAGCTCTCTCTCTCTCTCTCTCTCTCTCTCTCTGCCTCTACCCTTGCTTTGCACACTCCACCAACACCATGGTTAAGCCCTGCTATCATCCCCCATGGTCGCCATCACCCAACATTTCAAAGCATCCAAGTCCGCAAGAGAGCATTTATATTATTTTTCTACATCTTCCAAACATGTTGTTTGCATCTCAAGTGTTCTTTGAGATGATCATTGTCAACAAGAAGAATCTTTAAGAAGCACATCTTTGTTGCTTGTAAGTCTTAAGCTTGCTTGTTTAGGACTTTTGCTAGAAAAGGTGGTGCACGCAATGTTGTCGGACGAATGCAAGAAGAAAATCCCTAAAAAGGGGTGTTTGATGAGGACGAGGACTTGCATTTCTTTTTTCAAAACTCACAATTGTGAGTGGCCTCCGAAGAAGAACCAGTGGTGGCTTAAAGTCAACCTTGCCAGACAACTTAAGCTTAACTATGCATGGACCTAAGCATACAAGCTCCTTTTTAATGAGAGAATTGTGGATGCTTTTGAGTTCATAAAACAAGGTTTCCTACTTGTCCCTCTAATGTGCACCACTAGATCCCACCCTCAAGTTAAATTACTAGAAGACGGTGCTGCTAAAGGAGAGATTCAAGGATTATCTCTTGCCAAATAAAGACCAACTGTTGGCAAATCTTTTTGCATAGGATTCGTTGCTCTTCCTTAAAGCTTGCCTTGAAGTTATCAAGAAATCTCTAGAAATTGTGCAAATGTTTGCCTTAGCCTCACGTCAAATTGTAGTATTGAAAAGTCGAGATTGATCTCTCTCTCTCTCTCTCTCTCTCTCTGAGAGAACGACTCATTTGATTCGTCTATGTGGACCGGGGAGATAGTGTCAAAAGGGAAGATTTTCAGACACCTGGGAGCCCCTCTAGGGGTGGATGTTACTCACAAGTAGAGATTCTTGTGGGTTATGAAGAAATTTAAGATTAAGATGCGAAGGTTGGAGTTTGTGCTTCTACCTTTGCCAAGTAGAGTGAAAGCTATCAATTCTTTCATGCTGCCCTATATAGCCTTCAATGCTCCGCTGCTTAAGCTAGCTAAATGTAACTGGAAAGAGTTCTTGAAAGTAGTAAATAGGTTTATGTGGAACAATAGCACTAAAGTCACAATGCATTGGCAGTGGGCAAAATGGGAGACAATTGCAAGATCTAAGGAGCAAGGTGGGCTTGGCATCCTTAAACCCAACACTGGTGTGGACGCTCAATGTGCCAAGTTTGTGGTAGCCCTCACTAAGAAACACCACACGTGGGCTATTCTGGCTAAGGATGTGATGGATAGCTCCAAAATATGCTCGTAATGTGGGAAATGGAAATGGATTGAGGTGCACGACAAGCTATTGGCCCCACAATGGGTCATCCTGAAACTTGGGGATATGATAGGTGAGCTTACTACTTGAAAATGCAACAAAGCAACGATGTCTTTGGAATGGGGAGAATTGTCAGGGTACTTCCACAACTCTATATATCATTGGTCCCCATGGATCTCTAAGGATGGAGGCATCCTTCTAACCCTTTTTGGATGGAAGTTTCCAGAAAGGTTAATAACAAAGGCATTAGTCGTATAGGCCAATTGTGGGACTACAACAAAAGACCTTGGAATGGAATAGATCAATTGGATTTTGAATTTTAGCCTCAGTGGGTTAGAAATATTGATGATCAACAGAGTCCTTAAACGGCTTACTAGGTGGTATCTGCTGCAATGTGAATCCAAGCTCGAGTGGAAAGCTTGGCACTGGCCTGTGAACATACTTTCCTTAACACTAGTCCTGTAATTGGACAGTTAAGTGTCCTGAGACACTACAGTGTCCTGTTTTCCTACTAAATTTTGGCAATTTCTTTGTTAAGCTAGAAAGAAATTTTTACATCTCTACCATAGGTTGATTATGAGGCAAATAAAACATTGGATTTTTCTCCATGTTATAATACAATCCCTATGGAGAGAATTATGGTAAGTTCTAAGTCATAAATTAACTAAAATTTCAAATTGATTTGTAAAAAAAAATCATAAAATTCTTATATCTTTTTGTAGAGATGGCCTTTTTCATGTTTATTAAAGCCAAATGTTAGTACTTAATGTTACAAAACAATCAAATGCCCTTCAAATACTAGTTCCAAAGACACGTACAAGTTATAGACATAATTTCATACTTCAACACATTGAATAAGAGCAAAATTGTGGTCTTTCAAAGGTCTCCTCATGAAATTGGGGCTATTCTAGTGTAGTTTGACAACTACAAATGAATTTATATGTTGAAACCAAGAATACATATTTTTTTGGCTCTCTAATTCACTTAAAACTCGTTTCTTGAATTTTTTATCATGCAAGAACTCTTGAAAATCTTGAGTTCTCCATAATAACATTGAAATGAGGTTTTAGGCGGCTAAATTGTGTATGTATTACGTACTTTGATACATTTAGTTGATCTATGTGGAAAGTTTAATATTATTTGAAGTTTTGAATGCTTATGTCTCAAGAATAAAAATGTCAAAGTTTTCTCTTACGTAGTTTTGAATATTTAGAATAATTCAATCATTTTCATGTTCAACTTGATGAGTTTAGTTCTTGATCATGATAGATTCTAAAATGAAAGGTTATATTTTTTAAGACCCTCTAGCTAACATAGATAAGCTTATCAAGAGGGTTTTCTTAAACACATCGTCTAATACAAGTAGCATTTAATTTAAATTTGTAAAAAAGGGACACTTAAGTGTCCTGTTTTGGTACCAAACTAGTGTTAAACCCCAAACTAAGGATGTGTATCTCGTCCTATTGGAATCACATGATTGGTCAAGGTGGGAGACTGTCGTCAAGCACATATGGTGCTCTCAATGGTCGGATGGGATGAAGGTCTTCTTATGGAAGGTGCTATGGGGAACCATTGCCAAAACTGGAGTGGTCCTTGCCAGGGGAATTGGTCCAAATAGATGCTCACAATGTAGAACGTCTTGTGAAGACCTCTCTCACTTATTCTCAAGGAGTGTCCGACGATCTATGGTCTAGAAGGCAAGATTTACAAATGGGTCCAAAATACCTGGAAATAGGAAAAAGATCTCTTATTGGGAGGGAAGACTTTCAAGAGACATGCACTGCTCATTGTTACATAAATCATGAGGTATTGCTACTCTATACACATTTGGAAGAGAAGAAACTATTGAATCTTCGAGAACTAGGCCTAAAAGTAGCTAAGTTCATAGAGATAGTCCAAGAAAGCAGAGCAACGATCATCGCCATTGGAAAGTAAAGAAACTCAAAGGAGTCACAAGAGGACCTTGGGGGCCACAATTACAAACGTGCAAAGGCGAAAGTGTGGGCTTATCTTTGGTCATGGGGTGGCTCCCCCATTAATTAGCCAATGTATGAAGTGCTCATGGCTCGTCACCACGAGCATGGCAGGAATATACATATATTTGGATCCATCAATATAATCCACTCACCAGTGTGAGTTTTGAAAAAAAAAAAGATATCTATTTCAGGCAATCTTACAATGTACACGTACTTAAACAAATTTTATAAAAAACATATATAAGATCATATTTATGCATTTTTTGATTTTTGGTCGTGAATGATTATGATTCTCACAATCATATAATAATGTATACACTAGCGAAAGAAACTAAAAAGATTTCCTTAAAAAAGCTATGCATAAATGTTGTGTCAATGTTTATAATTAGAGATAGTTTTTCTTTGTAAGTTTTGCCTTCTATTATCTATATAATGTGCTTTACTTCAATTACTTAGCTCTCAATAACAATCAACTTTAGGACAGGCATAGTATTGGTGCACATAAGAATATAATGAGTTTAGAAAAGTAGCATTACAATATAGTCTACTTACAATTGTGAGTTTTGAAAAAGAAAAGGAAAAAAAGAAAAGAAAAGTAGCATTACTTTCAATGTCATGGGATGCTTCAATGTTTTTGAATAACATGATGATTTTATGTTTAAGTACTCTGGTCAGTAGGTGCAACCAATTTCACTTTTGGGTTGAATGAGGGTATATTTGAAGATACCCTCTTTCACATGAAGATTAAGGGAAGGATCTCACACGTGGATTGGGGGGAGAGAGAGAGAGAGAGAGAGAGAGAGAGAGATGACAATTGGGAGGGCGAAGACACAGAGAGAAAAAGAGGGGGAGATATTTTTTAAAAAGGAAAATTACCAAAATACCTTTTTGATTTTCCTCAAATTTCAAAAATATCGTTGTGTCTATTTGGTTGGATTGTTCAATATTTTCTAATTTCTATTCTTTTTTTGCAGTTGAGATCCATTTTGGGAGCTTACCATGTAATTTGTAGGAAATCACTTGGGGAAAAAAAGGGCTTTTCATCTCCAGAGCCTGCATATCCGACTCACATTCTAGTTTTAGCATCTTGTATTGATAAACAATCAGTCTTCTTCTTATGAAAAGCTACAATTTTTTTTATCATCTTTGGAGAAATGTAACCTCATAGGAGAGCTGCCAGGGGTATTTTTGGAATTTTGAGAAATTTGAAGGGCATTTTGGGAATTTGTCACAAAATATTGGGGGTAGTTTGCAATTTTCACTCGAGCTAACGTGGAGGACGCAGAGACTGACACGAGGGTGGGATTTTTTGATCCTGCGATGCAGATTTTGGACCCATTGGGAGGGACGCGACGTCTTTGTCGACTGGAGGGGATCCTTTCGCTGGAACCGCATGATGCTCTCTCTCTCTCTCTCTCTCTCTCTCTCTCTCTCAGGCGGGGGGCAGTGTTGAAGCCAGATTGGGGCAGTTGCCAACGTAGTAAGAGGGCTGCGTCTCTCTCTCTCTCTACGCAGTCGTATCCCCCTCCTAGTCCCCTCGACGCCTACCAGGCTGTACCCTCCGAGAAAACTAGAGAGAGAGGGATTCTGTTACTCATGATGAACACAGCGGACACACAAACCTGGGTGATAGAGAGAAATACAGGGAGGTTGGTCTCGAGATCAACATCCTGCTTCTCAACACGAGAGAGAGAGAGAGAGAGAGAGAGAGAGAGAGAGAGAGAGGGCTAGAGCTGAGGCTGCAAGGAGATGGTCGAGCTGCAGCTCTCTGGAGCACATACAGCAGAACAAGGTGACTGGCGCGCGTGAACAAAGGGTCCAAGCTTTTTGCTTAGACCTTTGGAAGATTCCGTGGCATCTCCTCGGGAAATTAATGGGTTTTTGAAGAGTAGACCGAGTAGGATACCATAAGCATCAATTATGAATGTAGTATTCTTAGGCTATGGTCACACGAGGCTTATTTATTAATTATTTGAACAAATAAGTACGCCTCTTTCTCGGTCGCACACAAAAAGGAGCATTTAATGAATAACTATGCCTAGCCTTTGAAGTTATGCCCATTTTGGCATAGTTCTGAGACTCAAGGCATAGTTAAGAGGTCGAATGAATAAGGAAACATTCACACGGAGGGGAGGGTAGGGGTTTGTGCCTGCCCAATGAAGCTTTTGCAATACCAACTCTGCCTTTTTTGGCAGAGTGAACCCAACGAGTCTTTGTTTCGGAGCTACGCAACACCATGGCAAGTTGTAGCAGATTTTTGTAGGCAAAAACTTACAAACCAACTGACACATGTTTGACCCCCTCCAGCTTGGGTGCGAATGTGCTCTAACTAAGCCTTGCTTGACCATGCAAGAGGCTTAATTATTCATTTAATGCTCTGTCTGGGCATTCTTATCTATAATTGATAACTAAGCCTTGCGTGACCATAACCTTGGTCATAATGTGCTTATCACGTGACAATTTATTGATATTTTCTAGGCAAATTGTATGGATTATAAAAAAAACATTCATCTAATAAACTAGTTTTAAGAATCGAAAAGACATACTCAAAAAATATCCCATGAAGTTAATGCAAGTAGCCATCGTTTGAATATTCTTTTGTTGATGTATAATAATGGTTTGAAAGAATTTCTATCTTAAACGGACCTAGAATTGTATTTAGGGCCTAAAAGATAGGACACTTTCTAATGTTAACATCAATGACAACATCCCATGTATGATGTTGTGATGGCTCATATGTGTGTGTGTGTGTGTGTGTGTGTGAGAGAGAGAGCTCATATGTGTGTGTGTGTGTGTGTGTGTGTGTGTGAGAGAGAGAGAGAGAGAGAGAGAGAGAGAGATGCTGGTTAGGTACATAAAATCGATGCATACACTCCCTTATTGACTGCCATTTCATTTTTCTTATACCGATTACCTTCTAAGTATGTGTAGAGAAAAAGAGAGGGATTTTGGACATGAGATCATTGTGATTGTGAAACTTGATGTTGCTTAAGGTTTCATGACTACCTGTAGGTGAAAATTGATTGTGGACTCCGAAAGGCAACTTTGAAGGTGGTCTGAGATCACCTAGGGCTTGCACCTTCTGAAACCATAAGTGCACTATTGAGAAAGAGGGCAACCACTTAGGCCCTATGAGTGTTCAATGTAGTGAGGGAGACTTTAAGGGTGTTGGTTTTGTAAGTTTCACTACAAGTTGAATGGGATTGTTGCAACGTATTAGGTTTCCATTCTATCCTCCAACCCAATGCAATAGAAAGGGGAATAAGCGGTTGGTCCCTTCAAGTAATTACACGGTTACTTCTTTGTCATATATGTTTTCCTCATTTTATAATAACATGAGCCAATAAGGATTCAATTTCTTGCTTCAAATTACAATCTACCTAAGGGGAGAATCTATTCTCCAAGGATAGAGGGAAGCATATCTAAGAGGTGCAAAGATGGTTAGGGGTCCTATATAAAGGGGGCAAGGCCCATGTATATAAGGGGCTGGTTGGGTTAAACTTCAATGTGCATATCCACTAGGTACTTGAGACTAAGATCGGTTTGTAATCTATTGGTGACTTCAATAATACAATCACTCACAATTGTGAGTTTTGCAAAAAAAAAAAAAACCTTCAATGTGCATATCCACTGCTTTGCATGTAGAGGATTAAGCTTCAGTGTGCATACTGGATGTAGAGGGCATTTTCTTTGCGTGACAAATGTCTTGCATATAGCTCCATGATAGAATCCAAAGGAAATACATTTACAAGAGGCTTGTATCACCACGATGTATTATCAAGGCTAGAGATGCATCTCTTGGGCATGACATAGTTGCAGAAATAAAAGTATGATATCCTCTATAGGCTTGTCTCCCAAGAGTGCTCAAAATAGAATATGAAGTTTTCAAAACACGTCACAAAAGAGCTTAAACAACCCACAACTTCCAGTACCTGAACCTCTTAGGAATTTAGAGGGAGTTTACAAGCTGACACCTACCCAAGAGATCATTGCACCATGAGACAATCAAAACCTTGTAAAAGTGTGCAATTACAATTACCACCAACGTGTACTCATGTACACAGGAGTTTTCCCTTTGCGAAATGTACAATTTTAGACCATACATACTTCACATATTACTAGAGGTCCCAAGATACTCTTTGCACCAAGTTTCTGATGGGTTGCCATACCTTGTGTACTACTGCAGAGAATACACCAGAGTTGCTATACCAAATATCCAAATAGGGTGCTTCAAATATGAAAAGGTCCTCTTAAATCTTTGCAAAAAAGGTCTTGAACATTTTAATTTAACTGCAAAATTTGCATGAACAGAATGATTTTATAGCACGACTACATGTAGAGAATATTAGTCGATGGTAAAAAGCTGGCATGGAGAGCACAAGAGAGGCACCACACGACCGAGCATTGAATTGTTTTGAAATTTTATCATACCTCTTTTTAGTTGTACGTTAGGTTTAGATTTATATATGTAGCACCTCAAAAAGATGCTAACGGGAATGTATGGAAACCCATCAGCTGGAGGTAGGCAAACATCTTACCTTGCATGCACATGATCTTGCTTTATTCTCACAAAAGAAACTCTACACATCCTTTTCACACATAGCTTCATGTCCATAAGTATAAATTTACACAAGACAGGGTGCCCAAGAAGTGTGCATCAACACGTTCATGGTTCTTATTACTTGATTGCTCCAAAATGGGGTGTGCAGGGGCCATGCTATTGGTTGGAAGCACAATTTCTCGGGTGTTTCCATGTAATGGTAGGATTTGTTTGCAGGTTGAAAAAAGTAACGTGTTGGATTTGAAGATATCCATGGCCCTTGAAATATAGCTTGTTGTAGTCAGTTTGGGATATTGTGGTCACTTGGGAGGAGTTTTTTAGTTGCATTCTCTATGGCATATTTGATTGCTTAGTAGTTATAAACTATGTCTGTGAACTCCAATATGTGCTCAAATGGGGGACTAAAGCTATGGTAAAAATCACTAATTTTATGGAAATTTGAGGGGTACTTTGGGATAGTTAGGCAGTGGCCAACTTCATGCCGCTTCCCGCCAAACTCGACCACCTCATGAGTGACTCGTGACTCGTGAGTCAGTGTTGGCCGCTTCTTGCTGGCGCTGAATCTCGTAGACCAGGTCAACACTTGCATATGGCCGACCGTGGCCTAATTGCTGCCGACCCACAAGGGTTTCGACTCATCTTGTTAATAGGCCCTACAATACCTTACTCTATTTTTTCTCTCCGAAGAAGTAGAAATGTGATTAAACAAGAAGGGAAAAAGATAGATGGAACCCACATGTAGGGGGTGGGTTAGCCCCTATACAGCGTCTTTCATTCTAAATCTAATGGGATGATAGAAACATGTCACAATTTTAAGCCATTGTTTCCACTTACAATTTCTCTGGATAGAAGAGAGAGATTCATTCACCATAAAGACGTCTACAACTCTATTACACAGATGGTTTGCTGCCTGCAACATGTCCCTACTTATAAGACATAAGGAAGAAGAAAAAGGTTGTTGGAAGACTGATGCATTTCTTTGGATCCATATATGCCACAGGATATACCTTCTCCAAATGTTCCATAATGGTACATCCATTCCTTTACAATTGCCCAATAGAAAATCCCTATAATCAATGGTTTTTAAGGTAGAATATAGGAGAGACTTTTGAAGGAGAAGGATGACTCCCTTATTCGCCTAACATTTAAACCATAAGTGAGGGCAATCTTCTAAGTGAAGGTAACATCTACTACACTTTCCATTTCCAATACCAACTTTGAGTGCTTTTTTGGAAGTCCAAATCCCTTGATGCATAATGAGCCACATTAGGATGTTGTGTTTGTTAGCTGCTGGGTAAGCATGTTAGGAATTGGATTGAGCTAGCTATGGTGGATGAAAGAGAAACATAGTGTCAATGTGTGAGTGTGTGTGTAAGCAAGATTATCACTTAAGTGAATTGGGTTCCAAGATAGAATTAGCTTGGACTCATAAACACAATCTTGAGTATTGACTTAGCTTAGCACACGCTCACCATAAACAAGCATGTAGTGCAAAATAGAGTTGTGTTTATTCATTCATAAAATGAGCTTTAAGTAGCTCTACAGCCTTGCTCCACAGCATGTGGGATAAATCCACTCTCCTCCCCTTGACTCACACTTTAGGACAAATCTCACACTTTACAATCCTCCCCTTGAGGTTTGGACTATGACAAGGTATTGAAGATGCGTGATCCACACAGGATGATAAGTTGCTATCCACACAGAGGGTAATATCTACACAGGCTAACAAAATCCACATAGGATGGTGATATTCACACAGGAAAAAGTCCTCCACTACAAGTAGAGAGTATGCATCTTCAACATGGGTCTTCATAAAAGACAATGTTGCTCTCGTCTTCATCCTTTTTGTCTTCTACTATGTGAGCTAATCCTCTGTCAGGTCTTTTGCCTTTGTTGCTTTTGCTGCTGCTACTTTCTCCACTGCTACTGCCTCCATTTGAGTAGCACCGAGAAGGAGGGTGTCCCTTTCTACCACATTTGTTGCAAGGTTTGTTTGTGTAGCAATCTTTTGCTACGTGCCCCATTCTTCCACATTCATAACACTTTCTTCCGTTTGTTGATGTTGATGGCGAATGCGTTCCCCTTGAGGATGTTGCAATAAAAACTCCTCCTGATGAGGTTAGTGAACCTCTTTGCTTTCTTTATTCTGCTTGGACTGAGTTGATGACATCTTGGAATGGTGGTGCTGGTTCTTTTTCTTCAAGAATTGTGACTAAGTGGTCATAAGAAGGTGGAAGTGCACTTAATAGTATGGCCACTTTATCATCTTCTGGTACTTCAACCTGGATGTAAGTGAGATGCGTGACAATGCTCTTAAGCCTATTCACTAGGCTAGAAATTTCCTCCCCTTCAATCATAGTAGCTTTGTAAAGCTGTCTTTTAAGACTAACTTTGCTTCTTTTGGCCCTAGCTCCAAAATTACTTTCTAGGACATGCTAGGCATCATGTGCATACTTACATTCATCTATGAAATGCACGTAGTTGTCATGCAAGGAGGTGATTATGATTCCCAATGCTTGTTCGTCTTTGGCCAAATTTTATGCACTTGCTATGAGTGTAGATGCCCTAGTGTGCACTCTATTGGGTTCAGCTTGTTGCTCTAAGGCAGTGCTGATGACATGCCACAAACATCTTTTCGTAAGGTAACCTCTTAATTTTTTTTGCCAGGTGTGAACCTTCCCTGTTGAATTTTTCTATTCCCTTGTCCCCCATTTGTGCTAATAGAGGGGTCTTAGCTTAGGAGACTCTCCTAGCTAGTGTATGCCTCTTTACACGTTGCACAAATAAAGAAAGACGATATTTATTTGCAAGTTATTGTGCTTGACTCCAAGATTTTGAAAATTTTTAATGAGAAAGAGAGTAAGTTCTATTTCTTTGTGAAGCTCCTCTTCACCGTTGGTGAAGCCCCTCTTCACAAAGAAATAATGCTTCTTTTGCTTTGCTTTGATATTTAGCCAAGCCGAGAGGAGTGATCCCTTTTTGAATGCTTGGTGCAAAAGCTTTCGGATGCTTGTTTGGTGGGCCCCCGGTGTAGAGGCTTTGAAAATCTTTGAGGTTTGAGGGGGTTAAAGTGACTTGAGAGGGTATCAAGCACAAATGAGTAGAGTTTTTGGGTTTGTGCTTGGGAGAGATGGCCACACAGTGGGAGAAAGGCCTTGAGCTTGGGGGCTTTGGGCCTCTTGGAATTGCTACTTCGTGGGAGAAGGCTCTTAACAGGCTCTCAGAGGCTTGAGGAAGCAAGCTCGTGGGGATGCAGGCCTGTTAAGAGCTGAGGGATGTGAGGAATGCCGTGGGATGGCCCGCTAGTGGAGCCGAAAAAGAAGCGCCCTTTGAGGGCTATCGATTAAGACACGGTTGTGGGACTCCTCCCCAGCGGACCTGCCAACTCCACAAAAAACGTTTCCTAATGAGGATTCAGGTCCGCCCGTTTTGCCCAGTTTAGCTTTGCCAATTTGAACCTCGGACCCCAATGCCAACAATAGAATGCCTAAGTTGGGCTAGCCAACAAGCCCACGAGCCTTGCTGTGGGGAAGCTCCGAAAAATGAAATGTTAAATGAGCTTAGCACGTTTCCATACACACACACACACCTATCTTTAGAAAAATATTTGGGCATAGAGATGAAGGGGCTCCCGAGCTCGGATTTGAGTGTTTAGGGGCTCTATGGAGAGTTTGCGAGGAGAGCTTCAAGATAATGGAGATGATGCAAGTTGATAATGAAAGTGTGGGGATTAATTTCAAATGCAAAAAGTAGAAAAATCAACACTATATGCACATAGATTTGAAGGGAGACGATTGCTAAATGATGTGACCAATCAATCAAGACACTAATTGATCATTGGGGTGATCAATTGGTTACTTGTGTAAGTGGAAGCACAAACATATTGAGAAAATATGCAAGATTTCTAAAGATTAATGCACCTACACTCTCCTAATCAAGCCTACCTAGCCATGGAGGGTAGTGGCCTCTTGGGTGTGCCAAGGACATGCCCACACATAGCTAGATTAGTGATTAATTAGTTAGAGATGCTAATAATTAACACACACTAATGCATAATGACAATCCTAGCTAGCACACCATGGCTCTGATACCAAATGTTAGGAATTGGATCGAGCTAGCTATGGTGGATAAAAGAGAAACATAGTGTCAATGTGTGAGTGTGTGTGTAAGAAATATTATCACTCAAGTGAATTAGGTTCCAAGATAGAATTAGCTTGGAATCATAAACACAATCTTGAGTATTGACTTAGCTTAGCACAAGCTCACAATAGACAAGCATGTAGTGCAAAATAGAGTTGTGTTTATTTATTCATGAAATGAGCTTTAAGTAGCTCTATAGCCTTGCTTCACAGAATGTGGGATAAATCCACTCTCCTCTCCTTGACTCACACTTTAGGACAAAGCTCACACTTTACAAAGCCCAAAGGCACTTGAAACGGTATGTCCATTTCTTACAGCTCCACCTAATCTTCCATAATCTATTCAGCTTTTGTTTGAGAGAGTTCTCCACTATATCCTTTAACTTGAACTCTGAATAGATCTGTGATGCAATGAAGGCAGTATTGCTGGCGACCTCCCACTGCTTTGGCTGTGACTCTAAATCTTCCCATGCATTGTTTGGCTCTTTGGAGACACCATAAATCGTAAGTGTTGATAGCCGTTTTTTGGCTCTCTGTAATTTCCATAGTGAGTTACCTCACCCTATCAAATCAATCAAGCACTGTGGTTACCCTCAGCCTTTAACTATATATAGGTGTGCGTGAGTTAGGGTACTTTTCCCAAATCTTCTTAAAAACCCTCAATTAGCTAGTCACTGGGCTAGTTGAGTCAAAAATAAATAAAAAAATAAAAAAATATAAGTATATTATGGCTCATTTGTGTATAAATATTTCATTGTATATAGAGCCTAAATAAAAGGATTTGTCAAAGCTAGTGGACCGTCAACAAGCGTCAAAATTGACCCTACTCAAGACACTTGGAGCATCAACATTGTTAGAAATCCATATTTTCTTACCTATTAAGAGTTTTTTCTTCCTTATTTGTATCCTACTTGGATACTCCCATTGTAAATATCCAATTCCATTTGTAAATCAATAAAAATACTAACTCTACTAATTTACTAACACTAACCTACTATGAAAAGTCCTATCACCTCCACTTCTCTCCTCTCTCTCTTCTTCATCTATCCACACCAACTTCTTGATAATTCCAAGCAAAAGAAATTAGATAAGTGCTGAAAATCTAACCCAACCATGGTTAGAGGAGTAACCCTAGCCCTCAAAATTGCTATAAAAGGAGGGTGTAGCTAGCACAAAAGGGGGGAGCCATAAGCAAGAGCACTATGCTATAGCTTGAGAAGCCAAGCTCAACCTCTCTAGAAGGATCTCTTGAGTGGAAGCTCATTGTCTTATGCATGTGCATGTGTTGTAATATGGGTGATTAGCAAGGGAACTCTATGCCATTGTAAGAGAGAGAGTGAGCATTCAATTGAGAGTAGGAAATCTATCATTTCTCCTACTAGTGTAAGCCCAATATTTGCTGAATCAAGGAGGGTGGATTTGGACTAAGCTTGGATACTTTGTCTCTCTTCAAACGTGAAGTAATGGACAACAATGATGTGTAAGTGTCTTGGCGTTTTTTTAAAACTTCTTGATAGCTTGTCTCTGGTCAATTTAGCCTAAATCCTACATACTGTAAGAGGGCGACAGGGTGGAGAGGACTCGCCTGGCCTTAAGACAGTGATTGGGGTGGCTTTTCTTGTGATGTGTTGTGGTGTAATTTACTCAAGCTATGTTGAACAAATACTAATCTCACTTTGATTGGTCATGACAGATTTGTAAGAAGGTATTAATGCAACAAGCACCCCCTCCCCCTTATCTCTCTTTCTTACATATATAATTGTGCTTGCTTGATCACTGCCGATACAGTTCAAAGCAGCCCGAGCACTCTCTCTCTCTCTCTACGTTGTCGTGCTGTGACACGTACATAGTGGGAACGCATGCTACAAGATCTATCTTGTAACTTTTTAGATACATAATTATCTTTCCTATAATGTACATATGCATATTTAAGTATAATAATAAGCCTTCTATCTCATCCTATTATTTTTCTCAAGGGTAACCTATCCTTACTTTACCATCAGAAAATACTATGGGAAAAGCTCAATAGCTCCGCCTCTTTAACTTGGGGAAAAAAACATTGATTCTTTATTTCTACTATCTCATTATCATCTCACACCCTAGCTAGATCCTATATCTAAGGTAAACTCCAATATATATATATTCTATGTATTTTTATACTTTTCTTATATTTCTTTTTAAATATCTACTAGGAGGGAATCAAATCCTAGTGGGACACTAGGTGGCATGATTTCAAAGATACACTTATTTTAATGCATTATTGCAAGCATGATTACAAAACTTTGTCAAGGAGCAATGTCATGCTTTCATATGGAATGAGGTGTCCTTTGGAACTAAATGAAAGTCTAGGCTAAGGGGACCACGGGAAGACTTTTGCTGCCAGAAATGGACCCTATTTTGATGAATTTTTTACACAAGGTTCCAATTCGAATTGGAAAATGATTTGAAAATGAAAATCGTAGCTAATGAGCTGAAGTTTCTGCCCAAATTTTTACTTTTTTTATTTAGCCATGGTTGAGGAGATATGATCAAAATACTGGACCCCAGTCTGCCCACATCATGCATGGACAACTCATTTCCAACTTTTGCAATTCCTATTCACACTGGCTCCTCTCTTCTTGTGTAAACCCTTGGGGGTTCCCTTCACCTATAAAAGGGGACCTCTTCTTCCTTAAAAAAAAACTCAAGCATTCAAGCCATTGATGAGAGGAATTCTTGAGGGAGTGAGTAGTAATGCTTAATTGTACTTAGCCATTAACATAAGCCTAAGCCTACACTTTCTCCTAGAGGAAGACTAGCCATCCTTGCATGCTATCCTTGGAAGATCAACTCTAATCAAAGAAGGGAGTGGACTTGGCGTATCAATCAAAGTTGAATTCTCCCCTCTTCTTCTCTCTCCATCAATAATGGTGCCGAAGGGTTTGTCAAGTAAGATGTGTTCTACATTGATGTTTTCTTGATTTCTTGTTGTTTTCATTTTCATCTCTAATCCAATATATATATATATATATATATATATATATATATATATATATATATATATATATATATATATATGTGTGTGTGTGTGTGTGTGTGTGTGTGTGTGTGTGTGTGTGTCTAATCTCATCTCCTTAACCAAACCTATCGCTCTCACTTTTAGTAATTCATCCTCTCTACAAATTTTAGGTTCTCCTTGCTACAAGTACATCTCTCCCCGCAGTATCCTTATTGCCTACGGGCAAGAATAGGGCTTGGGAGGGAAACTTCTCATCTCTTCACTTCTCTCATATCTACATTTCTCACATACTATCCTAGATGAATAACCCACATGATGATCATTTCTATAGCTTTCACTCTGTACGATCTATTAGAATTAACGTATGGATTAGCCGTAAAATACACTTTCAACAACGTATAGTGTTTCTCTTCGGCCCTGAAAGGCTCAATGAAATACTTCTATCACCGGATCCCATCATACTACCTCTCATAAACTATAATTTTTCTTTTGATGTAAGCGTAGTTATCTTGCTATGAACCAAGAGGATTTGTACACACAATTAATCCCAATCACTAGACAAAAAATATATATTATGGTAAGCACAAAACTACAATTCCAAAGAACAATTCGTAGCCTATTTCGTCAGCCAAGATTGAATGCCATTGACTCATCTATTAACCCTTTCATATTACCCATGATACGATATGACCATAGCCTTGATGTTTTCATTTTCGTATTGTTTTGACATTCTCTTTTGTGTTCTTTCTTTGTGTGTGTGAGTGCAAGAGAGAAAGAGGTAGTCTTCTTTGATTGCACTTCTTTCCAAACCCTAGTCTTCATGGCATCTATGGTTTAACTCCTTCATATAGTTTTTGTTGAGTTCTCTCACAAACTCTCACAGCCATAAGCCCGGTGCTTTTTTGGCAAGACCGCAAATTTCTCGACATATTTTTGGTGAACCCGACGTGAAACTGCCAGGGTGAGATTTTGTGGATAACCATGGGTGATCATGTTGAGCAACAGGGTATGCATTTTGACCCAGCAACAATGCAAATGTTTCAAGCAGTTGCAATGTTCATGCAACAACAACATGCCATTGAAAGAAGGGAGATTTCGGCAACGAAGGCCATACAAGCAGTCGTCAATAGAATGGATCAGTTCAATGGCAAAGATGTAACCAAGTACTTACGCGAGTATGGAAGGAGATGGAGCTGCAACGCGTGTCAGAAGGTGAGATGATTCAAAGATTTGAGCTACTTGTTGCTCCAGAAATTAGAGAGCATGTTAGGGTAATTAAAGATGGGCATGGGAGAAATTGGGAAGAACTCAAAGTAGCTATAAAGGAGGAATATTTCATGGAGGACTCTGAGAGAGTGACCAAAAGGACATTCTTAGAATGGGTAGTCAAGCCAAATCAAGGACTATCAATAACAGAGCTACTTAGGGAATTTGAGCGGCGCTATGCATAATTCACCAGGACAGAAAGGGCCACACTAGATGCAGAGAAGACAGATCTTTTCTTACAAGCTGCAGGTAAAGAGTTTCAAGAAAATTTGGAGCTTCTTCTTGAAGATAAAGATGCTGAGGAAGGACTAAAGACCGACTGGAATGAGGTTGAAGGTGCTGTCTCACTGCTTGCCAAACGACAAAGAAGAAGGGACAAGATGGTAGTAAACATTACAAGTCCTTCCACCTCAACTTCTGACAAAATGGTAAAGCCTACTTTTATCGCTCCTAAGTTTGATGAGTCCATGCTAGATGAGCTTGTGAAGGGAATGCGTGACTTGAAGGTGAAGTTTGCAAAGCTTGAAGAAAAAGGCCAACCATCAGGGCCACTTCCTAGGCAAATACAACAGCCCAAAGAAGGGTTTGTTAAAAGATGTATTTGGTGTGATAGTACAGACCATGTAAGAAGGGATTGTGATGATTTTAGTGATGCTTTGTCAAAAGATGTTGTCTTTTTTAAGGATGGTAAAATCCACTTAAGAGAGACAGGTCTACCCTTGAGAACTAACTTTGGGAAGGGGGGAATGCAAACCTTAGTTGAAGATATGGAAACTAAGCATGCCACCTCTTCAGTTGAGGCAGCTACTTATGGAGTAAAAATTGAACATTTTTGTGATGAAGAGGTGAGTGACCATCATGGTCAAATTTGGCCAAATGTCATGCAATTAGCTAAAAAGGGAAAGCTTACAAAAGAGATTCTACATGAAGCAGGTGATTGCATACGTCTAGAAATAGGATGGAATGATCCAGTGGACTCATTGTCAGTGCATGCCTACATTACAAAATGCCAACAAAATGAGGCAATTGTAGAAGAGAAGCGCAGACGTGAGAATGCTGATGAAGGACCATCAAAAAGAGCTTCTAGAAGTGGGGGAAGAAGCGACTCAATGCCTTCTCAAACACCCTCAACACAAGGAGCATCTCAACCTCAAGTACTCATGGAGGAGTCTACAACAGGAAAGAAGAAAGAGCCAACGAAAGGTAAGACAAAAGGCCCAACTTATAAACTACAATCTGATATTGAGGTTGCTACAGATTTATAGAAAGTCTTGGAGGAAAGGATCTTGAATAGCAAGATTGAGTTTACTTTGGGAGAAGTTCTTGGCATTGCAAAGCGTGAATTCCATGAGGAGATCATTGACATCATCAAGAGGAAGAGGCAAACCCTTGCTAAAGTTTCTCGTCCACAGGTTGAAGGGGAAACCTCAAAGACACAAGGGATGCAACTGCAAAATAAGGAGAATGATGGAGCTGTGGTAGGATGCTACCAATCTAGTGGGAGTGTGAAGCAAGTGTATTTCTCAAATGATGATGAAGAAGTTGAAGATATTCCTAGGAGTTACTATTCACGAAGTCATTGGGCAAGGGCTACTACAGAAACTTTGGTCAAGGTAGGTGATCTTGAAGAGACATTTGTTGCCTTGATTGACCATGGTTCAGAAATAAACATAATGTCAAAGAGTCTCTACAACAAGTGCAAATGGCCGATGGACACAGATCATGGCTGGATGGTAAAAGTGGCAAACAATTCATCCGGTGAATTGTATGCAGCATGTCCAGGTGTGAAGGTAACAATAGGTGATGTATAGATTGACCAAAACTTCTTTGTACAGGATACATCTTCATATCATCTCATCATCCTTGGACAGCCCTACATTGTGGGAGTTCGAATGGAAACAAAGGTAATGGATGATGGTTCAACATATGCTAGGATACGTAGCAAAGATGGTAAACGAGCTGTCCAATTTCTCACAGTTTGTGTGAACCATGAAAGAAATCGTGACAACCTCAGAGAACATCCTCTACCAAAGGTGAGCAAAGAGTTTCATGATCATAGAGAAATGATGGGTTTTGGCCAAGTACCATTGTAAAGCGGGATTGCAGTGGTACAAAAAGAAAAAGGGTCTCGCTCGATCCAAAAATAGGTGAAGCGTTTTCAACGAGATCCTTGGTAACAAAGAATGGATCAGTATGTTTTACAAAACTTGAAGATTTGAAGAGATGTGAGAGGCAATATGTGCATAATGTACAAATAGGCATGAAAAAGAGTGGGTTGCTAGAGCCTACTGAAAATGTTTTGGGTTTGTGTGAACAAGTTTCTTTTGTAGATACTATGGGCGAGCTTGATGCTATAATGGGGTCTAATTTGCATCTTGAAAATGAAGTTGTGGAAGTTTGCTCTATGGAAATGTATCAAGTAATAGAAGCCTTTAAAGAAAGCCAAACAGTTGGCCCAGAAGTCCATGTTGAAACTAAATACAAGAGTGTAGCAAAGAAGGTGAAACGAGTAGCTTCACCCTTACCACCCAACAACAGGGAAAAGATTGAGCAGGCTTCTTTACAACCAAGTTTGAGGAATCCTAAAAAGATTGGGCATACCTTCACAAAGGAGTATTTCCAAGACTTGCAGATTGGTCGCGAGGAGTTTCTAACACAGGAGGAGACAAAGTGCTTCAAAGAAATGCTTTCAAAGCATGGTAAGGCTTTTGCATTTGATCCACATGAGATAGGATGTGTTGATCCTTCTATTGTAGCTCCTATGGTAATTTTCACAATACCTCATGTGCCTTGGAATCTTCGGCCTATTCCAGTTCCAAAGGCTCATTTGCCAAAGTTAGTAGAGCTACTGAATGAGAAAATCAAAATGGGAATCTTGGAGCCTTTTTATGCTCCATACTCAAACAGGTAGTTCACAGTTCCGAAGAAGAATGGTTCTCTATGCTTCATCCAAGATATGCAGCCAGTGAACGAGGTGACAATTAGAAATGTAGGTACATGTCCAATTGTGGATGAGTTTGCAAAGGCATTTGCAGAAAGGGAAATCTACTCAATGGGGGATCTCTACTCAGGGTATGATCAATTTCAGCTTGCAATCAAAAGCAGAGACTTGACAATCATGAGGACACCTTTGGGTTTGGTAAGGATGTGTACCTTGCCACAGGGAGCAACCAACTCGGTTGCACATATGATGAATGAGATGAATAAGGTCTTACGTGACTTTATTCCTCAAATCACAATGCCTTTCATTGACGATTTGCCTATCAAAGGATGTGAAGAAAGTGACAAAGATGAAGCTTTGGATCTCAAGGGATGTCGCAGGTTTGTGGTAAATCACATAAATGATTGTGATAAAATTTTGTTTAGGTTGGAAGAAGTGAATCTTACATTGTTAGGAAAAAAGTCTATGTTTGGTGTCAATGAAGTGCTTATTGTGGGGCACATGTGCGGGCCATATGGTAGGAAACCTTGTTAATCAAAGGTAGATGCCATCCAAAGAATGAAAGAAACATGCACTAGCATCACTGAAGTTAGAAGGTTTCTGGGAGCATGTGTCTTCTATGTTATTTGGATTCCACATTATGCACATGTAGCTGATCCTCTTTATCAGTTGCTTAGAAAGAATCAGAAGTTTAAATGGACAGAAGCACATGTAAAATCCATGAAAAAGCTAAAGGAGTTGCTCCAATCAGCAACGACTTTGAGAAAGGTAGACTATGAGTGTCAAAGGCCAGTGATTGTGACAGTAGATACCAATCCTACAGGGATTGGATGGGCAGTAGGGCAAGATGACAAAGAAGGACACTGGTATGTGGTAAGATTTGGAGCAAAGGTACTAAGTGCTCGCCAAAGAAACTATCCACAGATAAAGAGAGAGTTATGGGGTATGGTTACAGCCTTGAAAAGTGGAAAATAGTACCTAATTGGTGCATGTGTGGTTGTAGAAACAGATTGTCTACCACTTCTTGGGATGATTACAAGCTGCTCAACACCAAACATTGCTATGTTACGGTGGATTGCCTACATTAAGTCCTGAAATCCCGAGTTTAAGCACATTGCAGGTAAAGACAATACAGTGGCAGATATGCTATCAAGGGCAAGGTATGAAGATGAGTCACAAATGATTGATGAGGGAGATGATGTAGGTACAAAGTTCTATTCTATCTCTCATGTCAAAGGTAACAATGTCTGCATGACTAATCTACTTGAATCATTCTTGAAAAAGCTTTATGAAGGTGATTGGCTTCTTATTGGAAGCTACTTGAATACTCTAACAAAAGAGAATGATTGGTATGAACAAGAATTCAAGAGGATACGCAGGAAAG
Organism: Adiantum capillus-veneris; assembly: GCF_014529385.1. Classification (NCBI taxonomy): domain Eukaryota; kingdom Viridiplantae; phylum Streptophyta; class Polypodiopsida; order Polypodiales; family Pteridaceae; genus Adiantum; species Adiantum capillus-veneris. The sequence goes on from NC_140938.1 coordinate 164,272,523, forward strand.
CATATGGGTACTTTTTGAGGGATGGTTACTTGTGGAAGCATCCTAAACAAAAGGGTGCTACACCACAACGGGTTATATGCAAAAAAGAGACTCAAGTAAAGCTCATGCAAGAGTTTCATGAGAGTCTATGGGCTGGACACAGGGGTGTGTGGGCAACCTTCTTCAAGTTGAAAGAAAAATACTGGTGGAAGGGTATGTATAAAGATGTATCTCAGTTTGTAGAGACATGTGTAACTTGTCAAGTGTATTCAAATGTTCGACATCGTGATGGATTGCACCCTACATATCCACTAGCCATGCACTATAAATGGGTTTTGGATCTAGTCACAATGCCTCTAGGACTCTGGCAGATGAGATACTTGGTTCTTGCACGAGAGGACCTAACTAACCAGGTTGAAGGAAGAGCATTAAGAGCTAAAACCACAGAAGCTGTGTGCAAATTCCTTCTTGATGAGGTGATTTGCCGTTATGGTTGTGTGGGAAAAATCAGTGCAGATAGAGGTGAACTGGATGCCGAATAAGCAAGGGAGTTCTTTTCTAGATCAGGAATCAAGCTTTCTCTTACTACAGCTTACAACCTTGAAGGCAATGGAAAGAGTGAAAGAGGGCATCCTCCTATCATCAAAGCTTTGGCCAAGGCTTGCGAAGGAAGAGTTGGTGAGTGGCCAAAACTGTTACCATATGCTTTATAGGCTGATCGTACAACACATAGCTCAGTAACTGGCTACATGCCTGCGGAGCTAATGTATGGTCAAAAGCCAGTGATGCCGATTGAAGATACAATTCCCACATGGAATGTACTACCTTGGCAAGAGGGGCTTAGCAAGGAAGATCTCCTTGCACTGCGTATAAGGCAGCTAGAGAGAAGACCTGGAGACATTGAAGCTGCAAAAGAACGACTCAAAAATGCAAGGTTGAAAAACAAGGAATACTTTGACAAGCGACATCGACTCAGGAGCAAAGCAATTGACAAAGGTGACTGGGTTTTGGTGTATGATAGTAGCCTTGATAACCAGCACACAGTCATGCGTAAGTTTTCAAAAAGATGGTTTGGACCATACGTTGTAATGCATGTGCATGAAAATGCTACTTACAGCTTCTCTGAACTAGATGGTACAGAAGTAAAGATTCCCATTGCAGAAAAAAGGATCAAAATGTTTAAGAGAAGAGGAGACAATGATCCAGAAGATGTTGATGAGGAAGAAGAGCAAACCACATGTAAAGGTCAAAGTGAAGATGAAGATTTGGAATCATCCAGTGAAGAAGAAATCAAGGAATATGTACAAGAGGGTTGATCTTACAAAGAAATAATGTGGCACATATCAGAGGATGTGCAGGTTTAGAGGGGGTGGATGTCATGTTGTGACACGTACATAGTGGGAACGCATGCTACAAGATCTATCTTGTAACTTTTTAGATACATAATTATCTTTACTATAATGTACATATGCATATTTAAGTATAATAATAAGCCTTCTATCTCATCCTATTATTTTTCTCAAGGGTAACCTATCCTTACTTTACCATCAGAAAATACTATGGGAAAAGCTCAATAGCTCCGCCTCTTTAACTTGGGGCAAAAAGCATTGATTCTTTATTTCTACTATCTGATTATCATCTCACACCCTAGCTAGATCCTATATCTAGGGTAAACTCCAATATATATATATATTCTATGTATTTTTTATACTTTTCTTATATTTCTTTTTAAATAGCTACTAAGAGGGAATCAAATCCTAGTGGGACACTAAGTGGCATGATTTCAAAGATACACTTATTTTAATGCATTATTGCAAGAATGATTACAAAACTTTGTCAAGGAGCAATGTCATGCTTTCATATGGCATGAGGTGTCCTTTAGAACTAATGAAAGTCTAGGCTAAGGGGACCGCGGGAAGACTTTTGCTGCCAAAAATGGACCCTATTTTGATGAATTTTTTACACAAGGTTCCAATCCGAATTGGAAAATGATTTTAAAATGAAAATTGTAGCTAATGAGCTGAAGTTTCTGCCCATATTTTTACTTTTTTTATTTGGAGCCACGGTTGAGGAGATATGATCAAAATACTGGACCCCAGTCTGCCCACATCATGCAAAGACAACTCATTTCCAACTTTTGCAATTCCTATTCACACTGGCTCCTCTCTTCTTGTGTAAACCCTTGGGGGTTCCCTTCACCTATAAAAGGGGACCTCTTCTTCCTTAAAGAAAACCTCAAGCATTCAAGCCATTGATGAGAGGAATTCTTGAGGGAGTGAGTAGTAATGCCTAATTGTACTTAGCCATTAACATAAGCCTAAGCCTACACTTTCTCCTAGAGGAAGACTAGCCATCCTTGCATGCTATCCTTGGAAGATCAACTCTAATCAAAGAAGGGAGTGGACTTGGCGTATTAATCAAAGTTGAATTCTCCCCTCTTCTTCTCTCTCCATCAATAATGGTGCCGAAGGGTTTGTCAAGTAAGATGTGTTCTACATTGATGTTTTCTTGATTTCTTGTTGTTTTCATTTTCATCTCTAATCCAATATATATATATATATGTATCTAATGTCATCTCCTTAACCAAACCTATCTCTCTCACTCTTAGTAATTCATCCTCTCTACAAATTTTAGGTTCTCCTTGCTACAGGTACATCTCTCCCCGCAATATCCTTATTGCCTACGGGCAAGAATAGGGCTTGGGAGGGAAACTTCTCATCTCTTCACTTCTCTCATATCTACATTTCTCACATACTATCCTAGATGAATAACCCACATGATGATCATTTCGATCGCTTTCACTCTGTACGATCTATTAGAATTAATGTATGGATTAGATGTAAAATACACTTTCAACAACGTATAGTGTTTCTCTTCGGCCCTGAAAGGCTCAATGAAATACTTCTATCACCGGATCCCATCATACTACTTCTCATAGACTATAATTTTTCTTTTGATGTAAGCGTAGTTATCTTGCTATGAACCAAGAGGATTTGTACACACAATTAATCCCAATCACTAGAAAAAATATATATATTATGGTAAGCACAAAACTACAATTCCAAAGAACAATTCGTAGCCTATTTCGTCAGCCAAGATTGAATGCCATTGACTCATCTCTTAACCGTTTCATATTACCCATGATACGATATGACCATAGCCTTGATGTTTTCATCTTCGTATTGTTTTGACATTCTCTTTTGTGTTCTTTCTTTGTGTGTGTAAGTGCAAGAGAGAAAGAGTGAGTCTTCTTTGATTGCACTTCTTTCCAAATCCTAGTCTTCATGGCATCTATGGTTTAACTCCTTCATATAGTTTTTGTTGAGTTCTCTCACAAACTCTCACAGCCATAAGCCCGGTGCTTTTTTGGCAAGACCGCAAATTTCTCGACATATTTTTGGTGAACCCGACGCGAAACTACCAGGGTGAGATTTTGTGGATAACCATGGGTGATCATGTTGAGCAACAAGGTATGCATTTTGACCCAGCAACAATGCAAATGTTTCAAGCATTTGCAATGTTCATGCAACAACAACATGCCATTGAAAGAAGGGAGATTTCGGCAACGAAGGCCATACAAGCAGTCGTCAATAGAATGGATCAGTTCAATGGCAAAGATGTAACCAAGTACTTACGCGAGTATGTGAAGGAGATGGAGCTGCATTGCGTGTTAGAAGGTGAGATGATTCAAAGCTTTGACCTAGTTGTTGCTCTAGAAATTAGAGAGCATGTTAGGGTAATTAAAGATGGGCATGGGAGAAATTGGGAAGAACTCAAAGTAGCTATAAAGGAGGAATATTTCATGGAGGACTTTGAGAGAGCGACCAAAACGACATTCTTAGAATGGGTAGTCAAGCCAAATCAAGGACTATCAATAACAGAGCTACTTAGGGAATTTGAGCGGCGCTATGCACAATTCACCAGGACAGAAAGGGCCACACTAGATGCAGAGAAGACAGATCTTTTCTTACAAGCTGCAGGTAAAGAGTTTCAAGAAAATTTGGAGCTTCTTCTTGAAGATAAAGATGCTGAGCAAGGACTAAAGAGACCGACTGGAATGATGTTGAAGGTGCTGTCTCACTGCTTGCCAAACGACAAAGAAGAAGGGACAAGATGGTAGTAAACATTACAAGTCCTTCCACCTCAACTTCTGACAAAATGGTAAAGCCTACTTTTATCGCTCCTAAGTTTGATGAGTCCATGCTAGATGAGCTTGTGAAGGGAATGCGTGACTTGAAGGTGAAGTTTGCAAAGCTTGAAGAAAAAGGCCAACCATCAGGGCCACTTCCTAGGCAAATACAACAGCCCAAAGAAGGGTTTGTTAAAATATGTATTTGGTGTGATAGTACAGACCATGTAAGAAGGGATTGTGATGATTTTAGTGATGCTTTGTCAAAAGATGTTGTCTTTTTTAAGGATGGTAAAATCCACTTAAGAGAGACAGGTCTACCCTTGAGAACTAACTTTGGGAAGGGGGGAATGCAAACCTTAGTTGAAGATATGGAAACTAAGCATGCCACCTCTTCAGTTGAGGCAGCTACTTATGGAGTAAAAATTGAACATTTTTGTGATGAAGAGGTGAGTGACCATCATGGTCAAATTTGGCCAAATGTCATGCAATTAGCTAAAAAGGGAAAGCTTACAAAAGAGATTCTACATGAAGCAGGTGATTGCATACGTCTAGAAATAGGATGGAATGATCCAGTGGACTCATTGTCAGTGCATGCCTACATTACAAAATGCCAACAAAATGAGGCAATTGTAGAAGAGAAGCGCAGACGTGAGAATGCTGATGAAGGACCATCAAAAAGAGCTTCTAGAAGTGGGGGAAGAAGCGACTCAATGCCTTCTCAAACACCCTCAACACAAGGAGCATCTCCACCTCAAGTACTCATGGAGGAGTCTACAACAGGAAAGAAGAAAGAGCCAACGAAAGGTAAGACAAAAGGCCCAACTTATAAACTACAATATGATATTGAGGTTGCTACAGATTTATAGAAAGTCTTGGAGGAAAGTTTTGGCCAAGTACCATTGTAAAGCGGGATTGCAGTGGTACAAAAAGAAAAAGGGTCTCGCCTGATCCAAACATAGGTGAAGCGTTTTCAACGAGCTCCTTGGTAACAAAGAATGGATCAGTATGTTTTACAAAACTTGAAGATTTGAAGAGATGTGAGAGGCAATATGTGCATAATGTACAAATAGGCATGAAAAAGAGTGGGTTGCTAGAGCCTACTGAAAATGTTTTCGGTTTGTGTGAATAAGTTTCTTTTGTAGATACTATGGGTGAGCTTGATGCTATAATGGGGTTTAATTTGCATCTTGAAAATGAAGTTGTGGAAGTTTGCTCTATGGAAATGTATCAAGTAATAGAAGCCTTTAAAGAAAGCCAAACACTTGGCCCAGATGTCCATGTTGAAACTAAATACAAGAGTGTAGCAAAGAAGGTGAAACCAGTAGCTTCACCCTTACCACCCAACAACAGGGAAAAGATTGAGTTGGCTTCTTTACAACCAAGTTTGAGGAATCCTAAAAAGATTGGGCATACCTTCACAAAGGAGTATTTCCAAGACTTGCAGATTGGTCGCGAGGAGTTTCTAACACAGGAGGAGACAAAGTGCTTCAAAGAAATGCTTTCAAAGCATGGTAAGGCTTTTGCATTTGAGCCACATGAGATAGGATGTGTTGATCCTTCTATTGTAGCTCCTACGGTAATTTTCACAATACCTCATGTGCCTTGGAAACTTCGGCCTATTCCAGTTCATAGAGACATTGTAAATCTATTGATGCTTATGAATGATTTAACCATAATCCTAAGGAGTTTTTGTACAGGAGTTTTGTAGCACAAGTGGAGTCTTTAAATCTTGCAAGCTTGAGTGGACTTGAGGAGGATGTTCTTTTATGAAATTGTGAGAAGGTTGCCTGATGCCGACTATGTGGAACTCGAAGGAAATGAGCTCCCAGTCAATTGCTACTCTCTCACAACCTTCGACGAGCATGAAGACCTAGTTTTTATACAAACCGCTTGTGCATTCGGAATTGTAGAGCAAGTGCAATTCATTACTTGGGACGTGATTGCTCTTCTAGATCCAAAAAATGAAGTTTTAGAGATTTCTGTTTATCGCCTTAGATTTGAAGAATTTCAATTCTTCTTAGAGCTCATAAATAGTCTACCTTTTTGTTTTGATCAAACAAATCGTGACCTCATTGAAGCTTGGATAGCTGAAGAAGAAAACCTAGAGTGGTACTTTCTTACTTCTTCATTTGCAGGAGAGTGGTTCTAAGTTTCTATTGTATCCCTTGTTGCAACTCGTGTTGTAATCTTTCATAATAATGGAAAGCCAATGCCAAATGTTCGGATATCCTCTTTTCTTTGGAAAGCCTGGAGAGGATGCAAAATTATTTTTAGCAAATTTCAAGATGTCTTGCCGTATCAAGAGGATAATAACAAATCAAGAGCGCATAGAAATGTTTGAGGTGGTCCTTAGGAAAGATGCTAGCACTTGGTTTGACTCTTTGCCTGAGGAAGTTAAGGGGAATTACACAGAAGTTTTGAATCATTTCAAGAGATACTTCTTTGATCCCCAAAACACTCAAAAACTATTGCAAGACATTGTTTCTCATAAGCAAAAATATTTAGATGACTACTACTTATACAAGCAAGAGTTCCTACGTCTTTGGGCTCTATGGATACGAAATGTTGCTAACCCTGGTGATGGTGCAGAATTTCTAAAGAAGGAGAGATTCATAGATGGACTCTTTCCTGATCTTAAGGTAAAGGTGAAGACGGATGCACCTGCCACCTATGATGCAGCTGAAATTAGATCTTCCAAGAAGTATAGGAAAGTCAAGGGCCTAAGGGGAGAGGTTCCAATAGAAGGTCTTAGACCCAAAGGTAAGTCACAAGCATCGACATCTAGGGAGCTTCCTGAGGTAACAGCTGAAGTGATTGAGAAGTTGAATGAATCTTTAAGTAGCCTGTCAATTCACCTCGCACAAGCCATAGGTCCAAAGGCACAAGCATTCCAAGAAGTATAGAAAACTCAAGGGCCTAAGGGGAGAGGTTCCAATAGAAGGTCTTAGACCCAAAGGTAAGTCACAAGCATCGACATCTAGGGAGCTTCCTGAGGTAACAGCTGAAGTAATTGAGAAGTTGAATGAATCTTTAAGTAGCCTGTCAATTCACCTCGCACAAGCCATAGGTCCAAAGGCACAAGCAAAGAAGTCAAAAGAGAGAGAGCCACGACCTAGGAGAGTCTTACAATGTTGGAATTGCGGAGAGTCTAGACATGGGATGTATAATTGTCCTTGGCTCCGTGGGGAGCCAGGGAGACCTAACTTGAATTACCCAGTGATGAATGCAGGTGAAGGAACTAGTCAGCAACCCATGGCTTCTACAAAGGCCAAATGGAGAAAGACCACCTCCACAAGGAGTGGAAGGAGTTCCACTTTTTCCAGACCCAAATGTGCATGTGGTAGAGGTGAAAAATTCACAAGAGGTTGAAATAGAAGCAAATGGCATTAAGCGTGGCCGTGGAAAAGGGAAGGAGAAAGATGGAGTCACGTCACAAAGTGATCATGGACGAGAAAAGAAGCCAAAGGAGACCAAGGAAACCAAGAGGACTCAACGTCGTATCAACCTCCAAGACTTCCCTCTTGGATATGGTATGGCTCCATACAATTTGTTGGAAGACATGAGAGGTAAGGGTCCTGATATCTCATGGCCTCAGTTTCTTGCATTATGCCCACAAGTTATGAGGGATTTAACAAAGGCAGTTAGCACTAGGAGAAAGGTAAAAGAGAGTGTGCCTGTTGTAAAAATTGCACAAGCTGAAATGAATGAGGATATTACACCGGTGCTAGATTGTTACATCAAAGGAAGATTGGTTAGGAAAGGTCTATTGGATGGGGGTGCACAAATTTGCATCATGACAGAGGGACTCATGCAAAGACTAGGCATGCACATCTATGAGACACCTGAGATCAAAGTGAAAATGGCAAACAATAGCAAGGCTAGGTGCCTAGGAATTTGTAAAAATGTTTTTGTGGAGGCCTTTGGCATTAATAAGGCAGTCCATTTCTATGTCATGTCTACCAAAGGAAATGGTTACCCATTTATCCTAGGAAGACCATGGCTAATGAAAATGGGAGTTTTGCAGGATTGGGAGAGTGGAAAGCTAATTTGCAGGAATGACAATCATAAGAAGGTTGTCTTTGAAATGACGGAGCAACGCCAAGAGGAGCTCCATGAAGAATCATCTCAAAGTGAGACGGAGGAAGGTTGGACCGATAGCACTTTAGAAGGAGAAAGTAGCGGCATCATTACTGAAGAGGAGTCTTCCATTGAAGTCATGGGGGTAAGGTTTAAGCCAAACAACCAAGAGACCCCTTGCCCAGGTTTGGAACAGGTAGGTCCCCAAGAGAACCAAAAAGTGGAAGATGAAAGAATGCTAGAAGGTATGTTATCTACAGCACTTACAAAGGATGGAAGAGAGGAGCTCAAAGTTAATTTCCTAGGCTTTTTGCTAAAGACTACACCGATGTGTGTGGAGTAGATGCTGTTCAACACAAAATGGAGGTGAAGCCAGAGACCACACCTAAGGCTCAGAAGCTACGAAGGCTAGGAGTCATCAAGGAGCAGGCTTTACTCAAGGAGGTAAGAAAGCTTCTAGCAGCAAGTTTTATTTATCCAGTGGAGAATTCAGAGTGGGTCTCTCCCGTTGTTGTCACTCTTAAGAAAAATGGCAAGTGGAGGGTGTGTGTGGATTATCGTCCACTTAATGAGGCAACAAAAAGATATCACTTTCCCCTCCCATTTCAGGATGAGATACTAAATGAGGTAGCTGGTCATGAGAAGTACACTGTGTGTGATGGCTACTCGGGTTACATTCAAATAGGTATCATATTGGAAGATCAATTGAAAACAACCTTCATCACTCCTTGGGGTTGTTATGCTTTTAGAGTCATGCCATTTGGCCTGACAAATGCTCCTGCAACTTTCCAACACTTCATGAACATGGTGTTTCAAGCATTCTTTGGAAAGTCCATTAGGGTTTTTATTGATGATTTTTACATTTATAGCTCAAAATCATTGCATCTACAAAGGGTAGAAGAAGGTTTAAAGAAGCTCTATGACATGGGAGGTCAACTCAACCCCGACAAGTGTCACATAGGTGAGGATGAAGTGATCTTGCTTGGTCACAAGGTTTCCTATAAAGGCATTGAGGTGGATCCTTCAAAGGCAAAGGATCTTATTGAGCTACCATCACCAAAGAGTCTTAAGGAGGTCATCTCATTCATTCAAAAGGTAAAGTATATGTCACGCTTCATTCACTTAGCCTTGGAGTTACTTCACCCTTTGCAAAAGTTGACATAGCAAGTAGAATTTTCATGGTCTGATGATCTTGAAGAGTATTTTTGTAATATTAAAGTCATTCTGTCAGATCTACCAACACTCATGCCTCCTTGTTGGGAGTACACATTCTTTGTTAGCTCTAGTGTTGGGAAGGAAACGATTGGTGCAGTTTTACTACAACAAGATCCCCACAGTACCAAGATGCGACCCATCTACTTTGCTAGTAGGGTCATGAATGCCTTGGAGAGAGGCTACACAGAAGCAGAACTCATGATGCTTTCTCTCATGTTTGCTTGCTTTGAGAAAGTTTAGATCCTACCTGCTACCAAAACCTTTTGTAATTCTCATTGCAGAAAATTTGTTCCCTTGGGTGTCATCTCAAATGAATCTTAGTACTAGGATCTCAAAGTGGATTATGGAGTTGCAAGAGTTCCAATACTCTTTCAAGGTAGAAGATAGTGTGTGTGCACAATTGGGAGGGATCCTTAGTTATAGGGTACATGAGAAGGAGATTAAGGTGCCTGAAAGAAAGACCCTACCATTGCCACCACCAAAAAATATTCTAATTCTTTTACCTTGTTCTTTGATGGAGCTTTTCGACGAGCCACAGGAAAAGCAAGGGGAGGGCTAGTGTTGCTCAACCCAAGTGGGGAGGTGGTCATGAAAGAGAAGGTCAATCTACCAGGTTCAACTAGCAACAATGAAGCGGAATACGACACACTACTTCATGGTTTAAAGATATGCATAGGCCAAGGTATACAACATCTCATGGTAAAAGGGGATGCACTTCTCATTGTAAAGCAAATTTTAGGCATTTGGGTGTGCAAGAATGAAATCCTAAGGACAAAAGTTCATGCCATTCGTAGATTGTTTAATCAATTTGAAGAAGTGGAACTATATCATATTCCTAGGAAACATAATGAAGATGCCGATTTACTTGCACAACAAATAGTTACATGTGTTGAGAAAGAAGTGCAGGTCATCATGGTGGCAACAACTGTCAAGCAACCGAGATACCAGGGATTGGAGTCATTGACTCCCATTATTAGATACATTTTGGAGGGTGAGTTTCCACAAGACTTCACGAAGGCTCAGAAGAGGAGACTCATGAAGAAGGCAAGCGTGTATCTCTTCCTAGAAGGATCCCTCTATCAAAGAGGGAAGGATCAAGTGTGCAGAAGAGTACCAACTATCAAGGAAATTCCAACCATTCTAAAAGGTTTGCATGAAGAGGCATGTGGTGGTCATTTTGCCCAATAGTTAAATGTGAAGAAGATTTTGCTTGCGGGGTATGTTTGGCCAAGTCTGCATGTGGATGTCCAACATTGGTGTAAAAGTTGTCACAATTGTCAGGTAAATGGGAATAGAAGATTGGTTTATGGTCCAAGGCAAATCATGCTTGCATATGGACCCTTTGAAAAGTGGGGCATTGATGCTATGGATCCTCTGCCTAAGACAAAAAATGGCAAACTCTACATTCTAGTGGCTGTAGACTATATGACTAGGTGGGTGGAAGCACAAAGTGTGGCAAAGGTAAATGAGAGGACAGTGAGCAAATTTGTCTACACTCACATTTGTTGTAGATTTGGCACACCTTCGGAGATTTTTTCTGATAATGGTCCAGGGTTTAGAAAGGGCTTGCTCACAGAAGTCTGTGAAGAACTTCACATTCTACATCGTCATAGTACACCCTACTATCCCCATTCAAATGGTTTGGTAGAAAAAGCTAATGGTGTCATTGCAGGCATCATTAGAAAGATGGTGAAAAACAAGACAAAATTGTGGGATGACTTCTTGGATGGTGCCTTGTGGGCGTATCAAACCACATATAGGGAAGCCACAGAGTTCACACCATTTCACTTGGTCTATGGTCAAGAGGCTTTACAACCAATTGAGCTAAACATTCCAACAATGATACTTCATGGAAAAGCAACACAAGATGATCAAGAAGCATGGATGGATCGACTTCTTACCTTAGCTGAGCTTGAGTGGAAAAGAGAAGTAGCATACGAGTGCTACAAGAGGAAAGCCACACAGACGAAGGAAAAGCTTGACAAGAAACTAAAGGACAAAGGCATCAATAAAGAAGATCTTGTGCTAAGGTATGACAATTGACTCGATAATCGTTTTGATGCCAAGTTTGAAACTAGATGGCAGGGGCCATAGATAGTCAAGAATGATTTCAATTCAAGTTACTATCAACTTATGGACTTGAATGGGAAAGAGCACTCCAGGAAGGTAAACGGGTATCACTTGAAGCCTTATTTGATTCGCCTTCTACCAAAGGATCTACCAAAGATCTGTCAAAAGGTAGCTATCTCATGTAAGTATTGTTCTATGAAGCATGAGTGTAACTCAAACCAAAATTCCATGGGGCCAAACAACGAAGAGCTTGTCAAGGACTCTGAAGCACTCTCTTTGGAAAAGATGCTTTATGATGGTACATGAATATACCATCATCCTGGGGGAGGGCTAATGATAGCCGTTTTTTGGCTCTCTGTAATTTCCATAGTGAGTTACCTCACCCTATCAAATCACTCAAACATTGTGGTTACCCTCACCCTTTCACTGTATATAGGTGTGTGTGAGTTAGGGGACTTTTCCCATATCTTCTTAAAAACCCTCAATTAGCTAGTCCACTGGGCTAGTTGAGCCAAAATAAAATTAAAAAAAAAACAAAAAAAGTATATTATGGCCCATTTGTGTATAAATATTGCATTGTATATAGGGCCTAAATAAAAGGATTTTTCATAATTATTTTGATATTTATTTAAATATTTCTACCTAGGGTGTGTTATTTATGCTATGTACATTGACTCACCATTACCATATTTTTTCTTACCATTTTGCATACTCTTATTCCATATAAAAATAATTTCATGCAAGCTTCTCTTATTTTTGGTGTAACTCCATCCCAACAAAAATCCAAAAAAACTAGTTCTATTTATGTGTATATGTTTTCACTATTGTGTTTTTTTCCTTCCTACATCTATTCTCTATTACTCTCATAAATTAGACCACAAAAAATATTCATCTTTTTATGGTAGACTTATAATGAGAGATATTTATTTTGCCCCTTTATATTTTTTCCACCTATATTATTTATATTTGACATGTACATATTTTTTTTAGACCCCTCAATATTTGATTTTCTTAGTTGTACTATTCACTTATATCATGATCTCAACAATATCTTCAATTATAGACCTACCAAATAAGGTTAAGGGTATGTGGCATGCATGCATGCACTAGGGAGGGCTCACTCTTGGAGGTATTCAAAAGAATCATCCAAAGAAGGACCCCACAAGGACTTTGTGCACTGGAAAAAAACAATTGATTTTTTTGAATTTTTAAAGATCACTTGCTCTCTGAATTTGAAAAGGTGATACAAACAAAAGTTGTAGCTCGTGGGCTGAAATTTTACCTCAATTTTTTTCATATTTTGTTGAGCTACGAGCTGTGCGCTATGATTTTATTGGTGGACCGCAGTTTGCCCATGCTATGCAGCCACACTCCCTCTCCCACTTTATCATTTTCCTCTTTCACACACACTTCTCCACTCATCTTCCCCACCTCTGTCACCACTCCTCTCTGCACTCTACTCACCTTCTTCTCAACCTTGAAGAATAAGAGAAACCATGTTGAATTCATCAGTCTCCTACACACACTTCCATTCCAAAACTGACCACCTAGTCTCATTTTTCCTCATCCATATTACCCATATCTATCAAAAAATCCACAAAATTCAGCCTCTTCTCTTGAAAGACAGCATCATGGTGATTGATTACTCATCTTCACTTACCTTGGCTTCCAAGGAAGGTCAGGAGTGGAGAAAAAACGTACTATAAAAGCTAGTGGACCGTCAACAAGCGTCAAAATTGACCCTACTCAAGACACTTGGAGCATCAACATTGTAAGAAATCCATATTTTCTTACCTATTAAGAGTTTTTTCTTCCTTATTTGTATCCTACTTGGATACTCCCATTGTAAATATCCAATTCCATTTGTAAATCAATAAAAATACTAACTCTACTAATTTACTAACACTAACCTACGATGAAAAGTCCTATCACCTCCACTTCTCTCGTGTCTCTCTTCTTCATCTATCCACACCAACTTCTTGATAATTCCAAGCAAAAGAAATTAGATAAGTGCTGAAAATCAAACCCAACCATGGTTAGAGGAGTAACCCTAGCCCTCAAAATTGCTATAAAAGGAGGGTTTAGCTAGCACAAAATGGGGGAGCCATAAGCAAGAGCACTATGCTATAGCTTGAGAAGCCAAGCTCAACCTCTCTAGAAGGAGCTCTTGAGTGGAAGCTCATTGTCTTATGCATGTGCATGTGTTGTAATAGGGGTGATTAGCAAGGGAACTCTATGCCATTGTAAGAGAGAGAGTGATCATTCAATTGAGAGTAGGAAATCTATCATTTATCCTACTAATGTAAGCCTAACATTTGCTGAATCAAGGAGGGTGGATTTGGACTAAGCTTGGATACTTTGTCTCTCTTTCAACGTGAAGTAATGGACAACAATGATGTGTAAGTGTCTTGGTGTGTTTTTTAAAGTTCTTGATAGCTTGTCTCTGGGTGTTGCAATCAATTTAGCCTAAATCACATATACTGTAAGAAGGCGACAGGATGGAGAGGACTCCCCTGGCCTTAAGACAATGATTGGGGTGGCTTTTCTTGTGATGTGTTGTGGTGTAATTTACTCAAGCTATGTTGAACAAATACTAATCTCACTTTGATTGGTCATGACAGATTTGTAAGAAGGTATTAATGCAACAAGCACCCCCTCCCCCTTCTCTCTCTTTCTTAGATATATAATTGTGTTTGCTTGATCACTGCCGATACATTTCAAAGCAGCCCGAGCACTCTCTCTCTCTCTCTGATCATTGAACCACTAGACTTACAAAAGGTGTCCAAGCAGGTCCAAAAGTGCTCGACAGAACCTGTTTCATTAGACATCAGAGAGTTTGTGTCATCTGCAAACTGTTGTAAACCCAGCTCCTTGAAAGAACCAGGGATCTTGATGCCCTTTATTAGGCCTTTTTGAAGAGCGTCCTGCACTAGCCATTCCAATGAGTCAAAGCATATGGCATAAAGGAGAGGGGATATAGGGCAGCCCTGTCTGATTGATCTTTTCAAAGAAAAAGCATCTGATAGTTCACCATTAATCGAGATTCTAACATAGGCATTTCCAAAAAGTAATTGAATGAACTTGATGAACAGTTGGACAAAACCAATATCATGCAGATATTGAAAGATGAAATCCCATTCCATCATAACATAAGCCTTATCAAAGTCAACTTTGAAAAAAACAAAGGCTTGCTCACTGCTTTGAAGGAGATCAATGGTTTCCCATAAAGTAATATATCAAGGATAAACCTCCCCCTGATAAAGCCTTTCTATTCGGGGAGGATGATCTGGTGCATAATGGGACTTAGTCTTCTAGCTAAAGACAAAGAGAATATTTTGTAAACAGAAGTCAGGTAGGAGATAGGCCTCCAATTCCCTAGGTCCTCCTTTTCTCCCCTTTTTTGTATGAGCCTAATAGCACCACTGTTCATAGAGGTGGAGAGAGATCTTATCCTAATGGTCTCATTCCATATGGACAAGAGATGTTGGACTAGAAAATCTTTATACAGTTTGAAAAATTCATCTGAAAGATCATCAATACCAGGTAATTTACCATCCTTAAGAGCATCTATAGAATCTTTTAGCTCCCCTTCGGACAGGGGCTGATCCAATCTTTGAGCTACCTGTATTGGCACATATTTCTTTCTCATTCTGGCAATGGTAGATCTAGCAATGGTTTGATCAACCCCTCTTTTTGGGGGAGCTGAAAAGATTTCAGAAAAGAACGCTTTAGCAACCTTCAGGTTATCAACATGATTTTTTAGAACTTGACCATCTTTATTTCTCAGAAAAGGAATAAAATCCTTTGATTTTTCTTTTTAAGAAGATTAAACATGTGTTTATCAGTCCTGTCAATTTTGCCAGCCCAAAATTTTCTTGTCCAATGGATTGAGGCCTTAACAACTAAGAGCTCCTCATCTCTAAGCTTGGTCTTTAGCTCAAGTAGTTGGGGACTAGGAGGGATCCCAGGGAGCACGCCATCTTCTAGAGATTTAATTTGACTCCTTATCATCATTCTTCTGCTATTCCTAATGTCTCTAGCCTTGGCTTTATACTCTGTAAGCGGCTTTTGTGTTTGTTTAACAGTTTGATACCAAGATGTAAAGGTTTTTGACTTTTTCTCTTATAAATCCCAAGGACAACAGCGTTTGATCCACATGAGGCCAACCAGCTTTGTACATACGTACTTCTTTCTGGAGATCAACAATGATAGGAGAATGATTAGACATTAGAATGAAATTATCCTTTTTGCAAGTTACCTACCAGAAATCGTTAAGCACATTTCTACTCAAGTAAACTCTGTCTAGCCTTGCTCCCCTGTAGCAACTACCATGTTGGTTGTTTGACCAAGTCTGCCAGTTTCTTCTGAAATATCCACCAGGTTAAGCTTGGCGAGACTGCATTATCCCAATTAAGCTTTTCTCTACCATTGATGGTTTGTCCAAGTTGATTCCATCTATCATATATAGACTCAACCATATTAAAGTCCCCTGCAAAAAAACACGGAGTTGGCAGACTAGTGAAACGAGGAATTAGAAGCATAAAGGGAAATGACTGTGAAGCCAAAAGGTTATCGAGGGTAACAGATACCTAGTGACCTTTTTCAGCAGAGGAATGGACATTTATCACCTGATTATTATATTTTTCTGAAATACCCAATGCAGCTCCACCCCTGCCAGTGGTGTGAGAGGGGGTAAACCATTTAAAGCCTGATCCAAGTTTCTGAGGTTAGAGGAGAAAATCTGACCAGAGGCTTTGATCTCTTGTAAGTATATAAATTCAGCTTTTACATTAGATTCCTGCATCCAACACTTGATGGCTTGGGCCCTGATTGGATCTGTCAAGCCTATATAGTTGAAAGACAAAGCACTAATGTTTGGTCATTTCATTTCTTGCTATTTCTAGAGGGTTTAGCCACAGATATCGAGACCCTTGTGGGGTCTTTTGATGGTTCTTTTTTCCTTTTGATTGAGAAATTGGGTGGAAGTGGGAGCCTCTCCTCTTCAACTTGTGTCATAAGAATGTCCACTGATTTGTCTGGGCCCATGCTAAGCTGAGCTTTAACTTGGTTGTCTTGTTCTTGTAGTTGGGTTTCAAAAAGAATTTCCTCCAACTTTTGTTTTCCTTTGTCTTGAGTGCTAGGAACAGAGAAATCTTCTGAGTCAGAAGATGAAGAAGAGGGTGTCCCCTTGACATAATTGATGGGACTGTTCGAAGGTGAGGACAGATTTTGCAAGGGATTTTGTATTGGTCCTTGTGAGACAACTAGGTCCTAAGATGCATTATTGATATCCTTACCTTTGGTGGCGAAACAATCCTGAGCTTTTTGAGTTTCTTCATGTTTGGGAAGATCATAACTGAAGGGATCAAATACATCCTCAAGAAGGGGGCTAAAACTATTTTTATTCCTCGAGGTAGTTGGCCTTGTATTCTTGTTGTTTCTTGAGTTGTTCTCCTTGAGACAGGTTGGAAGTGCTTCTTTTCTAGAGGGGCTGAGGTTCCTGAGCAGGTTGAGGTTTTAGATCTGGACGTTCCTTTATGAAATGGCATTGTTTAAAGTAGTGGAACCAGGCATTCGGTAGGTTCCTATAAGCCACAAGTTGAAGGTGAAGCTGGTTGCCTTTTGAGTCTTTGATAGGGATTAATGTTTTCAAATCATCTTTCAAGTCTACTTCTATCAATAGCTAAGGGTCCAATTTAGGGTTAATTCCCCCTCTTGATCTTTGCCCTAGAACTTTACCAATGCATGACCCAATGTTCTTAAGCCATGGGTAAAATTCCATAGGCAAGTCAGGGAAATCAATCCAAATAGGGGCTTTTGTTGGTTTAGGTCCTCTAGGGTTCAATCCTAAATACCAGTTGAACACCGACAATGGAGAAATTCTGATTAGCCATTGCCCTTGGCTAACTATCTGCAGAGAATCATTTGCATCCTCACATAAAAATAGATAGTAATTCTTGGGGAGGTATTGAACATGGGTTATCTTGATGTTGCGGGTATCCCAGTTCTCAGCCATCCATGTTCTCAAGGCTTCAATAGAGGGTCTTGTATCATGCGGCAATCCGATTATCACTCTGTCCTGCAAATTGGGAGTGCCACTGCTCTAGTTCTTTGGAGGGGATGGTAACCCCTATTTTTTAGAAGAATTACCCCCTTCGTCTCCCTGAGAATTTAATATTCTGGACCATTGTCTGGTTCCTGGTTATTTTGATTGAGTGGAGGCTAGAGAGGAATATATTTCTCTATCTTCCCTAGAGGGGTGACTATAGATTGAATGCCATAGCCTTCTACCAGTTGCTTGGAGAACAATCGAATGTCATGATGTATTACTAAAGGAGCAATACTTGCCTTCAGAGAGACCTGAGGTAAATGTTAATACATCTGCGCCTGCTGTATGTGAGTTGTACACGACTGCCTCAATTGCTCTACTAGAGGGAATCCCCCATTGATTGGGTTCCTTGGAGGCATGCTAGCCATTGATGCATAAGAGGGGGGTAGGGCTTGCATCGGGGATCCTCTAGGGCTTTGGATGGCTTGTCTCACAGGGAGGACATTAGGGGATGAGCCATTAGCCGAAGGACCTTGAAACAGAGGATTATATGCAGTGATAGATGGCGTAGAAGGCGAAATGACTAATGAGCCTGGATTGCTGGGTACTGAGCGCACGAACCCATTTCTCAGTGCATCATGAAGTTCCATTGTTTCCGCCCCCCCACCCCAAAGGGGAGGGGAGAGAGAGAGGAACACTGAGAAGAAATCAGAGCTTCTTGGAGAGGGGAAAGGGAAAAGGGCATCCGTGATGAAGCAGGCTCATGCAGCTCGTATAGGGTGGAGTTCCGCTATCATCAAAGCGGCCGGCTCACCCCACTTTTGTTCACTGCCTTCATTTGCTTGACAGAATCTTACTCTATTATTTGATCAGATGTTTTTATATCTCTTCAAAATACAGACGAGCCATGATATTAGATGATAGTTGTGGTCCCAAAGGAGCGACGTACTTAGGTACCATTTTCTTGGAAAGATAGGAAATTGAATGATGAAAAAAGCAGGTTACAACATTGCCTCACTGGAGGGGGAAGAGGCATCCCAAAAGATGAGGAGAAAACTACAAATCCAAGCGGGCATGAGCCATTAGGAGTCTTTCCCTCCAATAAATACAAAAGCATCTTTTCCTTTCAGCTTTGCCAACTATGAGTCTTCTGAATTACATTTAAGGACATAGTATAAATATTTCTCACATGGTTGAGACAAGAGATAAAGGTTTTCTTGATCTCTATTAGAAATAAGAATGCGTTTTCTACAAAACTCTCAGTGAAAATGGGTTCATTTCTTTGACACCAGCAGTCCTAGAGGTAAGAAAACCTCCACGGATTCCATAGTGGAATATCTAGTTTATAGCATTCCCCTACCAGAATTTTCCTAACCGTAAAATGCCGAGGGTAAGTTCCTTTACAATAGTTATGTAAAATCTGACGCTTTGAGCCATTGTGTATGCAGCCCAAGAAAAGATGCTCCACGTCTTCATCAGCTTGGCATCTTCTGCATTTGCCAATCTCCTATTTTAGCATTCAAAACTTTTACCCCAACCCAAATTCCCTGATGGATAATGAACCAAGAAAGATAGCTATGCTTAATTTGAATAGAAAAGCCCCAAAGAATTTTGAATCTGTACACCCATTGTCTCGCCCTTTTTCACTTCAGACCATGAGGATGTTGGAATTAGGGTTGCAGAGAAACGCACATAGCTTGGAGAAGATGAAGGATCTTCAAGGCACACAATAGAGAGTGTATTACTTAGTGTGCAATGGAAAGATAGATAGCCCTAGAGTGATGGGCGTATATACAATGCTCGGGGGAAAAAACCTCCTAAAGAGGGAAAAAATGCCCCGGCGGTCCTAGAGTGTTCACACACATCACTACCACATGTATATGGTAGCAAATCCCCCCTGGAGTGATGCGTTGAATGAGAGCTGGCACATGAGTAAAGGGAAGTTCCATGCCCTGAGGGCATGATCAGTCCACAAAGGGGAGTAAGCCCAAAGCTTTGAGGAAAGCTTCTCACGAGACAATGCCTTTGTGAAAATCTCTGCAAGGTTGTCCTGTCTTGACACATAAGCCAAGCTGATCTCTCCTGCTGAGAGCCTCTCCCTGACATAATGGTAATGCACCTCAATGTGCTTTGTGCGAGCATGAAAAACTGGGTTCCTCGCAAATGCCAATGTGCTCTGACTGTCAGTGTAGATAGTGTTGGCAGTGTCTTGTCCAACACCCAAATCAGCCATAAGGCGTCTTAGCCATACACACTCAATCGTAGCTGTGAAGACTGCCCTGTACTCAGCCTCACAACTCAAAGTGGCCACAGTAGGTTGCTTCTTGCTCAACCATGATATACATGAACTGCCAAGCATGAAACAAAAACCACTTGTGGACACTCGCGTGTCAAAACAACCAGCCCAATCTGAGTCCGAAAAAGCATGTAAGTCTGGCGGCAATGATCCCCCCTTGGGATAAAAGAAGCCAAGATGTAAAGTGCCACTAAGGTAGCGGAAAATCCTCTTGACAGCCTGCCAATGCTTAGACCCTGGGCTATGCCTAAATCTGCTGACTTGTGAGACTGCAAACTGAATATCCAGCCTCGTGTTGCATACATAAATGAGGTAGCCAATAGTAGTTTGGTAAAGAGTGACATCATCAGGATCGCCAACATAATGTAGACTCAACTTCAAACCTGTTTCCATGGGAGTGGCAATAGGTTTGCAATCCTCAAGTCCAAACTTACATAGCAATGTCTCTATGTAACTTTTCTGACACAAGGCAATACCACCATCACACTGCTTAAACTGTATACCCAAGTAATGATGCAACAACCCCAAATCTTTCATCTTGAAAGTAGCATTCAAATCAGCCTTAAATTCAGCAATATGTCTCTCATTTGGTCCAGTGATGAGCAAATCATCAACATAAAGAACCACAATGAGAAGTACATTACCCTCACGATTTACATACAATGTGCTTTCTGTTGGACTGTTACAAAAGCCTCGTTTAACCAAATGAGTGTCAGCTTTCTCATACCAAGCACGGGGAGATTGCTTCACCCCATACAAAGCCTTCTTACATCTACACACTTTGTCCTCTTGTCACGAAGTACAGGTAATTGCCCAAGGAAGGAGTTTGCATGGGCCCACAAACATCACTATGCATAAGCTTCGATCTGCATGTGGCTCGAACTGAACCATCCTTTGGAAACATATAACGCTGCATCTTACCCAAAAATACAGCCTTCACAAACATGTTTGATAGGTGCTTCAAGAGGCGGAAAAGAAGCAACCATATCAAATTTCTACAAACGCAGCAAAATGGCAAAATTCAGATGACCAAAACGTGCATGCCAAAGTTTTGCATATGAAATAGCCGTTGAATTTGCAACAACATTTGCAAAATTTTGTCCACACTTGTCATACAAAGTGAGCTTATATAGCCCACGGCACAAAAGGCCATATGGAACAATTTCATCACCAAAACTGAGATCATGAACTGTACATCTGCCATCCACAAATTTGACTACAAGTCCAAGTCTAGCAAGTGCGGATACAGACAAGAGATTCTTCTTAATCCCAGGTACATAAAGTGCATCAACAAGTGTGAAAGAACTGCCATTAGCAGCAATAAGCACAATCTTTCCAACTCCTTGAACTGGATAAGAGGCATTGTTGGCACAAGTGACTGAATTCCCATGAGGGACAGACTTGAGAGAGGTAAACAATTCACGATCTGAGGTAATGTGCTTTGTAGCACCACTATTGAAATACCACTTATGTGAATCTGCAGCAACTGACAAGCATGCATCATGGACAACAGGATTGTAAGTGCACTCTGTGATAAAAGCCCATTTTGCATCAACATCAGCATTACAGTCTCCTTTCACAGAAGACTCAACAATGGCTGCATTTGTAGTGGAATTAGCATTTGTAGTGGAACCACCCTCTTTCTTCTTAGCCTCTTTGGCCTTCAATTTAGGACACGACTTGATCAAGTGATCATTAGCTTTACAATAATGGCAACACATCTTCTTTTTGCCCTTATCACCAGAATTGCCAGACGAAGTACTGCCAACAGAAGCATTAGGAACAATATTTTGGCCGCTCGCAACAGAACCATAAGAAGTGGCTGCATTACTGTTACCACCCTTTCTTTGAGAAGCAATAAAATCCTGTTCAAGTGCAGGCTGCCTAGTCCTGCTTTTTCTAGAAAGTGACTCTTGCAATAGTAATGTGCATAATGTATCAAACTTGACAAATTCAGGATTTCCTTGGGTCATCAATCTCCAAGTACTAGCAAAAGTCTGGTAGGAATCTGGTAAGGCATCAAGAACAGTTTGCACAAGGGAACTGTCTGAAATGACTTCACCTGCAGAAATGAGTTGCTCATTGATATCCTTGACACTAGCAAGGAAAGTGTCCATATCATCTTCCTCATGCATAATCTTTGACTCCAACTCTTTACGTAGAAAAGCAATTTTAGCCTCATTGCGGCTTGCATAAAGACCTGCTAGAATATCCCAAGCTTGTTTTGCAGATTTTGCTGAACGGATGTGAGGAACAATGGTGCGCTTCACAGACAACACAATCAATGCATGAGCCTGCGCATCCTTTATATCCCAACAAGCTTTTTCTATCATAGGAAAAACAACTCTAACAGCAGCCATCCTTGCATCAAGACCTGCAACATCCTCAACATCACCTACATCCTTAGAACCAGGACGTACATCAATGCCCTGCATAATGTTCCAGACGCCCTTTGACACAAGAACATTTTGAATCATATAAGCCCACATAGGGTATTTGTCCCATCCAACCTATCCTGAGTAGCAAACATCTTGAACACGTATGTCTTGTTGTTGTCAGCCATTGTAAATGCTGCACTTGATTTGAAAAATGCCCGAAAATAGGAGAAATGGAGCGGGAACAACACCTTCTATATAGCACAAATCGTAGAAGACTATAAGGCACTTGTTATGCAAAAAACGACACTGACAAAAATTTGGCACAAAATGACGAAATAGTCTGTGCAGTAGTGCCTGTAGTGGAAATGGAGGCCGAAATGAGCCCAAATCAAAAATCCGAGCAGACCAAACTCTACGAGCTATCCCGAAATATTTGTCGACCAGTGAACGCTCGCCAAAGCTCACTGAAATTTGATAAAGTGAGCAGGCGTGTACTGGAGCAGCTGGCGACTAAGCCCGAGAGGACGCAACCTGCTTTGATACCAATTGTTGAATTAGGGTTTCAGAGAAATGCACACAGCTTGGAGAAGACGAAGGAAGCTCAAGGCACACAATAGAGAATGTATTACTTAGTGTGAAATGGAAAGATAGATAGCCCTAGAGTGATGGGCGTATATACAATGCTCGGGGGAAAAAACCTCGTAAAGAGGGAAAAAATGCCCCGGTGGTCCTAGTGTGTTCACACACATCACTACCACATGTATATGGTAATAGAGGATGTGCAAATCCTTTTGCACTTCAAACCACAATTTTCTCATGGACAGAGTCAGTTGACTTCCCATTGGAACAATGCCATCTTGAGGTGATCAGATCCCATAAACTCAAGTTGGTCTAGGCCTTGTATTCTTGAAGAAAGAATTTGTGGATGCCTCTTTTTCAAGAGACAATTCCAAAAATCTTCAAGAGAAACAACTCTAACAAACCATTTAGCTACAAGCTTCACTGCCATACATTCCAAATTCGATAGTCCCAGACCACCCCTTGATTTGTGAATGCAACAAACTTTCCAAGCAACCTTTGAGATTTTTTTGGATTTCATCTGATCCCCCCATAGAGATGCTGATTAGATGGTTTTCAAAAAGGCAGAAAATAGATTAGTTGAAGGTAAAAGGTAGTGGTTGAGCACAAAAGTCCTTAAGGCTAGAGAGGGTTGGAGAGATTGCCACAGGAAAACCTTTTTCCTGAATTTTCCAAGAACCCATTTCCATCTTTGGGTCATGGTTAATCCCATTGGGATTCCCAATAGCCTAAAGACTTGACCATTAGGTAGGTTGACAGCCTACAATAGTTACATATATTGGAATTGTTCCATTTAAATAATTGAATCTAGCCTTATGACGATTGAGTTGAGAACCACTAGCTAGGCAAAAAGTGTTAAGGCACCCCGGAAGAGTATCTGCAAAATTTTGATCAGCATTGCATAGTACATTAGTGCCACCATCAACAAACATTTGAAGGCACAGGTCCCTATCAGCTCCAAGGATTTTGATCCTTTTTGAATTCCCTTCTTGTATGTGCTTCATCACTTGCGAGCCCAGGGCATCTGATACCATGGCATACAACAAAGGGACTAGAGGACATCCTTGCCTAATTGATCTCATTGACACAATAGCATCAACTGACTCACTGTCTAGGGAAATTTTGGCATATGCATTCCCAAATAAAATGTGGACAAGCCTCATGAAAATTTTCCAAATCCCTTGTCATGCAAGGACTGCAAAATGAATTCCCATTCTATATTAACATAAGCCTTATAGAAGTCAAGTTTGGGAAAGAAGCAATCTTGATGAGTTTCTAGAGCATATTTTATTCCCTTCCATAGGGTTAGAATGGAATCCATAATATATTTTCCTTTGATGAAGTCTTTTTGCTCTTGGAGGATAAGCTTGTCCATGTGTGGGCTAGTTCTTCTAGCTAAAGCTAGAGCAAAGATTTCATAAATTAAATTAAAAAATGTGATGGGCCTCCAATTGTCGAGATCTGCCTTACATCCCCTTTTATAATTGAGTTTAGCAACACCAATGTTTATGTAGGCAAGAAGAGCCCCTTTCCTAACATCTTCTTGTGACACCAACAAGAGATAAGGAACTAAAAAATCTATATATTGAATTTGAAACTCATCAAGAATTCCATCTAGTCCAAGAGATTCATGAGCCTTGAGGTTACAAATAGATTCTTTGATTTCACCCTTAGAGATAGGCATGTCTAGGAAGTGTGCTAAATCAGCAGCCATAGTCTTCCTTCTTATAAGGGCAATTTTAGCCATGGATTCTTGTATTGCCTTCTCTTTTGGGTTTACCAAAGAATATATTTGTAAAGAACTCATTAGCAATAGTAAGATTCTCCTTATGAGACTTGGCTAGCACACCTTCCTTGTATTGCCTTATCTCCTTTGGGTTTACCAAAGAATATATTTGTAAAAAACTCATTGGAAATAGTAATATTCTCCTTATGAGATTTTTCTAGCACACCTTCCTTGTTTTGAACAAGAGTTATAAAATCTATATCTTTCTTTTTCTTCAAAAAAATCAAACATATTCTTGGAGGGTCTATCAAATTTTCAGCCGAAAACTCCTTAGTGTAAGCAAGGGCCTTGCTAGCTTCGAGAAGCTCTTCCTTCCTGAGAGATTCCTTGAGCTTAAGGATCTTGGTGGGCCTCTGTTTGCTCTAATTTCTTTACCTACCTTTTTATACTTTGTGAAAGTTTTGAGGATCTTTTTAACTAAATTTTCCCAAGCATTTGCAAGTGAAGAAAACATGGAAAAGGTCTCATTCAAGATATCTTGAATTTTTCCTAATCCATTTGATATCGAAAAGAGATTGGTCAAGATGGATCCATCAAGCTTTATGAGAAGTATCGTCTATCAACAGGTCAAAAAGTACATGCTTATTATCAAATAGACGCAAAGAAGCATCAGAGTTACATTTGATAAGCCAATGTTTGTGAAGCACATTCACAGACATGTAAACTCTATCAGGACTAGATGCTCTAAAGCATTCACTTGATTGCTTATTGCTCCAAGTAATGCCACAATGTTTAGATATATCCACTGAATTCAAAGTTTCAAGAAGATCCACCCACAAATTTTTTTAGATCCAAAAATTACCTGGCACAATGACCTTGATCAGTTTGAAATATTTTCAACCATATTGTAATCACCTACTATCACAATCTTTTTCGGAAGCGTGACCATTTTCTGCTAGGGCTGCAATCTATGTGTTGCATATATACTAATAGAGTATAATTAATAGGTTTAGAAAGAGTGACAACTATCCACATGTATTTGTTAGAACTTTGAATGTTTGTGATGAGGTTGGTCCTCGCAATATATTCACACAACAACTCCTCCTTTACCATGATGATGATTGATTAAAAACCATCTACATCCTGAGCCTAATTTGTTAAAATTGAATTCTAGTTCATGACATGAAACTTAAGCTGCTGTAGACAGATGAAATAAGGATGTATAGAAAAACCTAGCATCCATTTCTTTATAACCATAGGTCTAGCGCATTTTGAGATCCCTTTACAGTTTAGACAAGACCCTTTCGGTTGGGACACTTCATTTCTTACTATTCTTGCTTGGTTTAGCCATAGAAATATAAGCTCTATTTGAATCATTAGACTTCTCTACTTTCCTCTTGGCTTTCGAGATCCGCATGCTTTGGAAGACTTTCCTCTTTAGTGTGAGTCATAAGAATATCTATAGAAGGGGTAGATGAATTAGAAAAATCTTGCATTGTCTTTTTTTCCTTTTCTTCTATCTCTTTAACAAATTGTGAAATATCTTCTAAGGGCTCTATGGGCCGTGCGACAGAGAGTTTTTGATACACTCTTCTTCTCTCTTAGAGTTAGAAAGACCCCGATCTTCTCAAATGGGCTATCAAGTGGTGGTGATTGATGATCTTGTGTAGCCTTATTAGGGCTTGCTAGATCTTTAAGGTTCTCTAGGGATGAGGGTTGATTGTGAGCATGAGAAACTTCCATGTTGTTAGCTGCATTGGCTTCCACATTGTAGGGCTCAAACACATCTTCCAAAAGGACATCAAAGTAGTTGGAATTGGATTTGGCTCCAGATATTCTTCTTGGGTTTCTCACGGTGTTTCTTTTGCCTAGTTGTTGAAGTTGTATTTGGGGGGATTGCCTAGGATCATTTGAGGCACTGTTCTGTTGTTTGGATTGTTGGAGGACAGGGCGATCCTTAATTAGATGGCCTTGTTGAAAGTAGTGAAAACTAGAGTTGGGGAGGTGAGGATACTTTGATCATATAGAAGGTTGCCAAAGAAATCCTTGATAGGTACCTTTATCTTAGGGGGCTTATTAAGATCAATTTCAATTAACAGTTGGGGTTTCCATTTGGGATCAATCCCTCCTCTGGGCCTCTCTCCCAAGACCTTACCAATGTTCTTCAGCCATGGGTAAAATTCTACAGGAAGATCCAAGAAATCAACCTAAACAAGGGCCTTGGTGGTCTTTTATCCTTTGGGACTGAAGCCCTTGTACCACTTAAAAGATGAAATCGGAGTATTCTTTATGAGCCACTATCCCTCTATGATCACCTGAAGAGCACTATTTGCACCGTCAAAGAAGAAAAGTTAGTAATTTCTAGGAAGGGATTGGATGTGCTGAGACTCTGGTCCTTCCAGTTGAGCGAGATTCAATTCTTTAAAGCTTCAAGAAAGGGTCTAGAGCCGTGAAAAAACACGATAACAACCCTATCTATTAAGTGGGAGTGCCAAGATTTTATGTCATGCTTTCTAATGGTCAATCACATATCACAATTTTTGGATTCATTATCAATATTAGATAATGGTTTGGGCTTGTGAGCAGACTAAAACGCATCACTACAGTGATTAGAAGAAATAAACACAGCATGATTACCCTCTACTATAGATGGAGAGGCAAACTGGAGTCTTCGTGGATTGATTCCTTAGGTTCTCATTGTGAAATCTCTACGTTTCTTCTTTGAAAGCATTCTAGAAAGTCATTTGGTTGAAAAGTGAGACATGAAGCTCGTACTTAGAGTAGACCGGTGAGCGGGACAGAACATGGGATTGCTAAATTTGTCCTCGCACCATTTGTGATAACTTGTGCGTAGGACATGCAAGCATAAGAGAACGGGTCATACCTTGTGGACATTGGAGGTGATGCAGAGGTTGGAAAGTATTCACATAGTAGGGATTGTATCCCTCTATTGCTTGAAATCTATGATGAAGCACTTGTTACCATATACATGTGGTAGTGTTGTGTGTGAACTCACTTAGAACCGTTGAGGAATGTTTTCCCTCACTAGGAGGTTTCATGCATTGTATATACGCCCATCAATCTAGGGCTGTCTATCTTTCCATTGCACACTATGTAATATATTCTCTATTGTGTGCCTTGAGATTCCTTCATATTCTCCAAGTTGTGTGTGTTTTCTTGTAACCCTACTTCAAACAATTGGTATCAGAGCAGGTTGCATCCTCCCAGGTTTAGTCTCCAGTAGCTCCAAAACATGCTTGCTCACTTTCTTCAATTTTTGTGAGCTTTGGCGAGCGTCAGCAAGTCGACAAATACTTTGGGAAAGTTGGTAGAGCTAGTTCTCTTTAGATTTTTGATTGGGGCTCATTTTGGCCTCCGTTTCCACTACAGGTAGTATTGCACATGCTATTTCATCACTTTGTGCAATTTTTTTGTTAGGTGCCTTTTTTGTATAATAGGTCCCTTATAATCTTCTATGGTTTGCGCTATGTAGCACCTATTTATCCCGCTTTGTTTCTCCTCTTTTTGGGCAGTTTTAACATCAGGTGCAGGCATTGCCATGACTGATAACAACATAGATGTGTTCAAGATGTTTGCTACCAAGGATAGATTGGGTGGGGACAATTACCCTATGTCTTATTACATGATGCAATATGTACTTGTGTCAAAGGAAGTTTGGAACACTGTGCAGGGCATTGATGTATGTCCTAGTTCTAAGGATGTAGGCGATGTTGAAGATGTTGCAGGTTTTGGTGGCAGGATTAATACTGCTAGAGCTATTTTGCCTATGGCTGAGCAAGCTCGTTGGGATGTAAAAGATGCACATGCTCATGGTTTGATTGCATTTTCAGTGAAGCGCACTATTACTCGTCATATTCATTCAATAAAATCCGCAAAACAGGCTTTGGGTTTTTTGGTTGGTCTTTATGCAAGTCGCAATGAGACAAAAATTGCATTGCTGTGTAAAGAGCTGGAGTCGAAGATTATGCATGAGGAAGATGAAAAAGACACTTTCCTTGCTCGTTTCAAGGATACAAATGAGCAACTTATTTTTGCAAGCAAAGTCATTTATGACAGTTTCCTTGTGCAAATTGTTCTTGATGCTCTGCCAACTTCTTACCAGACTTTTGCTAGTACTTGGAGACTTATGACCGAAGGAAATATTGAAGCTGTCAAGTTTGATGCATTATGTACATTGCTGTTGCAAGAGTCACTTTCCAGGAAAAATAGGGCTAAACAGCTTGCAGTTGAACATGCTTTATTGTTGCTCAAAGAAAAGGGGATAACAACAATGTAACCACTTCTCATGGTTCTTCTGCAAGTGGAAAATATTCTGTTCCTAATGCTTCTTCTAGTAGCACTTCATTTGGGAATTTTGGTGAGAAGGGCAAAAAGAAGATACGTTGCCATTATTGTGAAGCTAATGATCACTTGATCAAGCAGTGTCCAAAATTAAAGGCAAAAGAGGTTGGATCAACTACACGGTCCAATACAAGTATAGATATTGTAAAGTATTATGTGAAAGGCGATTGTGATGTTGATGTAGATGCAGAGTAGGCTTTTAGTGCAGAGTGTAGTTATGATCCTATTGTCCATGATGTATGCATGTCAATTGCTATAGATTCATATGTGTGGTATTTTGATAGTGGTGCTACAAAGCACATTACCTCACATCATGATTTGTTTACCTTTCTTGAGTCTGTCCCTCATGGGAACACTGTCACTTGTCCAACAATGGCTCTTATCCAGTTCCAAGAGTTGGAAAGATTGTGCTTACTACTACAAACATCACTTCTTTCACACTTCTTGATCCATTGTATGTACTTGGGATCAAGAATAATATTTTGTTTGTATTTGCACTTGCTAGACTTGGTCTTGTAGTCAAATTTGTGGATGACAGATGTACATTACATGATCTCAGTTTCGATGATGAAATTGTTGCATCTGGAATTTTATGTTGTGGGCTGTATAAGCTCACTTTGTACAATAAATGTGGGAAAAATTTTGTAGATTTTGTTGTGGATTGAAAGGCTACAAAACTTTGGCATGCACGTTTTGGGCATCTGAATTTTATCAGTTTGCCTCGTTTGCAAAAATCTGATATGTTTTCTTCTTTGTAGCCTCTTGAAGAACCTATTTAACATGTTCATGAAGGCTGTATTTTGGGTAAGATGCAATGCTTGAAGTTTCCAAAGGATGGTTAAATTAGGCCCACATGCAACTTGCAGCTAGTGCATAGTGATGTTTGTGGGCCCATGAAAACTACGTCCTTCATGATGCTGGTGATCATGTCGATGTTACTCTTTACCAAACTGCTATTGGCTGCCTTATTTATGCATGCAACATAGGGACAGATATACAGTTTGTAGTCTCACATGTTAGCAAATTCATGCATAGCCCAGGGTCTAAGCATTGGTAGGCTGTCAAGAGGAGTTTTTACTACTTGAGGGTGCTTACCATGTAGACTTGTTTTATCCCTAGGGGGAATCATTGCCACCAGATTTACATGCTTATTTTGGACTTAGATTGGACTGGTTGTTTTGACACACGAGTGTCCACTAGTGGTTTTTGTTTCATGCTCGTCAGCTCATGCATATCATAGTTGAGCAAGAAGCAACCTACTGTGGCCACTTCTAGTTGTGAGGCTAAGTACAAGACATTATTCATAGCTACGATTTAGTGTGCATGGATCAAACGCCTTATGACTAATTTGGGTGTTGATCCTGACAGTGCCAACACTATCTACACTGACAGTTAGAACGTATTGGCAGTTGCAAGTAACCTAGTTTTTTGTGCTTGCACAAAGCACATTAAGGTGCATTACCACTATGCTAGGGAGAGGCTCTCATCAGGAGAGATCAGCTTGGCTTATGTGCCAACATAGGACAACCTTGCAGATCTTTTCACAAAGGCATTGTCTCATGAGAAGTTTAATTTGAAGCTTTTCGCAAAGCTTGGGCTTTTTCCCTTTTGTGGATTGATCATGCCCTCAGAGCATGGAACTTCGCTATACTCTATGTGCCAGCTCTCGTTCACTACATCACTCATAGGGGGGATTTGTTACCATATACATATGGTAGTGATGTCTGTGAACACACTTAGGACCACCAATGCATTTTTTCCCTCACTAGGAGTTTTTCCCCCCCGTGCATTGTATATGTTGGGGTTGGAGCTATGGGGGATGCCGCCTGAGGGCCATGGCGAGATGATGAACAACAGCAGAAGCGAGAAAGAGAGAGAGAGGAGAGACTCGACACCAGTAAACAAAAACCACGTTGTATTGTATTGAAAGCCTTACAATATGAAAGGTATAAAAGGTAACCTTGCCATGCATAACTTGGAGTCCAAGTGAAGTCACCTGCATGCTCCATAAAGGGAATTTCCCATAGGCTAGACACTCAAGATAACTGACCGAGGACTTGAACCCAACAATCCCCCCCTCAAGCCTGAACTAGACAAAACCTCTCATGATACCTCGAGTTTTTGGTGTACTCGTCAACCGTGAGTTTTAGGTTTTCTCACAACCAAGGATTTTTGGTGTATCCATAACCTGGTGCTATGTCAGTAGAATCCCCCCCTTGAACAGATAGGGTGTAGGTCAAAAACGTTAGCTACCAAAAATGGAGTTTTTGGTTCACTTCCAAACCTTGGGTTTATGGTGTACACAATAACCTCATGAGAAGTGATAAAAATAGGCTGAGAACTGAGAAAAATGGGGAGGTCTTACCACTCATATGTGGTGGAAGTGTCTATAACCCGTACAATGATGACAACTGACAAGCATGACAATGACTGACAACAAATAAGGTAAAAGAGGCTTTGATCAAAAAACATAATTGTGTTGACAAAGGACAAAACATAACAAATCTATGACATTGAGAGGGAAAAACAAATTTTTGTACTTTCTGTTGATGTACCGAGTGCTCGAAGCAAACCATCGTAAGAGTCATCATTGGCTTTCTTTATGCTACTTTGATTTTAGAGTCGCCCTTTTGCCCTCCTTGATGAGAAACACTATTGGCAAGCACTTGTGTGTATTCATGATCAATTACATAAGAAAGCACTTGTGTGTATTCATGATCAATTAAATAAGCAAGAGCTATGCCTGCTATTGATTGGTTTGAGATGCTGCAAAAACTGCCTTAGAAGTACTCCTATACTGCTTGCCTTTTGAGATGCTAGTAACATAACTTTGTTTCCAAGGGCATTTTGATATGCCCACCGATTGCTCACCTACTAGCTGCAGGCAACAACATTTTGATATGCTCAAAAAACTTCCCATGAGCCTTCACTGCCTTTTGAGATACTGCCGAGGTGTTGGCAATGGCCTATGGGAGTTTTGAGGGCGTTTTGAGATGCCTAATGTAAAACTGCCTACAAAGGCCGCCAATAGAGCATTTTGAGATGCTTCCCCTGTTTACCTACTCACCTAAAGACAGCATTTTGATATGCACAGTGGATTGCGCTTCCTGTCACCTACTGTAGTCAGCGTTGTCAAGAAGTAGGCGGTCTTGCCAGGAAGGCACCGGGCCTCTTGCTGTGAGAGTTTGTGAGGAAGCTCAAGGGTTATGAGAAAGAGCTAAGATGTAGATAACATAGCTTCTAGAGCTAAAGAAGAAATGTAGCCAAAGAAGTCGCTCACTTTTCCTTACAAACACACGTGATGGAGAGAACTCATGAAAGATAGTCAGAACAAAACAAAAATGAAAACATCGAGATTACGATCATATAGTCCAAATAAGCTGCGGATTGCTCTTTGAAACTGTAGCTTTGTGCTTACTATAATGTATATGTTTTGTCTAGTGATTGGGATTAGTTGTGAGTACAAATCCTCTTGATTCATAATAAAATAACCACATTCACATCAAAAGATAAGTCATAGTCAATAATAGGTAGTATGATGGGATCTGGTGAGAGAAGTATTTCGTTGAGCCTTTCAGGACCAAATAGAAACACTATGCGTTGCTGAAAGTGAATCTTTCGACTAATCCAAATGTTGACCCTAATAGATTGCACTGAATGGAATTGAAAGAAATTACCTCTATGTGGATTATGGTTATTCATCAATGATATACTTAGTATGTTCAAAGATAAAGGTGTGAAAGGAGTGAAAGGAGAAGAAGAAAAGAGTTTCTCTCCCAAGCCCTATTGTTGCCCTTAGGCAATAAGGATACTGCGGGGAGAGAAGTACCTGTAGCAAAGAGATTCTAGAGTTTGTGGAAGAGAATGAGAACCTTAAGAGAGAGAGATGCTTGTGGAAGATGAAGATATGGTTACTAACCTTCTGCACATAATTGTTTTCCGCAAGAAGGTTGTACCCATTACATTGACAAGGTTGCTGCTTGAATACCTTCCAATGAAACAATTAGGACACAACAAGAGAGATCGAAGGAGGAGTAAGATAGAATTAGAGATAAATCTAAGTGTGGTGGTGGTATTAAAGATAGATAATGAGAGATAGAGATAGAGTTAGAGACAAGTATTGGACTAGATATGCAAATGAAAGTAAAACTAGCAACATATATCTTACATGAGAGCAATCGCCACCACCTTAATGGAGAGAGAAGATGAGGCAAGACTTCAGCCTTTATTCAAGAGAAAGTGTGGCACTAAGATGAGTGTATCACTATGGAATTGAGCTATTATCACTCACTCATAACTTGCCTCAATGAAGAGAAGGTTGCCGTTTTTATAGGTGAGGGAGCCATGTTTTACATAATCACTTGATTAGGCTAAAGAGTTAGCCCAAATCAAATGTTCTTTGGATATTTCTTAAAATGGGAAATATTAGGACTCAAAATATCATGAAATTCAGAATTTTTGGTCGTTGAGGCTCCATGTGGGTGCATGATGTATGTGGGCCCCACCTACGCATCTTCTGTGTGGCTCCAGTAGGGGGTCTCAACTTGTGTGTCTTGTCCTTCAAGGCATCTTTGAGGTGTCACATTCACATGCTTGTGTCTTTTATCCTCCAAATATCTTATTTTATGGAAAATTACCAAGATTACCTCTTTTCACTTGATTCACCTGTTTACCATCTCTTTTTGCAGTGTAGTTGTGAGAGGGTTTTTCACTGGTTTTCCTGTAACTTTTGACCTGTAACTCGGATTGACATGCTTCAAAAGGAAAAATTGTCCTGCTAAAAGAGCTTGACTTGGTTTTGGACTTTTCTCCACGACCTTGGGTTGGGATTTTCAAATTGGGATGGTCCAAGAAGCTTTGGATCTTCCTTTTCATAAAGTCTCCTAGTAGGCCCTTCCCTCTTGTATGTATCCAAGAAGGTATGCATTATTGAAGGGTTATATTATTGAATAAATGTGAAAAGAAGAAAATAATTTATATATGGTAGGGTATAGCTGAGATATTAGAAGAAATATACAAATGCTTTTCCCCCAGACAAAAAGAGGCACAATCACTGATACTTCTCTTGCAGTACTTTCTAATAGTAATGTACATTTATATTACTTCAAAGGTAATACTAAGGTATGGTAGAAAGCTTTTATTTATGCATATGAGTATTTTATGAAGTATACTTATGCATCAAAAAGTCACAAGATAAATCGTTTAATGCCTATTCCCACTATATACGTGCCACAACACGACAATGTTTTGATATGCACCAACCTAGCGACCAAGTCCACAACGTGTTGATATGCCCGCAGGCGCCTGTAGTCTCTGCTGATTTCCCTGCGTCTTGAGATGCTGCAGAGGACCTGCTTGGGCTCTGATACCAGTTGTTGGGGTTGGAGCTATGGGGGATGCCGCCTGAGGGCCATGGCGAGATGATGAACAACAGCACAAGCAAGAAAGAGAGAGAGGAGAGACTCGACACCAGTAACCAAAAACCACGTTGTATTGTATTGAAAGCCTTACAATATAAAAGGTAACCTTTCCATGCATAACTTGGAGTCCAAGTAAAGTCACCTGCATGCTCCATAAAGGGAATTTCCCATAGGCTAGACACTCAAGATAACTGACCAAGGGCTTGAACCCAACAATATATACGCCCATCACTCTAGTGCTATCTATCTTTCCATTACTCACTAAGTAATATACTCTCTATTGTGTACCTTGATATTCCTTCGTGTTCTGCAAGGTGTGTGTGTTTTCATGCAACCCTAATTCCAACAATTCTCCATCCTGTATCAATTGGGTAATGGCAGTCGGAGCCCTAGGAAGGGAGTGGGTAGATGATGAAAGCCTCGCGGTTGGGTGATACTTGAACTGTGCGGGCTGTACTTGAGATCCCCGTAGACACCATGGGAGCAACCGGGTTTCTATGTCTCTGTAGAGACATCCCATTTACTAAAGCTTCATGCAAGGCCATTGAGGATTCCCTTAAGGGGGAGGCATAAAGGAGGGTGTGTACCAAGAACTTTTAGTGTGAATGCAGAGGAAAGGGGAAAGCTCGTCATGTCTGTGATGGTAGTATTGAGCATCCGTACCTATCTCTAGCCTCAATTTACACCCTACACTGTATCTAAGTAGTTTTTGCACATCTCTAGGATTAGGCTTGCAATGTAGGCACCATTTTGCTTGCATTTCTTTAAGGAATGTAAGAAGATGCTTTCACAAAAAAGCAAACGGAAATGAAACAGAAAAGGGAAAATGTGCATGAGGACGCGAAGGCAGGGCACATGACAAGTGTCGTGCAAGGCACATCAAAGGTAAGCGACCAGGCGGCTAACACAAGAGCATGTCGATAGAAGGTCATAGACAGCTCAAACTTGTTGCATGGTTGCAAGCAGATCGAAGGAGAGGAATCCTGAGAGATTCTAGCTAATGGAATTGGAAAAGAGCCAACATGGCAAAAAAAATGAAGAGTAAGGATTGAAAGGTTCGAATTATAGGATAAATATACTTATCCGAAGGTTATCCTCTCATGGGATATCAACACAGAACATAACAACCATGTAGTGACAACCCTAGGTGGAGGGATCAAAATTGATAACAATGCCCCACGTGATTGTCGATCAATGGGAATCCTTTGGTGCATGCTCATGATGCAAGGTGTCGATCATACATGCAAGGTTCGTTTTATCCAGAACTTACTGAAATCAACATATGGCCACCTCAAATTCCCGCAAGGAAATTCTAGACCAACTCAAATTTCAAGCCTTTTAGTTAAAAACTTCAAATTTTTACAGAAATTTCCTTCTCAAATAAGCATGTGGGGTTTTCTTAAGTCCATATGGTGATCATGCAGGGAATGTTTTGCACTTATTTACTGAATACTTTTTGTTTTGTGTGTTGATAGTGAGAACTATAAAAACTTTTGTGTTTGGACTTGCGTTTATATACAATTTTTGATAACCTTATGTCATGCAGCAGTCTAAAGTCATCTCATTTTTGCCATGTGCTTTTTCGAATTGTTTGCCTGCCTTGCCAGGTTTTTGCCAAACTCATTTGCAAATTAGATTCTTAACGTACGAGAGCCATGCAATTATGCCTTTGTTTTCGACAAAACCAAGAGAAGGGCATAGACTTTGTGCTACGTTTTCTTTTAAAAAAAGGGGGTTTAATATCTTGCTATTTATGCAAGCACTTTATCAATGCCGAGAACATATTGTGGTCATGTTTTTGCGAATAGTAAAATCCAATTCCTTGACGATCACTGATCACACATATGGCTGTATTATACAAGATTCATATTCATGTTTCAACACTACATGGTGGAGGCTAGGAAGGACAAATCGGGCTTGGGTAGCCTACTGGCAGGTTCTTAAAAGACAAATGGCAAACTCTCTGTGAGAAATGGGCATTGCTCGATCTATGGACTGTTGGCTCGTGGAGTAGCCCTCCTCGTTGGACGTATATGAGTCTACATATGCTACATCTCCCATCAGGCAGATTGGCTCCCCCCCTTTTTGATCTTGAGTATTGATACCTCCAAGAGCTTGTCAGATCACTTCCCCCTGAATCTCCACAAAGTCAGGCCCATGAATGAGGCTTGCTTCTCGGAGGAGGAGAAGAAGAAACTTATCTTTGGGGAGCATCTCTTTAAGAACTCTTTCCTCAGGTCCTTAGCTAAGAAGGCTCTATGTACACTAAAGCATGATGGGCATGTCGCTGACCGTCGTGCCTAGACCTTCTTGGTGTGGAGCATACAATCAACAATAAAACGAGTAGGGCCTCTCGTGAAAAAGGCTCAAGAAGTTTCAAATAGAGAGTTGAAAGAAGAAGTAACGGAGCTTTCCAAATGGTTGCAAAACGAGAGAGCCTATAAAGGGGAGCACAAGCACTTGCTTGAGGCCAAAGAAATACTTGTTAAGTTGCAAGCTGAGGAGATCAATAAGACCTGATTGATGGCTAGAGAGCTTACCCTCAAACTTGACAGTGCCAACCAAGCTCATTTCTTTACAATTCTTAAGATGAAAAGAAATAGGGACTCCATTACATTAATCACTGACGGGAAGGGAAACGTAGTTAGAGACCAGAATGATATGGCCAAACTGCCATCTTAGTCAAATCATTGGTTAGACAAAAGAATGCTCTCAGGAGGTCGGGGAGGCCATACGCAACTACTCGGTATAGTAAAGTGTGGTGTGCTGCCGGGCTAAAGCAAAACTTTGGAGAGGCCTATTTTAGTAGATGAGTAATGGACTTCCTTGCGGGCAATGGGAAAGGAAAAGTACCCTAGGTGGGATGGAATTACAACCGAATTCTTCAAAGAATTTTGGGAGGATATTCAACAACTGTTGTTGCAAATATCAAACCGGCTCTCTTGGAGGGAAAGTTGGATCCCAGCCTCAAGAAATGGATGATTAAACCAATTCCCAGATTGGTGTGTTGTTCTTTATTGAAACACGTGTGTCCTATCTCCATGGTGATAGTGACATACAAGCTCATTGCAGAGGTGATTGCACTAAGGTGGGCTCCAATCTTGAACAAAGTCATCACCCCTCATCAACATGGTTCCATTAAAGGACGCTCTTTTTATGGTGATATCCTGGCAGCCATGGTTGGCATTGAATATGCAACTTTCACCAAGCAAGAACGCATCCTCCTTCAACTTGACCTAGATAAGGCATATGAAATAATTTCATGGTCATACATTGTGGCGGTCATGAAGGCTTTGGGTTTTGGTCCCAAATTGTGTGGAATAGTGCACACACTTGGAGAGGTAGTTACTCTGAGTTTCTGTTCAACAACAC
The DNA here is from genome assembly GCF_014529385.1 of Adiantum capillus-veneris. Classification (NCBI taxonomy): domain Eukaryota; kingdom Viridiplantae; phylum Streptophyta; class Polypodiopsida; order Polypodiales; family Pteridaceae; genus Adiantum; species Adiantum capillus-veneris. The sequence continues at coordinate 164,310,178 of NC_140938.1, forward strand.
GATAATGGGAATGTTTGAGGTCAAGTGATCAATCAAGCAAGGCTAGCCCCTTGCCCCGCTTGCGATTGGCTCCCACCCTTTGGTAACCTCACTCAAGAATTGCGTTGAAAAAGGAAAAATTCAAGGTCTCTCTCTTCTTGGATGTAAGCATTCACTTGAAAAGTTGTTTGTAGATGATTCTTTGCTCTTTCTTAAAGCCAAGCATGAAGTGCTTAGAAAAGCCCTCGAGATTCTCCAAGTTTTTTCTACTACATGTGGCTAAATGTGCAATATTGAGAAATGTAGTTTGATATCTGTCTTTGTGAAAGCAACTTGTTTGACTGCGTGGAATGGCCATGACAAATTAATCGTAAGGGCATTGTTTTCAAGCACTTGGGTGCCTTGCTAGGGGTGAACGTTTTGGATAAACATAGATTTGATTGGTTCTTGAATAGAATCAATGGAAAAATGAGAAGATGGGATTTTGTGCTCCTCCCCTTTCATAGCAGAGTCAATGTGATCAACGCTTACATGATCCCTTACACTTCATTTGTATCTACACTACCAAAACTAAGCAGATCCAATTGGAAAGAATTTTTAAAGCCTATCAAACGGTTCTTGTAGAAGAGAAATACTAAATCCACTACCCCTTTCCAATGGGGGAAACGGGAATGGATAGCAGGACCTAAAAAGCAAGGCAACATTGGGATCATTGACCCTATCATGCATGTAGATCAGGCATCGTGTGCCAAACTAGTTGTCTCATTGATGGACCAAAAGCAGGATTGGGCCATCATGGCTTGGGATATGATAGAAAAAGAAAAGCTTGCCCCTAAAGGGGGCTTGTGGAAGGAGGTCAGGGTGCACGATAAGCATTTGGGACCTCTCTAGATTTTCATTAAGCTTGGCGGTAGCACATGAGAACTATGACGCAAGTGTAACAAAGCGGTGTCAACCTTGGAATGGAGAGAGAAGTTTAGATATTGGAGGGAATCCTTTCTCCACTGGTCCCACTGGATCTCCAAACTTGGAAGGGGTGCCTTGAACCCATTTTGGAGAGAAGTTTCTTGCCAAGTTAGCACAAAGAGATAACTAAACTATCTCACCTTTGGGATGATAGAAACCTCTGCTGGAAGGATGTGGAGCTTCTCATTCTCCAATATAGTATGGGATTGTACGAAAGACTTCTAATCAGTAGACTCTTGAAAGTGCTATCTTGATCACCTTCACCAATTGGGTCCAAGCTAGTCTAGAAATCTTGGCATTGTCCAAAAGATAGTGTTTTTGCTCCTCGGAACATAGGATACTATAGTGTGTTGGCGTACAAAGTAGATTGGTTCTCCTCGCGCACCAAAATTTGGAAGAAGAATTGGGAAAAAGAGCGTTGGCAAAAGAGTTTTAATGCCATGTGGAAGATCAAGTACATGAAGGTTGGGGAGCCATGCCTACTAGGAATAAGGTTCATGCTAAAGGGATCATCACCGACACTTGCTCGGGCTGCAAAACGGACTTTGAGGACCCACTACATTTGTTTAGCAAATGCCCTGCCTCACGGGTACTGGCCGCTAAAGTTTGCAAATGGGTATGGAAAACCTAGAAAATTATATTCTTCATAGATGACCTCTTATCGGGAGGGCGTAGTTTTCAAAGCCATGGCATTATGGTGTAAAAATAGGAACCTTTGGGTCTTTGAGGAAAAACTGGTTGTGTCTCAATATGATGACATTGTGTGTTTGCGAATTAAGCTCCTTCATGTTATTGATAACAAGAGATGGTCAAAAATTAATGCTAAAGAGTGGCATCATGTACTTAGTTGCCTTGACCAGCGATAGGTTCTTCATAGCACCCTTGGTTTTGCTTCCTGGTAGGGATGTATGGAATCATTGCCCCCTCAAGGCACATGTAGTGCTCGAGGCATATTGTATTCTTTTTGAGGTAATATAATTTCTCTCAACTCACAATTGTGAGTATGACCCAAAGAAAAAAAAAAAAAATCAGAAGCATAAGAGCTTATGATTGTAGTAGGTGATGCCATTGACCTACCATTTTTGAAATAATAGCCTATTAGAGAGATTCTAAGAGAATCCTCTCCCTAGTCCTTCATTGTTTTTTTTGGCCATACTCACAATTGTCAGGGAAGATGTTATACTGACTCAAAAAAGAATATACAAACAACAACTTGAATAGCCAATGCAACTAAGTGCATGTTTCCATTGTTTGGCAATAGGGGTTGCTTTTTCCCTGATCCTACAACATACATGCCCTCAATTCTCTCACCTCAATTTGAGCCATATCACAATTGTCCTCAAAGAAAAGAAAGTTCCATATTCCTTTTAGATAACAATTTTTTGTGATTTGGGAGCAAACCAAAATGATATGCAATCATGTACCTCCTAGGATCGGGTCATTCACATAAAAGATAATCTTTCACGAATCTTGAATCAAGGTAGGCCTCAAAAACAAAAACAAATTGTGTACATCCATTTCATTATTTTAATAGTTTGATAAAAATTGATGTATACTTGACTCAAAATTGTCGCATTTTGCCATCATTTTCCTTTTCTTTTGGGATTCAAACTTTGCAGTACTTAAATCCCACTGCACACAATGATTCTAGCTTGGTAACATGGCCTGATAATTATAACGTTTGCATCATCTTAAGTGTTTTGAGGTATGCCTTATAACAAGGTTTTATTGCTTTATGCACTAGATACACAACATCGTGTCTTGGAGGAGACTTGGTAACTTTTCTCATTTTCTCTTGTAATCATTATAGAATGCCACACTTTAATTGCACTCTCTCTCTCTCTCTCTCTCTCTCTCTCTCACACACACACACACACACACACACACACACACACACACACACACTTTTATGCTCAAAATATTCCATAAATAATATTTTATTCTCCATAAATAATATTTTTCATAAAAAGGTCTTCAACTTTCTATTCATTTACAATCTATGCATTTCTTAGGAGCTATTATCTTCAAAACTAAAACTCCACCAATTTATATTTTTGAAGATGCTTACTTTTATTGAATATAATGTTTTTAGGCTAGAAATTTCATTCATTTTTTGGGTAGATTCAAGTTTGACTTTCAAAAACACAAAATCATAACTATATCCATACCATCAATTCTACACGATCTACAATTATTCGAGACTTTCTAGATTGTCAAACTTCATTAAGACTTTCTAAATCCATATCATCAATTCGAGATCTAGATTGTCAAACTTCATTAAGACTTTCTAAATCCATACCATCAATTCTACACGATCTACAATTATTCGAGACTTCTAGATTGTAAAACTTGCAAAATTATAGACAAGTGATCCAAATTATGCATAGAAATAAGCATTTCCTTTAGAATATATATGTGTAAAGCATGCTACTATTCCATTTTGCCAAAAAAAATGATCTTTAAACATGGTTGACATGATTTTTTGAAAAATCCCTAAGGAAAAAAGCATGGGACGATTGTCATGGATCTAAGTTCAATCAAATGATTGCAGGCCATCAATACATGAAAAGAGCAATTAAGTGAGTGTTACTAGAATCAAAATGCCAATATTTTCCTCCAAAAAAGGCAACATAATAGAAGATTTAGAACGAGTATGCTATCAAAAGATTGAAAAAATTATTAAGTAGCTTCAAAATATGTGTTCTGAATGCATTAAAAAAAACATCAACATCTTGTTATTGGTAAAAGAAAATGAGAGCATTCCAAGACACTTTAAGGTAAGAACCCATCCTGTCAATGCTCAAAGTTGTACCATAGATGATAGCTGCCATATAAAGCCTTGGAATGTGAAGCATGGCTCTCCACCCAATCATATACTTGTAACTAGGTAATGCTTGAGCCACTTCACATTTTCCCTTGGCCTCACATTACTCCCCCTTGAGAAAGCGTTTTCATCCTTGAAAAAAAGTTGGGATATTTCATCTTAAGAACATTAATATTTTCTGGAGTGGCACCTTCTTCAAGTCGGTCTTTCCACTTAACTAATGTTTAACAATGCACATGATGATAAGTACATAAATCATGACATTCTAAAATGCACTCAAGTTTATGAAACTATGTTGGAGGTTGAATGAAATCAACCAAAATTACATTGTCGTCTCTATGTAAGCATTTACATAAATGACTTCCTTGAAAAACCGAATCAATACGAGAGTGCATACGTAAAGAAATTTTGTAAGCCATATCCCCACCTCACTTGAGTAGCTTGAAAGGCCTACAATATCTAAGAGATAATTTAGGGGTTGGTCTAGTTTTCAGACTTCTGAATGTTTTAGCACAAGTAAAGATACCTCTTCTCCTTCCATGAAGATCACTTGCCGACTTTTCTCACCAATGTAATCTTTATATCGATCCTACGCTTGTTGAACATTTTGACAAGAAAGTTTCAACATATGTATATGATCTTGGATAAAGTCTTTGACTTGCTGAAGTTTTTCAGTTGCCCCCCATCGTAATTGGTGATAAGGGTTAAAAACAATACATAAGCATGAGAGAATGAAATCCAATTGTAACATGCTTTGCACTGTTGTAAGCAAACTCTAAAGTAGAGAGATGATTTTCCCAATCAGATTTCTTTTTCTAATGTATTCTCATAGCATATCCTCTAGCACATGATTCACACGTCTAGATTGGCCTATCCATCTCTGGATGATTTTTGGTACTAAGGTTGAGTTGTGTTCCCAATTGTTTAAACACAACCCTTTAAGTAGCATGATTATCAAACTTGGGGCCAGGATCATCACAATGTTGCTAGAAAATCCATATAACCTATATTGGTTGTCAACAAATAATTTTGCTAACTATGGAGTTTTACTAATGGTGTTGGTCAGAACAACTTACAAAGTTTACTCAATCGATTGAGAATCACCCATATCAAGCCATTGCCATGTATGGTGATTAGTGGTGTAAGGCTTGCTAATTATGGTGGATAAATATTACTCGCATTCATAATAATGAACGAACTATCTTGAGCTAAATTAACACTTGAAGATGACACTTGATCATAATACTGTACAGAAAGATGCTTTAAATTATAATTTATCGAGATAGTGATTTTCCATAATGAAAATCTATTTATAGATGGAGTGATACATGCGAGTAGTAGAGGTGGCAGATGCTAGTGTATTCACATACATGGCTAGGTGTTGTGTGCATGAGGAGGTTTAGGGCAAGTGTATGCTCCATGTGGCATGTAAATGAAGTGCTATGTGTCAACACGCTTCCCATATTAATTTGAGGAGATAGATTAGGTACGGTTCACATGTAGCGAAGCAAAGGTTATCCTAACAATCACCCTCTTAATCCTAACTTCATCCTAGATGTTCCCAAGATACATCATGCCTATATCTAAATGGATGCAATAGGTCATGGTTCATACAAGGCACTCCTGATAATACATGTGTTCACACTTTGATGGCATCATAGCATAGTTAAAAATGGATACATCATGCTATGGTTCATTCTTGGATACATCATGTAGTGGCTTATATGATATTTGTAAACCTTTTATATTATGGCAGTGAGGACAAAGAGGGCTTGTGATGGATCCTCTTCTCCTTCTCCATCATCAATGAGGTTGACGTTGCCTATATCCTTGTTTTGAGTTTTCTTGAAACATCTTGAGGTGTATTACCAAGCTTTCCGCATAGGGTGCATGCTTTCACCTTTAAGCAATCACTTGATTTGTGATTGCGCTTCCACAATTCTTGCACTTAGCCTTCTGCATAACATAAGCTTCATTTGATGTAGAGTTGTCGTTAATGTGCTTCTTCTTTTCATCCTGAAGTGAATTACACATCTTCAAACCTAGGTACACGTTCATTTTATTTAACTACTACTGTGACTATGTGATCATATTCGAGAGGAGGTGCTTTGAGAAAGATTGCAATTTTGTCCTTATCATCCACTTTAGCATCTAGAGATGCTGATTGAGTGAAAATGGACTGAAGCCTCTTGCTAAGACTAGCTGAATCTTCATTAGCATTCATCATGAATCCGTAAAGATGCATTTTTAGGCTAATTTTGGAGTCTTCAGTTTTTGCACCAAACATTTGTGCCAAGGTTTCCCATGCTTGTTATGAAGTGTCACATTCATCTATGTAATGAGTATATCTAATGCGATGATGATGATTCCTAGAGCTTGTTCGTCTTTTGACACAAATTGGGCATGTGCACCTCATGTAATAATGCTCTCCCCTTCCCCAATTGGCTTTACAACAACCCCATATATTCTTTTTCATCAAGTACCCTTTAATTTTAACTTGCCAGGTGTGAAAGTTTTGGTCATTGAACTTCTTGGTGCTCATTGAACTTGTCGAGATTCTTGGTGCTCATTGTGTGCTCATTGTGCGGAGCGGTCTTACTTAAGAGACTCTCTCAAGCAGTATCTAGCCTCCAAATTACAATAAATTTAGATATTAAGAACTTTGTTTACCAGGTTTTGAGCAAATACATGATATGCCTCGTTGATGTTATTCTCCATGACTTCTTCTTGTGATGCAAGTTGCTGTGAATTTACCTTCGCTCACCAAAAGTCTTGATATTGTTTCCTTGAAAGCTTTGTTGTGTGTATCTTCAAATTATCGAGTTGATTGTTTGAAGAAAAATTAGCTCGAAGAGGATCCACTCGAGAGCTAAAGTATGAACGCTCTCATAAACCCAAAAGGCTTGTAAAGTTTTAAAAGAGAAGATATGGTTACTAATTTTGAACATGGGTTCGCTGTTGTGGCAAAAACGCATGGCGTCAATAGTGCTAAAAAGAATAGGAAGCTGGGGCCACTTGGTGTCGCCAAGTAATAACTTGCTTAGGTATGGAAACTTTGGTGGCCTGGAGATTAATGATGGGCTATAGCCATATTGAGTGGCCTAAAGAGTTGCTGACTCAAAAACGGCTTGAGAAGGCACACACAATAGCATATGGGCTCGTGCTCTAATTTGTTGGGCTTTGGGATCTATGACTCTCTTGGCTCTCGTGGTTTGCAGGTGGATAGAAAGCTATCAAGGTAACGGGATATCGAGTGGTACCGCCAAGCAATGTCATGGCCAAGAGTTGGGGGGCAGTTACAATTTGAGTGCAGCTTTAATGTAAGAGCATGGGCTTAAGGTGCAATAGCATAAGTGGATGTTCAATGGGTCGTGGGCTAAGCTAAGGCAAGAGACAGTAGATAGAATATCATAAGCTAAGGCTAAGCTAAGGCAAGAGGCAATAGACAGAATATCATAAGCTAAATTAACACTTGAAGATGAAACTTGATAGTAATGTACAAAAAGATGCTTTAAATTACTTATTGAGACAGTGATTTCGTACAATAAAACTCCATTTATAGATAGAGTGATACATGCGAGTAGTAGAGGTGATAGATGCTAGTGCATCCACATACGTGGCTAGGTGTTGTGTGCATGAGGAGGTTTAGGACAAGTGTATTGTCCATGTGGTATGTAAATGAAGTGCTAGGTGTAGGTATGTTTCCCATATTGATTTGAGGAGCTAGATTGGGTGCGGTTCACATGTAGTGAAGTTAGGGTTATCCTAACAAGTGGATCCACAATAAATCCCATAGAGGTATTGCACTTGCACCATGGTGAAAAATCCTGTCAAGCTATTATTTTCATGAGTTGGCATGCCACTACAGATATGCCACCGCTAAACACTAGGGTGCATAATACGTAGTGCACATGCATTAGTAACAACTTACCCGTTGAGCGTGCCTTTCCATCATTGGTATGTCTTGTGCTTTTGCCAATGCTCATAGAAAAGGTTGTGCTCATAGCATACATGAAAGGTAAGGGAATATATGTGTACATAGATTTTTGGAAATATTTAAACACTTTCCACCATAATTATAGAAAGCCTTACTATTATGTTTGAACCATAATAGAATGTGAAGATAAATCACATCCAGGTACAAACTATGAAAAATTTTCAATAATAGAACACAGCATTGCTTTATATGTAAAAGATATGTAAAACTACAGCTCAAAAATGTTAAAACAACCATCTATTATTGCTCTTTATAGTACTTGTTGCATTAACAAGTCTTACTAGATATCTAACAATTTCTAGCCATTGAAATTGATTCTGATACTGGACGTGCTTGATATGGTCTTAAAAAAAAGGATTTTACTAACACCTAGGGACTCTAATTTGCAACAAATAAGTGAGTAAAAAAACACCATTGTCAATCCTAGAGACTCATATTCTCCATATGTGGAATATGTGTCATATATTGAAATCAATAAATGTGATATCCAATAAGTACAAAAAGTACATGAGTGTGGAGATAACTAATAGCACTTAACAATAGGAGTGAAAGGAGCCCTTATAAACCTTGCTCCACACTAGCTAAACCAAAATCCATGAGTTTTGTTAGCTGAGGCAATGTCAGTTAATAGGAGTTTCTAAAGGCTCAAGCCTTAGGAATGCCAATCATAGACGAAATACAAAGAAGCAATAAAGATTGGAGTTACACATTTTTCACATTTTTCCAAAATTGCCATGTATTGTGTTTTCCTGATTTCCTTGAAGCCATTGTGAAAATGGTAACATGTTACAAGCTTGATGAGAGGTCCACGCTATAAAGAATAGGTCAGTTAGTATGCCTAGGTTACAGATACAATAGGTTATAGAGCCTTAAAGGCCTTTGGAACCATACATTGCATATTTTCACCCTAGGTATATAAGGTAGTGTGTAAATGTAATCAGGGTTTCCAGCCTCATTTGTTGAGACCACTCTTAGTGAGAGCTCATGAGGTTTGTGTGGCTATGGAGTCCTTGAGCTTCTCCTTACTCATGTGACTTGATTAACACTAATCAATGCTTGATTGTCCTTCACTATGTCTTTTTCATCTCTCTTATGATTGCCTATGATGCTTTGATTAGCTAGATCTTAAATAATTAGTGGCTAATCCTCTCTAAGCTTGTATGATTTTACTCTATTTGAAATCATTAGTGTGTGTGATTGGGTTGATTAAAGGTGAAGAGAAGTGGATGTGGAGATTGCCTATCTTTGTGGCTTAGCTCCTTCACAGGCCCAGAAGCTCACCTCATAGAGTGCCATTCGTGTTGCCATGATTAGATCACTAATCAGGTGAGTGTTTCCATGCCCTAGCCAAGAAGCTCATCACTCCCGACTAACAATTATTATTTGTTGGTGATTGGAGATATGCTACTATGGTATCCTCAACATTTGATACCATTTTTGAGGATCGATAGCCTACGCTAGTGTAGTTATGGCATAATTGAATTAGTTTCCTCACTAACTTCCTTTGTGTTTTTGTTGTTTTGTGGATATTATATATATGTGCATATGACAATGTGTTCAATTTTCCCTAATTTGATACCAAATCTTGCTAATTATGTGCCTACACACTCTAATTTCACACGAGTCCCTTGCTAATTTCACTATTTTTTGCTAATGTACGCAAGAATGTTTTATTGATTGGACTAATTTTTTGTGCTTATGATTTGATATTTGCCTAATTAGAGGTCTGGATTGCATTCTAGCAATACTGATTTGTGTTAATCACTTGACGATTTATTGATTTTGAAATGTAAGATTAGGGCTTTGGAGCATCCATAAAATTGGCCTACACATCAAGTAGTAAGCAATTGGATGGTGTCACTGTATTCAAGATTTGTTCAATATGCCTAGCCAGTGTCAAGATTGTGATTTGTTCAATATGCCTAGCCATTGTCAAGATTGTGATTTGGATCTTTTGATTGTGCGTTTGCATACTGTCATAATGCCGATTTTTTCTTAGAATCAAATGTGCATAAACTGATGGTTTCATGTGGTAATTTGCATTGTTGACTTGCTAATTACATTCTTGAATGGTCAATTGCAAATGTGTGCACTAAAGTTAGGCCTAATTCTAGATGTTTACTAATTTTCCCTTGTGCATGCCTAATTTTATGTGTATGCCTAATTGAGTGTGTGCGTATGCCTAATTTTAGATGTGCACTAATTTGCCCTTGTGCATGCCCCTAAAAAGCAATGTGTGCTTAGTGAATTTGTAAGTGTGTTGATTAATTTTTGATATGGCTATGCCTAATTAAACATTTTTGTGCTTAATTTGCAAACTTGACATGATTAACACTTGCGTGTGCACACCTAAAGTTGGTAAAAACTGCCAATTGCTAGTGAATGTGTGCATAAAAAATGGTTTATGTGCTTGCAAAATTTTCTATTCTATTGAAAATTTGATGTGTGTAATGGTTAAATGCTAATTTTTAGATCAAATGAAGGATTGCAGGATATGCACAGCAAGAGTAGGGCCAGAAAGATCTAGGCTATTTTCAGCAAATGCAAATTCAGTCACCTACACTCTCGTCTTGAAATCTATGCTTACATCTTTTAGGCACGTGTCTCTATACAAGTGCTTGAGGAGCTTTTTGTTCGAAGTGTGGGCTCTTGGAATGCACTAATTGCAAGCTTTTCCCCACGTGACACGGGGCAGGGCTAGAAAGATCTAGTCTATTTTTGGTAGATGCGAAGTGAGGGCATCTCTCTATATGCAATCACCTACACATGCATCTTGTGACTATATGCGAGATGATGATATGGGCACAAAAATTCACAATTATATTGTTGGTCAGAGGTTGTTGAAGAATAGACAAGCAGAGCATGATGAGGAGTTAGAAGGAACGGGTTTTTCTTTTCTGATCGGACTCATTGCAAGATATACCCAACCTGGATCTGGCAAGAAAGGTATGGGTTGTTTTTACCAGATGTGAACGAAAGGCCTCTCTCTAATTGTCGGGCCTGGGCCAAAATAATGGCATCCCAGGTGGAATCAGGAGGTTTCTTTAAATTTGAAAAAATTGTTTAGATTGTGCAAGATTCGCAAAGGATGCATGCATGCGAATCAGTTGCCAGCTCATTTTGTGATATGAACATCTGAAGTGCTTCTTTAGCTAAGTGGTTATGTTCATCTCTACAGCTCTAAAGCTGACTCTGAAGCTCATTAAGGAGCCTTGGGTGATCCAAGCTATTATCAGGGTCAAGGAGTGGAAACGACTATCCACCAGTTCCATAGGCTGGTGAGGAAAGCATGCATCATATCGATTGCAACACAAGATGCTTGTATGACAAAAATTGAGCCTGATATTGTTATTATGGGCTATTGATGCAAAAGGATGTTGTGTTTGAAAATGCCTTGGTCAATATGTCTGCCAGATGTAGTGCACGTTTCACAAGAAGGTTTGTCGGGAATGTTGCCTCTTGAAATGCAGTGATTGCAAGATGTGCGCAACAAGAGCAGGGCTAGAAAATCTAGGTTGTTTTTAGTAGATGCAAAGCATTGAAGTGCACTAGTAGAAAGATACACACAATAGGAGTAGGGCCAAAAAGCTCTATGCTATTTTCAGCTTCCTCTTCAGAGTGTGGACTTGTGGAATGCACCCATTGCAAGATTTTCCATTGGAGAAAGCTCTAGTCTCTGCACATCTTGAAGGCATGTGGCTCTACGCAAGATGCTCATATAGCAATAAAAATTCAGTCTAATATTGTTAGTCAGGGGATGTCGGTGAAAAAGGGTTTCATGCTTGGCCATTGCCTTGGTCGATATGTAATCCAAAGGTGGTGCACTTGAGAAAGCACAAAAAGTGCTTGAGGAGCTTCCTGTCTGGAGAGGAATCCCAAACTCTGAGCGAACTTTTTCGAGCGATGGTAAAATCGAGCGAGTAAATGAGAGGCACTTTATTAGAACACACATAGCCCTTATCTCCTATAAGTCAATCATTTCTTCATTTGAGAGGTTAAATAAATTGTCCCTAGAACTCTTAAAGATGACAATTAAATGTATGAATGGATATAGAAGAGGAAGGTGCTAGCAAGCCTTACATTGGATAAATCTTGACGTTGTTCTTTCTTGTGTTTTTTGCTAGAAAGTAAAAGAAACCTTGTAGATTTTCCATTGCCCAAAGGAATTTTGTAATTTTAAAAAAAATAATTTTTCTCAAACATCGGTGACATGTTGTCCGCAACCCTTTCTATGCATTATCTCGAGCTTGCCGGTTGCCCCCCCCCCCCCCCCCCCTTTACTTTTGCACTATATTTAAGTATTTTTAAATTGTTTGCTTAATAATGACATACTATCACTCGAAAAAAAAAACCTTAGGGTCCTGCAAATTGAGAGCGTCACCTATTTGTTGCTATTTAGTGATGAGTATCAGTATCCTCATTGAGTTTTATTTAGATTTTATGAGGAATCTACCAAGATCCCAAAAGACAAAATTGAAGGTCGACTGCACGCTAGAAGTTTGTGTTGCATCGACTATTGCATACTTGTTTCCCCGCCTTTCTTGAAAGGAAGAATCTTAATAAAACCCATTAAATTTTGTTCTACACTTTTTCTAATCCCCCCCCCCCCCCCCCCCCCCCCTCTCTCATTGTGCATGTAATAAACAAAGAATCCAGAGTCCTGACCCTCTATTTACATGTGACAAATCTCCCTCTCTCTCTCATGTGACCCTGTGTGGGTGTGTGTGTGTGTGTGTGTGTGTGTGTGTGTGTGTGTGTGAGAGAGAGAGAGAGAGAGAGAGAGAGAGAGAGAGAGAGAGAGAGAGAATGTGCAGCATGCCTTTGATGAGTCTATGGAAATTCATGTGATGTAGCCTACACACAAAAAGACCCTGTTCATTCTCAGCCAAGCTCTTTGCCACCACATCCACATCTTGTAGTGCCATCACCATCCTCAAGTGCAAAGATTGTTGGGGACAAGGGCTATTACTGTCAGTTTTTTTTTTCCGCCAGAGGCAACTCTCTTTCTCTCATTGTATAGATAAAAAAATCTCCCTCTAAGAATCTACCATCCTTTGAGGGAGGTTTTTTCATCACACTTTAAAAAATAAAGTCAATTCACTTTAGCATTGTGTACACACACACACACCCTACCCTATTTGGCTCCACTTTGTATGTATTAGGTGAAATTTGCTTAAGATTCCAAATTATAAATTTCTCAACTCCTCCTCCATCCCCTCTGCTTTGAGATCACAAGTCTCACATCCACCATGCCCACTGAATTGACAGAGCAGAGCCTCCCCCACCCCCTTCCCTGCTCCCCGAGGTGCCACTCCTCTTCTTTGATTGTCCCATTGAAGCAACTTGCACTCTCTTGCGTGACCCTGCATAGCACGCCCTCCGTCACCCTTGTCCCATGAGCATAGTCTATAGGAGATCGGATAGCATAGTAAGAGACGACTGATGCGTAGGTTGCAAGGTAGCATGGGTGTCTCTCTCTCTCTCACACACACACACACACACACACACACACACACACACACACACACAGATAAGTGAGACCCGCATAAAGAGAGAGAAAGAGAGAAAATTGAAATGTATAAAATGGTGTCTCCTATGTAGCTCGAGCACACAGAGACCCCCCTCACTTTCCATGCTCGTCCTCGCTCTTCGAGTCTATCGTCCTACCTGGCACATTCCCTACTCGGCTCCATGTGTCCCTTCTTCCTAGATTCCACTTAAAACAATTGCTTTCAAATTGAACCCACATATATATAGCGATGTAGTTGCACCTCCCTTTGCAAGTTCGTGGGGCCTTCCATCTCCTTCGTTGATTTGCATGTGGCTACGGTGTTGTTGTTGCCTTGTCTCCTATCCCCATGCGAGCAACACGTGGCCTTGCACTGCCTCCATGTTATGCGCCATCCTCTCTCCTTGCTTGCTTGCGACTTTTCAAGCCACTTTTTTTTAATCTAAAAAACAAGGATCTCCTATGATTCCATGAAAACAAAATGGGTACACCCTTTCACATTTTGTATTCACTATAAAAAGAAATGCTTTTAAAAAACCAAAGCTTTCCTAAAGGATTCATTACAAAAAAAGGGAGACTTTAGAAAAAAAAACACAAAGTCTCCTAAAGGATCTGCGCCGGCGCAGATCCTTTAGAGAGACTTTGTGTTTTGTTTCTAACTCTCATTTTTCGAGTAAATCCTTTAGGAAAACCTTTTTTTTTAAAACTCTTCTTTTTATAGTGGATATAAAAAGTGACCAGGTAGGCAAAAGGAGGCATGGATATGTGGAGGAGAGAGAGGAGGAGGGGGTTCTAATGAGCAAAGGGTGGGGGACACGCAGAGAGAGAGAGAGATTGATTTTTATGTTGCAGAATCCCATGGAGGCTTTAATCCACACACGATAAGACACATCACTCTCTCTCTTCCTGTGGTCGACAGGCGGCATAGTTCTCTTTGTCTTGGCCCACTACTCCGATGCATGCATCACAAGGGTGAGTGCGATCCAAGTCTATCTACAAGTGTGATGGAGGGAAATCTTGCCAAAGTGAGGATGGAGGGACTCAACATGCCAATCATGCTCAACACATGGAGCTTAGGGAATTGTGGAGGTTTCAATAAGGAGGTCTCGCAAGATGGGAGTATGGACACACTTGAAGCAAGGGAGGCTCCCTTTCGAGCGGGCAAGTTATAGAGAAATAGGATATGGTAGGATGAGCAAAGGGGGTTAGACAAAGCATGACCATTAGTAGGAGAAGACGGAGGCGAGGGGGAGCGCCACGTGTTTGCTTTGCAAAGAGGGAGAACAAGTTTGCAGAGAGGAAAAAGAGAAAATGGGGAAAGATTTGCGTTAGAAAAAGTGGAATAGATCGAGTAGGCAAAACATAATGGAGCGAGTGAGTAGGGCGGTACCATTTTGTTTCCTGGGGGAGGCTTTTTTCTAAAAAAAACTCTCTTCTTTTTGTTGTGATCCTTTACGGAGGCTTTGTTATACTTTGTTTTTTAAAAGATCTACAATGTATTTTTCAATGTGTTTTCCACCCTCCATTTCTAGAAGGTCATTAACATTGTTGTCACACTAGACTTCAAAACAAAAGTTGCGTATTTTTCTGATCGAATGGGAGTAGCTTAGGTGGTTAAACCTTCAACTTTGGCCTCGAGACTTAGGCGCTATATGTCAAGGTTTGACACCTCTAAAATGAACTCCCGTGTGCACTTTTTGCAGTCGGTCATTGCTTGGAGAACTTGGCTGAGATTACGAGGCCATCCCTTTGACAAGGGGTGGGGGCCACCTTTTTCCTTTTCATCTACAAATGACTGGCTGCCACCTCCGCATGGCCTTCACTTCCCTGCCCTAATGTGATATGGGCCTAAGAAAAATCACTCTTCTCATTCAAGAGGACTATGAAATCTTTCTCTCTCTCTCTCTATCTCTCTCTCTCATGGAGAATACAATTAGGCAACAATTTTAAGAGTCTCGGATCTGAATAGACACCATCTCAAGGAACGTTACAATTTTGTGAATTTTGAAATTCAATATCACTCAGTAATTAGGCTTTTGACACATGGCACTTCTCAAGTCCTCATTCTCCCTCTTCTCAAGGTCCTCATTACTTGTCTCTCTCAATTATAAGAGCTAGATATTGTACATATTATAAAAATTCTCTTCTCATTTTTTTCCCTAACTAATAATCCTCACCCACACATACAACTCACCTAGCTTATGCAACAGTGCACCTTGGGTTTTCCGTGGTCCTCTGGTATCTTCCACCTTAGCCTACATTCACAAAAAGATGTGCAGTAAAGGGGGGGGGGGGAGAGAGAGAGAGAGAGAGAGAGAGAGAGAGAGAGAGAGAGAGAGAGAGAGAGACAATATTGTGCGCTATGGTCAAAGAGTGAAGAGACTACATTTGCAAAAAGGGAGAAAGAGCAAGGGGATGAAAGAGGAGAGATAGAGAGCATGTGGCATGTATATGCCCTATAGCTCTTGGAGTCAATGAGTTGCGTCTCTTGAATAAGGACATGAAGATAAAAATCAGCACACATAGATCACGACTCTATTAGTCTTTGATGGTGGTTTTGTGTATGCTATGGAGAGAGAGAGAGAATATAAAAAATATATATACATGGTCCCTAGGTGGCAAGCCTCCCTCTGCTTCATCCTTCATGTTGAGTATGGGGCTCTAACCGCACCACATAGGACAACATGGGCCCATGCGATAAAAATATTTGCTCGAATTTTGATTCGCTCGAAAAATGTCGCTCAGTATATGGTAAGACTTCTGTTTGGAATGTTGCCTCTTAGAATGCAATGATTGTGGGATCTACACAACAAGATCAGGGCCAGAAAGCTCTAGACTATTTTCAGCGGATGCAAAGCATCGAAATGTATGGGTTGCGAGATACACACATCAGGAGCAGGGCTAGAAAGCTCTAGGTCATTTTCAGCTTCCTATCCGGAGTGCGGACTCTTGGAATGCAATGTCTGCACGATTTTCCCCACGGCAGAAAGCTCTAGTCTATGTTTAGTAGATACAATCACCTATGCATGAATCTTGACAGCATATGGCTCTACACAAGATGTTGATATGGGCACAAAAATTCAGGCTAATAATGTTAGTCAGGGGCTATTGTTAAAAAAATATGTCGTGCTTGGAAATTCATTTGTCGATATGTATGCCAAATGTGGTGTACTTGAGAAAGCACAAAAAATGCTTGAGGAGCTCCTGTCCGGAATGTCCCCTCTTGGAATGCACTGATTGGGGGATATGCACAACAAGAGGAGGGATAAAAAGCTCTAGGTTTTCTTTTAGCGAATGAAAAGCAAGTATATCTCTCCAAATTTAGTCACCTATACTTTCATGTTGATGGTTTCTCGCTAGGCGAAAGCTCTTGGAGTACTCTTATAGAAGTTTGATACCCAATTCGATCTTATTAAGAAAGCTGTGAACTCTTTCTTTGATGTAACACAACGGCAGCTCATCAACATTGTTTATTGAGTCATTTCTTGGAGAGTATTGATTCATCATTGCAGTACATGCAAGTGTTTAGAGGGAGGATTTGTACCAAGTCAGGAGGATAAACAATGAGCTCCTCAACAACGGGTTACTTAAAAAATACATAGATTTAAGAAGCACATTATTGAGTATGTATGCCAAATATGGTACCCTCACGAAAACACAAGTTCGTTCTCGATGGGCTTCTTGAATTTCATGGCTTATATGCCCAACAAAGTTGTGGAAAATACGCACACTGGATGCGAAGGGAAGGCCTGTTTCCATATGAAAAATGACATGCTTGGTGACACTTTGGTTTATTCTCTCTAGACTTTTATCACTTGGAATGTATTGACCACATGATATGTCCAACATGGCTATGGCAAGGAAGCCCTAAGTGGTTTTAACCAAATGTAAAGGGAAGACCTTTATCCTAATTCAATCACCTATGCTTGCACCATGAAGGCCTATGGCCTAATGCAAGACACTCACATGTGGGAGAGAATTTATGAAAAGACAAAGACATGCACACTTTTTGTGACACAAATGGTGGGATCCACTACTCTTTAAGGACTCGCATCTGTCTTAAAATTGTAGTTTAAGGTAGGGTGCATTGGTGCCATTGAAATAGAGGGCGCATTGATTGAAGGACTTCCTATCCTCTGATCGTTCCATTGGAACACATTTATGCCAAATGCGGTTCCCTCACAAAAGCGCAAAAATTTCACGATGGTCATCTCTGTGATACCGTCTCCCAGAGCGTGTTGATTTCAAGATATGTCCAACGTGGCTATGTAAAGGAAGCTCTAGGTTGTATCTACTAAATGTGAAGGGAAGGCCTTTCTCTAAATGCAACATTGATGTCATCATCTGATCATCCTTCAGTTTGGTCGGCTCTTTGAAAGCTTGTGGTCTTACACAAGACCTTCACACATATGAGAATGCACAATGAGATTGCAAGATTTACCAATGTGAGCATGTAGAACGCATATGCGCAAGCTCATTCACAAATCTTTGGCCAATATCATTGTGTTGGTTAGAATAGTCGACAAATGAATGCCAAAACAAATGACGTAAGATACTCTATTCTTTACTCATTACTAAGAACGCTGTGAAATGAACGCACTGAAAATTGCATACTGCCGTGGGAATGGTATGTGCCCTCGTATTATAATAATTGGGGAGGATTGTGCAAACTTCCCCATGCAAGGAGACTTGCATGTTTTTCTTTTTTCCCAAACATAAACAACGGACAACATCTAAACGTGAACATGTTTTAAACGACTCATATCATCTATTTATGAAATTATAACATTTTCATGGTTCTTTTGCGAGGTGCATTGGCCAAAATTGGGGCTTCCGTATTGTATTAAGGAAGGTATCAATCAAAAAACAAGGAAACATACTTTGATGAAAGGTAACAAGCTCTTTCTTTCTTCCATTTTCTTCTTCAAGGACATATTCTCTTGTTGAATCTTCATATTAGACAACCACACTTACACAAAGGACAATCCATACAATAGGCGAGATTGAATTAAAAACTTAATACAATCTAAAAACTAAGGACAAATTTAGACATATCAAAGTTGGGGCATGTAGATCATGGCATTGTGAACACAAGACCATCTCAACTTGAAGTAACAAGATTTGTGGAAAACAAAGCACAAGCTCTCTCTCTCTCTCTCTCTCTCTCTCTCTCTCTCAAGTTTCTCTTCTAGGTTCTTGTTTTCTCTTACTCTTGGACTCACTTCAATCCAATACAAATGCGGCTAACGAAGCACTCTAGTTGATTGCGTTTTGTGCATTTTGCTATTTGTGGAAACTGCTTTGTTGATTTCATTGTAATTAAATTTTTTGGTAAAACATGTTATTTTGTACATGTCAAAAATGTTTGTGATGATTTTTTGAGGTAAGTAGACTGTTTTGAGAGTTTTTTGGCATGTTTTTGAATCTTTTGGATACTTTCCTATTTTTTGGCTAATTTTCGAAGGATTGCAAAATTAAGATTGATTTGTTTTTTTGCAATGAACGCGGACAAGGTTTGACGAGTCAGTGTGCAATCAGGCAAAGTTGCAACAATCATAGACGACTACGACGGTAAGTATTTGACTTTGACAAAAAGATCGAATCTGATGACCCATTTTGGTGAGAACTCTCTCTTGCTATGATTAAGGTTCAAAAAGTAAAAAAAAAACTCCCCTAAGAAATAAGCATGCTTATTGTGTTCTCTCTCCACTCTCTCTCTCTCCTCCCCCTTGGAAAAAAAGCGCTTATTTACTGTCTCTCTCTGTCTCTCTCTCTCCCCTACTAAAAAACAACGCTTATTATCTGGGACCCTCATACACAAATACACACTATTATTTAACCTCCTTTCGATGCTGAATAAACACACACACACACACACACATTCCACTTATCACACACACACACACACATACACTCTTTTTCCATTGCCTGCTTCGAGCGCTAAAATCTCTTGTATCGCGTTGGTGGTCACCATTTCAACCGCCCAATTGACTCCAAGCATTGAAGCCCTTTCGACACTGGTTGTCAGGCCCACCCTCACAACACACACACACTCAATCTCTCTCTCGTGTCTCATCACCTTTCTCTTTCTCTGTGCTGTGGGGTTGCCATCACTACGTCTTTTTCTTGATGATAACAGGTCACAAAAAACACACCCACACCCACACCCACTAATCTCTCTCTCTCTCTCTCTCTCTCTCTCTCTCTCTCTCTCTCTCTCTCTCTCTCTCTCTCTCTCTCTCTCTCTCTGGCGTGGCACAGTCCAATGTCGACCCATACGACCGTTTTCTCTCTCTAACCCTCCATCGCCTTGGACCCTGCCACCTCCTAGCACCATGAACTAACACCTACCATGGATATAGAATCTCCATCATCTCCAAAGATTTTCCCTCTTTTCCATGGCTGCTGACTCGCCAGCATGTCATATAGAAATTAGATTTTTTTGTCAAAAATACAAAGATAAGAATAATTCAATGAATTAAAAAAAGACACAAAAATGATAAAAAGTATAAGAAAACATAAAACAAATAGAAAATATCTAAAAAACTCACAAGGAATCTTACAAACTAGAATTAAAAAAAAAATGTCAAGTAAAAATAGTTTACAAGAAAATATAGATAACATTAAAAATTTATAGAAGGCGTTAAAAACTTATAAAGTTTTAAAAAAGTCAAAAGAAAATCAAAATAAATTTAAAAAAAACTCAAAAAATCATAAAAAGAAAAAAGTGTCCAAAAAAGCTCTTAAAAAATGAAAATTTCCCAATTTTTTAATCAAAATCACAAAATCTACAAGGAAATTATAAAATAAAAAAATCACAAAAAAGATATAATACAAAAAAGATGGAAGGTGCCAAAAAAAAGATTTTTTTTTCAAAAAAATCGCACCAAGAGTGAACAAAGAGAAAATTTAACTCCTTTTAAGCGAGCAAACAAAGAGTCAAAACCCAATTGATCGGAAAGAATCACCCGAATCAAAATGGATTCTTAGGACCCAACGATTAGGGCAGTGGTCACAATCCGAAATTGCAAATCAAGGATAGAATTGGAGCTGTTCTAGAGAAAGATTGGCAAAATCCGAGTAGTAAAACTCGATAGAGCTCAAAATTTGGCTTAGAAAGTTGGATAAGAAATCTCTGAACTAGGTCTTAACCCTTTGGTGGAAAACATGAGTGTTCTAGACACATTCAAAAACATTGCATTGCAATTCAGCTTAAGCATACAAAAATAGCTAGAACTGATGGTGCTGACCAAAAAATGGCAAGTGCAAGCAAATGAATTGCAAATTGGGCCTAGAAATAGAAGATCAGAGGCATAATTCACGATTCATTGCAAATTAAGCTATTTAGATCCTTAATTTCACCGTTTCAAGATATTTCAAGCAACTTTGAAGCATTCGAGCTAGATTTGATGGACTCTTGTAAGTATAGAGAGTATTCAACTTCCAAACTTTATTTGGTACAAGCAATATTGTCAACCCGAAGAAAATCCCATAGGGCAACATCAAAATCTGCTAAGAAATAGTTTTTACAGATGAAGCTAGCATGGACTCAATCAAAGCCCATAGTTCAAGTGAACCAAATCCAATCAGTAGCTGCACATGCACAAGTGTAGTATAGAAAATATTAAAACTACAGTCTGATTGAGAAGGCCATAGGTATTTGATAAGTAGTAAAAGCAACACAGGAGCCAAGATCCTACTAATCAGAGTAAAGCCACATCTAGAGAACTCCTAGATGTTTATTCATTTTAGTGGATCTAGGTGTAGTGCAAGATCAAAGATGAAGTGTAGATAAAATTTCAAACAATCGACCCAAGTGACTATCTAAAAATCTAAAGTATGAAATTGGTGCATATGCAATCAAGATACTTGTACATGGACCACAATGTTCGAGTTTACAGTCAAGAGCCACAAATGAACGGTCCAAAAGACAAACTAACAAAAGCCAATTTTATTGGAGAACCAAGTCAAAGGCAGTATACACTTCAAGATGGAGCAGTCTATATTATGAGGTTTAGTGTTTTGACAGAAGATGCTGGCAGCTTGTTGGCCAACATAGAAGAAAAAACTTCTCAACAAGGTCTTGAGATGGACAAACCAATTGAACTATCACCCGTAATGGTGTGCTTTTCAGATTGTGAAAAGAAAGGTGGACATATTTTTTAGAATTGTCCTAGAAATGAGGACAACACGAACACAACAACTACAAAGCAAAACATGTGGAAAATTGAAAATGAGAAATTCAATGTAAGTGCATCTAACTCTTCATTTTTGGTGCAATCAAATGCATTTGCATCACCATTAGAGACACTTGTAAAAGCACTACAAGTTCATAAGCTGCATGAAAGATGCATGCGCACTTAAAAAGCTAAAATCGGAACTGTTCAACAATAAATTCATGTGTGAATTTAGTAAAAGTATCTAGCTATCACCAAAGGAAAAAAAAAATGCTAGGTTTGCAAGTGATCGTGTATCCATAGCCAACAGTGTGCAATCATTTATGAGTCTAAGGGAAACATAAAAGAGAATGCTGTTAGCATTGTATGGCACACATCATTCATATCCACACTATGTAGACCGACAAGGGCAACTATACAAAAAGGGTCGACCAATGTTTGAAAGGCCTACATACCAGCTCACAGAATTATACCCAATGATAGTTCAAGAAGGATGGTTTATCTATGAAGAAAGAGTCTATTATAGCCCATCCTCTTTAGATCTAAATGACATTACCCAAGGGAAACTAGAAATATGTCTAGAGCCAAACTCTCATCCATTTGAACTCAAGCTTCAATGTTTTGATCAGACGAGCATATCTTTTGATTGAAATGGACGTAGATAGAGGCTAAAATATTTGATGCCTTAGGTCCTCAAACCCCAAAAGATCATGTAATAGAAGATCCACAAGATAGAAACTATCAAGGTGAAGATAATATCATTTACAAACTGACTTGGGGAAATATATGTCATGTTTCATTGAGGTACACAAGACACTATGCAGAAGGTTTGAGGATGACAAACACTGACAGTGCTATACACATGCCCTTACAAACCCAAAAGGTGAGCCCAATTCATGGAGAAAGCATTAGTGATCACCCTAGAAAGGGGGAAGCTATAACTTCAACAAGCTCAACTTTTGTAGTAGGAAACACAATGTTAGTTAGAATCCCTAGAACTTCTACCTAGCCCTCTTCAAATCAAAATCCATTAAAAGATCATATGGTGGTTGGAAGTTCCTAGTTGACCTTAATTCCTTGCGATTTTGCTGACAAATGATTCTATGAAGATCATCAAGGACAAAAGTTCCAGTTGACTTTCACAAGTCAAAGTCAAAAGGTAAAAAATCTAGGAGTGTTCAAGCAATTACATGTGAGCAAGCTCACATATTCATATCGAGATGCATATGGTAACGCGTATCAAGAAAGCTCATGATCTTGTACAAACCCCTATGGATGGTAAGCATAATGTCAAATATTTTTCCAAGTTGATACAGAGTGTCAAGCAGCCATAACATGTGAAAAATCTACACAAAGGTTGGAAAAAATATGACTCTTTGGAGAAGAGTCATATTTTTTCCAAAATTATAGTGGATCTTTTAAGATCAAATCTACCCAAATGTAGGCAGATAATGCACTGTAGCTGCAAGCAAAAGGTTTAATAACACAATCAACCATGCCAACATAGACTAAAGTAGGTGATCAAAGCAAGGAGGTTGCAAAAATACCACCATAGTAAGTTTAGTCAGTACATAAAGAAATTGTGAGAAGATCAAGTGTAGCATTATTGGTGAGCATGAAGAAAAGATGTCAAGCAAAGCTAAGCTAGAATTTTAGCTAGACAAGAACCTCATGTCTTTTCACACTTGGAAAAAATGTGGCTAGCCACCACTAGAAGATGCTCCTAAATTTGTTAGCATATCTGGAAAAAAATAAGCAAAATGTTGTGGAATCATTTTCATTACCAATCGAATAGGCTCAACACCCTCATAGCTCAATTTCATGGAATAACAACAGAAGGTGTGCCAAATGAAGTTATATTGAGAATTCCACTGGCCCAAAAGGTTCTAGAGATACAAGTTCAAGCAAGATGAAATCTTCAAAGACAATTAAGAATGAAGACCATAAATGGTCACTCATGGAAGACAACAACAAGGCCTCAAGAACATTTAAAACGGAGATTGATGCCAAAGAAAAGATTATTGAAGATGATTCATCTCCAACAAATAGAACCATAGATGAGAGAAATTCAAATCACGCAAGAACAAGTGCAATTTAGATACAACAAGAAACAACCACAAAAGCTATTGAGTAGAAAGCAAGATGATAGAACTCTTCAAGAGAACCACCAATGAGGATAGCTATAGTCCTCAATAGTTCAGATCGAGATAGTTTCATATGCAATGCTCTATTGGATAAAGAAAAAATGTGAAATATGGTTTCAGAGACCATCCAAATAATCCTTAAGATCACTTTATGTTAGGAAGATAGCAAAGCAATACTAGGTATGGCTACAAGTCAAGAAGAGATGGTTGCTATCCTTAGCATCTAGAAGCATGAAGAGCAGGTAAATTTTCAAGTAAAGCTTTCAAAAGAAATGATTGCAAATGTCATCCTTGAACATCATTTGTTAGACCAACACAAGGCGTACATCGAAGACACAATGTTTTTACTCTCTTTCCCAAGTGGTAGCAAGAGAATGTTACAAGTACTTCTAATGTTGTATTTAGAGTTGCAAAAGTCACAAGAATCAATGACACATATTTCAGACAAAGGTAAAGCTTAAGTGGACCCATCGATGAGTATAAAAGATGTAACATCACATACCTCTACATGAAAGAACCCTAATGGATCAGGTCCTTCAAGCAATTTCACCTTTAGAAAGCCCCAGTCATTTGCTAACCCAAACAAAACCTCTAGGGAGACACACATAAAAGCAAAGGTATATCATCCCAAGTACTGAGAAAGAAAGTCAAGCAAGTGTTTATTCCAAGAAGTCTAGTGAAAGTCAATGATCCAATGTGGATTGAGGATGGAAGATCAACACAGAAAGACAAGCACATGGTATGGATAGCATCACAATATAGTTTAGAAGAACAAGAGTACTATGGAGGTCAAAAACAAATAAGGGTACCAAAATCAAAGGTCAGGGTATATGAAGTGCAATCAAGACCCTCCCAAGGAAGAAGGCCAATAGGCATCATCAATCTCGACAACATTCTAGGAAATATAAGAAGAGGCAATACAAAAGGAGAACACTAAATGATTCTAAAGTATACCACAACCCACAAGAAGATACAAATTAAACATGGAATTCAAGGAATCTTTCTCTTAAACAAAGGTTTTACACAAGCTATACAATTTACAAAGATTTGGCTACCAGTCAACCAAACAACAACCACAATTGTAAGAAAGTTGCATGAAGATCCCAACATTAGGAAGAGGATGGGGTGTAAGAGGGCCTCTTTATTTTCCATGAGCTTATGGAGGTGATTAACATTTTGATGAATAGGTATATGCCATGTGTGCAAGAATGGTGAGTGTGTAAGAGTTGTCAAAGGATGCACTTTTCCCCCCAAAAAGGAGGTGGACAATTTTATGATTTTCAGGCTTTTATAACTCCCACATATGATCTCCCATTTGAGTGGAGATCATGGATCTACAATCTATGTGTCGAGCTCTTTCCATAGGTACGCTACATGATATGGTTCTACCCGCTAGATTTCAAATTTCATTTTGAGGGGAAGCTTTGAATTCAAATGAAATAGCCATTTTATTTGTTTGAACTCAAAAGCTGTCCTTTGATTATTTTCTTAATATAAAAGGTTTGACTTCCATAAAATGCCAAATAAAGAGGTTCCTAGACCTAATTATTTGCCTAATGAATCTCAACAAGACCTTGATCCATACAAAGTCGTCAAAGAAGATACAAAGGTAATAGAGAGACTTGGATACCTAAATCTACCAATGCTCCTAATTAGAATTCAAATGCCAATAGCCAACAGAGGCCTACATTCACATCAAAGGATCCTTTCAACATGCCTAATTGGAGAGTCAAGAAGCATCTTCATAGTCAAAGAAGGACAACTAGTTCAACATAGATGCAAATTCCAAGATGATGAAACAAGTATGTGAAAAGAAACCTTCATGCCAACTTGGTCCTGCACTTATAATCCACTTTTTGAGAATTCAAGCTTACTTTTGCCTGAAGAAATTTTTGTAGTAAGCACAAGAGTGTAAAAAATCAAGTCACTAGGGTGCAAAAAACACTCTTTGTCATACTCAGAGTTGGGTTGCTGAGTTGAGAAATAAGTGAAGCATTAACCCCAAGCTTCAAGTCTTAATAAACTTAGTGCTAAGAGTGGTAGCGATTAGGCTTACGCTCAAGCTAGAAGAGTTGATAATATTTAAGTCGTGTTGCTCATGCTAGATGAGATGAGCATAAGAGTCAAAGTCTATGAACTTGATCATGGTGGAGTGACATAGAGTCCAACACTCACACACAATGCATAATAATATGAGAGCACATTTCCTCAACAACAAAAACCCTTCTTAAAAGGGTGCAAGCTTTTAACTCCATGGCATATGATTTTATAGAGCTATACCTTCTTTCTAAAGAACCCCTCAAAAATATTTTTTGCACAACTTACTATTTTTTCTGCATTTCTATGTATGCATATATAGGATGTCCCATCATAGAAGATATGCATTAGACACTCTTTTTTGATTCCACCTATGCACCTTCAGTGGACTACAATAGGAAAAAACTGTTCCATATTGCTACCTCATATTTGTTGCCCTCTTTGTTTTTTAACCATTTGCAAATAATCTCTTCAGTATTTTATTAATATTCTCCATTCTCATAAGTGCTCCAGTAATGTGAATGTCCCAAAGATACTTTTTTCCCACCGGGTTTTTTTCATTTGGTGATCCAAGCTTTAGACCCTAATTTAGAATCTCACCATTCTAATTGTCTTGTACATACTCCTAATCAATTAAGATCATACCTCGCCATTCTGCTATTAAAATGGAAAAATACGACATCATCTCTCACACCAAAAACAAACTTGGACATTCAAGATGCTAGCGGCGGAATGAATATCAGATTAATAGAATCGATAAAGACTGAATTAAAGCATAAGAACTACTCTTTGCAAGTGTTTTATTCGATAGAAAAAGCTCACATATACAAAATGTGATGTCCCTATATATAGGGAGCTGAAAAGGGGGGCTAAATACTATATCTAGGGAGTGATTGTAGAGGAATAAAAAAGGGTCCAATAAGAGAGAGAGAGAGAGGATGGAAGACTACAGCTAATCTTAGAGTGATTTAGGGAGAGAATTGAGGGTGCTAAAGGTAAAAAGGCCCTAGAGAGAAAAAGACCCTTTAGCCTTATTGAAAGCTTAAATTGAAGATTTAAACTAGGACTAAGGTAGTCCTAGGCTAGGGCATTAGGCTTGATCTCCAACAAACCCTCCTTCAAGTTGATGACCCAGCACAAAAAAATCTTTGTGATACACCTACTCAAGGTTCTTTCTAAGGATACAACACACTTATAATTGTGTGGTTCTCTTAGATGGATACAACAAGAGAGTTCATCCATCTTAGGAAGATACTAGGTAGACTAAAAGAAGGTGTTTTGAGACACAAAAAGACTTTTGCCTAGCTTGTATAAACCTTTAGAAGGCCCATTCTTCATCTATATGCACAAGGTTGGCCTCATCTGAGGCAGTATTTTCTTCATCTGCATCTTTTGAATCTCACTCTCCGATGTACATTGCTTTTATCCGCTGTTTAAGAAAACATGATTCCTTTGTGTGATTGCCTTTTCCACAAAATGTGCATACATTACCTTTTTTGGAGTCTTTGAATGATGTGTTCCTTTGAGGTTCCCTTGAGCTGTTTCCTTTGTAGAAAGGTTGTTGACTTATGTTTCCCTCTTTACTTTGAGTAAGGTATGCTACCTTGTATTTCGAAATGTTCATGTTTCTTATGGATTCTTCTTTCTTCTCCTAAGAGAGATGCCTTCACCTTAGCTAAGATAGGTGTGGGGAAATTTGTTAGGGTGGTAACAAGGCTAGAATACTCATCCAGAATTGAAATACTTTTGATGAGAACAGCTATGTTGATATCTTCTTCCACATCTTTGCTGATTCGTGCTAATTGTGAATGTAAACTCTTGAATTTGCTTAAGTGTGTTGACATACTAGTGTCGGAAATTTTTGTCAATGAAAAAAACTCTATGAAGAGCATGATTTTGGATGTCTTGGAAGTAGTACCAAATACTTTTTCAAAGAAAATCCAAGCTTCTTGTGCATGGTGCAAGAACCAATGTGATGTATACAAAAATCTTGTAAGCCTTACCCTATAATACCTAAGGCTTTTAGATTTCTTTGATCAAATGTTGTGGAAGTTTCTCTAGTTGAAGTCCCTGCAGGTTCTCTTCCTAGAATATCCCATAATCCCTTTTTCATAAGTCTGAATTTTATTCGAGTTTTCTATGTGAAGAAGTTTGTGCCGTTGAATTTATCACTGATTTCCATTTAGGAGTGGTCTTAATAGAGTACTACTCTACCAGTGTCTAAAACTCCGTACAAAAAGAATGATTTACTTAATTGGAAAATGCTTCTTGAACAGAGATTTGTTTGGGTTGTTGTGATTCAACATACCAAGTTTTGCAATATGGGTAGAATTTCTTTCTAGCTGTCCTGTAAATTTTAGGACCACGTATGCGTGTAGCTTTGGAAGTCACTTCTTCTTCGTCACGGTTTACTGGTGTTTTAGTTTCGTTTCTGATTGTGCTAATCAAAGATGAGTTTTTACTCATTGCCAGAGAAGGTCTTACCTCTTGAATTTATTCAAAGGCAGTGTCTATTCTCTTTTACAAGGGGATTTCCTCCTTTGTTCGGAGTTCAATAACTACTAAAAAAACATGAGCCTTTACAACCTTAGGTTATTGGTCAATAAAACCTAAGTCTTGTGAGGCAAGTGCTTTGTATTGGGTAAAGGAGATCCGGTTAGCATCTTCCTTGAGAAGGTCAAGAGAAACTTTCGGGCTTTAGATCAAAGCATGTCAAGGCACTTTGCCTCGGGAGGATTTTAATACAAGCAATGTACTATGGGACACGCCTTTTGGAGGCCTTACAAAATTTCTATAAGTGAAGCTTTATAATTGTCTGCACAGTGAAGCTGCCAGGAGTGATGGATGCCGTTCCTTGCAGGTGATAGCTACGAGCCAGTATCTGGTGAGTGGAGTGCCTGAAGTTGATCACCATGCAATGGATTAGTGATCCATGTGGTGAAAGTCATCAAAAGGACTGCACAAAATGAGTCGCCATGAGACCGATTTGCAGCCGTTGACGGGCTTAGGCAAGGCTGTTGAATTTCTGTGCATGGAGCTTGTGTGTGGGAGACCACGATGGGCTTCATTGAAGATCCCTACGGTGAGTCATGGCGAGGGAAGCTCAAATAATGGGATGTAGAGATGAGATAGCACTGCCGTCCAATCCTTCTGGGAGTTTGAAGCTTTGTTTTGGAGAAGCAAAGCTAGTTTAATGCTCTCAAGCATGCCGGTTGTCCATCCCCTACAATTCCTTTAGCTAATTGTATTGTTGTAGACAATTGCCATTGACAACAATGTCGAGCAATTGAAGAATTTGAAGTTGACCGCCTTCACTTGAGACTTGAGTTGAAATTTTCTTAGGCTATGAGTTATTAAAAACACCTTGATGTTCTATAATTTGAAGGATTTGTAGAGGTTGTTTTTCAGTTCTTCTCTGCGAGGCTTGAAAGGTTACCATGATGAAATATCACAAACATTCTATCAATCTTTTGTTGATTTAACCTGGCTTTGATACCATATTAGATTAATAGAATCGATAAAGACTGAATTAAAGCATAAAAACTACTCTTTGCAAGTGTTGTAAACTGATTAAACAAGCTCACAAATACAGATTGTGATGTCCCTATATATAGGGAGCTGAAAAGGGGGGCTAAATACTATATCTAGGGAGTGATTGTAGACATATAAAAAAGGGTCCAATAAGAGAGAGAGAGAGAGAGAGAGAAAGAGAGAGAGAGAGAGAGAGAGAGAGAGAGAGAGAGAGAGAGAGAGAGAGAGAGGCTGGAAGACTACGAAAAATCTTAAAGTGATTTAGGGAGAGAATTGAGGGTGCTAAAGGTAAAAAAGCCCTAGAGAGCAAAAAACCCTTCAGCCTTATTGAAAGCTTAAAATGAAGATTTAAACTAGGACTAAGGTAGTCCTAGGCTAGGGCATTAGGCTTGATCTCCAACAATGAACTTCATCAACAAACTCATCAATGAATGAAGACAATACATCCCATCAACCACCAACAAACACCTATTTGACCTCCATGGACACTTCTCAATAGTGCGCGAGGACAGACACTAAAAGCAAAGAGAGGGAACGTTAACTAAGCTAGGTAAGAGAATTTTCTAAAGGCCAAAGCTAGGTATTGTAATTTTGCGATTTATTTCAAGACATTGTAATACTCGTAATGTGTTACAGAATTGATGAGAGTTGCAAGCTGTAAAGAATAGGTCAGCTAGTGTTTCTAAGTTGCAATTATAGTAAGTTGTGGAGGCATAAAGGCCTTGGACACCTGGACATTGCATATTTTTACCCTAGGTATATAAGGAAAGTGTAAATGGACTTAGGGTTCTCTGCCTCACTTTGTTGAGACCACTCTGAGTGAGAGCTCATGAGGTGTATGGCTATGGAGTCCTTGAGATTATCCTTGCTTAAGTGACTTGATTTACACTAATCAATGCTTAATTCTCTTTCACTGTGCTTCTTTTATGCTCTCTTATGATTCCCTATGATGCTTTGACTAGCTAGATCTTAACAAGTTAGTGGTTAGTTCTACTCTAATGCTGTGTGATTTCCCTCTATTCCTTATGTGTGCATGTAGGTTTGATTGGAGTACATATGCTCAATGGATCTATGTGTATGTGCTCGTTATTAGTGTGCTACATGATGGGATTAGTGATGTGTGCATTGTTGCAATCATTAGTGTGTGTGATTGGGTTGATTTGAGGTGAAGAGAAGTGGATGTGGATATTTCGAATATATGTCTCTTAACTCCTCCGTAGGCTAAGAAGCTCTCACCTCATAGAGTCACCAATTGTGTTTCCATGATTATCTCACTAATTGGGTGAGTGTTTTCATTCCCTAGCTGGGTACCTTGTCACTCCACATTGAAAATTCTTGTTGGTCATTGGAGTTGTGCTATGATGATACCCCAAAAAACGTTGGTACAGCCAAAGTGTGTCGACCATAGAAGATGGCAGAGGTAGATATGTGCAGGCAAGCAAAAACATGGAAAAAGGCTGGAGCAGCTAGGAAGATCATGGCCTGATAAGAAGTATCGGAAATATATGCTTGATGCGGTTTATAGGCCAAGGAAGGCTCCATGAGGGGCTAATTGTAAAGTGAAGCTTTTGAGTCCAAGAATGAAGAGCTTGAAGTGTTGAAGGAGCAAGTCTAGACGGCTCATCAAACGGAGCCCCGGTGTGCAAGATACTGAAGTTTAAGGTAGAGTGTGTTGCAGATTCTTGTTGGACAGGGCAGCTGGGGATAGGTAGCCCAGGCAAGTGTCAGTGGATACATGTGTAGTGCTTGAGTTATAGAGCGTATGTGTCTTCTTGGACTGCAAATCGAAACTCGGGTTACGAAGATACGGTCAGTTGAAATTTTTTCGGGGGCCAGTTATGAGCCCACTTGCCCGCAAAATGCACCATCTGGTGTTTTCATAAGCTCCCCAGGTGTTTGGTGCGTAGTATGCAGCATATGATGCTAACAGGAAGTGATGGCACGTGGATCGGAGTCTAGAGCAAAGAGATATGCTTGGCCGAAGTAAGCGGTTTGTGGAAAACGTGAGGAGTCAGATGTTTTTTTCCCGGTTCGGGGTGCATTCATCGAGGTCGGGTTAAATTCGCCTTGCGGGGTCGGTATGTGAAATTGAAGATTGGAATGCAGGGTTTCGGTCGGGTTCGACGGTCAACGCATAGGCCAACCGGGTAGGAGATGGAAGATGCGGCAGATGGAGTGCCAAATTTTTTTGCAAAGGGGATGTTTTTGCTAGAATTCTTGGGCCAAAAGTGTATTGCACCCTAAGGCTGCCACATGGAAAATAATACCCCACATGCCCATGGTGACCCTCAAGGCAGAGAGTATATAGGTGAGGCTGTGGCCTCCCATGGTATGAAGCAAGGGAAGAGGAAGACCCCCTTCCATGTGGCGATGGCGGAACCCTAAGGGGGCACTGCTCTAGTGGCTTGTGGTGGCCCTTGGGCGCTGGGAGGTGGTTTTGATTGGTGGCGTGCCCGTGTGGGGAGGTGGTGCTGATTCGGTGGCTATACAGCGATGACGTGGTAGGCAGTCATTCCTTTGGCCTTAGGGCCCCAACATTTTAGAAGAGAACCCCCACCCAATAGTGACCTCACTATTCTTGAGCCAAGGAGAGGGTCCCGCAGCAGAGGTGTGAGCTGATTGGGGTGATCAAAGGTGAACCAAGGAGGGGTATCCCGCGGACAGTGAGCATAGAGAGAGTAAGAGAGGGTGAAGCCAAACAAGGGCAAGCAAAGGGAGGGCCCACTTCAAGGCACGGCCGGGCAAAGCGAGACCAAATGAAGAGAGAGAAGGAACCCATCCGAGAGGAGACCATAATGCAAGTGTAAATGCAAAAGGAGACAAATTGAACGGACGAGGAGTCAAGGGGTTTGCACCATGCAGGTATCAAACAGCAAGAAAGTGCCAAGTGGTGACCATACAAGGAAATTTCTAAAGGAATCTCCAGTTAATTGCACGAGCTAGATAGCTCCTTGTTTTTTCATTTTTAGCCTTAGCCAAGTATTATAAAAGGAGGTAGACACTCATTTTTTGGGGTCTTTTGACCAAGAGGGTTTTTTTGCGCGGGAGAGTGATTGGAGTTTTTGAAGCATGTGTATTGAAAGCTTGCCATTGGAGATGCATACTTGACTATACTATCTCCCTATGCAATAATAACAAATATTTGCCCCTACTTCTTGTGTTGCTTCCCTCCACCCCCCTCCTTTTATCTTGCTCTTTGTGTAATTGCCGATGTTTGCAGAGGGTTTTCCTGCAGCTTGAAGGGCATCACCAAGAGGGTAGAATTGGGGTGTCTTGTGAGCCGAGAAGGGTGAGTCGAGCAGTGTGGGTGCGTTTGTGCTGTAAGGTGTTTATTTTTGCAAGGTGGGAGTCGGTTGTTCTGTATGCTAAAGTGAAATTGTTAATGCAAAATAGCCAATTTGAAGGTGTTATTAGATAGGTTAGGGGTGTTGTGGAATCTGTGGGCTATAGAGAGGCGAACATTTTGTGTGCTCGGTGTGTTCCCTTTTCCCCCTCTCCATCTTCTGGTGGCCCCACAAAGGAGCTATCTCATGCTCCGATTTGCGGTTTGAAGCGGTGCTTTTTAGCCCACAAAGTGGTTGGCCGATGGTCGAGGTTTTTGATGGTCGAGTTTGAAGCTGATGGAGATGGTGGAGCCATGTTTTGGCCTCATATTTACGGGTGTTGAAGATCCCGAGGATTGGTTAGCAGATTTTGAGTTATGGTTGTTGTCGATGCGTATATCGACGGATGCAAAAAGGTTGTAGACGGTGCTAGTGTTGATGCGAGGATGAGCCAAGGTGTGGTTCGATGGTTTACAAAGCATTGATTGAGAGTGCTGGCAAAGATTGCAAAGTCAATTTTTGGAGCGGTTTCGAAGGGTGATTACGTCGGAAGAAGCTAGTACAAGGCTGAAGGTGGTACGCCAGGATGTAAGTGAGGATTTCTCCATTTTGATTGAGAAGTTTGAAGCTGGTTGGAAACAGTTAGAGGTTGATACTGGGGTTAAAAGCAATCAGTATTTAAAGCTGTCAAAGCTGCTAGAGTGCTTACATCCGAGGATTAGAGAAAAGGTCAAAGATGGTGCAGTTACCTATGAAGACATGGTCTATGTGGCAAAGATAAAGAGCAGAAAGATAAAGCGGAAGCTAGAGTTGGACATGATAAATCCAACATATTATATTCTTGTTGCAGAGGTATCAAAGTGCTCTTTGGTCCAACCAACGGTGGTTCCAAGTGCTCGGAATGCCTAGCCTGTAAGACCTACTATTAGCTATGTTCCTTGGAGATTTCCAGTATGTGAAGTGCATGTGCTGAGAGTGGATGAGTTTTTCAACGAGGAGAAGCTCCATGTTGAGGTGAACAAAGAGGCGAAAGCGATAGCAGAAGTGGAGGTTCCGAGACGGGTGAAAAGGTAAAGACTATTCTTGTGGAAAGTTTGCATGAAACGATAGAAGAATGCAGTGGGATTGCAGATATCGAGGGTTTAGGAGCTGATGAAGAAAGTGAGAAAAGTCAGGATGATGGTCAAGCTTTTGTGGAGCAGCAAGTGGTTGCAAATGCAGATACGAAATCGGTTTATGATGCCGATGCTGATGAAGATACAAGCTTGTGTAGATGGGAGACAAGAGAGGAGAAGTACGGATGAGTCCACATCCTATGATGGGGAGACGGAGTCTGAGGAACCTAATCTGGTAAAGGTAAAGTTGCCCTCTTATATTTTTGATGATATGGTAGTCGCCCATGTGCAAGAAGAGCAGGGAATAGAGCAAGCCCATATGCTTGATGAAGACCAAATGGAGCGGTCTAGGCCTACAGATGATGGCATGCAGGTAAAGGTAGTGTGTGGTGCCATGCTAATGGCTATGTTGATGAAAGTAGCGGTGGAAGGTGCCATGGTGGTGCAACAAGTGCAACATTTTTTCAGGAGAGATAAAGCGATCGTGTCTAGAGAGGTATCAAAGTGCTATTTGGTCCAACCAAAGGTGGTTCCATGTGCTCCGGATGCCCAACCTATTGAGGTAAGACCTACTATTGGCTATGTTCCTTGGAGATTTCCAGTATTTGAAGTCATGTGCCGAGAGTGGATGAGTTTTTCAACGAGGAGAAGCTCCATGTTGAGGTGAGAAAAGAGGTGAAAGCAGTAGCAGAAGTGGAGATTCCGAGACGGGTGAAAAGGTAAAGCCTATTCTTGTGGAAAGTTTGCATGAAACGATAGCAAAATGCAGTGGGATTGCAGATACCGAGGGTTCGGGAGCTGATGAAGAAAGTGAGAAAAGTTAGGATGATGGTCAAGATTTTGTGGAGAAACAAGT
This sequence comes from Adiantum capillus-veneris, assembly GCF_014529385.1. Classification (NCBI taxonomy): domain Eukaryota; kingdom Viridiplantae; phylum Streptophyta; class Polypodiopsida; order Polypodiales; family Pteridaceae; genus Adiantum; species Adiantum capillus-veneris. Next base: position 164,344,636 of record NC_140938.1, read on the forward strand.
GGTTGTAGATACAGATACGGAATCGGTTTATGATGCCGATGACGATGAAGATACAAGCTTGTGTAGCTGGGAGACAAGAGAGGAGAATAGTGCGGATAAGTCCACATCCTATGATGGGGAAATGGAGTCTGAGGAACCTAAGCTATTAAAGGTAAAGTTTCCCTCTTATATTTTTGATGATATGGTAGTAGCCCATGTGCAAGAAGAGCAGGGAATAGAGCAAGCCTAGATGCTTGATGAAGACCAAATGGAGCAGTCTAGGCCTATAGATGATGGAATGCAGGTAAAGATAGTGTGTGGTGCCATGCTAATGACTGTGTTGATGAAAGTAGCGGTGGAAGGTGCCATGGTGGTGCAACATTTTTCCAGAAGAGATAAAGCGACCGTGTCTAGGGAGGAAGACAAAGATGGTGCAATAGAGACCGAGTTGCTTTCTTCTCAAGAAGAGCTTGATGTAGTGGTAGAAGAGGTGCTTAAAGAACATGTAATTGAAGCTGAAGATCAAGAGGTGTTGATCAACCTTGAAGGGACGGTTGACGAGGAAGGGCTCCATGATGTTGGAATTGAGTGTGTGGCCAAAGAGGAGGTTGTGATTCCAAAGAAGGAGGAGATTTCAATGCAACTAACATGTTCAAGGGTGGAGAAAGAAGAATCCCAAACAGTGACTTTGCTTCCATTAAAGGTATGTAAGCTATGGTTGATGCATATGGTGGTAGATACAACTATGCGGAGGCTAGTTCAGCACGTGGAGGGTTCTAGGGTAATGGTCTCCACTTTATTTGGTTGGGAGGGAGGGTCAAACATGTGTTAGATCTTGGTGTCAGGTAGGCTATGGTCAGCCTACACACATGATGGTCTAGGTGCTGCGATACGGCACTATGTTGAGCAGTTATAGATGGGTGGAAGATATCAACGGCAGCTGTTTGATCCAGGTGGAAACTATATGATGCAAGGGGTGGGACAACCCACTTGAAGGTTTGATAGTAGGCATAATAAAATTGTGTACATATGGTTTTGGTTTTCTCATAGTGTGTGCCAGGTTTTGCAGTTTATAGGGGAATAAAGCTCTTATGTGGTTGAGCAAAAATGCTCAACTAGGGGGTGGGCAATGATGGTACAACCAAAGTGTGTCGACCATAGAAGATGGAAGAGGTAGATATGTGCATGCTAGCATAAACATGGCAAAAGTTTGGAGCAGCTAGGAAGATCATGGGCTGACAAGCAACAATGCAAATGTATGCCTGATGCGGTTTATAGGCCAAGGAAGGCTCCATGAGAGGCTAATTGGGGAAGAAAATGTAGGAAGTGCAAAGTGCAGATTTTGAGTCCAAGAATGAAGAGCTTGAAGTGCTGAAGGAGCAGGTGGAGATGGGTTGTCAAACGGAGCCCCGGTGTGCAAGATACTGAAGTTTAAAGGTAGAGTGTGTTGCGGATTCTTGTCGGATAGGGCAGCTGGGGACAGGCGGCCCAGGAAAGTGTCAGTGGATACATGTGTAGTGCTTGAGTTATGGAGTGTACCTGTCTTCTCGGATTGCAAATCGGAACTTGGTTTAGCAAGATATGGTCAGTTGAAATTTTTCTTGGGGCCAGCTATGAGCCCACTTGCTTGCATTGGGAAATGTGCCATATGGTGTTTTCATAAGCTCCCCAGGTGTTTGGTGCATTGTATGCAGCTTATGATGCTATCACGAAGTGACGGCACGTGGATCGAAGTCCGGAGCACAGAGATATGCTTGGGCGAAGTAAGCGGTTTGTGGCAAACATGAGGAGTCACATGTTTTTTCCCCGGTTTGGGGTGCACTGATTGAGGTCGGGTTAAATTCTCCTTGCGAGGTCGGTATGTGAAATTGAAGATTGGAATGCAGGGTTTCAGTGGGGTTCAACAGTCGACCCATAGGCCAACCGGGCAGGAGATGGCAGATGATCCAGATGGAGTGCCAAAGTTTTTTTTGAAGAGGGGCCTTTTTTGCTAGAATTCTTGGGCCAAAAGTGTATTGCACCCTAAGGCTGCCATGTGGCAGATAATACCCCACATGCCCATGGTGACCCTCAAGGCGGAGACTATATAGGTGAGGCTCTGCCCTCCCATGGTATGAAGCAAGGGAAGAGGAAGCCCCCCCATTCGTGTGGCGATGGCGGACCCCCGAGGGGGCATGCTTTCGTGGCTTGCAGCGTCCCTTGGGCGCTGGGAGGCGGTTTGGCTGGTGGCGCACCTGCATGGGGAGGCGGTGCCTATTTGGTGGCTATACAGTGATGATGTGGTAGGAAGTCGCTCCTGCAGCCTTAGGGCCCCAGCATTTTAGAAGATAACTCCCCCCCCAATAGCGACCTCGCTATTGTTGAGCCAAGAAGAGCTTCCCGCAGCAGAGGTGTGAGCCGACAGGGGCCGTCAAAGGTGAACCAAGGAGGGGTATCCCGCGGACACTGAGCATAGAGAGAGTAAGAGAGGGTGAAGCCAAACAAGGGAAAGCAAAGGATGGGTCCACTTCAAGGCAAGGCGGGACCAAATGAAGAGAGAGAAGGAACCCATCCGAGAGGAGACCATAATGCAAGTGTAAATGCAAAGGGAGCCAAATTGAACGGACGAGGAGTCAAGAGGTTTGCACCATGCAGATACCAAACACCAAGAAAGTGCCAAGTGGTGGCCATGCAAGGAAATTTCTAAAGGAAGCTCCAGTTAATTGCACGAGCTAGATAGCTTCTTGTTTTTTCCTTTTTAGCCTTAGCCAAGTATTATAAAAGGATGTAGACATTCATTTTTTGGGGTCTTTTGACCAAGAGGGTTTTTTGGCCAGGGAGAGTGATTGGATTTTTTGAAGCGTGTGTATTGCAAGCTTGCCATTGGAGCTACATACTTGACTGTACTATCTCCCTATGCAATAATACCAAATATTTGCCCCTACTTCTTGTGTTGCTTCCCCCACCCCCTCCTTTTCTCTTGCTCTTTGTGTACTTTCCGGTGTTTAGTTGAGACGGGACACGGAAATACAAGAACTGAATAACATAAATTTGCAAGTACGCGGAGTAGACGTAGCAAATCAGAGATCTATATTGATATCAATTCCTGGGTACAAGAAGAGCGTAGCTCCTATCAACCTCCCGGCCACCCCCGAGCTATCTCACTCTCAATCTGTGCACAATTCTCAATCAGGCTCTCACTCTCAATCTCACTCTCACTCTCATTTTTCAATCACAAGACGCCATCACAGTAGCATAGTCTCCTTCTGCATACGGGTTGTCTTCTTCACGCCAAAAAGTGACCTTCTTCCAGTCTTTAGCAAAGCGACCCAAAAATAGGTTCAGAAAGAGACGTCCTGCATTCAAACGCATAAAAACCACAAAACGCAACCCACACTTGTGAGTTAGCAAATTTAGAAACTTTTTTTTTTGTTTTTTGAAGTCCACAATTTCTGACCATTTTCAGCGAGCCATAACTCCCAAACGATTCAAAATTTGACCGGGGCTGTCTCATATGAATTTGTTCGTCTCATTGAGCTCTTTGAAAGTTTTGTGATGCAAAAAATCCATATCCTCCTCAGTTTGCCCGAAAATTTACCTTCAAGTCAACAATTTCCACAAAAAACAGCCTAAAACAGCATTTTCTCACTTTTTCTCTAATCTACGGGCTGAAACGGGCATCAAAATGAAGGAATCGGTAAAAAAAAAAAGAAGAAATATTTTTCCTTGTGTTTAGGACTACAGGGGCTACATACAAAACGTTTCCCAAATTTTGACAATAACATCCTCAAAACTGGCTCTCGAGGGGTGTCTCGGGTCAAAAAAATGAAACTTCACGAGAACAATTAGAATGAAGTCGTATACTGTGGAGAAACGCTGGAATGAACAAATTTTACTACAACCAAAAATACTTATCAAATATTTGCAGAATAAGTCCTATTACATTCTCCCCTTGTCAAAGTTAACTCTGTCCTCAGAGTTGGAAGGAGGGGTATTCAGCATGCAAAACATCTAAATCTACCCAGGAGGCATCTTCTACAGGATACATATCCCACTTAACCAAAACTTCAACAAGAGTTCTACTCCTAAGCTGTCTCATTGTACAATCAAGAATTTTCTCTAGTTCTATTTTCGATGACCCATCATCTCGAAGATCATATCTCTCCTGCAAAACATGACCAGGATTAGCCACATACTTCTTCAATCAACTTACATGGAAAACCGGATGAACTTTCACATGCGCAAGCAATTCAAGTTTATAATCAAGAGACCCAATCCACTTCAACACCTTAAAAGGACCAACAAACCTAGGAGACAATCGCCTATCCTTTCCAAGAATCAGATTAGTACGCTTGGGAACAACCTTTAAGAAAACCAGATCTCCTACATCAAAAGACAATGGTCTCCTATGCCTGTCATAATACACTTTTTGCTTTTTCTGGGCTTCCTTAATGTGACATATAATCTCAAAAATCTCTAGTTCCATTTTCTCAAGCATTTGCCTTGAGACTTCTACCTTGTTTTAGGGTCTGAAAAATTTAAGGGAGTTGAACAATTACAACCATACATAGCTTCAAAAGGTGCCATTTGAATAGACGCATGCCAAGAACTGTTATGCAAACTCAACCAAAGGCAAGTAGTGTACCCAATTTGTTTGCCTCTCACTATAATACATCCTAAGGATGTCTTCTAACACCCGATTTACCCGTTCAATCTCCCCATCTGTTTGAGGATGGAAAGAAGTACTCATTCTTAATTCTGTTCCAATAGCCTGAGAAGTAGACTTCCAAAAGTTTGATGTAAATTTAGAATCATGGTCAGACACAATGTTTCTACGCATACCATGCAATCAGAAAAATCTCCTTGACAAACAATTTAGTAGCATGCAAGGCAGTATCAGTATTCTTCATTGGAAAGAAATGTGCCAATTTTTGCAATCTATCAACCACAACAAAAATAGTGTCAAAATTTCCTCTAGTCGTAGGTAACGCGGTGATGAAATCCATTGATATAGATTCCCACTTTTTACCAGGAACATCTAGAGGCTCTAGAGACATTCAAGCACATACATCAAAATATCAGCTTGCATATTCAACCAAAAGAAAGAGCTCTTTACTTTAGCATATGTTTTGTTGAACCTAGGGTGTCCCGCAAATGGAGTATTGTGACATTCCCACAAGATTTGATGTTTTAAAGAATAATTTGCAGGCACACACAAGCGATCATTATAATACAATTTACCCTTATACAAATGAAACTTCCCCTCAAAAATTTCACCCACATGAGAGTTGAGAAATGAGATAATTTTAGAGTAAAAAGTATCATTATTCACTTCATCTCGAACTTGATCAATTAAATCATTACGCACCACAGAAACCAGATTACATATAGGCCTTCGACTCAATGCATTGGCAACCTTGTTCTCTTTCCCAGCCAAATATTTTAGATCAAAATCATACTCACACAGTAGCTGCAGCCAACGCTTTTGCCTATTTTTAAGCAATGGCTGAGTGAAAATATACTTTAAACTCGGATGATCAGTCCTTAATTCAAATTTCACACCAAGCAACAAATGATGCCAATGCTTTAATGCATGAACAATACCTCCCAATTCCAAATCATGTACAAGGTAATTCACTTCATGTCTTCTCAACTTCCTAGATTCATATGCCACAACTCTCCCCTCTTGACACAAGACACATCGCATTTGTTCCCCACTTGCATCACATGTTACCACAAAAGGTTTCCCAAGTTCTGGGATTTTCAAAATACAATTTTCAGCCACCCTTGTTTTCAATGTTTTTAAAGTAGTTTGACATGATTCAGACCAAAAGAAACCCTTGTTTTTCTTTGTTAACTCAGTTAAAGGGCTTGCAATCTTGGAAAAAAATTTAATATGAGCTCTTTCATACTGTGCTAACCCCATAAAGCTCCTCACATCTCTCATGTTTTTGAGTGTTGACCATTTGACAATTGCTTTGACTTTATCAGGATCAATATGAATGCCCTCATTTGAAATCACCCTCCCCAGATATACAATTTTCTCTTTGGCAAAGAAACACTTACTCAGCTTGGCATACAATTGATGTTTACGTAGTACTTCAAGAGTTTTCCTTAGATGCAATTCATGATCCTTTTCATTCTTAGAATAAACAAAGATGTCATTCAAAAATACCAGAATAAAGTCATCAAGAAATGGATGAAAGGTATTGTTCATCAAACACATGGATATCGCGGGTGCATTATTTAAACCCAAAGCCAAAACTGTAAACTCAAAGTGTCCATATCGTGTACGAAAAGTAGTTTTAAAAATATCTCCTTCCTTAATTCTGATCTGGTGGTATCCAGATCGTAGGTCAAGCTTTGAAAATACTTGCGCACCGCTAAGTTGACTCAGTAACCCATCGATGTGCGGAAGGGGATATTTGTTTTTAATGGTTCGTTTGTTAAGCCCCCGGTAGTCAATGCAGAGTCTATAAGTCCCATCCTTCCTCCTCTAGAAAAGAACAGGGCTACCTCAAGGGGATACACTAGGCCTGATTAACCCTTTCTTTAGCAAGTCATCGAGTTGGAGTTTAAGTTCTTTAAGTTCATCTATGTTGAATCTGTAAGGGGCCCTAGAGTATGGTTCAGATCCTAGATAAAGGTCTATCCCATGGTCTAATGATCTAGGAGGAGGCATACCGGGCAGGTTATCAGGAAATACATCCTTGAATTCATCAAGGATCTTATCCACATACTCTGGATTTTTCCCCTTTCCCCTTTTCAGGTTCATCTTTTAACTCGTTTATGAAGATTAAGAAGGTCTCATAGCCTTGTCTCAGTCCCCTTATCAGTTTCATGGCAGAAATCAGAATGGACTTACAATTTCTTTGCTCCCCTTGAATAATGTGACTACTTCCATTTGAAGATTTAAAAGAGATTTTTCTTTCTTCACAATCACACTCTGATTTTCGTTTCCACGTCCATTTCCCCCATTAGGAAAATTTCCTCGTCGTTGTCCATTGTTACCTTGCCGATTAGAGAAAGGTTGGTTTGGTGGGTTCCGAGGATTCGCTGCAGTATTGTTGTGACGATGGCCCATTGAAATCATCCTCCTAGTTTGGTTGAATTGGTCCCAGTTCTCATAATTCTCTGCCTTTGCCACCGCATCCAAGAAATCAACGCAACCTGCACCCTTTACTTGGAACTTGAGAATATCTCGCAGGCCTTCAATAAACTTCATCTTTAATGTATCTCCAGTGACAGAGCATATTTATGCGAACATATTTATGCATCTCCAGTGACAATGCATCTCCAGTGACAATGCATCTCCAGTGATGACAGAGCATATTTATGCGAGCGCAAAAATTTCTCTTTGTACTTGTCCACATACAAAGGTGTTTTGTGTCCTTCTTGCTGCTTGAAACCATAAAATTCTATTTTTTTCTCCATATTGTAGTGAGGAGAACAATACCTTTTCTCAACTTCTGCACGGAATTCCTTCCATGCAATCACACTCTCGTTGGTACGGGTATGCATGTACGATTTCCACCATAGCTTTGCGACACTACGGAGTTGTAGCATAGCAATCTTCTCCTTTGCTTCTTCAGAAAACTCCCGCAAAGCAAAGAAGTATTCAAGTTCCTCAATCCATGCTTCCAAGTCTTCCCCCGTCTTCTATATCCCATCAAATTCATTAAGTCTAGCCTTCTTGAAAACTTGTTTGATAGCAGCTTCTTCCGCTGATAGCCATTTATCAGCTTTCCATAATTGCCATAGTAAGCTACCCCACCCTACCAAATTCACCCAAACACTATGGCTATCCCTACCATTTCACTGTAAATAGGCGTGTGTGAGTTAGGGGGCTTTTCCCATATCTTCTTAAAAACCCTCAGCTAGCTAGTCACTGGGCTAGTTGAGCCAAAAAAATAAAAAAATTAAAAGTATATTATGGCCTCTTTGTGTGTAAATATTTTATTGTATATATGGCCTAAATATAGGGATTTTTAATAATTATTTTGGTATTTTATTTAAATATTCTACTTAGGTGTGTGTTTTATTAAACCTATGTACACCTTCTTTCATTCTCTTACACCATAATTATATTTTTTGCCAATATTGTACATACTCTAACCTCATATTTTTCCTTTATACAAATCACTCCCACATTTTCACCCTCACCCTCGTGAAAACAAAAAATTGATTTCTACTCATTGGTTACTTTTATTATATTATTTACTTGCATACCTTTTCCTCTTTCACCCAAAATAATTCAAGGAGGGACCATATCATATGATTCCAATATCTTTCCATATCCATAACTCCTCCATATTTTTATTATTATTTTTACTCATTATTCTAACACCATGTGCTCATTGAGCTAAAGTCCATGAATAGTCCATACACTAGTCCCACCATGTATATATTTCTTTATTCACCAATAATCCTCCTCCATGCATGGGTCAAGGGCAACTTGGATGCTTTGTGTTATAATATGACAAAGGAGGGGCTCACTCTTGGATGCATTGTATAAATTCAACAAAGGAGGGGGCCACTAAAAGACTTTTGCAGGCATAAAAAATAGGCTTTTTGGTGAGAATTTTGGCACCTATCTCCACTCCGAATTTGAAGCGGCGGTCAAAAGAGAAAATGTAGCCCACGCTCTGAATAATCACCTCAAATTTTTTCATGATTTTTGGAGCTACCACCGGTGATCTATGATTTTTTGAGTGGACCCCAGTCTGCCCACTTTTCTCACAAGTAGCTTTTAGTCTTCTCTCACCCTTCCACACACCTACTCACTCTTACACATCCCTTCCTCTCCTTCCCTCACTCAAACCTGCAATTTCCATGGCTTCTCCCACCCTCTTCACCATTACCCTTCTCTCTCATCCCTATAGTTCTTTTATGAACCTCTACATACATACACCATCTCTATGCCTCTCTCTATTATCTCCAAAGTACAATTCCATCTTAACCCTTATATATATACATAAATTCAGCATGTGTACCATGATTAACCTCTGTAAATCAAGAGATCTCATCAACGAAATTACCATTTTCATCACGATAATCAACCTTGACGGCGGTGGCGTAAAGAAGAGAAGACAAAGAAGAAGATCGATAGTCATTTTGAGAACCTACACAAGTAAGTCCAAAACATCTTCAAGCTTCACCATCACCAGGATTTGCTCACTTCATTTAACCATCCACCTCATTCTACCCATTGTAAATGTAACATTAACTTTCTAGTGATTACTAACCACTAACATACTAACACAAAATAGCCATTGACCTAACCATAAAAGACACCTCGCCTCAAGACATGTGTATAACACTCTCTCTCTCTCTCTATCTCTCTCTTTCTCTCTCCTTACTTACTTTCACCTTATCTACCATCAATAATGCTCTCTTTTGAGCCCACACCCATGACTCAAGTAGACAAAGAAGGCCCGCAATGTTTTGATATTCAAAAAAATCATAATCCTGATTTGTTAGCTTGTAAATTAGGATTTCCAATAATCTTTATGAGGGGTCTCCAACCTATAAATAGACCCCTCTCCTTCTTGTAAAACAACCTCCAACATCTCACATACCACCCCAACACTCTATGCGTGAGGAGAGACTTAGGTGTAGCAACCACTTGTGAGCTTCACTCTTGGTGTGAGAGAAGCCTTCAAGCTACACATTGCAAGTGAGAGAGAGTGAGCTCCACAAATCTCAAAACCACTATTGTACATGCTCCTTCATCATCAATAAATTGAGGTTTGGTGCTAAGGCGGTCCGGGGCGGGCAACAAGAAGAGCAACCTCTAGACACCCTTCAAGGCTCCCGTGCTGCTCAATTGGGTTGGGGTTGGAAAAAAACAACAAACACACACACAAACCCACAACCTAACCCTACACAAATTTGGGGCACCACCTAGTTTTGGATGCGAACTAGGACGCGTAAAGAGAGAGAGAGAGAGAGAGAGAGAGAGAGAGAGAGAGAGAGAGAGAGAGAGAGAGAGAGAGATAGTGGTCGGGCTGCTTTGAAACGTATCGGCAATGATCAAGCAAACACAACTATATATTTAAGAAAGAGAGAGAAAGGGGGAGGGGGTGCTTGTTGCATTAATACCTTCTTACCAATCTGTCATGACAAATCAAAGTGATATTAGTATTTGTTCAACATAGCTTGCGTAAATTTCACCACAACACATCACAAGAAAAGCCACCCCAATCACTGTCTTAAGGCCAGGGGAGTCCTCTCCACCCTGTCGCCCTCTTACAGTATGTGGGATTTATGGCTAGATTGACGACAACACCAGAGACAAGCTATCAAGAACTTAACAAAAAACACCAAGACACTTACGCATCATTGTTGTCCATTACTTCACGTTGGAAGGGAGACAAAGTATCCAAGCTTAGTCCAAATCCACCCTCCTTTATTCAGCGAATATTGGGCTTACACTAGTAGGAGAAATGATAGATTTCCTACTCTGAATTGAATGATCACTCTCTCTCTTACAATGGCATAGAGTTCCCTTGCTAATCCCCTATTACAACACATGCACATGCATAAGACAATGAGCTTCCACTCAAGAGCTCCTTCTAAAGAGGTTGAGCTTGCCTTCTCAAGCTATAGCATAGTGCTCTTGCTTATGGCTCCCCCTTTTGTGCTAGCTACACCCTCCTTTTATAGAAATTTTGAAGGCTAGGGTTACTCCTCTAACCATGGTTGGGTTAGATTTTCAGCAATTTATCTATTTTCTTTTGCTTGGAATTATCAAGAAGTTGGTGGGGAAAGAGAGAGGAGAGAAATGGAGGTGATAGGACTTTTCATAGTGGGTTAGTGTTAGTAGAGTTAGTATTAATTTACAAATGGAATTGGATATTTACAATGGGAGTATCCATGTAGGATACAAATAGGGAAGAAAAACTCTTAAGAGGTAAGAAAAGGTGGATTTCTTACAAGGTTGATGCTCCAAGTGTCTTGAGTAGGGCCAATTTTGACGCTTGTTGACGGTCCACTAGCTTTGACGGTACATTTTTTCTCTACTCTTGACCTTCCTTGAGAGACAAGGTAATTGGAGCTGAGTAATCAACCACCATGATGCTGTCTTTTAAGAGAAGAGGCTGAATTTTGTGGTTTTTTTGATAGATATGGGTAATTTGGAGGAGGAAAAATGAGACTAGGTGGTCAATTTTGGAATGGAATTGTGTGTGGGAGGTATGAGTTCACCATGGTTTCTCTTATTCTTCAAGGTTGAGGAGAAGGTGAGTAGTGTGCATAGAGGAGTGGTGAGAGAGATGGGGATGATGAGTGGAGAAGTGTGTGTGAAAGAGGAAAATGATAAAGTGGAAGAGAGAGTGTGGCTGCATAGCATGGGAAAACTGGGGTCCACTAAAAAAATCATAGCTCACAGCTCGTAGCTCAAAAAAATATGAAAAAATTTGAGGCAAAAGTTCAGCTCACGAGCTACAACTTTTGTTTGTATCAACTTTTCAAATTCGGAGAGCAAGTGAACTTTAGAAATTCAGTAAAACCGACCGTTTTTTTCCACTGCAAAGGTCCTTGTGGGGTCCTTCTTTGGATGATTCTTTTGAATACCTCCAAGAGTGAGCCCTCCATAGTGCATGTATGCATGCCACCTACCCTTGAACTTATTTGGTAGGTCTATAATTGAAGATATTGTTGAGATTAGGATATAAGTGAATAGTACAACTAAGAAAATCAAATATTGAGGGGTCTAAAAAATATGTACATGTCAAATATAAATAATATAAGTGGAAAAAATATAAAGGGGTCAAAAGAAATCTCTCTCATTATGAGGCTACCATAAAAAGATAAATATTTTTGGTGTTTTAATTTTTTAGAAAAAAACAAAATAGATGTAGGAAGGGAAAAATCAAAATAGTGAAAAAATATACACATAAATAAAACTAGTTTTTTTGGATTTTTGTTGGGGTGGAGTTACACCAAATATAAGAGAAGATTACATGAAAATATTTCTATATGGAATAAAGAGTATGAAAAATGGTAAGAAAAAATTGTGGTAATGGTGGGGCAATGTACAGAGCATAAATAACACACACCTAGGTAGAAATATTTAAATAAATACCAAAATAATTATGAAAAAATATTTTATTTAGGCCCTATATACAAAGAAATATTTACATACACATGGGCCATAATATACTTATATTTTGATTTTATTTTTTATTTTTTTTGGCTCAACTAGCCCAATGATTAGCTAATTGAGGGTTTTTTAAGAATATATGGGAAAAGTCCCGTGACTCACGCACGCTTATATACAGTGAAAGGGTGAGGGTAACCACAGTGTTTGAGTGATTTGATAGGGGGGGATAACTCACTATGGCAATCACAGAGAGCCGAAAAACGGCTATCATTAGCCCTCCCCCAAGACGATGGTATATTCATGTACCATCATAGAGCATCTTTTCCAAAGAGAGTGCTTCAGAGTCCTTGACGAGATTTTTATTGTTTGGCCCCTTAGAAGTTTTGCTAGAGTTACACTCATGCTTCATGTAACAATACTTACATGAGACAGTGGGCTTTTTACAGATCTTTGGTAGATCCTTTGGTAGAAGGCGACTCAAATAGGGCTTCAAGCGATACCCGTTTACTTTCCTGGAGTGCTCTTTACCATTCAAGTCCATAAGCTGATAGTAACTTGAATTGAAAGCCTTCTTGACTATGTATGGCCCTTGCCATCTTGTTTCAAATTTGGTATCAAAACGATTATCGAGTCGATTGTCATACCTTAGCACCAGATCTCCTTCATTGATGCCTTTGTCCTTTACTTTCTTGTCAAGCTTCTCCTTCGCCTGCGTAGCTTTCCTCTTGTAGCACTCGTATGCTGCTTCTCTTTTCCACTCAAGCTCAGCTAAGGTAAGAAGTCGATCCATCCATGCTTCTTGATCATCTTGTGCTGCTTTGCCATGAAGTCGCATTGTTGGAATGTTGAGCTCAATTGGTTGTAAAGCCTCTTGACCATAGACCAAGTGAAATGGTGTGAACTCCGTGGCTTCCCTATATGTGGTTCGATATGCCCACAAGGCACCATCCCATAATTTTGTCTTGTTTTGCACCATCTTTCTAATGATTCCTGCAATGACACCATTAGCCTTCTCCACCAAACCATTTGACTGTGGGTAGTATGGTGTGCTATGACGATGTAGAATGTGAAGCTCTTCACAAACTTCTGTGAGCAAGCCCTTCCTAAACCCTGGACCATTATCAGAAACAATCTCCAAAGGTGTGCCAAATCTGCAACAAATGTGATTGTACACAAACTTGCTAATTGTCCTCTCATTTACCTTTGCCACACTTTGTGCTTCCACCCACCTAGTCATATAGTCTACAACCACTAGAATGTAGAGTTTACCATTTTTTGTCCTAGGAAGAGGACCCATAGCATCAATGCCCCACTTTTCAAAGGGTCCATTTGCAAGCACAATTTGCCTTGGACCATAAACCAATCTTCTATTCCCATTTACCTGACAATTGTGACAACTTTTACACCAATGTTGAACATCCACATGCAGACTTGGCCAAACATACCCCGCAAGCAAAATCTTCTTCACAGTTTATTCTTGGGCAAAATGACCACCACATGCTTCTTCATGCAAACCTTTTAGAATGGCTAGAATTTCCTCAATAGTTGGTACTCTTCTGCACACTTTATCCTTCCCTCTTTGATAGAGGGATCCTTCTAGGAAGAGATACATGCTTGCCTTCTTCATGAGTCTCCTCTTCTGAGCTTTTGTGAAGTCTGGTGGAAACTCACCCTCCAAAATGTAGCCAATGATGGGAGCCAATGACTCCAATCCCTGGTATCTCGGTTGCTTGACAGCTGCTGCCACCATGATGACCTGCACTTCTTTCTCAACACATGTAACTGCTTGTTGTGCAAGTAAATCGGCATCTTCATTTTGTTTCCTCGGAATATGATATAGTTGCACTTCTTCAAACTGATTAAACATCTTACGAATGGCATGAACTTTTGTCCTTAAGCTTTCATTCTTGCATGCCCAAATTCCTAAAATCTGTTTAACAATGAGAAGTGCATCTCCCTTTACCATGAGATGTTTTATCCCTTGGCCAATGCACATCTTCAAACCATGAAGTAGTGTGTCGTATTCTGCTTCATTGTTGCTAGTTGAACCTAGTAGATTGACCTTCTCTTTCATGACCACCTCTCCGCTTGGGTTGAGCAACACTAGCCCTCCCCCTGCTTTCCCTGTGGCTCGTCGAAAATCTCCATCAAAGAACAAGGTAAAAGCATTGGGAATACTTTTTGGTGGTGGCAATGGTAGGGTCTTTACTTGAGGCACCTTAATTTCCTTTTCATGTACCCTATAAGTGAGAATCCCTGCCAATTGTGCACGCACACTATCTTCTACCTTGAAAGAGTATTGAAACTCTTGCAACTCCATAATCCACTTTGAGATCCTAGTACTAAGATTCATTTGAGATGACACCCAAGGGAACAAATTCTCTACGGTGAGGATTAGAAAAGGTTTTGGGAGCAAGTAGGATCTAAACTTTCTCACCGCAAACATGAGAGAAAGCATCATGAGTTCTGCTTCTGTGTAGTCTATCTCCAAAGCATTCATGACCCTACTAGCAAAGTAGATGGGTCGCATCCTTGTACTGTGGGGATCTTGTTGTAGCAACACGGCACCAATTGTTTCCCTTCCAACACTAGAGCTAACAAAGAATGTGTACTCCCAACAAGGAGGCATGAGTGTTGGTAGCTCTGACAAAATGACTTTAATGTTACAAAAATACTCTTCAAGCTCATCAGACCATGCAAATTCTACTTGTTGTGTCAACTTTTGCAAAGGATGAAGCAACTCCGAAGCTAAGTAAATAAAGCGTGACATCCACTGGATAAATGAAACCTGCTGCTAGAAGCTTTCTTACCTCCTTGAGTAGAGCCTGCTCCTTAATGACTCCTAGCCTTCGTAGCTTTTGAGCCTTAGGTGTGGCCTCTGGCTTCAACTCAATCTTGTGTTGAACAACATCTACTCCACGCACATCGGTGTAGTCTTTAGCAAAAAGCCTCGGAAATTTCCTTAGCACACATTTGAACTCCTCTCTTTCATCCTTTGTAAGTGTTGTAGACAACATACCTTCTAACATTCCTTCATCTTCCACCTTTTGGTTCTCTTGAGGACCTACCTCCTCCAAGCCTTGACAAGAGGTCTCTTGGTTGCTTGGCTTAAACCTTACCCCCATGACTTCGATGAAAGACTCCTCTTCAGTAATGCTGCCGCTACTTTCTTCTTCTGAAGTGCTATCAGTCCAACCTTCTTCCGTCTCACTTTGAGATGATTCTTCATGGAGCTCCTCTTGGCGTTGCTCCTTCATGTCAAATACAACCTTCTTATGATTGTCATTCCTGCAAATTAATTTCCCACTCTCCCAGTCCTGCAAAGCTCGCATTTTCATTAGCCATGGTCTTCCTAGGATAAATGGATAACCACTTCCCTTGGTCGACATAACATAAAAATCCACCGCTTTCTTAATGCCAAAGGCCTCTACAAAGACATTTTTACAAATGCCTACACACCTAGCCTTGCTATTGTTTGCCATCTTGACTTTGATTTCAGGTGTCTCATGGATGTGCATGCCTAGTCTTTGCATGAGTCCCTCTGTCATGATGCAAATTTGTGCACCCCCATCCACTATACCTTTCCTAACCAATCTATCTTCCTTTGATGTAACAGTCTAGCACCGGTGTAATGTCCTCATTCATTTCAGCTTGTGCAATTTTTACAACAGGCACACTCTCTTTTACCTTTCTCCTAGTGCTAACTGCCTTTGTTAAATCCCTCCTAACTTGTGGGCATAATGCGAGAAACTGAGGCCATGAGATATCAGGACCCTTACCTCGCATGTCTTCCAATAGGTTGTATGGAGCCATACCATGTCCAAGAGGGAAGTCTTGGAGATTGATACGACGTCGAGTCCTCTTAGCTTCCTTGGTCTCCTTTGCCTTCTTGCCTTGTCCATGGTCACTCTGTGATGTGACTCCTTCTTTCTCTTTACCTTTTCCTCAGCCACGCTTAATGCCATTGGCTTCCATGTCAACCTCATTTGAGTTTGTCACCTCTACCACATGCACATTTGGATCTGGCAAAGGTGGAACTCCTTCTACCCCTTGTGGAGGTGGTCGTGGTCCATTTGGTCTTTGTAGAAGCCTTGGTTGTTGACCAGTTCCTTCACCTGCATTCATCACTGGGTAATTCAAGTTAGGTCTCCCTGGCTCCCCACGGGGCCAAGGACAATTATAAATCCCATGTCCAGACTCTCCGCAATTCCAACATTGCAAGACTCTCCTAGGTCGTGGATCTCACTCTTCAGACTTCTTTGCTTGTCCCTTTGGACCTACAGCTTGTGCAAGGTGAATTGACAGGCTGCTTAAAGATTCATTTAACTTCTCAATTACTTCCGCCGTTACCTCAGGAAGATCCCTCGATGTTGATGCTTGTGACTTACCTTTGGGTCTAAGACCTTCTATTGGAACCTCTCCCCTTAAGCACTTGAGTTTCCTATATTTCTCAGCAGCCCTATTTTCAGCTGCATCAAAGGTAGCAGGTGCACCCGCCTCAACTTTTACCTTAAGTCAGGAAAGAGTCCGGCTATGAACCTCTCCTTCTTTAGAAATTCTGCACCATCACCAGGGTTAGCAACATTTCGTATCCATAGAGCCCAAAGACGTAGAAACTCTTGCTTGTACAAGTAGTAGTCATCTAAGTCTTTTTGCTTATGAGAAACAATGTCTTGCCATAGTTTTTGAGTGTTTTGGGGATCAAAGAAGTATCTCTTAAAAAGATTCAAAACTTCTGTGTAATTCCCCTTAACTTCCTCAGGCAAAGAGTCAAACCAAGTACTAGCATCTTTCCTAAGGACCACCTCAAACATTTCTACACGTTCTTGATCGGTTACTATCCTCTTGATACGGCAAGACATCTTGAAATTTGCTAAAAATAATTCTGCATCCTCTCCAGGCTCTCCAAAGAAAAGAGGATATCCAGACATTTGGCATTGGCTCTCCATTATTATGAAAGATTACAACACGAGTTACAATAAGGGATACAATAGAGATTTAGAACCACTCACCTGCAAATGAAGAAGTGAGAAAATACCACTCTAGGTTTTCTTCTTCAGCTATCCAAGCTTCAATAAGGTCTCGATTTGTTTGATCAAAACAAAAAGGTAGACTATTGATGAGCTCTAAGAAGGGTTGAAATTCTTCAAAGCTAAGGCGATAAACAGAAATCTCTAGAACTTCATTTTCTGGATCCAAAAGAGCAACCACATCCCAAGTGATAAATTGCACTTGCTCTACAATTCCCAACGCACAAGCGGTTTGTATAAATACTAGATCTTCATGCTCGTCGAAGGCCATGAGAAAGTAGCAATTGACTAGGAGCTCCTTCCCTTCGAGTTCCACACAGTCGGAGTGAGGCAACCTTCTCACAATTTCATAAAGAACATCCTCATCAAGTCCAATCAAGTTTGCAAGATTTAAAGACTCCACTTGTGCTACAAAATTCCTGGACAAAAACTCCTTAGGATTATGGTTAAATCATTCAAAAGCATAAAGAGATTTACAATGTCTCTATGAACAAAGTGTCATAGAAAGTAGAGAAGGATGAGAATTTATACAAATTTGCAATCTTCTCTATGCTCTCTTTATTAAGACAAGCTCTGAATAGCTCCCTATCTCCTTTGTTGAAAGCAAAAGGAAGACTATTAATAAGACGCAAATGAGGGAAAAATTCACCAAATGTGAGTCTATGAAGCATGAACTCTGGCCGCAAGTTTCCTGAAGAGTCTTCCTCAATGGTGAAATGCACTCGCCAAACGCCAAATTTCACTCTATTTACCAATCTTAGGGCACACACTAGTTGGATGAATGCGCGGTCTTCCTTAGTGCCGAACAACAAGAGGAAAATGGAATCCACGCGTAGGACCTTCCGTCTTAGCTTCACCACCCTCTTGTTATGAGGGAGATGCCTTACTACTTGCTCCTGCAACTCAATTGGTAATAGAGCTAGATCTCTAAGGATTGAACTTTCACTGCACACACATTCCCAGTTAGAACAAATGATCGTTTTTTTGTTTCTTGTAACAACTTGGACAAAGAAAAAACAAACATACACACTATTTTGCCGGGCTGCACTTCATTTTAAAATAAAATGAACACATGTGCATCAAAAGAAGTGTGGTAGTTGATGAGAGGTAGAATGACAGGGTTTGGTGATGCAAGAATTTCTCCTGCTCTTTGGGCACCAAACATGAGCACCATTCGTTGTTGAAAATGGATCTTTCTACTAATTGCAACGTTTATTTTAATGTGTGGAGTAAAATGAAAGGGAAAAACCTCTATTCCTGGGCCATTATCCATGGCCTATGCATGTCCTAATGCTGAAAATAACACAAAAATATAGACGTCCAAGCTAATATCGTACCTAATGAGAGGCAAAATAAAAGGATTTACCGAAGTGTTTATCTCGGCTAACCTAAGAGGACCTAAAATTCTACGAATTACTCGCTGAAATTGCAACTTAGTACTAACAATTATGTGTACCTTTTGCCTTGCAATGGGAATGAAGGCATCATACAAATTCTCGTGATTCATGCAAGCTACTTGATTATGCTAAAGGTTGAGCCTTCACAAAACATACACAAGCCTGTCCTCAGTGGGGGCACCAATTTGAGGCGGTCCGGGGCGGGCAACAAGAAGAGCAACCTCTAGACACCCTTCAAGGCTCCCGTGCTGCTCAATTGGGTTGGGGTTGGAAAAAAACAACAAACACACACACAAACCCACAACCTAACCCTACACAAATTTGGGGCACCACCTAGTTTTGGATGCGAACTAGGACGCGTAAAGAGAGAGAGAGAGAGAGAGAGAGAGAGAGAGAGAGAGAGAGAGAGAGAGAGAGAGAGAGAGAGAGAGAGAGAGAGAGAGATAGTGGTCGAGCTGCTTTGAAACGTATCGGCAATGATCAAGCAAACACAACTATATATTTAAGAAAGAGAGAGAAAGGGGGAGGGGGTGCTTGTTGCATTAATACCTTCTTACCAATATGTCATGACAAATCAAAGTGAGATTAGTATTTGTTCAACATAGCTTGCGTAAATTTCACCACAACACATCACAAGAAAAGCCACCCCAATCACTGTCTTAAGGCCAGGGGAGTCCTCTCCACCCTGTCGTCCTCTTACAGTATGTGGGATTTATGGCTAGATTGACGACAACACCAGAGACAAGCTATCAAGAACTTAACAAAAAACACCAAGACACTTACGCATCATTGTTGTCCATTACTTCACGTTGGAAGGGAGACAAAGTATCCAAGCTTAGTCCAAATCCACCCTCCTTGATTCAGCGAATATTGGGCTTACACTAGTAGGAGAAATGATAGATTTCCTACTCTGAATTGAATGATCACTCTCTCTCTTACAATGGCATAGAGTTCCCTTGCTAATCCCCTATTACAACACATGCACATGCATAAGACAATGAGCTTCCACTCAAGAGCTCCTTCTAAAGAGGTTGAGCTTGGATTCTCAAGCTATAGCATAGTGCTCTTGCTTATGGCTCCCCCTTTTGTGCTAGCTACACCCTCCTTTTATAGCAATTTTGAAGGCTAGGGTTACTCCTCTAACCATGGTTGGGTTAGATTTTCAGCAATTAATCTATTTTCTTTTGCTTGGAATTATCAAGAAGTTGGTGGGGAAAGAGAGAGGAGAGAAATGGAGGTGATAGGACTTTTCATAGTGGGTTAGTGTTAGTAGAGTTAGTATTAATTTACAAATGGAATTGGATATTTACAATGGGAGTATCCATGTAGGATACAAATAGGGAAGAAAAACTCTTAAGAGGTAAGAAAAGGTGGATTTCTTACAAGGTTGATGCTCCAAGTGTCTTGAGTAGGGCCAATTTTGGCGCTTGTTGACGGTCCACTAGCTTTGACGGTACATTTTTTCTCTACTCTTGACCTTCCTTGAGAGACAAGGTAATTGGAGCTGAGTAATCAAACACCATGATGCTGTCTTTTAAGAGAAGAGGCTGAATTTTGTGGTTTTTTTGATAGATATGGGTAATTTGGAGGAGGAAAAATGAGACTAGGTGGTCAATTTTGGAATGGAATTGTGTGTGGGAGGTATGAGTTCACCATGGTTTCTCTTATTCTTCAAGGTTGAGGAGAAGGTGAGTAGTGTGCAGAGAGGAGTGGTGAGAGAGATGGGGATGATGAGTGGAGAAGTGTGTGTGAAAGAGGAAAATGATAAAGTGGAAGAGAGAGTGTGGCTGCATAGCATGGGAAAACTGGGGTCCACTAAAAAAATCATAGCTTACAGCTCGTATCTCAAAAAAATATGAAACAATTTGAGACAAAATTTCAGCCCACGAGCTACAACTTTTGTTTGTATCACCTTTTTAAATTCGGAGAGCAAGTGAACTTTAAAAATTCAGCAAAACCGACCGTTTTTTTCCACTGCAAAGGTCCTTGTGGGGTCCTTCTTTGGATGATTCTTTTGAATACCTCCAAGAGTGAGCCCTCCATAGTGCATGTATGCATGCCACCTACCCTTGACCTTATTTGGTAGGTCTATAATTGAAGATATTGTTGAGATTAGGATATAAGTGAATAGTACAACTAAGAAAATCAAATATTGAGGGGTCTAAAAAATATGTACATGTCAAATATAAATAATATAAGTGGAAAAAATATAAAGGGGTCAAAAGAAATCTCTCTCATTATGAGGCTACCATAAAAAGATAAATATTTTTGGTGTTTTAATTTTTTAGAAAAAAACAAAATAGATGTAGGAAGGGAAAAATCAAAATAGTGAAAAAATATACACATAAATAAAACTAGTTTTTTTGGATTTTTGTTGGGGTGGAGTTACACCAAATATAAGAGAAGCTTACATGAAAATATTTCTATATGGAATAAAGAGTATGAAAAATGGTAAGAAAAAATTGTGGTAATGGTGAGGCAATGTACAGAGCATAAATAACACACACTTAGGTAGAAATATTTAAATAAATACCAAAATAATTATGAAAAAATATTTTATTTAGGCCCTATATACAAAGAAATATTTACATACGCATGGGCCATAATATACTTATATTTTTTATTTTTTTTGGCCCAACTAGCCCAATGACTAGCTAATTGAGGGTTTTTTAAGAATATATGGGAAAAGTCCCATGACTCACGCACGCCTATATACAGTGAAAGGGTGAGGGTAACCAAAGTGTTTTAGTGATTTGATAGGGGGGGATAACTCACTATGGCAATCACAGAGAGCCGAAAAACGGCTATCAGTGCATCAAAGGCGTGATTCGACGTTCAAATCTTCGTCCTTCCATTTGTGCAATACGGTTTGGTGAATTCAAGGTGACTTGTGTATTTTGAGTTTTTATCGGTTGATCTTGATTTTAGAAAGTGTTTTAGTGTGTTTTTCATTGCTAGTTTTGTGTCCATTGTAAGAGGGTATTGTGGTGAGAGGTCTCCCACACCCTAAGACAGTGTGTGTGTGTTTTGGCAATGATTAGCAATCACTAAGCATTGAGTGAGTTTTGTACAAGTTCTATGATAGCATCATAACGAACCATCTCCATTTGCAAGTCACAAATAAGGTATTACGCAAGATCCTTTCCTCTCTCTCTTCCCTTTGCTCTAGCTCTCTCTAGTCCATTTCATTTGTGTCTTGGAGTGAGGTTGCTTGTGTGTGTTGTGTGGTGCATCTTCTTGGTTGTGCCAAAATCTCTCTTGCGTCCTAGTTCGCATACCATAACTAGGTGGTGCCCCTATCTTGTTTGGGTTTGGCTGTGGGTTTGTTGTTGTGTTGTGCTTGTGGTTGCCCCAGCCCCAATTGAGCAGCACGGGAGCCTTGAGGGGTGTTTAGAGGTCGCCTCTCTTGTTGCCCGCCCCGGACCGCCTCAATTTTGGTGCCCCCACTGAGGAGCGATTGTGTGCTTAGTGTTGTTGTATTGCATGAATGCTTGAATTTCAGCATAATCAAGTAGATTTTATGAATATGAAAACAAACTGAGTTTAATTTCAAGGAAACAAAAATTGATCTAGAATATGGTTCGGGTTATGCATAACATAAGAAAGAAAAAAAACATTTTCACATAAAAGTCTAGAATTCATGTTGAAAGACCTTTCAAAACTTTGTGTAGTTAGTTGATGATTGTTTGGAACTAATCTTTGTGTGGTTCTAGCATTGAGAGACTATGACACGCTATACCTTTGATGATATCCCAATCTTCTTCGGAAATCCAGAAGAAGATGTTGATGATTTTCTTGCTGATTTTAGAATGGTTTGTCATATCCTTGGTAAAAGGGATGACATTGAAAAAGGGGATTTTCTATTGCTATGCCTTAGAGGCAACGCTGAGCAATGGTTTTGGAGTATGTCTTCTCAGATTGAAGATGGATACACCCAAATTCCAAAGCTTTGAAGGCCAGATTCTCTAAAGTTCCAACAACGGAGAAAGCATGGGCTTCACTACGGAGACTTCAACAACATGGTGAAGACTACTATGCTTATGAGGATATTTTTTCTCGTCAATGGGAAGGCTGTGGATATAGTTCTACATTTCCAGATTATGTAAAAATGGATCAATTTATTTCGGGTTTGTCTCCTTTCCTAAAGATTAAGGTTACTTGTAGTGGACCCTCTACCTTTGAAGAAGCGGTCACTATTGCTCGAAGGAAGCTTCACAAGTACTTCTACATCAAAATTGGTTTCCATCATGCTGGAAGAACCAACCATCATGAAAGTGTTTCTATCAAGGAGTCATCTCCTTTGCCATACTTGTCTCCTTCTACTCCGACAAATGTTGAAGAAGTTACTTACATGCCAACTGATTATTCAAGTGCTAAAAGGTGTGGCCAAGATTCAAATGTGGAATCTCTTTCTTCTACCTTTATCACAAGCATGCAAAAATCGACACAAGATATCTCAAATGGAATTGATGATTCAATAAGGGATACATCCAACCTTTTGGCGGAGGATCAATTTCTAGTCCGAGCAGACGAAGCTTTTGTGCAACATGACTCTATGGAGAATGAATACCTTGAAGGTAACCTTGATCTTATGGAATGTTCTGAGAGTGTATCTTGTCTAAAAGAAGAGAGTGAAGAAGAAGATGAAATCATAGGTGGAGAGATCATAGACCACATTGATCATAAAGAGATGATTGTGTACATGGAATGCCAACTCCAAAACAAAGTAGAAGAGTGTGAGTTGAATCCATGTGAGGATAATCTTGAAGAAGTGTTTGAGGATGTTGAAAAGCATTGGTATGACCCATGTATGTTAAGCATGGAGGAACCTATCATGCACTGAGGGTGCGTTTGTGCTGTAAGGTGTTTTTTTTTGCAAGGTGGGAGTCGGTTGTTCTATATGCTAAAGTGGAATTGTTAGTGCAAAATAGCCAATTTCAATGTGTTATTAGGTAGGTTAGGGGTGCTATGGAATCCTTGGGCTATAGAGAGGCAAACATTTTGTGTGCTGGGTGTGTTCTGTATTCCCCCTCTCCAACATTCCTAGACCATGTTGTAAACCATGTGACTGACAACATGTGCCAAAAGATGATTGCCACCTTGCATACCTATGTTTATTTGAAGAAATGTGACTTCAAAACAATATAAAATACGTAGAGTGGACCTTGCAATTTGATGATAAAAAGAAGGAATGGGTATGCTAATATCTAATCTTTTCCATAACTACTACCATGTAGTGATGCTTGACCATGTCACTTGAATCAAAACCATTTGGGCAACAATGTTGCACACCTAGAAAAAAACCTTGGTTTTAGTTGGTTCAAAACCCTTGGTATTGCCTTTGCAATCTGAACCCCTTTGTTGGTATTGCCCATGTTGTACACATTATGTGCCAATGAATTACCATACAACCTCAAATAAGTCTTTGGAGAACACTAGGGTGCTTGTAATAGCAAAGACGTTGGAGAGGGGGAAAGGGGAACACACCCAGCACACAACACAATGCCTCACTATAGCCCAGGGTATACATAGCGCCCCAATCCACTAGAGTTCACCTTCAAAACTCAACACTAACCGCAAGCAAACCATCGCTTTCACACAACCATAAGCACACGCGCCTTGCAATGCACCAGACAGACTCAATCACTCCGCTCCGTTCAATTCACAGCCTTCCACACTCACACAACCTCTCTCTATCTCTCTTTGCACGACCAAACTCGGGGGGGCACACACGCTGACACACACTCGGAAAACACACGCACACAACCAGAGAAGAGAAGGGGGAAGGGAGAATGACGCCTGAAACAGTAGGGAATCGTCTACTAGCATAGGCAATAGCATGTACATCCAACACTCTGCTGGCATGAACCTCGGCAACCAAAAAAAAGAGCTCCAAAAGCCTGAGCCAAAACACCCTCCCAAAAAACCCTTACAATTGAACATAAGCACCCTTTTAGAGGGGTGTGCATATGAGTCCAAAAAAGAAAAAAATGTGGTGTGATACTATGTCGTGCACTCCCTTTGGAGTTCTTTTAGAAATTTTATGCATTGCCAACACTTGGCCTAGTGTATTTTTGGAAACCTTGTATGCTACACCATGGCCACTTGCACCTTTCACCTTGGCTGGCCGGATCTCCTCCTTTGGTGCCTTTGCATTTGGCCTTGTCCACCTCTTTGCTCTCGGCCTTCCTCTCTCTCTCTCTCTCTCTCTCTCTCTCTCTCTCTCTCTCTCTCTTTGTTGTGGGCCTCATTCCTTACCTGAGAGGGGAGGGCAATAGCGACCTTGCTATTGCTCTCCTCCTCCTCCTTTAAAATATTGGGGCTTTGATAGCCGCGGGAACACCCCCCTCTTTGGGTCTTCCATGTCATCATTGGTCTCACCGCCGCGGGCGCCACCGACATCCAACATCGCCGGCCACTGCAGTGCCCATTGGTGCCACCACTTCCCAGCCTCGCCCAACTGCCGCAAAAACAGGCCCATTACCGCCTGCGTAGCGCCTGCGGGCCACCTTTCACACGGACGCCATCGCCCAGAGCTCCAAGCTCTCCACGTTTTGTGATACCCATGAGGGTGGCTCACCCCAGCCTATATTCTATGCCACTGGCCATGCTCATTGCTCATGTGGGATTTTCGAGCTGCCACGTGGCATCTGCTCATCAGCTCCACCCAATGGACTTGGAAAACTTGCTTGAACACAATAAAAAACTTGATTTTTTATCATCTCCCTTCACACCCTGGCCATTCTCTGCTCAAAAATCCACTGCTCCGGTCGTCAAATCCCACCAAAAGTCTGCATTCCACGCTTTCATCCCTCACCCCGGCTTGGCATTTTGACCACACTGCATCCTCGAACCATGAACTCCAAAACGGAAAAAAATCATTTGTAGCTGCACCTCCATTGTCCACTTCCAACTTCGACTGGCCATTTCTCGGTGCCCTGACCTCCGTTTGGCATGCAGTCACTTCCTGCTGGCTCCATATGATGTACACCCTCATCGAGAACCTTGTCGAGGCCCAAAAGATGCCAGATGGCACATTCTCCAATGCCAGCAAGTGGGCTCAAACCCGGCCCCCGAAAAAAACTTCCATTGACCATATCTTGCAAACCATGGCTCCAATCCGCAATCCGAAAAGACGGGTAAGCTCCATGAATCGAGCGCTACGCATCTACACCTCAAGATTCACTTGGACCACCTGTCTCCAGCTGCCCTATCCGGAAATAATCTGCAAACCACCAAAACTTTAACCTACAATAACTTGGGCTCCGTAGCTCGGTTTGATGAGCCGTCTAGACCAGTTCCTTCATCACTTCAAGATCTTCGTTTCTGGACCTCAAAATTGCACTTTGCATCTCTTTCACCTGCTACCCCAATTAGCCCATGGTGGAGCTTTTCTTGGCCTATAAGCCGCATCATGCATACACTCCCGCTGCTACTTGCTATCCCGTGACCATCCTTGCTGCTCCATCCCTTTGCCATGCTTCTGCTTGCCTCTACACACCTGTCCATGCCATCTTCTAGAGTCGACATACTTTGGCTGCACCATCATTGCCCACCCCCCTGTTGAGCATTTATGTTCAACCACATAAAAGCTTATTCCACTATAAACTTCAAGTGGGTTTCCCCACCCCTTGCAGCACATAGCTTCCACCTGGATCAAACACCTGGCTCTGTTCACTTTCATCCATCTACAACAACCTCCAATAGTGCTCTACCCAAGCATGTAGTCATCCATGCACACAAAAGACCCATAGCACTTTAGCACCTCTTTGAACATCATCTTGCCTCATCAACCTATATGGCTCTACAACCACATCATCTGTATGAACCAACACTTCTGACCCTCCCTCCCAGCCATGTAAAGGAGAGCTCCTCTCAAAGGAACCTCGTACCTGACGGATAACATACTGTACAGTTGCACTTACAAGCATACCTTTCAACCATGGATTGCATACCTCTTTTGAAAGCTTGGACATATCTTGGGAACCTCCTCCATGTGCCATAGAACACATCTCTTGCACCGGCTTCATGCTCTCTTGCACCTCCTCTTCGAACTCACTTATACTGTCATCAAGCCCTTCAAGGTCGCTGAACACTTCCTTCTGTCCAGCTTCAGTCTCCTGCTCTTCAATCACCTCTTCTACCACTGCATCATGCTTCTCCATGGAAGAGAGAAACTTGTTCGCTACTGCATCCATCTCCAGTTCTGCCATAGACATGGCCGCTTTATCTCTCTTGGCAAAATGGTGCATCTGCTGCACCACCATGGCACATTCCACCGCTACTTTCATCAGCCCAGCCATTAGCATGGCACCACATACCACCTTCACCTGCATTTCATCATCTGTAGGTCTAGACCGCACCTTTTGGCTTTCATCAAACATCTCGGCTTGCTCTGTTCCCTGCTCTTCTTGCACATGGGCTACTACCATCTCATCAAACATATAAGAGGGCAGCTTTACCTTTACCAGTTTGGGTTCATCAGATCCCGTCTCTTTGTCATAGGATGTGGACTCATCCACTCTATCTTCCTCGCTTGTCTCCCAGCAAATCGAGCTTGTATTATCATCGACATCGGCATCATATACCGACTCCGTATCAGCATCTATATCCACTTGTTGCTCCACAAAAGCTTGACCATCTTCACAGCTTTGCTCACTTTCTTCATCAACTTTTGAACCCTCGATATCTACGTCTCGATTGCATTCTGCTACCATTTCATGCAAACTTTCAACAAGACCATGCTTTACCTCTTCAATCCGTACTGGAACCTCCACATCTGCTACCGCTTTTGCATCTTGGTTCACATCGACATGGAGCTTCTCTTCGTTGAAAAGATCTTCCACCCTCTGCACAGGCACATCACAAACTGGAAACTTCCAAGGAACATAACCAAAAGTAGGTCTTACCTCCACAGGCCTTGCATTTTGCATAACTGGAACCACCTTTGATGGGACCAAAGAGCACTTCACTTCCTCCGCAACAGGTATATAATCTGCTGGGTTTAGCATTCCCAACTCCAACTTCCACTTCACCTTTCTGCTCTTTATCTTTGCTAGATAGACCATGTCTTCATAGGTGTCGGCGCCATCTTCGATCTTTTCCCTAATCCTTGGATGCAAGCACTCTAACAGCTTTGACAGCTTCAAATATTGATTGCTTTTGACCCAGTAGCAATCTCTAAATGTTTCCAACACGCTTCAAACTGCTCAATGAAAAGAGACAAATCTTTACTTACATCCTGGAACACCGCCTTCAGCTTTGCACCAGCTTTCTCCGCCGTGATCACCTCTCGAAACCGCTCCAGAAACTGACTCTGCAACCTTTGCCATGTTTCTCTATCACTGCCCTCTAAGCCATGGAACCACACCTTGGCTCTACCTCGCATCAACAACGGCACCATCTGTAACCTTTTTGAATCCTTCGACATACGCATCGACAACAAATATAATTCGAAATCTGCTAACCAATCCTCGGGATCTTCGAAGCCCGTAAATATGGGGCCAAAACATGGCTCCGCCATCTCTATCAGCTTCAACCTCGACCATCAAATATCGACCATCAGCCAACCTCTTTGTCGGCAAAAAAACACCACCTTGAACCGCAAATTCGAGCATCGGAAAACTCCTCAGTGGGGGCACCAGAAGATGGAGAGGGGGAAAGGGGAACACACCCAGCAGACAACACAATGCCTCACTATAGCCCAGAGTATACACAATGCCCCAATCCACAAGAGTTCACCTTCAAAACTCAACACTACCCGCAAGCAAACCATCGCTTTCACATAACCATAAGCACATGCGCCTTGCAATGCACCCGACATACTCAATCACTCCGCTCCGTTCAATTCACAGCCTTCCACACTCACACAAACTCTCTCTATCTCTCTTTGCACGACCAAACTCAAGGGGGCACACACGCCGACACACACTCGGAAAACACACGCACACAAGCAGAGAACAGAAGGGGGAAGGGGGAATGATGCCTGAAACAGTAGGGAATCGTCTACTAGCATAAGGAATAGCATGTACATCCAACACCCTGCCGGCATGAACCTCGGAAACCAAAAACAAGAGCTCCAAAAGCCTGAGCCAAAAAACCCTCCTTGGCCGAAAGACACTGGTCCCAATAAACCCTTACAATTGAACATAAGCACCCTTTTATAGGGGTGTGCATAGGAGTCCAAAAAAGAAAAAAATGTGGTGTGATCCTATGTGGTGCACTCCCTTTGGAGTTCTTTTAGAAATTTTATGCATTGCCAACACTTGGCCTAGTGTATTTTTGGAAACCTTGCATGCTACACCATGGCCACTTGCACCTTTCACCTTGGCCGGCCGGATCTCCTCCTTTGGTGCCTTTGCATTTGGCCTTGTCCACCTCTTTGCTCCCGGCCTTCCTCTCTCTCTCTCTCTCTCTCTCTCTCTCTCTCTCTCTCTCTCTCTCTCTCTCTCTCTCTCTCTCTCTCTCTCTCTCTCTCTCTCTCTCTCTCTCTCTGCTATGGGCCTCATCCCTTTCCTGAGAGGGGAGGGCAATAGCGACCTCGCTATTGCTCTCCTCCTCCTCCTTTAAAATATTGGGGCTTTGATAGCCACGGGAACACCCCCCTCTTTGGGTCTGCCACATCCTCACTGGGCTCACCGCCATGGGCGCCACCGACATCCAACACCGTCGGCCACTACAGCGCCCATTGGCGCCACCACTTCCCAGTCTCGCCCAACCGCCGCCAAAACAGGCCCATTACCGCCTGCGCAGCGCCTGCGGGCCACCTTCCACATGGACGCCATCGCCCAGAGCTCCAAGCTCTCCACGTTTTGTGATACCCATGAGGGTGGCTCACCCTAGCCTATATTCTATGCCATTGGCAATGCTCATTGCTCATGTGGGATTTTCGAGCTACCACGTGGCATCTGCTCATTAGCTCCACCCAATGGACTTGGAAAAACTTGCTTGAACACAATAAAAAACTTGATTTTTTATCATCTCCCTTCACACCCTGGCCATTCTCTGCTAAAAAGACGGGTTAGCTCCATGAATCAAGCGCTACGCATCTACACCTCAAGCTTCACTTGGACCACCTGTCTCCAGCTGCCGTGTCCGGCAAGAATCTGCAAACCACCAAAACTTTAACCTACAATAACTTGGGCTCTGTAGCTCGGTTTGATGAGCCGTCTGGACCAGTTCCTTTATCACTTCAAGCTCTTCATTTCTGGACCTCAAAACTGCACTTTGCATCTCTTTCACTTGCTACCTCAATTAGCCCATGATGGATCTTTTCTTGGCCTATAAGCCGCATCATGCATACACTCCCGCTGCTACTTGCTATCCCGTGACCTTCCTGGCGGCTCCATTCCTTTGCCATGCTTCTGCTTGCCTCTACACACCTGTCCATGCCATCTTCTAGAGTCGACATACTTTGGCTGCACCAACGTATCCAAGTCGGTAGAATTAAGGATACTCATAATTGTGTTGACAGACCAAAAAAGATTACTTGGTCATGCACAAAAAGAGCTAAGGGATTGAAAGCACTGGAGAATATGCATTCCACTTAGATAGCTCAACCAAAGCAGCAAAAAATAAATTGTATGCGGAGGAAAAGTACAATGTACTTACCAAGATGGAAGGACTCTTGGAAAAAAAGAAGATAAAGGTGCATCACCCACAATTCTTGGTTATATTGATCCACCCTTTTTCATGATGAGTAAACTAAGTACAAGATAGATGTTGATAATTATGCTAGACTACTGAGGCTATATTATATACGGTTATCCTTGTCTCTATAGCTAAGACTCCCTCTGTACTCTTGACCACTCATAAAAGCCGGCATGATTGGTTTGAATAGTCAACAAGTGACTATGTTTTGTGAATACTATTCATCATAATATCTTATGTGTAAACTGCCTCATAGCCATGGATTGTGATGTACCTAGAGGCTGCTTATGTACCAACAAGTGCCCTCTCGCATGATATATGCGAACATGTTTTGAACACTTGATCATATACACTTGGTTTCCAAGTGTTTATATTGATAGTATATCATAAACTTTGGATTAGTTTGTGCCTTTGCTTCAGATTAGTATGTGCCGTGAGGCTATGGAAAGCAACGTGCATAAAGAAAGTATGCAATTTGAGTTGACAACTTGGGTTACCTAGGAATCTTATTAAGCCTTACTACCCAACTACAATGGTTAATTACACAATTTTTTAAAATAAAGAACGTGCCTTAGTTGCAATTTTCTTATAGATAGTTGTAGGATCCATGATTATAATGTCTACCTTTTGATCACCCTAGAATAAGATTAATCCAATAAAAATAGAACCTTATAAATATCTCCTTGAGAAACTATAATTCATGCCATGCAAAAAGTGCAATGAGAAATTTAATAAAGGAGTATGCCTTTCAATGGGCCTTGCCCTCCAAAAAAAGTGTAGACTAGTAGGGAGTTCAATGTAATATTTACAAAAAAGAGGTACCGAACATAGAGAATTAAATCAGTAGGAAAATATTCATTGATTTTATGCAAAGAAAACCTTCAAAGAAGCAACTTTTGAAAATTTCCTAACTACTTGTGTTGTATCTATCAGTTTGTTGCATCAAATACAAATAACTAAAAAAATAAATACATAATGTGCAACTTGCACACCAGGGTTGCAACTTATTAACTACATATGTTAAAGCCTTATTGTGATCAAGTGCATGGGGACAATGATTTTTTTGGTGCAGTTTCTAAGAACTACAATATATTTTTTGCACCTTTACTCATTTAAAATATGTGTACGACAATATCTTCTTGGCCATGTTGGAAAGATGTTACCAATTGCTACTGATTCATCACTAGAGTTAATTATACATATGAAAAAATGACCCCTTGGGTGATAGGTAGCAAAGTATCTATTGCCTCCTTTGGGATATAAGAGTTTAATAACTCAGTAAATGTTTGCACCTAAGTGGCTAGTACTTAAACACATAATGCTAGCTTTAAAAAATGTTGTTTAGCATATTCCTTTTGCTTCAAATAGATTATTGTCATCCTCAGGAATCTCTAGCACACTCTGGGGAGGATGAGTGGACATTTGTGGGGGAGAGTTCCAAATTGAAAAGCTGATTTCACAAAGATCCATATCAAGGGATCAATATATGGAATCCATGGTGCTTGGCTAAAACTATACAAATAAACACCTTGGACAAATTAAGACACCTTGCAAAGCCCCACCCGAATGGCTAGAACGATTGCTAGTTAAAAACTGCCAACCAGACATCAAGAAAAGTAAGCTTCAACTCTAGCACCTTGTTAGATAGGAAGTAGAATCCATTGGTGTAGCTAAATTTGGTTGATTCTATAAAGTGTGACAAGCAGAGAAATGTGTGTTTACAAGAACATGCCAAAGTGGAAAAGCACATATGAAAATCGACGGTAAACAAAGGACAATGGATGTGTATGCTTTATATGGTTTTTGGATTAATGTGCCTTGCTATTGTGCCTATTAAAGGTGGCTAGTCAAACCGCTCAAAATGAAAAACTAGAACTACTAGAGGTGGTCCTCGAAGTGCTCCGACCTGGTCAAGACGGCTTCTCAATCAGAGCCATGGAGTGCAAGTTATAGTAGTTTAAAGGTAAAAGTGGTTTGCAGATCCCTCCCAAATTAAGCAGTTTGATCAGAGTGGATGTGAGTACATGGGTCTAGAGTGCTTCACCCATGGTTCATGTTGGTATTTTCAAATCGGTAATCAAAATTAAAATAACCAAGCTATGGACGGTTAAAGTTTTATCTAGGGCTACATATGTGCTAGTTTGGTCGCCTCGAAAGGTGTGCCATTGAAGTTTTTTTTAAGGTTAGGGTCTGTAGAGGTGGAGTATAAACATGCAAGACCATTCAAAGTTACATCATGACAATTAGAGTTGTGGAGACCCATATATGCCTGAGTGCAAATGGGACTAGTTACCAAGAAAACAGGGATAAATGACTTTTCATCGGTTTTGGGCTCATTGTTTGAGATTGGGAGAAGAAGTTGCAATGCAAATGAGAGGTCCCAACCTGCGGACTCTAAAGTTGGGATGGGGTCCTTGACATGGAGTCTAGGTCTAATACCAACTAGAGTCTTTAAGTAAGACCTAGTGTTATCTCACAAGAAAAAATGGGACAACATCTAAAAGATCTAAAACTTTTTTGGCCCTATAACCACTGCAAATGGGCCAATAATACTTGCTCAATGCTTTTTTCCCTCTACGTGAGTGAGGGCACAATTGTTGGTGGAATTGTCTTCCACTGAAGAAGTCTACTGAATGTTAATATGCAGAGATGGATAGTTACTTGACTAATCAGGTCTACCCACCCATGATTGACAACCTTAGTCAATCCCCAGTTACCACCCCGCACTCACACATGCTTCTATATTTTCTAATTACTGTCACATTCTTTGAACACTTAAAATACTGGTTTCTTTTAATTTTCAGTAAGAGTGGTTCCTTCAAAACAAGATTGGAAACAACATTGAAACATTATTTATCAATGAACATCTTTAAACTTAAGACAAGGTATCGTCAACCACATTAACCATGATAGCGATGATGACCAACAGTCTTCTTGTCTCAAGATCACCTAAGGGTGAAAAAGGACACCCATTCCTTATTCATAATTTAGGGTTTAAAAATATCACCAAAGAGTTTGGGGCACCCATACGCCAAACAAGGTGCCCATAAAATCAGGTGGCTCCCCTAGGATAAGAAAATGATATCCTAACCTATGTAGGAACATCAAGACATGATGGAGTAGAGACGCATCATTCATGGGGATGGCCGACTTAAAAGTGGCATTATAGCCATTCTCATTAATAAAAATACTCCAAGGAATCAAAGTTTTCTTGAGATAAGCTATCTTAAGGATGATTAATTAGATCTTTCCTAGTTCAACTAGACTAACCAAACATTCCTTTCCTAGTTTTACAAATGAATGTGCGATCTTTCATAGAAGGCATCCTTCCGTTCGTAGCTAGTTTAATAGCTCCTATCTACCTTTCCAGGCCTTAACGGATACAATGTTATAACTTGAAACTGACTTAGGCTACTTATAAACTTAATTCATAATCAATACCCACTTGTGATTGGTTCAAAATTTTCTGAGACTTGGGGGCACGAATACTCTTAGGCGTGCTACTCTGACCGGCCGCATGGTCGTCAGTGGCCCTACCCCTCTTTGTATTGATATCATCCTTTTATTGATGATTTGCACCGGTCCTTTTGGGAGGCATAGTCTTTATCTCTATAAAAGGATAATAACCATGAGGTAACATATTAAACTCAAAGCTTACCATAGAACTTCCATGATGTATTTCTATTAGTTACCTTAATTCCACTTTTCTAAGAGCATAAGGCTGTTGTTTCTTTTCGTGTGATATCTTTGTTGTTAGATGTTCTTGATACCTTGATTTATCTATATGGATCCATGCATAATTTCAAAAGAATAATTTGCTAACTTTTCTCTTTGATTTGTAATAAAAAATAGTGACTCTTTGATTTCCTAGCTACATGTATGAGTATGATATTTTTATCCTAGATTTCATGTGGTGTCCTTAAGCTCTAGAAATTTTCCTATAATTTTTTAAATGAACTTCCTAATTTTCTCCTTTTAGGTATAGTAGAACAAAGCTCATTTTTTGAGTTAACTTCCTACTTTTGTTCTTTTGGGTAGTTATTTGATAATGATATATTTATACCAACTTCTTAAAAGTGTATTATACATCCCTAAATTATCTTAGAAATTTCTAAGTAGATTTGCTATTTATTTTGGTAATAAAATTTATCTCTAAAAAAGTATCTTGCTAACATCTAAGCTAATTTACTAATTATCTTACGTAATATTTTGCTAAAAACAATGAATTTAAGCAATAGTAATCAACAAAATGAGTAAAGTAATTATGATATAACTGTCACGGGTCTCTAGCATTGTAATATATCTTTGGAAATTATATCACTAATTTCTAGCTTGATTTACTTATTATTTAACTTAAGTTTCTATAAGAAACAAAAACATTAAGTAGAATTAATTAACTAATCTTAAGATAATCATCAAGGGTTTTTAACATTGTAGTATGCTTCTCAAATTTATTTCTCTAATTTCTAAGCTGATTTACTAGTTATCCTACTTAATTATCTATTTAAAACAAATAGTTTAAGCAATAATAATTAGCAAAAATATTTAACTAGGTACGAGATAATAGTTTCACGGGTCCCTAACACTATAATATATCTCTTAAAATTATATCTCACTAACTTATAATCTGATTTTAAAATTTTTTCAATTTATATTTTGTTAAAAAAAGAGAGCTTATGTAAAAGATATTATCAAAATTAGAAGAATATTTATGAGATAATTATCAAGAGTTCTCAACATTATAATCTATCTCTTAAAAGCATTTCATGATTAATTAAGCTATATTCCTAAATTTTTCATCAGTTTTAGACTAAAAATGGATAGTTTATGACGAAATATAAAAATTAGATAGAAAAATTTGATATAATTTTCACACCTTTCTAAAAGTGTGTAGCAGCTTTGAAAAATAATTCATAATTATCTAAGTTTATTTGGTATATTTATCTATAATTAGGCTAAACTTTGGTAATACAATTCTACTATAGATTAATAATTAGCAAATTGATAACATATAAGAGTGTAACTATTAATAGACAGAGGCTTAATATTTTTAATCAATAAGACATTAAAAAAAAACATAAATTAATATGTCTTTCACTAATCTTATAAGATTAGTGTTAATTACCTTGATTAATCAAATATAAATTTTTTCTCTAGTGATTGGGTAGACTCTCTCTATGCTAGAGAGAATTTGCCAGGCTCTCCGAGTCTATGCAAAAGTATAAATCCGAGGGGCCTATTTGTAGGTTTTTTGGCAATCAGGGCCTACATTTGGCAGTTTCCTACTTTCCAAGCAGTCTCCCATTTGCCCCTAATGGAGCCTACTGATTTTTTAGTCCTAACAAAACTCATCATACCACCCCTAGCACCTACCCCACTTAAATGTTCAAATCTACTATCTTCAGGTTAATTTTTTCCTTTAACATTAATTATATAGGTCCATGTGGACAAAGATCTGGTAGGCCATGTGAAAAGTCATGTGTTTTAATAATTATCAACAGTCTTCAAATACTTCTTTATATTAAAAATAGCTGTGAAAACTTCCAGTCAAGATTTGAGGGTCGATTTTTGTTTGAAATGGATTCAAAAAAATTCTAGTTGAAGTAAAATTGTACTCAAGAATCCAAAAGTACCAGTTTTGGCTATGTTTATGTTAAGCGTTTTCTAGTTTGTATGTCAAGTGCTCTCAAATAAATCTTAAGAGTTTATTTTCAAGAATCCAAAAATACCAATTTTGACTATGTTTATGCTAAGAGTTTTCTAGTTTGTATGTCAAGTGCTCTCAAATAGATCTTAGAGTTGATTTTCCTACTTCCAAAAAGGTGGAAGCCTAACAATCACCCCAACTTTAGAATTTGAGATATCCTTATCTCAACCGAAGTTACGGTATTCTTAGAAGGTTCATGTATAGCATTTTTAGTGGGATGATCTTTCCATATGACTAGATTCTCCTTAAATACTCTATTTCCAATAGTCCTTTCCTTAAGAATACCATCTGGTTTGAGATTCAACAATTCCTTACTTTGATCTTACTAAGTATTTGCTACACAATTTATCCAAAAAACCATCGATGTGAGTCCATCTTAAAAACCTTTATGAACAAAGTGTATCAACTCAAAAACCGAGTCAAATCCATTCCATATAAACAAAAAGATCCATATATCCACCTTGTGAACATAAACATGCTCGGTCTAAGTGACCTTTCAGAGCAATCAAAATTCAACAAGTATTATGCATTCCAACCATCTGAAGGTGCTCAACATGTTCTTGCAATTTTGAGCAAACTCTGCGTTTGGCACAAGATACCACCATTGTACCAAAGGTAAATAATTTTAGGCGATATCTTACCCAATGTTTTTGGCTATTAGTTAGTCTGTCACATTAATACTTCCATCTCTAGTCCATTTTTCAAGGAAGGCTATCTTGTGTACAAGGAATGTGAGATGAGTTTTGAAAAATTAGCTCATTCCTAAGGTACCACCATGAATCTATACTGGTAATGTGAGAAGAGAGATGAGGTGGGGATTCCTTTAAGTTTGAATTCTACCTTCCTGGTGGATGAGAATTGGGAGAGAAACTCTTTTCTATTTGCTACTTCTACCGCTTAATTTTTTGATTGAATACTAACGTAACTTAAGATTCCTTAAGCATTTTGGAAAAACCAATTGTGTACTATTATATAATATATAAGTGACACAAA